>NC_058523.1:523743447-524368447 GCF_904849725.1 Hordeum vulgare subsp. vulgare
AAGCACCAAGAGACTCTCAATCTTAATTCAATTCACAAAAGAGGAAATCACTCATGAAAATATTCTTCTAATCCATGTCCAATGGACCGCTATCACCATGGTCTCGGGGATTATACTAGATAAGATCAAGTGAGTACATCAATCCAATACATAGAAGAAGGGGGACATCATGGGATCATCCTAGATTAACATAGCCTATGATCACAATCAAGATCACATCATAGGAGAGAGAATTAACCACATAGCTACTGTAGAAGACCTCAGCCCCGAGGAGGACCTACTCCCGCTTCATGGAGGGAGGAAGCAACGTCGATGGAGATGAATCCGGGGGCACTTCCCCGTCCCAGCAGGGTGCCGACAGAGGAATTCTGGTCCCCCAAAACTTGTTGGCGATGGCAGCGGAGATCGGAATTGCTTCTAGAGAAAAGGGTTCCCGAATCAGGATTTCCTCCACGGGGGTTAAAATAGGGTCAAAGTAGGGCACCAGAGGGTGTGGGACCCACCCAGGCGACCTCCTCGCATGGCCAAGGGGCACGCCGCGCCACCAGGTCACCTCGAGGCCTGGTGGCCTCCCTCTAGCCCTCCTTCGACTGTCTGGAGTCTTCTGGAACGCTAATTTTTTTATATATTTTTTGTGGAATTTTCCGGGCACTGTAAATATGGGTATAAACCTGCAATTCATAGACATCAGCATACAGAAACTGGCATTGTGTGCACTGAGTTAGTAAGTTAGTCCAAATATGTTGAAAAAGGAATGAAAGTGTACAAAACACATAGCAATATCACCTAAAACTTGCATGGAGCAAGCAGAAATTATAGATATGTTTGGGACGTATCAACATCCCCAAGCTTAATTCCTGCTCGTCCTCGAGTAGGCAAATGATAACACAAATAATTTTTGTGGTGACATGCTAACACACATATAAGAACTTCAAAGTAAAGCAAGTAAGATATGCCATTCAAGTCAAGACAATAACAAGAAAGAGTCTATATCTAGTATTGAAACTAGCAAAGTAAGAACATAAAGGTGCAAGAGCTCTCGCTGTCGGTGACTCGAATGTCTCCAAATGGTGTTTGCGTGCAAGAAGTGGGAGATGGGTTTACAACATAAAAATATTATATAGTTTAATTGAGAACTCAATCTACTAAAACATTCACACTTGGTCTCCTTCGGAATCTTATTTTGACTCATCCCCAGACCACTAGCCAAGCACAAGTCAAAATTATCCTCTCCCTTTCGACTTTGAGCACTCATGCAATGGATGAGCGCAAGCAAGATATATTGGCACTTAGGATGGCAAAGAGAATAATGAAAGCGAAGGAAGACAAAAAATGTGTGAAATACTCACATCAATGAGGACAATCATAGGCGAGAGAAAGTCAAATGATAGATATGATGTGAGGAGTAGGGATAACCATGCAACGGATGCACATATGAGCTAAGGTAAGCTCTCCAATGGAACTAGTGGGGGTGCATCCAACTTGCTTGCTCATGAAGACCTAGAGCTCATTTGAGGAGGCTCGTCATTGGAATATACAAGCCAAGTTCTATAGTGTAAGGGTCCCCACATAGTTATGCATGAATGATAATCTCTATGGAGTACAAATATAACAATGGAGTACGAGTGTGGATCTTTCAAAAGGAATAGTAGTGTTGCCCCCTTCTCTTTTTTTTTCTTTTTTTCTTTCTTTATTTTTATTTTTTGTGGCCTCTTTGGCTCTTTCTATTTATCTCTCTTTTGTCCTCTTTGGGATCTTTTCATGTGTCCTCTATTGGGATCTTTTAATTTCTCCTCTTTGGGATTTTTTCCTCACTTAAAGGCAACACTCTATATTCTACAAGAATAAAAATATCTTCACACTTTATAGGAAGTACTCAACATAAAGACAAATGAAAAACTATCATAATGTATGCAAATGTATTCCTCTGCCAGTGTAGCAGGATATGCAATGAAACTAGCGCATCATGTAGCAATAATAAGGGCAAGGCCCAACTAGCATGCGGCTCCTCGATCAAGCAAAAGCATGTATGACATGAATATCAAGTCATGAGATGGTGGATGTTGCATGGCAATGTATCTCGGAAAGGCTATGGAAATGCCTTGATAGGTAGGTATGGTGGTTGTTTTGAGGAAAAATATAATGAGGCTTATGATTAAAGAGCATATCATGCCAAGGGTTTGGATTCACCGGCGAAGTTTGCACCAACTCTCAAGATGAGAAAGGGCAATGCACGGTACAGAAGAGGCTAGCAAAATATGGATGGTGGAAGTGCCAACAATTGAATACTCGCATTAGTCCGAAGAACTCATGCACTTATTATCGGCAACTCTCTATCTAGTCAGGAGATTCACAAAGAGACAAGTACCCCGAGGAGGAGTGTTTGGGGGTTTGGTTATCCTTGCTCATCCTCGACCCATGATAACATGAGGGTACTCTACATATTCCAACCCCTCTAGAGGTTAGCGATCCATCTAGTAGCTAGAGTTCTCAACTAAGTTTTTTAGTTTTTGAAAATACACACGGATTTCCCAAAATATGACACCTATCACTAATAGGCTCAAGATCTTGAGAGAAATAGTCCAAGCGTTACTCAAATCAATACCTCAAAATTATTGCAAGTTACTACTCTCTCCGTCCCAAAATTCTTGTCTTAGATTTGTTTAGATATGAATGTATCTAGTCAAGTTTTAGTATTTAGATACATCCATTTCTAGACAAAGTTAAGACAAGAATTTTGGGACAGAGGGAGTACTATACTTAAATAGCTACCTCAATTACCTACTCATGAAAGACACACAACTCAGTGCAATAAGCCAATTCTCTAACCAAGATAAGCATGATAACTCAAGAGAGTTCCAAAAGCAACCCAAATAAAAGCTCTTAAAAAGATAAAGCATGAAAACTAAGAGCTAAGCATGACAGCGGCTATGAAAAGATAAAGAACACACACAAAGATAAGCATGAATGTTGTGTTCTATGATGGAGTGGAGCGTGTTTCTCTCCCAAACAAAGAAGGCGAGGGTCCAACTTGTTATGAACAGCAAGCAAAACTAAAACAAACTAAAAAGTAAAGAGCGGGACGCTCCAAGCATAGCACATAACATATGAAGTGATAAAAATATAGCATGGAGAAGGATGAACTGATGATTGTTGATGGAGAAGGGGATGCACGGCGACATCCCCAAGCTTAGACGCTTGAGTCTCCTTGAATATCTCTTGGGGGTACATGGGGGCATCCCCAAGCTTGAGCGCTTGACACTCCTAGATCTTCTTTCATCATATTCCATCACATACTTGAAAACTCCCTTCATACGAAAACTCATCATAAGCTGATTAGAGTGGTTAGTACCCATAATAAAATATTTTTTCTCCACTTGAAATAAATATTTTCATGAAGAGCTACTGTTTCTCAAGATTGCCAAAAGGTTTTTGCAAAGAAAAAGCAAGATTGAGATTTGCAAAATGATGAAAATGCAAAACGTGGCAAAATCTGTGAAAAACAGACCAACAGGTAGTAAATAATTTTTTCAGGGAACTTTTGCAACTCAAATCAAAAAACTCAGAAGAGAAGACAAAAAGCCAATTGTACAGAGCATACTTGCGGCAATTACTCCCGAAAGCCTCCTCTTGATTTGTTTTCTAGAATGAAACCCTTCTTGTAGCAAAGAGGGGGGGCAGAGGGCCAGCTAGGAGCCCACAAGCCCCATAGGCGCGGCCAGGGGGAGGCCGCGCCTAGCATGCTTGTGGCTTCCTGCTGGCTCCCCTCTGGTACTTCTTCGGCCGAGTATTTTTTATAAATTCCAAAATAAATCCTCGTTGATTTTCACGGCTTTTGGAGTTGCGTAGAATAGGTATCTCAAACTTGCTCCTTTCTCAGGCCAGAATTCCAGCTGCCGACATACTACCTCTTCATGTAAACCTTGCAAAATAAGAGAGAAAAGGCATAAGTATTGTACCGTGAAGTGTAATAACAGCCCATAAAGCGATAAATATCAACATGAAAGCATGATGCAAAATGGACGTATCACGATCTCAGTCGGTGAAGAAAGTTAATCTGACTGATGACAAGACTAATGTCATCCAGTTGTGTGGGGGTTTAGGGCTTTAGAAAAAAGCCAAAAGTAGCTATCCTGCCATGACCATTCCCGAGTCGGTTCGCAATTGGCAGTCTACTTCGTTCTACTGTAATGATGTGGCTTGCCCGAATATGTCGAGTGGACTCCCTCCCTTCATTCTAGAGCGACCGAGTGCTCCGAGGACGTTAGCGATGATGAAGGAGGAGAAGACTCTAGTTGATCCCTTAGTCAAAGCACTGATTGATCTGGTCCACAACGGAGTGACAGGAATGGATCTATTAGAGACCTTCCTAGGCAGACGCATCCAGCCTCTCCAGGATCGAGATCACACCATGTGGCATTACACCGGTCCCGAAGATTCCACTCGATCTCATCCCAAGGAAGTGAGTGAAGACACAGTAGTGAAGTGGATCCGCGGAATTGTAGGTCCTTTTGACAATCCGATGGGGGCAAAAAGGGTCCTGCCCTTCTCAGCTGACAATCCGCCAACGAACAAGGTTAGTTCTGCTCTGTTGAAAATTGTTGCGATCGAACTAAGTGCTTGTAATTTCCTTGTCGACTGAGTTTGTGAATTGTATCTTGCAGGAGTGGACGAATCTACATTCTCCGGTCCCGAATGGAAACACACTCGACCTTGACGAGGGGAGCATGAAGGATAGCGCGGACAGTAAGGACTACGTCGACGATAGCAAAGAGACGGAGGAGGAGGAGTTGGAGGAGAGTGAGGAGGAAGATTCGTTTCCTTCTCGCCCTGAGCCTCGGACCAAGCAGCGTCATGACCCGACAGGCACTCCAAGTAAACCTTTGGCGCTGAGTGGCAGGATTGCCAAGTGTGTCAAGTGATCGTCTGGAGAACCAGTGGAACAGCCCGCAAAGGTGTCCAAGCCCAGCGGACCCAAGCCTCGGAAGGCCCTGCCTAGGATGAGGATTGTCGTTCCAGTCGCCTCTGCGTAAGTGCTTGATCTTATGCTCTTATCCGAGTGAACATTTTGGTTGCTGACGACTGACTGAGGCTGTCTTGACAGAGCTGCCACTTCTGTCATGTTGCTGCCACGAGGAGACAAAGATCACATGGAAGTTAACACCACGAACGCCGCCACCTCACAACTAGGTATGAAGTTGATTTCTTGTTTCGTGTCACTCTTCCGCATGTACGTTTTCCTGATTGTAACTTCTCATGTTTCTATCTGCCAGCCGTGCCTGCTGCAAGATAAGTCATCCAGTTGGATGATGATGATCAAAGGCAACCAGCTTCTACGGCGGAACTCGTTGTGTCCGAGGTGCCCGTGGCGACACTTGTTGTTGTGAGTGCTCCACCCGTTAGTTCATTCGTTGTCACCACGACTCCGACTGGATTGCAGTCGAGCGTTCCAGTTGTTTCTGCTGCGGCTTCAGGATTGATGTCTCCCGCGACCGTGTACACCATGCGTCGTGTCCCTGAAGATCAGACTGGTGCCACCAAGGATGTTATGATCCAGGCAGGACTGATGATGCAACAAGCAAAAGGAGCCTATGATGCCATCGTCTCTGTGTACAACAACATCGTGGTGCTGCAACAAAACGTCTGAGTAAGTTCGACTCACACCCACCGGGGGTTGCTTTTTTGTAGAATTGTCTTTGTTTCATCTGCATTCCAGTGGGGTCACGCCGAGGGAACCCACTTGGTGTAGTCCCCGAGACTACTGTTGAATGCTTGCATAATCAGGAGTCTGTATTTGAATGCTTGCATTATTTGTCGAATGACTTGTATTTCTCCACTCGGAAGTAGAAGAATACTCGCGTCGGGTGAAAGTAATTTTTCCACTCGGATGTTTTTTGTAGATGGCTTGTGAGATTGGGTCGCAGTACGCCCTGGTGGAATCTAAGAAGAACAAACTGAAGCTGGAGTGTGATGCCATGTAAAAGTTGCTGGAAGACAAGGATGTGGTCCTTGCCTATCTGAAGAAGAAATCTGAAGCTGGTGAATTGAAGCTTGCGGGCGTTGAGAAGTTGAAGGCAGAAAACGAACAGATGAAGACTGAAAGAGACGAATGGGCGAAGAAACTCCACTCCATTTCGAAAAGAGGAAATGCCTTAGAAAGTTTTGTAAGAGACTTCCTAGCAAAGATGCTTGATTCTCTCAATGGTATGTTTCCTTGTCCGAGTGAGTCTTTGCATTTTTTGTCGACTGGCGTGCAGCTGATATTTCGTTGGTCTTCTGCTGCAGAATTTTGTCCTGATTTCGAGAAAGAGACGTTCGAGGTGGAGCCATACTTGGATCCCATCAAGTTTCCTGTTCCCGATGACCTGGTCGTGGATATGTATCGCCTCAACTGTCGTCTCGTTAAAGTCCAAGGATACTTCACTCGTCTGCGAGTTGCTGTGGGAAGAATCGACAAAGAGCTATGGCCTGAAGACACGTCTCTCATCAGTCTGGATGCTGTGATGGAGCACCTGGGTCGTGTCCCTAAGAGAATCCAAGCATGGAAAAAATCAGTTGCTCATTGTGGGGCTGATGTGGCTCTGTCTCTCGTCACGGTCCACTGCAAGGAGACTCGGGAGGAGAAGTTGAAGGCGTTGCAGGTTGCGAACACGAAGAAGCTTTGTTTTGAAGACTTCATGGAGACCTTCATAGATGCTGCAACTCATATCGCCGACATCATCGACCTCAATACCTTTGTGGAGCCATCCAGTCCAGGTGAGCCGTGAGGAGGTTGATCACTCATGAGAAAAACAGTTATTTGCCTCGGTATGCCGAGTGGTTCTTGTAAACGATTAAAACTTCGTTCGGGTAATAACTCGATTGCTTTTGTCCTGCGCGGATAACCTTGATCTGCGCCGGGTATTATTTATTTGCTCGCTTCGACCTACTTTGAGTTTATCTTTGTCGAATGAACTTTTTTTTGGGGATGCTTTTGGCATACACAAAGTCTTCCCACCTAAGTGAAGCTTGATTCGCAATTGGGCAGGGATTTGGGCGGGATTTCGTCACTTAGGCGAATCTGGTTCGCTGCTAAGCCTCCGAGTGAGAGGGTAGCTCTTCACTCGGAGAAGTTTTTAACTTAGGCAAATCTGGTTTGCAGCTAAGCCCCCGAGTGAGAGAATAGCTCTTCACTCGGAGAAGTTTTCTAACTTAGGTGAATCTAGTTCGCGGCTAAGCCCCCGAGTGAGAGGGTAGCTCTTCACTCGAAGAAGTTTTTTAACTTAGGCGAATCTGGTTCGCGGCTAAGCCCCCCCCCCCCCGAGTGAGAGGGTAGCTCTTCACTCGGAGAGGTTTTTAACTTAGGCGAATCTGGTTCGTGGCTAAGCCCCCGAGTGAGAGGGTAGCCCTTCACTCGGAGAAGTTTTTAACTTAGGCGAATCTGGTTCGCGGCTAAGCCCCCCGAGTGAGAGAATAGCTCTTCACTCGGAGAAGTTTTTGAACTTAGGCGAATCTAGTTCGCGGCTAAGCCCCCGAGTGAGAGGGTAGCTCTTCACTCAGAGAAGTTTTTTTAACTTAGGCGAATCTGGTTCGCGGCTAAGCCCCCGAGTGAGAGGGTAGCTCTTGACTGGGAGAAGTTTTTTAACTTAGGCGAATCTGGTTCACGGCTAAGCCCCCGAGTGAGAGCGTATCTCTTCACTCGGAGAAGTTTTTTCACTTAGGCGAATCTGGTTCGCGGCTAAGCCCCCGAGTGAGAGGGTAGCTCTTCACTCGGAGAAGTTTTTAACTTAGGCGAATCTGGTTCGCGGCTAAGCCTTCGAGTGAGAGTGTAGCTCTTCACTCGGAGAAGTTTTTTAACTTAGGCGAATCTGGTTCGCGGATAAGCCCCCGAGTGAGAGGGTAGCTCTTCACTCGGAGAAGTTTTTTAACTTAGGCGAATCTGGTTCGCGGCTAAGCCCCTCAGTGAGAGCGTAGCTCTTCACTCAGAGAAGTTTTTTAACTTAGGTGAATCTGGTTCGCGGCTAAGCCCCCGAGTGAGAGGGTAGCTCTTCACTCGGAGAAGTTCGCTAGACCGGAGTCGACAGATATATTGTGGTAATCAAAACTTCTGGCAAGTAAATTGCTTTAGGGAATCTTGTTCGTTATATCAGAACAGTCGTAAATCAGGCATAAAACGCTTAAGTAAGTCTCCGTTCCATGCTCGCGGCTCGCCGATCCTCTTCTCCAAATTGTAGAGTCTGTATGCTCCATTGTTCAGCACCTTGGAGACGATGAAGAGTCCTTCCCAGGCGGGAGCCAGCTTGTGTGGTCTTTGCTGATGCACTCGGAGCACCAAATCGCCTACTTGAAACGTTCGACTCCTGACGTGTCGGGAATGGAACTGTCGCAAGTCTTGCTCGTAGATCGTTGATCGAATCAAAGCCATCTCGCGCTCTTCCTCCAAGAGATCAACTCCATCTTGTCGGGCTTGTTCAGCTTCGGCTTCTGAGAAGAGCTCAACTCTGGGGGAATTGTGAAGCAAATCACTCGGAAGGACAACTTCTGCACCGTCCACGAGAAAAAATGGAGACCGCCCAGTCGACCTGTTCGGGGTCGTTCTGAGCCCCCAGAGCACACATGGTAACTCGGTGACCCAAGCATCTGCAGCGTGTCCAATCTCCCTCATGAGACAAGGTTTTAACCCCTGAAGTATGAGTCCATTCGCTCGATCAGCCTCACCATTTGTTTGGGAATGAGCAACAGATGTGTAATCCACTCGGGTCCCTTGGTTGGAGCAAAAACTCTTGAATTCGTCCGAGTCAAAGTTTGACCCATTGTCAGTGATGATGTTGTGTGGGGATGAACATCTAGAACTAACCCTAAGTTTTTGGCACTGGCACTGATATTACCTAGGTGGAGATGGAGCAAAGGGGGATACTTCCTCCCCCATCGAATGAGCCCGCGCCGCAGCCTTCTCTGCCTCCACAACACCCTTGTCTGCCTCCTCCGCATACGGGGACAGCGGCGGGACGACAACTTTTCCCCCCGCCAACGAGTTTGAATCCAGGTCAGCGGAGAGGCCGTCGAGGTTGGGCGGCGGGGTTGAGCTCAACTTGCCAATGGGGTCGCATTGCGGGCGTCGACCACCGAAAGAACGGGCACTGCCGCACTCGCCGCCATCGCCGCCGGCGAAGCTGGTCGCCATGACTCGTGTGGGAAGAAAGTGAATCAGGAGTGTGGATGAAACGGCGAGCGGGTGACCTAAGACACATGCAGGAAATAACAGTCTCCCGCCGTCTAACGACGCCCGTCAGCCCACACAACGTCGACCCGACAGATCGGTCCCACTTGTCGGTTTGGCTGTTTTTGCGGCCAAATTGGCCCGTCAGTGCTCCGTATTACGCATTAGGCACAAAACCGGTGGTTCTCTTTGACCTGGTGATACGTCTCCGTCGTATCTACTTTTCCGAACTTTTTGTCCTTGTTTTGGACTCTAATTTGCATGATTTGAATGGAACTAACCCGGACTAACGGTGTTTTCAGCATAATTGCCATGGTGTTGTTTTTGTGCAGAAATAAAAGTTCTCGGAATGTCCTGAAAATTTATGGAGAATTTTTATGGAATAAAAGAAAAATACGTGCGCAAAGATCCACCGGAGGAGGTGGACCAGTGGGCCACAAGCCCACAGGCCGCGGCCACCCCTCTAGGTCGCGTCGTGAGGGCTTGTGGGGCCCACGTGGCAACACTGCCCCCAAACTCAGCTCTATATCTTCCGCCTTGCCCGAAAAAAAATCAGATAGAAGGTTTCATCGCATTTTACGATACGGAGGCGCCACCACATCCTGTTCTTCATCTGAAGGGCAGATCTAGAGTCCGTTTCGGGCTCCAGAGAGGGGAAATCGTCGCCATCGTCATCATCAACCTTCCTCCATCGCCAATTCCATGATGCTCTTCATCGTTCGTGAGTAATCTCATCGTAGGCTTGCTGGACGGTGATGAGTTGGATGAGATCTATCATGTAATCGAGTTAGTTTTGGCGGGGATTGATCCCTAGTATCCACTATGTTCTAGATTGATGTTGCTACTACTTGGCTATGCTTAATGCTTGTCACTAGGGCCCGAGTGCCATGATTTCAGATCTGAACCTATTATGTTGTCGCCAACATATGTGTGTTTTAGATCCTATCTTGCAAGTTGTAGTCACCTACTATGTGTTATGACCCGGCAACCCCGGAGTGACAGTAGCCGGAACCACTCCCGGAGATGACCATAGTATGAGGAGTTCATGTATTCATCGCGTGTTAATGCGTTGGTCCAGTTCTTTATTAAAAGGAGAACCTTAATATCCCATAGTTTCCATTAGGACCCCGCTGCCACGGGAGGGATGGACAATAGATGTCATGCAAGTTGTTTTCCCTAAGCACGTATGACTACATACAGAATACACGCCTACATTAGATTGACGAACAGGAGCTATTTACATATCTCTCCGTGTTATAGCTGTTACATGATGAATCACATCCGTCATACTCATCCATCACCGATCCACTACCTACGAGTCTTTTACTACTAGTCCCTGCTACGTTACTTTGTCTAGGCTTGTCCCTTGATACAAAAGGGATTGGGCCACTTTGCTACTATTGTTGCTGCTGGTGTTACTTTGCTGCTGCTACTGTTGTTCCTTGCTACTTCGCTGTTACTTGTTGCAAGATCCTTTTCCGACACTGTTGTCGGGGAAGAATAGTTACCCGCTCACGTGCAACCTACTGGCGCCATTGATACAACAGTTAGGAATAGTCTGCCGTCAACAGATCGTTTCTGGCACCGTTGCTATCATACTACTTTGCTACTGATACTTTGCTTGCAGACACTAATCTTTCAGGTGTGGTTGAATCTGACAAACTCAGCTGCTAATACTTGAGAATATTCTTTCGCTTCCCCTTTGGCGAACCAACAAATTTGGGTTGAATACTCTACCCTCGAAAACTGTTGCGATCCCCTACACTTGTGGGTTATCAAGACCTTTTTCTGGCGCCATTGCCGGGGAAGCACAACTATATTCTCGGAGTTACTTGGGATTGACGTCTACTGGTCACTATGAGGAATTTGAAAGATCCAAGAACTAAAATCTTGCCTTCCACTACGAGGAGAGGTAAGGAATTGCCATCTAGCTCTGCACTTGATTCACCTTCAGTTTTAAGTAAGTTTGCGACTTCGCCTCCTGCTAGAATTCTTGATATGTCGCCTGTGCTTGATGATGCTACTTGTGCTGCCCATGATGCTTATGATGATGTTATGCTTGATACTATGCCTGATGATGCTATGCTTGATACTATGTGTGATGATGCTATGCTTGATACTATGCCTGATGATGTTATGCTTGATACTATGCCTGATGATGCTATGCCTGATACTGCTTTGCCGCTAGGTGCCCTTGATGCACAAATTGCTAGATTTGCTGCTAGATGTGATGATACTTCTGAAACTTCTGATACTATTGAAGTAGAACCTGCTACTATGCCTGAATCCTGATACGCGCTATGTTATGGAGGGAGAGATAGCTGAGGATTTTCTTGCGTGTAAGGATAGCTATGATGTTGAGAAATTACTACGCAAGTGGAAAGAAAAATCTCTGAACGCTAGGATGAAATACGACCCGAAGTTTGCTACTTCGCCTATCTTTGTGACCGATAAGGATTATGAATTCTCTGTCGACCATGAGTTAATCACTCTGGTCGAATATGATCCTTTTCACGGTTATGAGTCCGAAACGGTTGTAGCCCATCTTACCTAACTACACGATATAGCCACCCTATTCACTAGTGAGGAAAAGATCCGCCACTACTATATCCTCAAGTTGTTTCCTTTCTCGCTAAAGGATGATGCTAAGACTTGGTTCACTTCTCTTGCGCCTGGTTGTGTGCGTAGCCCCGAGGATATGGTCTACTACTTCTCTGAAAAATATTTCCCTGTCCATAAGAAGCAAGCTGCCTTGCAGGAAATATACAACTTTGCTCAAGCTGAAGAAGAGAGTCTCCCACAAGCTTGGGGGAGGCTCATCCAGCTACTGAATGCTTTACCTGATCACCCTCTTGAGAAGAATGAAATACTTGATATCTTCTATAATGGACTTACCGATGCTCCCAAAGACCACCTAGATAGTTGTGCTGGTAGTGTTTTTAGGGAACGAACCGTAGAACAAGCTGAGATTCTGTTGAATAACATCTTGTGCAATGAGAATGCTTGGACTATTCCCGAACCACCTCCTAAGCCAACTCCGAAGAAAAGAGGTATTCTATTCCTCAGTCCTGAAGATATGCAAGAAGCCAAGAAATCTATGCGAGAGAAATGCATTAAATCTGAAGATGTCAAAAATCTACCACCTATCGAAGAGATCCATGGTCTCGATAACCCGATACACGTAGTAGAAGTAAATTCTCTGCGTAGGTTTGATGAGAGTGATATTCCTTTTGATAAACCTGCTAGCCTATGAATCCTATGAATTTGATAACTTCGTTGCCAAACAACAGAGTTTCAATGATTATGTTAGTAGACAATTGGAACAGAATGCTCGTATGCTTAGTCATTTAAGTGCTTGTGTGGACAGAAATGTCAATGATCTTAAGCTTCTGAGTAAACATGCCTCTATGGTTACTACTCAGGTAGAACAAGTACTTAAAGCTCAAAATGACTTGCTCGATGAGTTGAATGACAATTCCGTTAGAGTCGTTACTAGAGGCGGTAGAATGACACACGAACCTTTGTATCCTGAGGGTCATCCGAAGAGAATTGAACAAGATTCTTGAGGAGTTAGCACTGATGCACCTAGTCATCCTAGAAAGAAGAAGAAAGATGATAGGAACCTGCATGCTAGCAACCCTGTTGGTGCTACATCTAAGAGTCCAAACGATGTTTCTGTCTCTAATGGTGAAACACAATCTGGTGATGAACATGAGCCTAATGATAATATCAATAGTGATGTTCATGAAGATGCTCAACTTATCAATGAAAAGGATGTGGAGGTTGAACCTGATCTTGATAACCCACAACCTAAGAGCAAAAGATACGATAAGAATGACTTCGCTGCTAGGAAGCATGGTAAAGAAAGGGAACCATGGGTTCAGAAACCCATGCCCTTTCCCCCCAAACCATCCAAGAAAAAGGATGATGAGGATTTTGAGCACTTCGTTGAAATGATCAGACTTGTCTTTCTGCAAATGCGTTTGACAGATATGCGGAAAATGTCTCTGTATGCTAAGTACATGAAAGATATTGTGAAGAATAAGAGGAGGATACCTGAGGTTGAGATTTCCACCATGCTCGCTAATTATACCTTCAAGGGTGAAACTCCTAAGAAACTAGGTGATCCCGGTGTGCCCATTATACCTTGCTCCATTAAAGGCAACTACGTTAGAACTGCGTTATGCGACCTTGGAGCCGGTGTTAGTGTTATGCCACTTTCTCTTTATCGTATGCCTGAACTCGATAAGTTGACACCCACTGAAATCTCTCTGCAAATGGCCGACAAATCAACTACTTTCCCCATCGGCATTTGCGAGGATGTGCCTGTTGTGGTTGCTAACGTCACCATCTTAACAGACTTTGTTATCTTGGATATTCCTAAGGACGATGCCATGGCAGTCATCCTCGGAAGACCCTTTTTGAACACTGCAGGGGCTGTTATAGATTGCAACAAAGGCAATGTCACATTCCATGTCAATGGTAATGAGCATACAATGCACTTTCCGAAGAAACAATATCGAGTACATTGCATCAATGCTATCGGAAAAACTTCATCGATTCTTACTGCAAGCTTTGAATGCCCTATTCCTCGTGTCAAGATGAAGTATGATTTGCTTGTTGGGGAGATACACATCCCCATTGAGGTGACCTAGTGACTATTCGAAAATTCTCCGTTCTCGTTTTGCGATTCAAAAAAGTTTGTCAAAGAGACTTGATCAACCTCACTGACGGATTTCTTTCGATGACCATGAGATGGATGAATCGAGGAGTCACAAACCTCTGTTCCAAGCTTTCACCTTAGGTTGCTTAGAAGAAAAATGATAGGTTTAGTTTAGTTTTCCCTGTTTTCTGTTTTAGCGTCCGGTAGAAAAGTATCCCGAAAATAAAAGTTCTCCGAACGTCCTGAAAATCAAGTATGATTTTTTCTGGAATTTTTGAAAAAATCTGAGACAAAGAGTTTGTCTGGGGGTTGTACCAGTGGGACACAAGCCCTAGGGGCGCGGTCACCCCCCTGGCTGCGCCACCCAGGCTTGTGGGGGCCCATAGGCACCCCCTCCACTCATTCTTGCTCTCATATGTTTCTCCTACCTCCAGAAAACATCATTTCACAGCTCAAACCCGTGTTCTTGCTCCTCTTGCTGGGATTTTCGATCTCTTTGCTCAAATCACCGTTCTCCGAACTGTTTTGGGGGAAATTACTCCTTGGTAAGTGACTCCTCCATTGGTCCAATTAGTTTTTGCTCTAGTGCCTTATATTCCGCGTATGTTTGCTGCCTTGGTGACCATGTTCTTGAGCTTTGCATGCTAATTCTAGCTGGTCCCCAGTAGTTTTGATGCGTAATATGGCCTCTAGGCACTTGTGGGAGTAGTGGCTACGAGTTTAGTTGAATCTTGTTCACCCTTCCTTTGGGTCACTGAAATTTTCAGAAAAGGAAGATGTTCAGAAGAAGCTTTCATGGTGGTTCCTCAAGTAAGAGTGGTCCCCGTCTTGCGATTCAGGAGCCTGATCCTTACCAACCAAGGGACGCGCAGGTACATCCATGTGAATGGCCTTGTGATGAATTTATGATTGAGGCAGGTTTCAAAGATGAGTTTGATGCACTTGTTCGCAACATCGGACTCGAAGAATTCATCTCCGATAAATGTGAACAGTATGTTGCTCTCACTGCCTCTTTTGTTCGTAGATTCAAATTTTCAGCTGGCCGTGAGACATCAGTACTGTTTGATCTCTATGATAAATCGTATACCATGGATTTAGAGGATTTCAATAGAATTTGCAAAATACCTATTTGGGGTAGCCTCAATGATCCTCCTAAATCTTCGGTTAGAGATTTTTGCTCTGGTATTACTGTTGGAGAAACTAGAGACATTACGCAAGCTACCATGGGGAGTATTCATTTTCCTGCCTTGCATTACTTTGCCCTCTTCATAGGCAGATGCATTAATGGCAAGATTGAGCATTGTCACCTTTGCGCACCCAACCTTAGTATCCTTACGGGTGACAAAAGCTTCAACATGGGAGTTATAACAGCAAGGAGGCTGAATAAGAATGCTAATGAAGGGATTTCTTTGGTGGGATCTATGCCACCCGCATAGCAAATTTTCTTGGAGTACCCATCCGCGAAGGAGATCGCCCGCTCCATACAGCTTTCCTTGACCGCGTCGCTTTGACATGCTACCAGTTCCTTGAGAGGGATGATGAATCCGTCCTATACCGTTTGATATTTAACCGGCAGCGTGTTTTCCATATTACCCTTCCTGCTCCTGCCTTCTTTGAATTTCAGGTAAAACGAAGATATTACATAACAAGAGGAGAGGCAGAGGAGTATGAGAGGGAGGCAAAGGCTGCTCGTCTCCGTGAGGCAGCTATTCAAGCAGTGGCTGCAGTGCTCCCGTATAACCCCCATTATGATTTTGTGTTCCGCCAGGACCATCCTTGGGAGTAGACCAACTTAGGCCAAAAGCCTAAGCTTGGGGGAGTACGTGTTCTCACTGACTTTACATTCTTGCTTATGCTTTCACTTTGTTAGCCAGTGTTCACACTTTGCCACTGTATCATCCATGCTAGTTTATTTTCTTTTTCTCGTTTTCTTTTCGTGTGTCTGTCTAGTTTGAAGAAAACCCAAAAAGATTTCCTTTTTCTTCTTTTGCTTGTTGGGAGCTTTCCCGTGTAAATAGTTTTCTTTTTCTTTGGGTCAAGGTAGAAGATATTGGTTACAATGTCTAGTGGCTCTTGCATGCATACTTGTTTAGCTTTCATAGAGCCATATTACTTTGTCTTCTCCTTTGTGTTTGCGTGAATATTCCAGCGTAGTCCAATGCACGAGCACTCTTATTATTGTTCACATCGTTCGGTCGTGCAAGTGAAAGGCAATAATGACGATATATGATGAAGTGACTGAGCCTGGAAAAGCTGGTATGAACTCGATCTATTTTGTCTTTGTAAATATGACTAGCTCATCATGCCTGATTCAGCTTTGTTGTTAAAGAAACATGTTTGCAATGACAACTTAGAGATCATAGTTGCTTATGCCATGCTTACTTAGCTAGGAGCTTATAATGGTTTGTCTTGGATGCCCACATGAATGTTGAGATGACAATGATGTAGTATGGTAGGATGGTATCCTCCTTTGAATGATTCAAGTGGCTTGACTTGGCGCATGTTCATGCATGTAGTTGAAACAAAAACAACATAGCCTCTATGATATTCATGTTCATGGTGATTTATGTCCTACTCATGCTTGCACTCAATGCTAGTTAATCTCAATGCATTTTGATGACTGTTGTCGCTCTCTAGTTGGTCGCTTCCCAGTCTTTTGCTAGCCTTCACTTGTACTAAGCGGGAATACTGCTTGTGCATCCACCTCCATAAACCCAAAGTTGTTCCATATGAGTCCACCATACCTACCTATGTGCGGTATCTACCTGCCGTTCCAAGTAAATTTGCATGTGCCACTCTCTAAACCTTCAAGAAATAATCCGTTTTGCATGCCCGAACCGCTCAGGTGGTGACAGGGGGCTATTAGTATCTTCCATGCTAGGCGTGTTATCCTCGATATGTGTTTATTCACTATCATTCATGAGAAAGGGGCCGCTAATTGGAATTCCCAGTTCCATACTCAAATCGAAAAGATAATTGCAAACAAAACTCCCCCAGGATTAATGTTGGTATGGACGGTACCCGAGGATTCGGCTAGCCATGGAGTGTGATTGATTGGTGGTGGGGGAGCCAAAACTTTACTTTTCTGTTTGGGAACCACCTATAGCATGTGTAGCGTGGAAGATGTTGAGAACTCTTAGTCATTGCGTTGACAATGAAAGCATGCCACCCAAAAAATATTATCTCTGTTTTCAAAGCTTGAGCTCTGGCACCTCTGCAAATCAATGCTTCCCTCTGCGAAGGGCCTGTCTATTTATGTTCTTGTTGAGTCATCCTCCTCTTACAAAAGCACCAATTACATAGCACCTCTGTCATTTTTCCGATTTGCTTTTAACTGTGTTGAGTATGACTATGACTGGTTCTTCATTGCCTTGAATTACAATTTTTAGTCAGCCCTTGGTCGTTGAAGGTGCTCTGCATTTATGTTTTGCGGTCTCAGAAAGAGCTAGCGAGATACCATCTATTCGTACTGCTTCATGTTATTTTGATTGAAGTGTTGACATTTGATGCTTATTATTAATTGCTCGCTAGTTGATTATGCCATTGATATGAGTTTACCGTGAGACCTAGATGTCATTTGCTTTTGTGGTTTACTTGTGATCTTGCTGAAACTCTGGATATGAGTTAGACATAGTTGCAACAACAAGATCAAACAGAGTTCGTCAAAGTTTTTCTTTTGCCTCTTTCAGTTTGTCAACTGAATTGCTTGAGGACAAGCAAGGCTTTAAGCTTGGGGGAGTTGATACGTCTCCGTCGTATCTACTTTTCCGAACTCTTTTGCCCTTGTTTTGGACTCAAATTTGCATCAGATTATAAGTTCATTCCATACCGGACCAGACCGTGCACATTCTTATTATGAGAAGGGGTCATTCGAGCCTATGGAAATAGGATACTCTGTTTACATAGAAATCCCTACGTCCTTACATTCTATTTAGGATTAGGAATAGGTGTAATCAGACCTGCTTTTGACATATCTATCCTATTCTTATTTGGGTACCATATGCACCTCTTTGGGCTTCTATTGAATCGAGAAATTGGATTGTACATCTTTCATCTTTTTGATAACCTAGACTGACGTTGTTTTCAGCAGAATTGCCATGGTGTTGTTTTTGTGCAGAAATAAAAGTTCTCAGAATGTCCTGAAAATTTACGGAGAATTTTTCTGGAATAAAAGAAAAATACATGCGCAAAGATCCACCAGAGAAGGTGGACCAGTGGGCCACAAGCCCACAAGCCGCGGCCACCCCCTAGGTCGCGCCGTGAGGGCTTGTGGGGCCCACGTGGCACCACCTCCCCCAAACTCAACTCTATATCTTCCGTCTCGCCCGGAAAAAAATCAGAGAGAAGGTTTCATCGCATTTTACGATACGGAGGCGTCGCCACATCCTGTTCTTCATCTGGAGGGCAGATCTAGAGTCCGTTTCGGGCTCCGGAGAGGGGAAATCGTCGCCATTGTCATCATCAACCTTCCTCCATCGCCAATTCCATGATGCTCTTCATCGTTTGTGAGTAATCTCATCGTAGGCTTGCTGGACGGTGATGAGTTGGATGAGATCTATCATGTAATCAAGTTAGTTTTGACGGGGATTGATCCCTAGTATCCATTATGTTCTAGATTGATGTTGCTACTACTTGGCCATGCTTAATGCTTGTCACTAGGGCCCGAGTGCCATGATTTCAGATCTGAACCTATTATGTTGTCGCCAATATATGTGTGTTTTAGATCCTATCTTGCAAGTTGTAGTCACCTACTATGTGTTATGACCCGGCAACCCCGGAGTGACAATAGCCGGAACCACTCCCGGAGATGACCATAGTATGAGGAGTTCATGTATTCACCGCGTGTTAATGCGTTTGTCCGGTTCTTTATTAAAAGGAGAACCTTAATATCCCGTAGTTTCCATTAGGACCCCGCTGCCACGGGGGTGATGGACAATAGATGTCATGCAAGTTCTTTTCCCTAAGCACATATGACTACATACAGAATACATGCCTACATTAGATTGACGAACGGGAGCTAGTTACATATCTCTCCGTGTTATAGCTATTACATGATGAATCACATCCGTCATACTCATCCATCACCGATCCACTCCCTATGAGTCTTTTACTACTGGTCCTTGCTACGTTGTTTTGTCTAGGCTTGTCCCTTGCTATAAAAGGGATTGGGCCACTTTGCTACTACTGTTGCTACTGCTGTTACTTTGTTGTTGCTGCTACTGCTGTTCCTTGCTACTTCGTTGTTACTTGTTGCAAGATCCTTTTCCGACACTGTTGTCGGGGAAGAATAGATATCCGCTCACGTGCAGCCTAATGGCGCCATTGATACAACAGTTAGGAATAGTCTGCCGTCAATAGATCGTTTCTGGCACCGTTGCTATCATACTACTTTTCTACTGATACTTTGCTTGCAGACACTAATCTTTCAGGTGTGGTTGAATCTGACAAACTCAGCTGCTAATACTTGAGAATATTCTTTCGCTTCCCTTTGGCGAACCAACAAATTTGGGTTGAATACTCTACCCTCAAAAACTGTTGCGATCCTCTACACTTGTGGGTTATCACCTGGCTCAAATGTGGTACTGATATGTTACCCTAGCCCCCAAGTGTGGTGGTTTTGCGTAAATAACTCTAGTAAAACAGTGTACGTGGCGTGACAAAGATAGTCATCTCCCAACTGAATGCTTCACCTGTATCTGATAATAGCCCGAGCAGGCATCATAAACGATAAATGTTCACACCCCCAAAGTGAAATCAATCACTTGGTCCATGCTGGGGAGCAGGAACAGGTCCAACAGGTCCTAAGGGCACGTCTTCTTGGTGTTAGTGTAGTCAACGTACATGTAGCAAATCTTGTTCTTCTTTAACACCACGACGAGGTTGATCAAGCAATCTGAACATCGAAAATCTTGCTTGAAGTTGTTCGTCAGAAGCTTTGCTATTTCCTCCTCCATAGCCCTGTGATGTGGTTCGACTAATTGCTTGATTGGGCAACTTATGTGATGTGGTTAGACTAATTGCTTGATTGGACGACTGATGTAGTTCAACTAATTGCTTGATTGGGCGACTCTTTTTCTAATGTCAAGTGAGTGCTCTCCGATTCTTGCAAGGACAACACACATGTTAGGGGATTGTCATGCAAAGATATTCCATATATTGAGTAATAAATTAACGAGCATGCTTTCCCTATTCATTAACTAACTAGACTACGCCTACATGAAATTCATCTATGAACCACACTCAAAAGAAAAAGACCTCATCTATGAACAACATAAAAAGTCAACGAAAAGATAAGGGAAACCATGAGATGCTAAACAACCTCCTATTCTATTGTTCCCCGAGTCGCCCGTGCACACGTCCTTTCTATTTTCTCAAAAGACGATCATTTTTTTTAAACACGTCTCTTAGGATTAGATCCATTAAAAATGTAGAAGAGGGTTGTCCAGCTAATTAACGAAAACCTGGACAAAAAACCGATACTCCCCCACCCCCAAAAGAGCATCATCAACACACCGATCCTCAAGACTGCACATCCAACAAGCCACCGGCTCTGTCATCTGAACAACCCGTAACCGGCACCCTACAACTAAAGACGAAGCCGCCGCTCAGCGCACCAGGAGAGCCGCCTGCCCTGCTGTCGCATAGATCGTGACCATACAAGACGATCGTATTTTGTCGGCGGCGTGCACGGGTCAATGTTTCCCAACAAACTAGTTCTTGAGACGGCCAAAAAACCATCCTTCGCCTCTGCGTTTAGTCAAGCAGCCCTTCGCCGCGGCTTGAGGTGGTTCCATCTCGTCCCGGGGCCAGGCAGCCCGCAACAAACTCTCCCAACAGAGTTGATTTCATTTGACTCGTGCTTTCCATGGAAATAACACTCCCATCCACCTCTGCATGTGCCGACGAGGCTGCGAAAACATGGTGCACCGACACGGGAGAAGAGAAGGAACGCGCCGGTGGGCGCCGGACCTGGCCCACGCGAGGGCCCATCCACTCCGGCGGCTCGTCCCGTCCGTCGACCGGGCGGGCGGAGCAAGGCCGCGCCCCTCTCCCTTCCCTTGGATTGGAATATTCACCTGCATATTCCGCGACGGCGACCCGCGCCGCGATTAGCAAAGCGTAGCTCCACATTTACGACCCCCGAAAAGTAGCCACGGCTCTTTTCCTTAGCTTAGGGCAAGCAGCTAGCGATGACTTTGGCCAGACCGTCCCAAAATACACAAACTATTTTTTTTGGTTTGTCAAAAAATGTGCAAAGTTCGATCGGGGAACGCGTACGATCCACGCCCCAGACGCCAGGCACCAACCACAAGCCGAACGGACACTGCCGCCGGGCCCCACGCCAGGCCAGCCCACCACCAGTGCCCGGCCGCCAGCCACAGCGTATACCCTAAATTATTAACACAAGTCGGGAGCGAACGCGCAGCGCCTCCATATATTCCAGCCACCGCCGCCACTCCCCGTCAAACCCACGCGAACGCGAGAGAGAGGAGAGAGAGCTCAGAAAGCACCGCCCCCGCGAATCCGCGCCCGGATCTCTCGGCCCGGCGGCGATGGCGCTCTCCGACCTCTCCCGCGACTCGCTCCTCCCCAGCTTCCTCTACTCCTCCCCCGCCGCGCGCTCCTTCACCGCCCCGCGCTTCCCCTCCTCCCCGTCGCCCTACCAGGCGCCCGCCGCGGCCCCGGCCGCCGGCATCGTCGGCGCCGGCGGGGCCGGGGGCGGCAGGCCCTTCTCGATCCGCGCGCCCAACGAGAAAATCGTCATGTACTCGCCGGCCTTCTACGCCGCCTGCACCGCCGGGGGGATCGCCAGCTGCGGCCTCACCCACATGGCCGTCACCCCGCTCGACCTGGTCAAGTGCAACATGCAGGTGAGGGACCTAGATCTGCGCTCCCCCGCGCGTCCGGGGCTCCGTACCCGACGGTTTCCGCCTAGATCTGGCCGTTAGCTTCGATGCGGGCGCGAGTTTCGATCTCCTCCGTCGTCTAGGCAGGCATTTCGCGATCTGGATGCGTAAATCTAGCCTGTTTCCGCTTGACCGCGCGTGTTGGTGCTGTCTAGGATTTGTGTATTGTTTTGTTCCCCGAATGCCTTTTGGTTTGCCCAGATGTGCTTGCTGCGCTTGCTTAGGAACTGGTAACTAGTAGGAGTACATGCTAGCAGTCAAGTATTGCACTTCCAGTAGGTACATTTCATCGCTTGCTAGTTGATTCGTGTGTCTTCCTCATCGGAGTAGTCTCGTTTTGGTACAAATTGTGTTGTTGAAAATGTAATTCTTAGGCGTTTACTTGGTTCAGTATTGTCGTGCAAATTATGTTGATGGATGTGTAATTCTTAGGGGCTTACTTGGTTCAGTATTGTCGTGCAAATTATGTTGATGGATCTGCAATTCTTAGGTGCTTACTTGGTTCAGTATTGTCGTGCAAATTATGTTGTTGAAAATGTAATTCTTAGGCGTTTACTTGGTTCAGTATTGTCGTGCAAATTATGGTGATGGATGTGCGATTCTTAGGCGCTTACTTGGTTCAGTATTGTCATGCAAATTATGTTGATGAATGTGCAATTCTTAGGCTTTTACTTGGTTCAGTATTCTCGTGCAAATTATGTTGAGGAATGCACAATTCTTAGGCTATTGCTTTGTTCAGTATTGTGTGGTTCAAATTATGTTGATGAATGTGCAATTCTTAAGCTTTTACTTCGTTCAGTATTGTGGTAGAAATCATGTTGAGGACTGTGCATTTTGTAAGGTTTTTTACTTTGGTTCGATATAAAATCATGTCTGAACCTGAACCATATAATCTGTGGTGCTTAGCTCTTTTGTCGGTCCATCAATAAGTTAATTCAAGTCTATGCCTGAAAGGGGTGTGAGTTGCCTGTGATCACTTTATATGTGCTTCATTTCTGTTCATACATGAAAATTCAGTACCAACTGTACGGCTGTAGGCTATTGATCAAAACTAAAGTTCACTAGTTTGATCATCTAATGTTGTTTGTTTGAAAATTGGTATTGTTCAAGCTTAATACTTATCCATCTTTTGTTTAGGACTGTTGATTTGTTTATTTTTATTTTCTTATTCCAGTTAGCA
The DNA here is from genome assembly GCF_904849725.1 of Hordeum vulgare subsp. vulgare. NCBI lineage: Eukaryota > Viridiplantae > Streptophyta > Magnoliopsida > Poales > Poaceae > Hordeum > Hordeum vulgare. The sequence continues at coordinate 523,766,397 of NC_058523.1, forward strand.
TTGTACATTTAAGTACCATCTACTAAGATTTTTGGGATTTTCCTTTTGACATTTGAAGCTGTAACTGGTACTAGGTGTGAACGAAGTACTTTGGATCTAACCCATTTCTATCAATTGTTGCAGATTGACCCGGCGAAATACAAGAGCATCACATCTGGATTTGGTGTTCTGTTAAAGGAGCAAGGAGCTAGGGGATTCTTTAGGGGATGGGTGCCTACCTTGCTTGGTTACAGTGCTCAGGGGGCTTGCAAGTTTGGGTTCTACGAGTTCTTTAAGAAGACCTACTCAGATATGGCTGGGCCTGAGAATGCCGTGAAGTACAAGACCCTAATTTACCTTGCAGGGTCAGCTTCTGCCGAGGTAATTGCTGACATCGCTCTGTGCCCCTTTGAAGCTGTCAAGGTCCGTGTGCAGACACAGCCTGGATTTGCCCGTGGCTTGAGTGATGGGCTTCCCAAGTTCATCAAAGCCGAGGGTGCTGCTGGGTAAGTAAATCTCCAGCCGCCTCAGAAACTTCATGATTTGCTTCTCTTATCCTTATCACATGTCCTCTAACTTTATTGGTTAATAATGCCAGGCTTTACAAGGGCATCGTTCCGCTCTGGGGTCGCCAGATTCCTTGTGAGTGTTTTCTCTTATCATTCTCTTAGTCTTTTAATTTGAACTGTCGCTATCATGATCGTTTCCTAAATTTGGCCTGCTTTGGAACCAAATGCTCTAAAGCTGGTCTCCTGTTTCATCTGATTGGCACTGTTTGTTTTCTTTGATATACCAATTGGTGATGTTTTGTTACTTCCTCTTCTCCTGTATGAGCAAGCTTCTAACCTATAGTTGTGATGGAAGTTTGTAGCTGAAACTCCAAAATTCACTTTTCTTGTAAAAAATAAATATGTTAGCCAGACATGGGATTACCGTATGCCTGTATCTACTGAACTTGACAACTTTTGTCTATCGGAAATGGGTTATGGCAGAACATTTTGTATCTAGATGTCTGTTGTATGTTTGGCAATTTTGTTTGGGTACTCTGTTCATAAATGACAATAGAAATTCCCATCAATCTCAGTTCCATACCTTATACCAGTTTTTACATGATGAATGTTTTGTTTCCCCTCTCGTAAAATGTTATGTTTGGTTATGGTTCATCATGTTAACTGATGTAGATCGTTAACTGATGTTAACAAGTCTGGAAGTTTATGCAGACTAATGTTAACTGATGCAGATTGCAAGTATTTGCGACCAATTCTAGAATTGGCCATTGTTAATTGAATGACATAATATTTGAATTTTATTAGTTATAGCCTTCTAGGTAGCACATGTCATCTACTCCCTCCGTTCCTAAATAAAGTCATACGTAGCAAAATGGATGAATCTACACTCTAAAGTATGTCTATATTCATCCGTATGTAGTTTTTAGTGGAATCCCTAAAAAGTTTAAGAACGGAGAGAGTAGATAGAATTGGAAAGTTGCTGAATGTACAGTGCTTTGAACTTCTGTTATTGCTCATATGTTACTTCCATGCTTTATTCAGATACCATGATGAAGTTTGCGTCCTTCGAAACTATTGTTGAGCTTATCTACAAACACGCTGTTCCTGTTCCGAAGGCCGAGTGCAGCAAGTCTTCCCAGTTGGGTATCAGCTTTGCTGGTGGCTACATTGCCGGTGTTTTCTGTGCTATTGTTTCTCATCCGGCTGACAACCTTGTCTCGTTCCTCAACAATGCCAAGGGTGCTACAGTGGGCGATGTAAGCTTTGTTTCTATCATTTTTTCATTGTCTTTGAGATCTTCTATCCTCTTTGTTGAACTACTGGACTATTTGCTGACTTTATGCTGTTATTAAACCTTTGTAGGCTGTTAAGAAGATTGGCATGTTGGGCCTTTTCACCAGAGGGCTCCCCCTTCGTATCGTCATGATTGGTACTCTTACTGGTGCTCAGTGGGGAATCTATGATGCGTTTAAAGTTATGGTGGGACTGTAAGTATCTCATCCCCTATGCAAATCCATCAGTATGTAATGGTAAACAGCTTCTGAGGAAGTACTAACAATTGGTTATCCATTTTCTTCCAGCCCGACCACCGGCGGTGCTCCACCAGTTGCTCCGGTAGAGGAATCAGCTTGATTGATTTTTGCTGCTATGACGATGTATTCCTGGTTGTGGTTATTGGTGGATGGGACTGTATCAATTACTTGTTTAGCACCCAAAATCTTTTGTTATTGTAGCAGATGGTTATTGTCTCTATCAGATGAGAGGAACTCATTAAGCAGGCGAAATAGGCCTTTTTTTGCCCCCCGGGAAAGTTTGATGCTTGACATAATAAGTTTTAGGACAGCAAGGCTGTTAGAGCGCAGGTTCTGCCATCACCTGTACTGAGGGATTCCCATATAATCTTGTTTACCTCCAATATTACGCTGTTTATATCGTGGATGCTGGTTTCTGAATGGTTGGAAAGTTTACTTGTACACTACTACTCCCTCCGTTCCTAAATATAAGACCTTTTAGAGATTGTACCATAAACTACATACGGATGTACATGAGGGAGTAGTAGTTATCTTCATGCTGGCAAAAGTTTAATCTTCTAGATGAAGTCACGCACTTCCAAATCAAAGTCACTTGCCTTTCTTATTGGCTGGTACTGTTTAACGAAGAAAGATGCAGTGGGGGTAGATTTGTATTCTAATGTATGGGGCGTATGTTTGGGGAACTATTCCAAGGCCCTGTTTGTATCCTGAGTTAGAGTATGTTAGATTGGATCAATCTAACCTTAAAACATCCAAACAGGGAGGGTTAGAGTTGGTAACCCATTTAAAAAAATTAACCCACCCAAGAGTGTTTATTTGGGTTAGAGTTAAGTTGGGCCCACAAAAAGTTACTTTTTTCTCTATTTTCACCACACCAAAGCCTTGATAAAGGAGCCAAATGATTGAAAAAGGTGTATTTATTGACAATCTAACCCTTCCATCCGAACACTTTTTTGGTTAGAGTTAGTTTAGGGTTAGTCCAGGGTTAGAATCTAACCTCTAACCGAGTTAGAGCACGATTGCAACTTGGAGCATGACAGCTGATTCTAAATTTATATTTGATATATTTACCTTTAAATAGGTAGGGTCGCCCCATCACAACTTTGAAGGTATTCTTAACATCAGGTTATACTGCCAACATACTCTTCTTCCAGACATCACAAGCAATGCTAGAAGTCTTGTTTGGAAGTATGATTATCTTTAGCCTTCAGGACGTGATTCATAGGATTTAAAAGACACACGAATATAAAACCAAAATGTTAACGGTCAGACATCAGCTCAAATGGTATTTCTTTTGGCCAATGTGTTGTGACTCGTTCAATTTTTTGAAATGGCACTTATCTGCATTCATTAGGAAGAAAAAAATTGCTCAGTTCATTAGGAAAAACCAAACGAAAATCAGATTGTCCAATTAATTATGGAAAAACGGACGAAGACCGTTACAACCAATAAGTGGTACACATAAAAAAGCCTACGCACACCATTTCAAAGAGGGTCTCGATGAGACGGCACACAGGGATCATCGCCATTCCTACACTCTTAGCAAGCAACTTCGACTCCGTCATAGACGATCATCTATCCAACCCACAGTGTAACGGACACATGAAGCTACATGAAGATTTGTGACTCATTCAATTCATGTGTACCAATCTAAAAGTAAGACAAGTGGCATCACCACTCGTCTGAACAAGTTGATGACACTGCATGGTTTGTTCATGTTTGCGTGATGGCAAATTCTGTTTTTAGAACATACATTTTTCACTGGAAATTCTATTTTAGGTTGCAATTATTTATGTTGCATCATGGCAAGTCACTGAAAATGCATGTCAATTACTCTACTGCAGCATGAAAATTCCTGACAATCTTTCTGCTCTCATTGTAATTTTTCATTTACAACATGTACAATCTTTATACAATAGCATGCCAAATATGTTTGAGGGAACACTCCCAGATCACACCATTCAAACAGATGACTTCTCATAGGAAATGGTAGTTTGCTCAGGTGACATGACTGTAGGAAACGTCAACGCAATATTAGGGTTTATAGAAAAAACTATATAAATATGATAGGGTCACATGTGCAAATCAGAAGATTATTGAAGCACATGAATATACATGACCGTGTATTTGAATATCCTCACGTACCCCTTCGTACGTGGCTCTCTGGAGACCAGACGCTAGGCTTCCATGCCTCACGTCGGCCCCGTCGCTGATCCCCCCTCCCCGGCCTTAGGGCCATGAAGGCACGGTGGATCATGGCCCTTGCCGACGGAGGGCTCCATTTCTAGTAGTCTTTTTAGTTTGATTAGGGTTTGTGTCCTCATCAAGATGAGCCAGTGATGGTTCTCTGAAGATGGAAAAAAGTTCTTCTTGTCTAGCCCAGGCTCGGAGGAGCATCTATAATTGTCGGAGGTCGTGTTGAGTTTTTCTCTAACGGATATCTCGAGATTCAATCGATGTTTGTGTCTATTGGATCTGGTCTTCGCTCGTCCGCGATCATGTGTCTATATGTTGGATCCTTTCGATCTACGCTTTTTCCATCTACAACGGTTACTTTTCTGATGCGCTGGTTTTGTGGGGCCTTAACACGATGACTTATCGAATGTCTACTACAGCAAGGTCCGTCCGGCTCCCGTGAGGAAGGGGCGATGACGACGGTACTCCTTCCGTTTGATGTAGTGTTTGTAGTAGCCGCTAAGTGGTCTGCGCACTTGGATGTAATTTTCGATGTTCTTCGTACTGTCTTAGCAGTTGATGTATAGGTCGGAAGTTTCGTCAACAAAGAATTAAATAGGAAAAAAGTAAGAAAGCCCACAGAAATGATCAGATTAAGGTTATATCAGATGCAAAGGTAAAAAAGAGAAATGTAAAAAGAAAAAAGCAGGCCTGAGTGAATCGTAAATTTTCCCTGTTTTCCCCTATGAAATTCAAACCAAATGATGCCAGTGCCTGACTGCCTCGGTGAACCATCGGACGAGAACCGAGCAATCCAGATTCTCATAACTCATTCATCTTGCTTATTACTCCCTCCGTTCCAAAATATAAGACCTTTTAGATATTTCACTAAAAGACTATATACGAAACAAAATGAGTGAATTTATACTCTAAAATATGTCTATGTACATCCGTATGTAGTTTATAGTACAATCTTTAAAAGGTCTTATATTTAGGAATGGAGGGAGTATTTCACATGTTTCGCATCATTAAGCACGCTATTATGTCGACGTGTTTTGACCGTCACATGCTCTTATTTCATTTAATAAATCCACACATACGTATGATTTAGCAGCACGTTGTTCTGGTCGTTTTGCGCTCTTGCTTCCGCGGAGGAATCAGAATCAAGTAGCTTGATCTGATCCCAAAAATTGGAATTGATGAGAAATGATGCCCTCGGCAGATGAAGCTCCCCTGATGACACACCACACCCTACCCGCCAGTTCGTCCCTGGGTCGTCCGGCACGGCCGAGCCACCGAACCTGCGCGCACGGTCCATCCCCTCCCTCCGCGAGATCATGGCTGGTCGTGGGCCGCCGCGAGAGGAGAGAGGTGGCGTGCGTGCGTGCGTGCGTGCGTGCGTGAATACGACGCCGCCCGCCAGAGCAACAGTAGGGGCGTCTGTTTCCATTTTTCTTTGGCGGGGTTGGCTTCTGTTTTCGATTGCCTGGCTGTACGTAAGCGCGTAGGGCGATGCTGCATTTTTCGTTAAACAAAGCAAGCGAAGCTCTTGCGTTGCGTGCGTCGTAGGTGTCGCCGATCGGGAAATATAATGTATGTGTTGGCATGGCATGTGAGGGAGATCGGCCGGCCGCCCCTGCCTCGCCTCCAACCGCCAATCGTTAAAGATCCATCTCATCAATCTCTCCCTTCCTCCCCCGTTCCTAAATATAGGCAACTCCAACGGATCGACCAAACGAACAACAATTTTGTTTGTTTTTTGGTTTGTTTGAATCGACCGCTTGCCCGGCGTCCGTCCTGTTTTACATATGGGTTGATAGCGTGTTCAACGCGTCGACCCATATGTACCGACGTGGCCGGCTGGCTGTCCTATTTTGCATGATTTTCATAATTTGAATTAAATAACATAATTTAAACCGAAAATAGCATAGTTATTATAAGCCGAATAAAAATAAAAATGTCTCATATAGTTTGCACATAATTTTGATAACGAATAAAAGAAGATAAATCTATTGGTTGCCAAAATGAGTCCACATATGCTCAACCAAATCATTTTACAGTTGCACGTGAGTTTCTCAATCACGCATGTCTTGATGAAATTGGATGAACTGTTCAAACGTTACCGCTCCTCCATGCTCAGGCACAACATTCTCACCTTGAAACCGAAACCCTTGATCGTACAGACGTTTCGAGCGCTTTGCACTCGAAATAGTCATCGTAGCCGACCACTCCCTCTCTAATACGGTTGAAAACATGCCTACTCATACGGAAACGGCGGCGGAATTGTTGATGTTTGAACAACGGGTTTGCTGTATCAAAATAGTCCTTTCAAAGAAGCAAATGTCCGCTCTCTCGGTTGCGATTCAACGCCAGAAGGTGGTCCGGAATGGAGCCACGGAACAACGGCCGCTTGCAGTTGAGGTGGTGATGGACCAACACGGCAGCCAACATCTCCTCCTCGTCATCGGACGACGAATCGTCGGAGTCGCAAAGGAAATTGTGAAAAAAGAACTCGTCGCCGGTGTCCATTTTTTTGTACCTTGACAAACCGTCGAACAGCTTGCGGACGTCAACGAAGAAGACGGCCGACGAAGGGAGTCGCGGCGTGCACGGACCAGCTAGCTGCCCTCCCGGCGTCCGACGAGTGGCGGCTGTGAGGATCTGGCCGGGCGGCGAGGCGGCTTCTTAGTCGAGGCGTGGGGATGGGAAGCAGCCGGCTCCCCGACGGCAAGACGGCGGCGGCGGGCGACGTGGGAGTGGGCGGCGTTGCTGAGAGTGGGCGGATGTGGGCGGCGTTGTTGAGAGTGGGCAGCTGGCAGAGTCGCCGGTAAAAATGGGCGGCGGCGTCGGCGACGAAGGAGGCGAGCGAGGGTTGCTATTGGCTGGGGGGGGGGGGGCCAATGTGCCACCGACCAGCGGGCTCGGGGGAGGAGAAGGCGAGCGTGCGCGCGTCCGTCGCGTGTCCGCGCCGACGCAAATCCGGCTCAAAAATAGGCCAGGAATGGGTCGACCGCGGACGAAAGTCGGACGCGCGTCCGTTTGGGTCGGCGCGTTGGGCCATCATTTTTGTCCGCGCCGACCCAAACGAACGGAGGCGGACGAAATGGGTAGCCCCATTGGAGTTCCTCTTAGGTGTATTTTTTTAAAATTATTTTTTTTAAACTTTAATCAAGTGATAGATAAAAATATCAATATCTAGAATATGAAATCATTATCACTAGATTCATCCTGATGTATATTTTCATATGATATATATTTTGTATTGTATATATTTATATATTTTTTGTAATGTTGGTCAAACATAGACAATGTTTGACTTTTTAAACAACTAATACACCTTATATTTAAAGTATGTACTAAAAATTGATGAACGGAGGGACATAAACAAAGCGTGGTACATATAACTAGCGAGTCTAAAAGATGTGCCGATAGATTTACGGTAATGTTACCTCACGACCGTTGTCCAGGAGGAAACTTCCAACCCCTCAAAATGGCGGAGCTAAACCCAGGGGACCTAGGCCTGGGTCTTGTCGTAAAAATTCTTTGTTGAGTGTAGCAACCAAGCAGGTCCGGGCCTAGCACTAGCCTGGCTCCGCCCCTGCCTCATAGCCAAATGATCTAGATCAGATGAAAATTACATTGAAATAAACGAATTGTCATGCTTTTTGTAAAATGCCATCCTGAAATGATAAAACCGTCAGCCGCTGAACTTTACCTAATTTTGTGTGTTTATACACGAGAGTCCTATTGGCAAAATGAGCCTTTGGCTGGATTAAGCGGGCAAGTTCATTGGATTACCATAAAAAGGATCCATCAAAACTTACTAAGGGTTAAGAAGGCCATGTTGCAAGCCTTTGAGCACAGCACGAACTTTGTTGTAGAGGTGTGCGGTGAATAACACATGTAGGTCGTTTTTTTTCTCAGTCATGCGTCCCCATGGGCCTAAGCTACATCTTTCCCCTTTCTCCTCTTTATCCCCTCCTACGACGAGCGTAAATATGCAAACGAGTGAGCCGTGCTCACCACCCCATTCCTACTTCACACCGGGACCCTTCCCAGCCATCGCGCTCGTCCATCTCAATTCGTCGTCGCCCGTCGCATTGATCCAGCTTGGGCCGATGAGATCTGCTTGCCTAGCCCGCATCCACTACCACAGTCATCGGTGCCCGTGTCGACGACGCGTGAACAACTACCAAAATCTCGAAGGTGAAGTGACGGAGGAAGAGGAAAGATGACAGGCGCGGCCAAGGCCCCCCACCCCCCCCCCCCCGGGGGGGGGGGCTCCTGAGACAAGTCTTTGCAAGAACGACAATGTTGCAAAACGACGATGATGAACAACGAGGGTACTGCTGCAACATGCGATGGCCACTATGGTGGCCAAGCAACAATTCTACAATATTATCCCATTTACACAATTTTTCGCAACATCACCTACTGCAAAGGCGAGAACTAAGACGAGCTCAGTTATCTGTTGATACCAAATCTAACGACTCGCGACTCGATCGATCTTTTCGGCTTACGGTAGCACACCTAAAAACAAATCCACACACAGAAAGCTTGCTTAAATATAATGTTATGTGCCATGTTGCCCAAAGTTGGTCGGCTAAAACTTGCATAATTTTAGAAGATCACATTTTCTATTGTTGGGTCGTCTCCAATTGGGGTAGACCAGTTCAAAAGGTTATTTGATCACTCCTCCTAGTTTTTCAAAGACAAGGAAAGAGTAAGAGACAAAACACAAAGGAGACGGGCCGCCAGTAGATGCACGCTGTGCTGCTAGGACACGACTGGACGGGTCCAAACTTAAACTCCTGTAGATTATGCAGGTGATCATATGCTAATTAATACTCCAACAGTCCACTAATCCCCATTCTCCAAGCTCGGACTAAACAATCCGCACAAGAGGCGAGGGACAAGACAATGGATCCTACCAGTAGGCCGCCACCGCCAGTTCCAGCGCCGCGTCCAGACTCCACGGGAGTAGCAGGTCGTCGTCGATCGGCATCTTGATTTTTATTTTTGCGCGCGCGCCCAGATCCCACCGCGGCCAATGGCGCCCCTCGGACCTGCCCGAGTCAACCCCTCCCGCCTCCATGCCATCGTCACGTCGACACCGGCGCCCCCATGAGCCGACCGCTTCGCTTTGGCCATGGGGAGACCCTCGCCGATCCGCCCACTCCTCCTCCTCGCCGTCCTTGGCGCCCTCGCCAGGCTCTGGCGTGCCGACGCCGGCACGGTCCGGACGGAGCTCGTCGCGCCGGACTTCGAGGCGTCGTACCTCCTCTTCATCGACACCCTCGGCGTGTTCCTCCGGTCCAGCAGCGGCGCCTTCGAGGCCGCGGTGCACAGCCCGGCGGGGCAGCAGGACCACTACTACCTCGCCGTGCTGCACGCGCCGTCCGGGACCTGCGTCTGGGCCGCCAACCGCGCCGCGCCCATCACCAACCGCGCGGCCCCGTTCCGCCTCTCGTCGGCCGGTGTCTCCGCCGAGGACGCCAACGGGACCGTCGTCTGGTCTACGCCGCCCTTCGCGTCCCCCGTCGCCGCGCTCCGCCTGGCCGACTCTGGCAACCTCGCGCTTCTCGACGGGCGGAATGGCACGCTCTGGCAGTCCTTCGACCGCCCCACGGACTCGCTCGTGTCGTCCCAGCGGCTCCCCGTCGGCGGGTTCCTGTCGTCCGCCGTGTCGGCCTCGGACCTGGCCGAGGGGGACTACCGCCTCAACGTCACCGCGGCCGACGCCGTGCTCGCGTGGATGGGGTCCTTGTACTGGCGGCTGTCGGGCGAAGCCATCGCCGTCAAGGATCGCGACGGCACGGTCGCGTACATGGCCGTGAACGGCACGGGGATATACCTTCTCGCGGCGGACGACACCGTCGTCGTCCAGGCCGCGATGCCGCCTGCCGGGCTGCGCATCGTTCAGCTGGGCGTCGACGGGAAGCTGCAAATCTCGAGCTTCGCGTCGGCGAACTCGTCGTCGTCGCCCATGGACGGCGGGATCGTGGCGCCGAGCAGGGGATGCGCCCTCCCGCTCTCATGTGGCGCGCTCGGCCTCTGCACGCCCAACGGCAACGTTTCCACCTGCACGTGCCCGCCGCCGTTCCCCACGGCGCATGACAACGGCTGCGCGCCGTCCGTTGGCTCCACATTGCTGCCCGAGGGGGGCTACTGCGGCGGCGGCGCTGGCGGCGGCTCGATGATCTCGTATCTCAGCCTTGGGAGTGGCATTGCGTACTATGCCAACAAGTTCTCGCCGCCGGCCACGGCCGGCTCCAACGCGTCGTCGTGCCAGGCACTCTGCACCAGCAACTGCTCCTGCCTCGGCTACTTCTACGACTCCTCCTCCTTGTCCTGCTACTTGGCGCAAAACCAGCTCGCTTCGTTCATAAACACCAACTCGAGCAACGGCGCCGGCATGTCCGGCTACATCAAGGTGCAAAGCTCGCAACGGTCGTCGTCGGACAGTTCGTCTTCCAACAAGACACTCATCGCCATCCTGCTCCCAACCATCATCGCATTTGTGCTCGTCGTCGTCGTCGGCGCTATCGTCATCGCGTCACGGCGCAATAAGGACGAACAGCGCGTGGGGAGGCGCGCTTCGCGGTCCAGGGACGTGCAGCTCCGGCGCCAGCGCTCGCCGGGGTCAGCCTCGGCGCACCTTGTGCGCGATCTGGACAACGAAGACGATGGCGATGACGACATTGTCATCCCCGGCCTCCCCACCCGGTTCACGCACGACGAGATCGAGGACATGACCAACAGCTACCGCACCAAGATCGGCGCCGGCGGGTTCGGGGCCGTGTACAAGGGTGAGCTCCCGGACGGCTCGCTTGTGGCCGTGAAGAAGATCGAAGGCGTCGGGATGCAGGGGAAGCGCGAGTTCATGACGGAGATCGCCGTCATCGGCAACATCCACCACGTCAACCTCGTCCGGCTCCGGGGGTTCTGCACCGAGGGCCACCGCCGCCTCCTGGTGTACGAGTACATGAACCGCGGCTCCCTCGACCGGCCCCTGTTCCGGCCGGCGGGGCCTCTTCTCGAGTGGAAGGAGCGGGTGGACATCGCCATCGGCGCGGCGAGAGGGCTCGCCTACCTCCACTTCGGGTGCAACCAGAGGATCATCCACTGCGACGTGAAGCCGGAGAACATCCTGCTCGCCGACGGCGGGCAGGTGAAGATCGCCGACTTCGGGCTCGCCAAGTTCCTGACGCCGGAGCAGTCCGGGCTGTTCACGACGATGCGGGGCACGCGCGGGTACCTGGCGCCGGAGTGGCTGACCAACACGGCCATCACCGATCGCACGGACGTGTACGGCTTCGGCATGGTGCTCCTGGAGCTGGTGCACGGCCGCAAGAACCGCAGCGAGCACGTGAGCGACGGCGGCGGCGGCGGCGAGGACTCCAACTCCTCGAATGGCACGGCGGGAAGCTCGTCGCGCAGCGGGAGGAACGACTACTTCCCGCTGGTGGCGCTGGAGGGGCACGAAGCCGGGCGGTACGCGGAGCTGGCGGACCCGCGGCTGGAGGGGCGGGTGGTGGGCAAGGAGGTGGAGAGGATGGTGAAGGTGGCGCTGTGCTGCCTGCACGAGGACCCGCACACGCGGCCGAGCATGGCGGTGGTGGCCGGCATGCTCGAGGGCACCATGGAGCTGGGCGAGCCGCGCGCGCAGGCGCTCGGGTTCCTCCGCCTGTACGGCCGGGGGTTCGCCGGGCCCTCCGACGGCAACGTCATGAAGCAGGCGATGGTGGATGATCGCGCCCGGTCGGAGACGACGATGACGACGATGAGCGGGTGGCCGTCGTACATGTCCTCGTCGCAGCTGTCCGGCGCGAGATAGCGCCATGGCTACGGTGCCAGTGATAGACGTTGTTCTTCATCGGTTGATTCCTTGGTAGAAGAGAGGGGGGTTGGTTGGTCTGTGAGGGAGATCTTCACCTGTATCTCTGCAGTTTTGCTGCATCGTGCTCTTTGTCGTCAGATTTTTCCTTCAGAGTAAATGGAAATATGGATTAGGAAGAGAGTTCAAACGAAGATGGAATGCGGTTTAGCTAATTCTTGGTTGTCTTTCTCTCTCCAAATATTGGAAGAACATTTTTTATGCTGCAAAAGTATTTGTCCATAATTTTTTCCTGTCTCAAGCACACACCTAAATGTGCATCGTATACGACATCTCTAACGCGTAACACTGACCCACAAATTTGCTCACGCATCCATCCACAAATAGAGACGAGTTCACGAAATGGATGAAGGAACCGACCACACATCTAAATGCGGAGCATTCTCTACTAAAAGCAGAATATCCTACTTGTAACTTACGTTCATCTCTAACGCGTCAAGTTGACCCGCAAATTTGTTCAGGCATCCGTTCACGAACATGGATCAGTGCACGTACATGAATGACGGAACCTGCGACGCTACCTATATCATTCAAATCGGATTTACACGAACCAGACAAAATTTATGAAACCGGATGTATTTCATATAAACTCGACGAAATTCATTACATTTTAAACATATTCTAACAAAACCGGACTCTAAACCTAATTTAAATGATCGTCGTCGTTCATCGGGACTTGAGCACCATAAAATGGAGCTTCAGCTCCGCCTTCATCGTCTTCAGCTCCGCCTCGACATTATCCATCTTTGCCTTCGCAACCTCCACCTCCATAGCCATGAGCAACAGGAACTGAACTGCCCGCCTCCATGTTGCCACCAAGCGGCTAATCGGGCGACGATGTTGAGCCCATCAAGCTTGGCTTCACCGAGAGGGGACGAGCTGTGACCTTCCTGGGACCAGAGCCCCGACAAACTCCCATGCTCTACTTTCCTCGTCGCTGGTGGCGCTCGGGGACGTGCTGGCTTCGTGGTCTAGCGACGGGGTGCGACCATGGCAGAGCTGGCGATGTCCTCCTCGTCCTTTCTCTTGGTGAACACGTCATCTGCCATCCATCTCTTTGTAGGTGGCTTGTAACTTCGCCTTACGTTGGCGGTTCCGTCAGTGGTTACGAGAGATGTCACTGGTGGAGCGGTAGGACTCGAGCAGTGCCTCCAACTCGGGCACATCCACGTGTGGCACGATGGATGTGCGGCGACGAGCAGCTCCTTCGCTCGTCGGTGCTCGTCGAGGAGGCGGAGGTTGTAGGTCTGGTTGGCCTGCACCTGCCGAAACACTACCGCCTGCTCCATCATTACCATGTCCATGTAGTTGGCACATGCCTCGTCCATGCTGATGCCGGCATCAACCAATGAGGAGGGTGACGCTGACTCATCCTCGGCTGCCTCCTACATTGGGACGTCTGCATCACCAACCTCTCCATGCCTGCCGGTCTGCCAGCTGGCTGCAATGGCAATGATCTTTTTTCCAGCTAGGACGAAAGGCTCTTCCGGATATGGATCTCGAGCATCCCATGACGGAAGTGGTGCAGAGAGGAGGAAGTGAGCGGATGATGTTCGATGCGGCTATGGTCGGGCCTGCGGTTTATATAGCGAGAGGGTGGTAGGGAGACTGGCGACATGATTAATGGCAGGCGGCAGACGGACGGAGGGGTGACGCCGGCTCGCCGTTCCTTGACAACCTCATGCGTTTAATGGAGGAAGGCAGACGAACTAATGTTGTTTGAATATGGAGAGATGACGCGTGCACCGAGAAGCTGCTTGCACAATGCTCTCGATCGACGCACCACTTCAATGTCGGCTCCAGTAAGAGGTCGTGTCTTCTCTGGGGCGACATGGATGCGCCTCTCACTAGAGCCGACATTGAAGCGCGCAGACCAACATCAGGCAAAAACGCTCGTCCGAGGTAGGAGGGTTTTTCGTGGGATAGGGTAGTCAGGAGCGGACATGACAGCCCCCCTGTCTTCGATTTGTGGTAAAAAGTTGTTCTGAACCAACCCGCGAATAGATACATGAATGCGCTAAATAGCAAAATGTTGGGGCACGTCGCATGGGAAACAAAAATTTTCCTACGCGCACGAAGACCTATCATGGTGATGTCCATCTACGAGAGGGGATGAGTGATCTACGTACCCTTGTAGATCGTACAGCAGAAGCGTTTAGAGAACGCGGTTGATGTAGTGGAACGTCCTCACGTCCCTCGATCCGCCCCGCGAACAATCCCGCGATCAGTCCCACGATCTAGTACCGAACGGACGGCACCTCCGCGTTCAGCACACGTACAGCTCGACGATGATCTCGGCCTTCTTGATCCAGCAAGAGAGACGGAGAGGTAGAAGAGTTCTCCGGCAGCGTGACGGCGCTCCGGAGGTTGGTGATGATCTTGTCTCAGCAGGGCTCCGCCCGAGCTCCGCAGAAACGCGATCTAGAGGAAAAACCGTGGAGGTATGTGGTCGGGCTGCCGTGAGAAAGTCGTCTCAAATCAGCCCTAATTGCTCCATATATATAGGAGGAGGGAGGGGGACCTTGCCTTGGGGTCCAAGGGACCCTCAAGGGGTCGGCCGAGCCAAGGGGGGGAGGACTCCCCCCCCAAACCGAGTTGGACTTGGTTTGGTGGGAGGAGTCCCCCTCCCTTCCCACTTCCTCCCTCTTTTTTTTTATTTTCCTTTGATTCTTTATTCTTGGCGCATAGGCCCCCTTGGGGCTGTCCCACCAGCCCACTAAGGGCTGGTGTGTCTCCCCAAAGCCTATGGGCTTCCCCGGGGTGGGTTGCCCCCCCGGTGAACTCCCGGAATCCATTCGTCATTCCCGGTACATTCCCGGTAACTCCGAAAACCTTCCGGTAATCAAATGAGGTCATCCTATATATCAATCTTCGTTTCCGGACCATTCCGGAAACCCTCGTGACGTCCGTGATCTCATCCGGGACTCCGAACAACATTCGGTAACCAACCATATAACTCAAATACGCATAAAACAACGTCGAACCTTAAGTGTGCAGACCCTGCGGGTTCGAGAACTATGTAGACATGACCCGAGAGACTCCTCGGTCAATATCCAATAGCGGGACCTGGATGCCCATATTGGATCCTACATATTCTACGAAGATCTTATCGTTTGAACCTCAGTGCCAAGGATTCATATAATCCCGTATGTCATTCTCTTTGTCCTTTGGTATGTTACTTGCCCGAGATTCGAACGTCAGTATCCGCATACCTATTTCAATCTCGTTTACCGGCAAGTCTCTTTACTCGTTCCGTAATACAAGATCCCGCAACTTACACTAAGTCACATTGCTTGCAAGGCTTGTGTGTGATGTTGTATTACCGAGTGGGCCCCGAGATACCTCTCCGTCATACGGAGTGACAAATCCCAGTCTTGATTCATACTAACTCAACTAACACCTTCGGAGATACCTGTAGAGCATCTTTATAGTCACCCAGTTACGTTGCGACGTTTGATACACACAAAGCATTCCTCCGGTGTCAGTGAGTTATATGATCTCATGGTCATAGGAACAAATACTTGACACGCAGAAAACAGTAGCAACAAAATGACACGATCAACATGCTACGTCTATTAGTTTGGGTCTAGTCCATCACATGATTCTCCTAATGATGTGATCCCGTTATCAAGTGACAACACTTGCCTATGGCCAGGAAACCTTGACCATCTTTGATCAACGAGCTAGTCAACTAGAGGCTTACTAGGGACAGTGTTTTGTCTATGTATCCACACAAGTATTGTGTTTCCAATCAATACAATTATAGCATGGATAATAAACGATTATCATGAACTAAGAAATATAATAATAACTAATTTATTATTGCCTCTAGGGCATATTTCCAACAGTCTCCCACTTGCACTAGAGTCAATAATCTAGTTCACATCACCATGTGATTCCAACGAATCCAACACCCACATAGTTATGGGGTCTGATCACGTCTTGCTCGTGAGAGAGGTTTTAGTCAACAGTTCTGAAACTTTCAGATTCGTGCGTTCTTTACAAATCTTTATGTCATCTTATAGATGTTGCTACTACGTGCTATTCGGAAATGCTCCAAATATCTACTCTACTATACGAATCCGTTTCACTACTCATAGTTATCCGGATTAGTGTGAAAGCTTGCATTGACGTAACCCTTTACGACAAACGTTTTAACCACCTCCATAATCGAGAAAAATTCCTTAGTCCATTAGTTACTAAGGATAAATTTCGACCGCTGCTAGTGATTCAATCATGGATCACTCTCTGTACCTCTCAACATACTTTGAGTCAAGGCACACTTCAGGTGCGGTACACAGCATGGCATACTTTAGATTCTACGGCTAAGGCATAGAAGACGACCTTCGTCTATTCTCTTCATTCTGCCGTGGTCGGGTTTTGAGTCTTACTCAAGTTCACACCTCACAACGCAACCAAGAACTCCTTCTTTGCTGGTCTATTTTGAACTCTTTCAAAACTTGTCAAGGCATGCATCTTGTTGAAACTTCTATTAAGCGCTTTCGATCTATCTCCATAGATCTTTGATGCTCAACGTTCAAGTAGCGTAATCCAGGTACTCCTTTGAAAACTTCTTTCAAACAACCTTGTATGCTTTACAGAAATTCTACATTACTTCTGATCCACAATATGTCAACCACATATACCTATCAGAAATTCTATAGTGCTCCCACTCACTTCTTTGGAAATACAAGTTTCTCATAAACCTTGTACAAACCCAAAATCTTTGATCATCTCATCAAAGTGTATATTCCAACTCCGAGATGCTTGCACCAGTCCATTGAAGGATCACTGGAGCTTGCATACTTGCTAGTATCTTTAGGATCGACAAAACCTTCTGGTTGTATCACATACAATGTTTGCTCAAGGAAACCGTCGAGAAAACAATGTTTTGACATCCTACGTGCAATATTTCATAAATAATGCATCAACAACTAACATAATTCTAACAGACCTTTAGCATCGCTACGAGTGAGAGAGTCTCATCATAGTCAACTGTTTGATCTTGTCGAAAACATCTTTGCGACAAGTCGAGCTTTTCTTAATAGTGACTTATCACCATCATCGTCTGTCTTCTTTTAAAGATCCATCTTTACTCAATAGTCTTATGACCATCAAGTAGTTCTTTCAAAGTCTACACTTTGTTTTCATACATGGATCCTCTCTCGGATTTCATGGCTTCCAGCCATTTGTCGGAATCTGGGCCCACCATCGCTTTCTCCATAACTCGTAGGTTCACTGTTGCTCAACAACATGACCTCCAAGACAGGGTTACCGTACTACTCTGCAGCAGTACGCGACCTTGTCGACCTACGATGTTTGTAGTAACTTGATTCGAAGCTCAATGATCACCATCATCAGCTTCCACTTCAATTGGTGTAGGCGCCACAGGAACAACTTCCTACGCCCTGCTACACACTGGTTGAAGTGATGGTTCAATAACCTCATCAAGTTCTACTACCCTCCCACTCAATTCTTCCGAGAGAAACCTTTTCTCGAGAAAGGATCCGTTTCTAGAAACAAACACTTTGCTTTCGGATCTGAGATAGGAGATGTACCCAACTATTTTGGATATTCTATGAAGATGCATTTATCCGCTTTGGGTTCGAGCTTATCAGACTGAAACCTTTTTCACATAAGTGTCGAAGCCCCAAACTTTCAAGAAACGACAGTTTAGATTTCTCTAAACCTCAGTCTATACTGTGTCATCTCAACGGAAATACGCGGTGCCCTATTTAAAGTGAATGCGGTTGTCTCTAATGCATAACCCATAAACGATAGTGGTAATTCGATAAGAGACATCACAGCATGCACCATACTAAATAGTGCGTGGCTATGACGTTCAGACACATCATCACACTATGATGTTCGAGGTGGCATGAACTGTGAAACAATTTCCACATTGTCTTAACTGTGTACCAAAAACTCGCAACTCAGATATTCATTTCTATGATCATATCGTAGATCGTTTATCCTCTTGTTACGATGAACTTCACTCTGAAACAGAATTGAACTTTTCAACATTTCAGACTTGTGATTCATTAAGTAAATACTCTTGTATCTACTCAAATCGTCATTGTAATGATATCCACTGCGTGCCTCAGCACCCATTGGACTGCATACATCAAAATGTATCACTTCCAACAAGTTACTATCTTGATTCATCTCAATGAAAACAAGGCTTTGCTCATGTGGTATGATTTGCATGTCACTAGTGATTCAAAATCAAGTGAGTATAAAGGTCCATCAGCATGGAGCCTCTTCATGCAATTTATACCAACATGACTCAAGCGGCAGTGCCACAAGTAAGTGGTACTATCATCATTACCTCGTATCTTTTGGCACCAATATTATGAACATGTGTAACACTACGATCGAGATTCAATAAACCATTGAAGGTGATTATTCAAGAAAATAGAGTAACCATTATTATCTTTAAATGAATAATCGTATTGCAATAAACACGATCCAATCATGTTCATGCTTAACGCAAGCACCAAATAACAATTATTTAGGTTTAACACCAATCCCGATGGTAGAGGGAGCGTGCGACGTTTGATCATATCAACCTTGAAAACACTTCCAACACGTATCGTCACCTCGCCTTTAGCTAGTCTCCATTTATGCCGTAGCTTTCATTTCGTGTTACTAATCACTTAGCAACCGAACCGGTATCTAATACCCTCATGCTACTAGGAGTACTAGTAAAGTACACATCAACATCATGTATATCAAATACACTTCTTTCGACTTTTGCCAGCCTTCTTATCTACCAAGTATCTAGAGTTGCTCCGCCTCAGTGACTGTTCTCCTCAATATAGAAGCACTTAGTCTCGGGTTTGGGTTTAATCTTGGGTCTCTTCATTAGTGCAGCAACTGCTTTGCCATTTCACGAAGTATCCCTTCTAGCCCTTGCCTTTCTTGAAACTTAGTTGTTTTACAAACCATCAACTATTGATGCTCCTTCTTGATTTCTACTTTCGCAGTGTCAAACATCGCGAATCGCTCAAGGATCATTGTATCTATCCTTGATATGTTATAGTTCATCACGAAGCTCTCAAAGCTTGGTGGCAGTGACTTTTGGAGACCCATCACTATCTCATCTGGAAGATTAACTCCCACTTGATTCAAGTGATTGTCGTATTCAGACAATCTGAGCACACGCTCAACGATTGAGCTTTTCTCCTTTACTTTGTGGACAAAGAATCTTGTTGGAGGTCTCGTACCTCTTAACAAGGGCACAGGTATGAAATCACAATTTCATCTCTTTAGAACATCACTTATGTTCCGTGACGTTTTACAACGTTTTCGGCGCCTTGCTTCTAAGCCATTAAGTATTTTGCACTAAACTATCGTGTAGTCATCAGAAACGTGTATGTCGGATGTTCATAGCATCCACAGACGACGCTCGAGGTGCAGCACACTGAGTGGTGCATTAAGGACATAAGCCTTCTGCGCAGCAACGAGGACAATCCTCGGTTTTACAGACTTAGTCTGCAAAGTTTGCTACTATCAATTTTCAACTAAATTTTCTCTAGGAACATATAAAAAACAGTAGAGCTATAGCGCAAGCTACATCGTAATTCGCAAAGACCATTTAGACTATGTTCATGACAATTAGTTCAATTAATCATATTACTTAAGAACTCCCACTCAAAAAGTACATCTCTCTAGTCATTTGAGTGGTACATGATCCAAATCCGCTATCTCAAGTCCGATCATCACGTGAGTCGAGAATAGTTTTAGTGGTAAGCATCTCTATGCTAATCATATCAACTATACGATTCATGCTCGACCTTTCGGTCTCATGTGTTCCGAGGCCATGTCTGCACATGCTAGGTTCGTCAAGCTTAACCCGAGTGTTCCGCGTGCGCAACTGTTTTGCACCCGTTGTATGTGAACGTTGAGTCTATCACACCCGATCATCACGTGGTGTCTCGAAACGACGAACTGTAGCAACGGTGCACAGTCGGGGAGAACACAATTTCGTCTTGAAATTTTAGTGAGAGATCACCTCATAATGCTACCGTCGTTCTAAGCAAAATAAGGTGCATAAAAGGATTAACATCACATGCAATTCATAAGTGACATGATATGGCCATCATCACGTGCTTCTTGATCTCCATCACCAAAACACCGGCACGATCTTCTTGTCACCGGCGTCACACCATGATCTCCATCATCATGATCTCCATCAATGTGTCGCCATCGGGGTTGTCGTGCTATTCATGCTATTACTACTAAAGCTACGTCCTAGCAAAATAGTAAACGCATCTGCAAGCACAAACGTTAGTTATAAAGACAACCCTATGGCTCCTGCCGGTTGCCGTACCATCGACGTGCAAGTCGATATTAACTATTACAACATGATCATCTCATACATCCAATATATCACATCACATCGTTGGCCATATCACATCACAAGCATACCCTGCAAAAACAAGTTAGACATCCTCTAATTTTGTTGTTGCATGTTTTACGTGGTGACCAAGGGTATCTAGTAGGATCGCATCTTACTTACGCAAACACCACAACGGAGATATATGAGTTGCTATTTAACCTCATCCAAGGACCTCCTCGGTCAAATCCGATTCAACTAAAGTTGGAGAAACCGTCACTTGCCAGTCATCTTTGAGCAAAGGGGGTTACTCGTAACGATGAAACCAGTCTCTCGTAAGCGTACGAGTAATGTCGGTCCAAGCCGCTTCAATCCAACAATACCGCGGAATCAAGAAAAGACTAAGGAGGGCAGCAAAACGCACATCACCGCCCACAAAAACTTTTGTGTTCTACTCGAGAAGACATCTACGCATGAACCTAGCTCATGATGCCACTGTTGGGGAACGTCGCATGGGAAACAAAAAATTTCCTACGCGCACGAAGACCTATCATGGTGATGTCCATCTACGAGAGGGGATGAGTGATCTACGTACCCTTGTAGATCGTACAGCAGAAGCGTTTAGAGAACGCGGTTGATGTAGTGGAACGTCCTCACGTCCCTCGATCCGCCCCGCGAACAATCCCGCGATCAGTCCCACGATCTAGTACCGAACGGACGGCACCTCCGCGTTCAGCACACGTACAGCTCGACGATGATCTCGGCCTTCTTGATCCAGCAAGAGAGACGGAGAGGTAGAAGAGTTCTCCGGCAGCGTGACGGCGCTCCGGAGGTTGGTGATGATCTTGTCTCAGCAGGGCTCCGCCCGAGCTCCGCAGAAACGCGATCTAGAGGAAAACCATGGAGGTATGTGGTCGGGCAGCCGTGATAAAGTCGTCTCAAATCAGCCCTAATTGCTCCATATATATAGGAGGAGGGAGGGGGACCTTGCCTTGGGGTCCAAGGGACCCTCAAGGGGTCGGCCGAGCCAAGGGGGGGAGGACTCCCCCCCAAACCGAGTTGGACTTGGTTTGGTGGGAGGAGTCCCCCTCCCTTCCCACTTCCTCCCTCTTTTTTTTCTTTTCCTTTGATTCTTTATTCTTGGCGCATAGGCCCCCTTGGGGCTGTCCCACCAGCCCACTAAGGGCTGGTGTGTCTCCCCAAAGCCTATGGGCTTCCCCGGGGTGGGTTGCCCCCCCGGTGAACTCCCGGAATCCATTCGTCATTCCCGGTACATTCCCGGTAACTCCGAAAACCTTCCGGTAATCAAATGAGGTCATCCTATATATCAATCTTCGTTTCCGGACCATTCCGGAAACCCTCGTGACGTCCGTGATCTCATCCGGGACTCCGAACAACATTCGGTAACCAACCATATAACTCAAATACGCATAAAACAACGTCGAACCTTAAGTGTGCAGACCCTGCGGGTTCGAGAACTATGTAGACATGACCCGAGAGACTCCTCGGTCAATATCCAATAGCGGGACCTAGATGCCCATATTGGATCCTACATATTCTACGAAGATCTTATCGTTTGAACCTCAGTGCCAAGGATTCATATAATCCCGTATGTCATTCCCTTTGTCCTTTGGTATGTTACTTGCCCGAGATTCGATCGTCAGTATCCGCATACCTATTTCAATCTCGTTTACCGGCAAGTCTCTTTACTCGTTCCGTAATACAAGATCCCGCAACTTACACTAAGTCACATTGCTTGCAAGGCTTGTGTGTGATGTTGTATTACCGAGTGGGCCCCGAGATACCTCTCCGTCATACGGAGTGACAAATCCCAGTCTTGATTCATACTAACTCAACTAACACCTTCGGAGATACCGGTAGAGCATCTTTATAGTCACCCAGTTACGTTGCGACGTTTGACACACACAAAGCATTCCTCCGGTGTCAGTGAGTTATATGATCTCATGGTCATAGGAACAAATACTTGACACACAGAAAACAGTAGCAACAAAATGACACGATCAACATGCTACGTCTATTAGTTTGGGTCTAGTCCATCACATGATTCTCCTAATGATGTGATCCCGTTATCAAGTGACAACACTTGCCTATGGCCAGGAAACGTTGACCATCTTTGATCAGCGAGCTAGTCAACTAGAGGCTTACTAGGGACAGTGTTTTGTCTATGTATCCACACAAGTATTGTGTTTCCAATCAATACAATTATAGCATGGATAATAAACGATTATCATGAACTAAGAAATATAATAATAACTAATTTATTATTGCTTCTAGGGCATATTTCCAACACAAAACACGTCCGAACTGCACGGTCTAGACGATAGGTAAGGCACATAATGCTTTTGCATGTTCTTAAAAATAATGAATAAAATAATCGCCCTTGCAAAAAGAAAGGAACAATAAGATGATCTGGTCACGGTGAACTTTGTAGCCACTTATTTTCTAGAATACCAAGTAATTTCATATATCATCTTCTATGAGCGACACATCTAATTTGTAAATTAATCAATTGCCTTGCATGCAAATGAAGTTAGCCAACTAATGTGGTGACAACAATGTTTAATAATGGCCCCTCCAGCTTCTTCTGCGGCTCCGGCAGAAACCCATGATAAGATTGGATGAAAAGGCACATTCGTTGTTGTCACTTCGGCCCTTCTTGCGGTGGTGGTGACTGTCGCAATAAGGGCATGTACAATGCATAGCCTCAGGGTGATGTCCCGTATGTCATGTAGGATCGGATGTTAGAAAAGTAGGTTTGGATAGGGGAGCGGGATCCTATGTAGGAGGCGGGTGCTTGAACAGAAAAGATGTGGTCCGGTGTAAAAAGCCAAAAAATTTAGAGTCAAAAATAGAGATGCATGTGTATTAGAGTCTTTATTTTTTATTCTTTGATGATGCACCATGATGATAGCTTGCATTGGAGAGAAAAAGTCAATATAGATGCCTCAAACTACTTTTTATGATGGGGCATCTGTATCCATATGCCACCATTGTACATGCCCTAAGTCCTCCTATGCATTCAGTGGTGTGTGCTGTTGGGGAACGTTGCATGGAAAACAAAATTTTTCCTACGCACATGAAAGACCTATCATGGTGATGTTTATCTACGAGAGGGGAGATCGGATCCACATACCCTTGTAGATCGCTAAGCAGGAAGTGTTAAGTGATGCGGTTGATGTAGTTGAATGTCTTCGCGATCCGAATCGCAAGCGTCCCACGAACTCCGTCCCGATCTAGCACCGAACAGACGGCACCTCCGCGTTCAGCACACGTACAACTTGATGACGATCTCCACCTTTTTGATCCATCAAGTGGGGCGGAGAGGTAGATGAGTTCCCGACAGAACGACAACGTGGTGGTGGTGGTGGTGAACTAGTCCAGCAGGGCTTCACCAAGGTATGCCGGACTAACCTAGACGAGGAAGACGATATGTGGAGGAGAGGGCAACACGTGCCTTTTTCTGGTGCCTTTTGCCCTCAAAACCTCCACTATATATAAGAGGAACAAGGGGGAGGTCTGGCTTGCCTCCTATTACAAGGAGGAGCTTTGACTGAGCCAAGAGGGGAAGAGTCCTCCTCCAATCCGGTTTGGGTGGAGGACTCCTCTCCCACTTGGCCACCTCCTTCCTTTTTTCCTTTTCTTTTTCATATTGCTCTTTGGCCGAATTGGACTTATTGTGCTGGCCACATCAGCCCACTAAGGGCTGATGTGCCACCTCTAAGTCCAATAAGCCTTCTCCCGGGTGGGTGGCCCCTCCCGGTAAAACCCTCGAACCCATTCGTCACTCCCGGTACTTTACCGGTAATGCCCGAAATCTTTTCGGAAGCAAAAATGCAACATTCCTATATATCAATCTTTACCTTCGGACCATTTCGAAGCTCCTCGTGATGTCCGGGATCTCATCCGGGACTCCGAACAACTTTCGGTCACCAACATACATAACTCAATACTACTGGAACGTCACCGAACCTTAAGTGTGCAGACCCTACGGGTTCGAGAACTTTGTAGACATGACCGATACACTCTCCGATCAATATCCAATAGTGGGACCTGCATGCACATATTGGATCCTACATATTCTACGAAGATCTTATCGGTTGAACCTCTATGTCAAGGATTCAGTTAATCATGTATAACATTCCCTTTTTCCTTCGGTATGTTACTTGCCCGAGATTCGATCGTCGGTATCTTCATACCTATTTCAATCTCGTTACCGGCAAGTCTCTTTACTCATTTCGTAATACAAAATACCGTGGCTAACTCTTTAGTCACGTTGCTTGCAAGGCTTGTTTGTACTGTTGTATTACCGAGTGGGCCCCCAGATACCTCTCCATCATACGGAGTGACAAATCCCAATCTTGATCCATGCTAACTCAACGGGCACCTTTGGAGATATGTGTAGATCACCTTTATAATCACCCAGTAACATTGCAATGTTTGATACACACAAGGCATTCCCCCGGTGTCAGTGAGTTACATGATCTCATGGTCATAGGAACGTATACTTGACATGCAGAAAACAATAGCAACAAAATGACTAGATCACATGCTACATTTATAGTTTGGGTCTTGTCCATCACATCATTCTCCTAATGATGTGATCCCGTTATCAAATGACAAGCTCTTCGTCACCTCCATATACGAGAAACATTTCCTTAGTCCTTTTCAGGTACTTAAGAATATTCTTGACCGTTGTCCAGTGCTCCACTCCTGGATTACTTTGAAACCTGTCTGCCATACTTATGGCAAGGCCGACATCCGGTCTTGTGCATAACATTGCATACATGATAGACCCTATGGCTGAAGCATAGGGGACGACACTCATCGTTTCTCTATCTCCCGCAGTTACTCGGCATTGAGTCTTACTCAACTTTATATCTTGTAACACAGGCAAGAACCCCTTCTTGGATTGTTCCATTTTGAACTTCTTGAAAATCTTATCAAGGTATGTACTTTGTGAAAGTCCTATCACGCGCCTTGATCTATCTCTATAGATCTTAATGCCCAATATGTAAGCAGCTTCTCCGAGGTCCTTCACTGAAAAACATTTATTCAAGTAATCCTTTACGCTTTCCAAAAGTTCTACATTGTTTCCAATCAGCAATATGTCATCCACATATAATATTAGAAACACTATAGAGCTCCCACTCACTTTCTTGTAAATACAAGCTTCTCCAAAAACTTGTATAATCCTGAACGCCTTGATCACCTCATCAAAGCACTGATTCCAACTCCGAGATGCTTGCACCAGTCCATAAATGGATAACTGGAGTTTGCATACTTTGTCGGCATTCTCTGGATCGACAAAACCTTTCGGTTGCATCATATACAACTCTTCCTTAAGAAACCCGTTAAGGAACACTGTTTTGACATACATCTGCCAAATTTCATAATAAAAAAATGCAGCTATTGCTAACATGATTCTGACGGACTTAAGCATCGCTATGGGTGAGAAAGTCTCATCGTAGTAAACTCCTTGAACTTGTGAAAAATGCTTTGCCACAAGTTGAGCTTTATAGATGGTCACATTAACGTCCGCGCCCGTCTTCTTCTTAAAGATCCATTTGTTGTGAATGGCCTTTCGGCCTTCAGGTAATACTTCCAAAGTCCATACTTTGTTTTCATACATAGATCCTATCTTGGACTTCCTGGCCTCTAACTATTTGTTGGAATCCGAGCCCACCATTGCTTCTCCATAGCTTGTAGGCTCATTGTTGTCTAATAACAAGATCGATAAGACATGATTCCCATACCATTCTGGAGCAGTACGTGCCCTTCTCGACCTACGAGGTCTGATAGCAACTTGATTTGAAGTTTCATGATCATCATCATTAGCTTCCTCTTCAACTGGTGTAGCCTCGACATAAACTTCTTTCTGTCATGTGCCATCATCTGGTTGAAGCAAAGGTTCTTCAACCTCATCAAGTTCTATCTTCCTCCCACTCAATTATTTTGAGAGAAACTCTTTCTCAAGAAAAGCTACATTTTTAGCGACAAACACTTTGCCCTCAGATCAGAGATAGAAGGTATACCCAACTGTATCTTTTGGGTAACCTATGAAGAAGCACTTTTCCGCTTTGGGTTCCAGCTTTTCAGGCTGAAGCTTCTTGACATAAGCATCACATCCCCAAACTTTAAGAAATGACAACTTTGGCTTCTTGCCATACCACATTTCATATGGTATCACCTCAACGGATTTTGATGGTGCCTTATTTAAAGTGAATGCAACTCTCTCCAATGCATAGCCCCAAAACAATAATGGCAAATCGGTAAGAGACATCACATAACACACCATATCTAATAAAGTACGATTATGACGTTCGGACACACCATTACGCTGTGGTGTTCAAGGCGGTGTCAGCTGTGAAACAATTCCACATTGTCTTAAGTGAGCACCAAACTCGTAACTCAGATACTCACCTCCTCGATCAGATTGTAGGAATTTGATCTTCTTGTTACGATGATTTTCAACTTCACTCTGAAATTGCTTGAACTTTTAAAACGTTTCAGACTTGTGCTTCATCAAGTAAATATAACCATATATACTCAAATCATCAATGAAGGTGAGAAAATAACGATATGCACCGCACGCCTCTATGCTCATCGGTCCGCACACATCAGTATGTATGATCTTCAACAAGTCACTTGCACGCTCCATTGTTCTAGAGAACGGAGTCTTAGTCATCTTGCCCATGAGGCATGGTTCACATGTGTCAAGTGATTCAAAATCAAGCGACTCCAAAAGTCCATCAGCATGGAGTTTCTTCATGCGTTTTACACCAATATGACCTAAGCGGCAGTGCCACAAGAAAGTGCCGCTATCATTATTAACTCTACATCTTTTGGTCTCAATGTTATGGACATTAGCGTCATCACTATCGAGATTCTGTGGGGGATTGTAGTAATTTCAAAAAAAAATCTACGCCATGCAAGGATCTATCTATGGAGAAACTAGCAACAGAGAGGTTGTGGAGCATCTTCATACCATTGAAGATTGCTAAGCGGAAGCGTTACTATGAACGCGATTGATGGAGTCGTACTCGTAGCGATTCAGATCATGGTGGATTCCAATCTATGGGCCGAACCACGACACCTCCGCATTCAACACACGTACAGCCCGGTGACGTCTCCTCCTTCTTGATCCTGCAAGGAGAGAGGAGAAGTTGAGGGAGAGCTCCGGCAGCACGACGGCATGGTGACGGTGGAGCTATGTGGTTCTCCGGCAGGGCTTCGCCAAGCGCTGCGGAGGAGGAAGAAGAGAGAGGTAGGGCTGCGCCGTGGGAGAGAGATGCATAATTGTGTCTCAAAATATCCCAAAACCTCAAGTATATATAGGGGGAAGAGAGGGAGGGCTGCCTTGGACCCTCCTCCAAGGAGGAGGAGCTTCGGCCGAACTAGGGGAGAGTCCTCCTCCCACAAGGGAGGTGGACTCCCTTGGAAGGACTCTTCCTCCTTTCCTTTTAAGTCTTTTTTGCCTTATCCCTTTATCCCTATGCGCATGGGCCTTTAGGGAAGGCCTTGGACAGCCCTATAAGGGCTGGTCCACCTCCTCTAACAGCCCATGAGCTCCTTTGGTCATCACACCCCTCCCGGGGGTCACCCTTACGACACTCACGGTACACTACCAATGAGCCCGAAACTTTTCCAGTGACCAAAACAGGACTTCCTATATATCAAGCTTTACCTCCGGGCCATTCCGGAGCTCCTCGTGACATCCCGGATCTCATCCAGGACTCTAAACAACCTTCGGTAACCACATACTATTCCCTTTACAACTCTAGCGTCATCGAACCTTAAGTGTATAGACCCTACGGGTTCGGGAGACATGCAGACATGACAGAGACATCTCTTCGGCCAATAACCAAAAGTGGTGTCTCGATAATCCATGTTGGTTCCCACATGTTCCACGATGATCTCATCGGATGAACCACGATGTCAAGGATTCAATCAATCCCGTATGCAATTCCCTTTGTCTACCGGTATGATACTTGCCCGAGATTCGATCGTCGGTATCCCTATACCTTGTTCAATCTCGTTACCGACAAGTCTTGTTACTCGTTCCGTAACACATCATCCCGTGGCTAACTCCTTAGTCACACTGAGCTCAATATGATGATGAATTACCGAGTGGGCCCAGAGATACCTCTCCGTCACACACAGTGACAAATCCGATTCTCAATTCGTACAACGCAACAGACAGTTTCAGAGATACTCGTAGTGCACCTTTATAATCACCCAGTTATGTTGTGATGTTTGGTACACCCAAAGCACTCCTACGGTATTCGGGAGTTGCACAATCTCATGGTCTAAGGAAATGATACTTGACATTAGAAAAGCTTTAGCAGACGAACAACACGATCTAGTCCTATGCTTAGGATTGGGTCTTGTCCATCACATCATTCCCCAATGATGTGATCCCGTTATCAACGACATCCAATGTCCATGATCAGGAAACCATGATCATCTATTGATCAACGAGCTAGCCAACTAGAGGCTTACTAAGGAAACATTGTGATCTATATATTCACACATGTATTACGGTTTCCGGTTAATACAATAGCATGAATAATAGACAATTACCATGAACTAGGAAATATAATAATAACCACTTTATTATTGCCTCTAGGGCATATTTCCAACAGTCTCCCACTTGCACTAGAGTAAATAATCTAGTTACATTGTGATTAATCAAACACCCATAGAGTTCTAGTGCTGATCATGTTTTGCTCATGGAAGAGGTTTAGTCAACAGGTCTGCGACATTCAGATACGTGTGTACTTTACAAATATCTATATCTCCATCGTGGATGTATCCACGAATGGAGTTGAAGCGGCGCTTGATGTGCTTGGTTTTCTTGTGAAACCTGGGCTCCTTTGCAATGGCAATAGCTCCAGTGTTGTCACTGAACAGAGTCATCGGGCCTGACGCAATTGGAACCACTCCTAGGTCGATGATGAACTCCTTCATCTAGACTCCTTCCTGTGCTGCTTCCGAAGCAGCGATGTACTCCGCTTCATATGTAGATGCTGCCACAATGCTTTGCTTGCAACTGCACCAGCTAACTGCCCCATTATTCAAAATATACATGTATCCGGTTTGTGACTTGGAGTCATCTGGATCTGTGTCAAAGCTAGCATCGACGTAACCCTTTACGACGAGATCTTTGGCACCTCCATATACGAGAAACATATCTTTAGTCCTTTTCAGGTACTTTAGTATATTCTTGACCGCTGTCCAGTGAGCCACTCCTGGATCACTCTGGTACCTCCCGACCAAACTTATGGCAAGGTTCACATCAGGCCTGGCACACAACATGGCATACATAATAGAGCCTATGGCTGAAGCATAGGGGATGGTACTCATCTTCTCTATATCTTCTGCCGTGGTTGGTCGTTGAGTCGCACTCAACCTCACACCTTGCAATACAGGCAAGAACCCCTTCTTAGCCTTCTCCATATTGAACTTCCTCAATATATTTTCAAGTTATGTGCTTTGTGAAAGACCTATGAGGCATCTCGATCTATCTCTATAGATCTTGATGCCTAATATGTAAACAGCTTCTCCAAGGTCCTTCATTGAAAAACTCTTATTCAAATAGGCCTTTATGCTTTCCAATAGTTCTATATCATTTCCCATCAACAATATGTCATCCACATATAATATGATAAATGCCATAGAGCTCCCACTCACTTTCTTGTAAATACAGGCTTCTCCATAAGTCTGTATAAACCCAAATGCTTTGATCACCTCATCAAAGTGAATGTTCCAACTCCGAGATGCTTGCACCAGCCCATAGATGGAGCGCTGGAGCTTGCATACCTTGTTAGAATTGCTAGGATCGACAAAACCTTACGGCTGTATCATATACAATTCTTCTTTAAGAAAGCCATTCAGGAATGCTGTTTTGACGTCCATTTGCCAGATTTCATAATCATAAAATACGGCAATTTGTAACATGATTCGGACCGACTCCAGCATCACTACGGGTGAGAAGGTCTCATCGTAGTCAAACCCTTGAACTTGTCGATAACCTTTAGGAACAAGTTGAGCCGTATAGATGGACACATTACCATCCGCATCAGTCTTCTTCTTGAAGATCCATTTATTTTCCATGGCTCGCCGATCATCGGGCAAGTCCACCAAAGTCCATACTTTGGTCTCATACATGGATCCTATCTCGGATTTCATGGCGTCCTGGTCTGCCGTGGGAACGGGAGGATCACCTAACGGTGTAGTAAGGACATATGCCTTCTTGGAAGCCATGATGATGAGCTTTAAGTTACGAGTCCAGTCCGCATAGTTGCTCCCATCATCTTTCAACTTGGTTTTCTCTAGGAACGCATTGATGTTGAATGGGACATTTGCGTTGGCCATTGGACCTACAATATTTGTAAAGACACTTTTAGACTAAGTTCATGATAATTAAGTTCATCTAATCAAAATGAACTCCCACTTAGATCGACATCCCTCTAGTCATCCAAGTGACACATGATCCACGTCGACTAGCCCGTGTCCGATCATCACGTGAGACGGACTAGTCATCGATGGCGAGCATCTCTATGCTGATCGTATCAACCATATGACTCATGTTCGACCTTTCGGTCTCCCGTATTCTAGGCCATGTCTATACATGCTAGGCTCGTCGAGTCAACCTAAGTGTTCTGCGTGTGTAAACTAGCTTACACCCGTTGTATGCGAACGTTAGAATCTATCACACCCGATCAACACATGGTGCTTCGAAACAACGAACCTTCACAACGGTGCACACTTAGGGGAATAATTATCTCCAAATTTTATTGAGGGATCATCTTATCTTTGCTACCGTCGTTCTAAGCAATAAGACGTAAAACATGATAAACATCACATGCAATCATATAGTGACATGATATGGCCAATATCATCTTGCTCCATTGATCACCATCTTCGGGGCACCATGATCATCATCGTCACCGGCATGACACCATGATCTCCATCATTGTGTCTCCGTGGAGTAGTCACGCCAACTATTACTTCTACTACTATAGCTATCCGTTAGCGATAAAGTAAAGTAATCAACATGGCGTTGCATCTCATACAATAAATTAAGACAACTCCTATGGTTCCTACCGGTTGTCATACTCATTGACATGCAAGTCATGAATCCTATTACAAGAACATGATCAATCTCATACATCACATCCTTTTGGCCATATCACATCACATAACATACCTTGCAAAAACAAGTTAGACGTCCTCTAATTTTTGTTGCAAGTTTTACGTGGCTGGTTAGGGTTTCTAGCAAGAACGTTTCTTACCTACGTGACAGCCACAACATTGATATGCCAATGCTATTTACCCTTCATAAGGACCCTATTCATCGAATCCGACCCGACTAAAGTGGGAGAGACAGACACCCGCTAGGCACCTTATGCAACAAGTGCATGTCGGTCGGTGGAACCAGTCTCACGTAAGAGTACATGTAAAGTCGGTCCGGGCCGCTTCATCCCATGATGCCGCCGAATCAAGATAAAACTAGCAACGACAAGCAAATTGTGAAATTAACGCCCACAACTTTTGTGTTGTACTCGTGCATAGAATCTACGCATAGAACCTTGGCTCGGATGCTACTGTGGGGGGTCGTAGTAATTTAAAAAAAATTCCTACGCCATGCAAGGATCTATCTATGGAGAAGCCAGCAACGCGAGAGGTTGTAGAGCATCTTCATACCTTTGAAGATCCCTAAGCGGAAGCGTTACTATGAACGCGGTTGATGGAGTCGTACTCGCAGCGATTCAGATTGCAGTGGATTCGATCTATGTGCCGAACCACAGCACCTCCGCGTTCAACACACGTACAACCAGGTGACGTCTCCTCCTTCTTGATCCATCAAGGAGAGAGGAGAAGTTGAGGGAGAGCTCCGGCAGCACGGCGGCGTGGTGACGGTGGAGTTATGTGGTTCTCCGGCAGGGCTTCGCCAAGCGCTGCAAATGAGGAAGAAGAGAGAGGTAGGGCTGCGCCGTGGGAGAGAGATGAATAGTTGTGTCTCAAAAAAATCCCAAAACATCCAGTATATATAGGGGGAAGGAGAGGGAGGGCTGCCTTGGCCCCTCCTCCAAGGAGGAGGAGCTTCGGCCAAACTAGGGGAGAGTCCTCCTCCAAGAAGGGAGGTGGACTCCCTTGGAAGGACTCTTCCTCCTTTCCTTTTAATTTTTTTGCCTTATCCCTTTATCCCTATGCACATGGGCCTTTAGGGAAGGCCTTGGCCAGCCCAATAAGGGCTGGTACACCTCCTCTAACAGCCCATGAGATCCTTTGGTCGTCACACCCCTCCCGGGGGTTCTCCGCCACCCTCCCGACACTCCCCGTACACTACCGATGAGCCTAGAACTTTTCTAGTGACCAAAACAGGACTTCCTATATATAAATCTTTACCTCCGGACCATTACGGAGCTCCTCGTGAAGTCCAGGATCTCATCCGGGACTCCGAACAACCTTCGGTAACCACATACTATTCCCTTTACAACTCTAGCGTCATCGAACCTTAAGTGTGTAGACCCTACGGGTTCGGGAGACATGCAGACATG
Organism: Hordeum vulgare subsp. vulgare; assembly: GCF_904849725.1. NCBI lineage: Eukaryota > Viridiplantae > Streptophyta > Magnoliopsida > Poales > Poaceae > Hordeum > Hordeum vulgare. The sequence goes on from NC_058523.1 coordinate 523,799,411, forward strand.
ACCGAGACATCTCTCCGGCAAATAACCACCAGCGGGGTGTGGATATCCATGTTGGTTCCCACATGTTCCACGATGATCTCATCAGATGAACCACGATGTCAAGGATTCGATCAATCCCGTATGCAATTCCCTTTGTCTACCAGTATGATACTTGCCCGAGATTCGATCGCCAGTATCCCTATACCTTGTTCAATCTCGTTACCGGCAAGTCTTTTAATCGTTCCGCAACACATCATCCCGTGGCTAACTCCTTAGTCACACTAAGCTCAATATGATGATGAATTACCGAGTGGGCCCAAAGATACCTCTCCGTCACATGGAGTGACAAATCCCAGTCTCGATTCGTACAACCCAACACACACTTTTGGAGATAACCGTAGTGCACCATTATAATAACCCAGTTACTTTGTGACATTTAGTACACCCAAAGCACTCCTACGGTATCCAGGACTTGCACAATCTCATGGTCTAAGGAAATGATACTTAGGATTGGGTCTTGTCCATCACATCATTCCCCAATGATGTGATCCCATTATCAGCGACATCCAATGTCCATGATCAGGAAATCATGATCATCTATTGATCAACGAGGTAGTCAACTGGAGGCTTACTAGGGACACATTGTGATCTATATATTCGCACATGTATTACGGTTTCCGGTTAATACAACTATAGCATGAATAATAGACAATTATCATGAACTAGGAAATATAATAATAACCACTTTATTATTGCCTCTAGGGCATATTTCCGACAGATTCAACATGAAAAAACCGCTCACATTGCATGCATGGCGTTCAAAACGTCTTTGAAGTCCCGATTTTAAGCCATAGAAAACTTCACATTGAACTAATGAGTAGTCATCCTTACGAGACTGCCAAGCATTCAAAGCGTCTTGGGTCGCCGTACCGGGTGGTGCATCACCTAGCGGTGCATCAACGATATATTGCTTTTGGCCAGCCGTGAGGATAAGCCTTAGATTACGAGCCCAAACAACAAAGTTGCTTCCATCATCTTTCAGCTTAGCTTTCTCTAGGAACATATTAAAATTCAGGGTTGCTATTGCGCGAGCCATTATCCTACAACATAAAACTTTGCAAAGATTACTTAGATTATGTTCAAGATAATTGAGTTTGGCTAATAATATTAATAATAAACTCCCACACAAATGGACATCCCTCTAGTCATTCGAGTGTCGCATGATCCAAAATCACTAACTCAAGTCTAATCATCACATGAGTTGAGTATAGTTTCAATGGTGAACATCTCCATGTTGATCATATCAACTATATGATTCATGCTCGACCTTTCGGTCTCTTGTGTTCCGAGGCCATGTTTGTACATGCTAGGCTCATCAAGTTTAACTCGAGTGTTCCGCATGTGCAACTGTTTTGCACCCGTTGTATGTGAACACTGAGTCTATCACACCCGATCATCACGTGGTGTCTAGAAACGACGGACTGTCGCAACGGTGCACAGTCGTGGAGAACACAATTTTATATTGGAATTTTAGCGATAGATCACCTTATAATGCTACCGCCGTTCTAAGCAAAATAAGGTGAATAAAAGGATTAACATCACATGCAAATCATAAGTGACATGATATGGCCATGAACTTGTGCTTCTTGATCTCCATCACTAAAGCACCGGCATGATCTCCATTGTCACCGAACCACACCATGATCTCCATCATCATGATCTCCATCACCGTTCTCCCATCGAGGTTGTCGCGCTAACTATGTTGTTACTACTAAAGCTACTACTAGCGATAAAGCAAAGCATCACCAAGCGCAAAAATAATTAAAGACAACCCTATGGCTCCTGCCGGTTGTCGTAGCATCGACGTGCAAGTCGATATTTAACTATTACAACATGGTCATCTCATACATCAAATATATCATATCATGTCTTTGGCCATATCACATCACATGCATACCCTGCAAAAACAAGTTAGACACCCTCTAATTTGTTGTTGCAAATTTTACGTGGCTGCTATGGATATCTAGTATGGTCTCATCTTACTTACGCAAAGCCACAACGGCGATATGCAAATTGATATTTAACCTTCTCCAAGGACCGCCTCACTCAAATACAATTCAACTAAAGTTGAAGAAATACACACCCGCCAGTCATCTTTATGCAACAAGTTGCATGTTAGTCGATGAAACCGGTCTCTCGTAAGCGTGCGAGTAATGTTGGTCCGGGCCGCTTCAATCCAGCAATACCGCTGAATCAAGAAAAGACTAAGGAGGGCAGCAAATTGAACATCAACGCCCACAAACTCTTTTGTGTTCTACTCGAGATATCATCTACGCATGAACATAGCTCATGATGCCACTGTTGGGAAACGTTGCATGGGAAACAAAAAAAATACCTACGCGCACGAAAGACCTATCATGGTGATGATCATCTACAAGAGGGGATATCGGATCCACATACCCTTGTAGATCGCTAAGCGGGAAGCGTTAAGGAACGAAGTTGATGTAGTCGAACGTCTTCGTGATCAGAATCGCATGTGTCCCATGAACTCCGTCCCAATCTAGCTCCGAACGGACGACACTTCCGCGTTCAGCACACGTACAACTTGATGACGATCTCTGCCTTCTTGATCCAGCAAGAGGGGCGGAGAGGTAAATGAGTTCCCCGGAAGCACGATGACGTAGTGGTGGTGGTGAACTAGTCCAGGAGAGCTTTGCCAAGCTATGCCGAACTAATCTAGACGAGGAAGACGATGTGTGGAGGAGAGGGCAACACATGCCTTTTTCTGGTGCCTTTTTCCCTCAAAACCTCCACTATATATAGGAGGAACAAGGGGAGGGCTGGCTTGCCTCCTACTCCAAGGAGGAGCTTCGGCTGAGCCAAGAGGGGAAGAGTCCTCCTCCAATTCGGTTTGTGTGGAGGACTCCTCTCCCACTTGGCCACCTCCTTCCTTTTTTCCTTTTCTTTTTCATATTGCTCTTTGGCCGAATTGGACTTATTGTGCTGGCCACATCAGCCCACTAAGGGCTGATGTGCCACCTCTAAGTCCAATAAGCCTTCTCCCTGGTGGGTGGCCCCTCGGAGTAAAAACCCGGAACCCATTCGTCATTCCCGGTACTTTACTCGTAATGCCCGAAATATTTTTGGAAGCCAAATGCAACATTCCTATATATATCAATCTTTACCTTCGTACCATTCCGGAGCTCCTCGTGACATCCAGGATCTCATCCGGGACTCCGAACAACTTTCGGTCACCAACATACATAACTCAATTCTACCGAAACGTCACCGAACCTTAAGTGTGCAGACCGTGCGGGTTCGAGAACTATGTAGACATGACTGAGACACTCTCCGGGCAATATCCAATAGCGGTACCTGGATGCCCATATTGGATCCTACATATTCTATGAAGATCTTATCAGTTGAACCTCTATGTCAAGGATTCAGTTAATCCCGTATAACATTCCCTTTTTCCTTTTGTATGTTACTTGCCCGAGATTCGATCGTCGGTATCTTCATACCTATTTCAATCTCGTTACACACAAATCTCTTTACTCGTTTAGTAATACAAAATCTCGTGGCTAACTCTTTAGTCACATTGCTTGCAAGGCTTGTTTGTGATGTTGTATTACCGAGTAGGCCCCGAGATACCTCTCCGTCACACGTATTGACAAATTCCAGTCTTGATCCATGCAAACTCAACGTACACCTTCGGAGATACCTGTAGAGCACCTTTATAATCACCTAGTAATGATGCGACATTTGATACACACAAGGCATTCCTCCGGTATTAGTGAGTTACATGATCTCATGGTCATAGGAACTTATACTTGACATGCAGAAAACAATAGCAACAAAATGACACAATCGCATGCTACGTTTATAGTTTGGGTCTTGTCCATCACATCATTCCCCTAATGATGTGATCCCGTTATCAATTGACAACACTTGTCTATGGCCAGGCAACCTTAACCATCTTTGATTAACGAACTAGTCAACTAGAGGCTCACTAGGGACATTGTTTTGCCTATATATCCACACATGCATTTATGTTTCCATTCAACACAATTATAGCATGGATAAGAAACGATTATCTTGAAACAGGATATATAATAATAACCATTTTATTATTGCCTCTAGGGCATATTTCCAATAGTTTCTCACTCGCACTAGAGTCAATAATCTAGCTTTACATCTCTATGTGATTTACAATGTAATGAATCTAACACCCATACAGTTCTGGTGTTGATCATGTTTTGCTCGTGGAAGAGGCTTAGTCAGCGGATCTGCAACACTTAGGAGGTGGGTGCTTGAACAAAAAAGGTGTGGTCTGGTGTGAAAAGCTGAAAAGGTTAGAGTGAAAAGTAGAGATGCATGTGTATTAGAGTCTTTATTTTTTATTCTTTGATAATACACCTTGATGATAGCTTGCATTGGAGAGAAAAATTCAATATTGATGCCTAAAACTACTTCTTATGATGGGGCATATGTATCCATATGCCACCATTGTACATGCCCTAAGTCCTCCTTTGCATTCGGTGGTGTGTGCATCACTCTACCTAGGACGAGATCAGGTGGACAGGTTTGTATTTACCTATGTGGTCAATGGAGGGGGAGTTGTTTGCATCTTCATCGGGCCCAATGGTGCTTTGGGGCAGCGGCCCCGATTTCGTATTCCATCGACTCTTGCGGGCATCTAAGTGTGATCAAGTGAGGCATCATTTTCTTCTTCGAGTCATGGATCCTTTGGGATTGAGGTCGCCCACCATTCTCCACTCCTTGTGTGGATAAATTTTTATTGTTCTAGTGTATTTTTGAGCGTCTGAGCTCGCATATCATCTTGAGATTAACGAAGTCATCAAAGGCGCCTCGTAGTTCGAATGACTGGGCATCATTGAAATCCTGAAATATATTCAGAAATAAATGCGAGCAACCGAATTTAAATCCCGGTGGGCTAAGAATATCAATGTCCACCAAACCATAATCACAAGTTAGTTTGCAAAACATTCTTGTAATCTTGATGTTTGATTAATATAGACCCGAGTGATGATGCCTTTAGGTCGTGAATTAGACGTAGCAGAGGTTTATTTTTTCACGTTCTGTACTTTTGCCTCATAAAAATAAACAAGAAAAGTGTATGATCGCGTACTTGAACCAAGATTCCCTGCATCGCCCGAACCGGACAACTCAGGGAAAACCCTACCCGCCGTCGGCCAGGTCAAACCCTTCGCCCAACCTCTACATCGTCGTCGTCGGAGGGCCGACCGACAAATCTGCGCTCGGCCCTGGGAAGGCAATGGCGAGGCAGTTTCCCTCCTTCCTCGCCCCCAACCCCCCTCCTCCGCCCACCTCCCTCCACATCCGATGTCCGACGGTGCCGGCGACCTCCACCGACAGCGAGGGAAGCCTTCACGATGGTGGCGCTCGCAGACTTCGATGGACCTTCACCGGCTGGCTGGGGACCTGTTTGCAGTCTGGATGTGAACCTTCACCTCCTGGCTATGCTGCTGTTCAGCCGGCCTCCATGACGATCGGGAGTTCCTTGCTAGCTGGCGATTGGTTTCTGGGCTTCCGATCGGTGGAGGGGCTCGGGCGACGGTTCTTGGTCCTAGGGTTCCTCTTACGTCTAGATGAAGATCTCCCTCACGTTTGTCCTTCTGATCTGGCCGGAGTGTCGGGTTCCGGCAGGCTCTGCTGGCGAACTCCCATGGGCGTGTTATGCGTGGAGATTGCTGGATCGGGTGGGATTCGGTCGTGCCCATTAGTCCTCCGTTAAAGAGGGAGCGGCGCGAAGGTCTGCTATCTGTTGCCATCAGGAGCTATGTTTTGCTCCATGGTGAAGTGAGAGGCGGAGAATGTCATGGAAGCCGAGGTTGGAGGACTGATAATGGTGATTGGAGCTTACGGCGCTGAGGAACTTGCTTGGAGTTTCGGGATTCATAACAGTGGTATGTAAGTGGGGGCGACAACACGATTACACCTTCCAATACACGATTTACCCCTTATCACCGCACATAGGTAGACACTACCACTGCCTCCTCAAGCAAAACCCATCATTTTATGGAAGGATCAATGATCGTCACCAACAAACTTCGCAAGAAGAATCTAGACCTTAAGTAAAAAGTTGGAAAGCTTAATGAGAAGATCCATATCCTAAGTAGAATCATCGCTAAAAAGGATCACATCATCACCACCATCGCCCAAGAACGACAAATGAGTACATGGGTATGGGCACCACCCTTAGCTTTTTCAAGCTTGAGGGAGGTGCCCGATATCGTATCACCATCACTTTCACCATTATCATCTATCTTAGTTTGATCCTTAGTTATTTCATGATTTAGAGAATAAAATTTCAGTATTGCTTTGCTTAGAGTGTTTAGTTTGAGATCTATCTATCCTTGTAATCGAGTGTGAGAGTTATATAATAAAGATTATTTCGAGTTTGTTTGCTTTACTCCATGCATCAATCATAGTAATGAAATAAAAGAAATAAAAAATCATATGTTAATCCCATGGGGAGTAATGACTTCACATAGAAAAGGTATGATTGATAAAAGCTATTGGGAGTCAAGAAACATAGCATTATTCATCGATACAATCCATGCAAAAATTATGACAAAGGAGAGGAGATGCACATACAAATATATGATCATGGACATCTTTTTTGACCGTGAGCCCCACAAAATATTATATAATGATCAGAGTGTTGATGTTGGGCAAGGAAGACAACATAATGAGTTATGTTTGTTTACATCACATAGAAGTTATATTGTCATGGATCCTCTAACATGTGTTGCTTGCTTAGGGTCCTTTTATAGCCCAAAAATTCACACTAAATAGAGATACTAATTGTGCATTCATAACCCTTAAACACAATTTCTTGCCATGAGAGTCCACCATACCTCCTATGGATTGAATAAGATCCTTCAAGTAAGTTATCATCGGTTCATAAAGCAATACAAATTTCTCCTAAACATGTATGATCTTTTATTATAAGGGAAAATAAGCTTTGTATGAACTTGTGATCATAAAGGAATAAAATCAACAAGCTGCATAATAAAGGTTGCTATCATAAGGGGCAATATAAGGTGACATTCCTTTACATTATGAGCTTGCACATCCTAAAATTAAAAAGAGCATGACAACCCGAGAGCGGCGTTTCAGCTCTCGGGTGCATATGCACCTGCGCCGACGGAAAAATCAAAACAAATACTAAAAAAATTCACAAAATTCCATTTTTTTGTGTGGTAGGTAATTTGATGCGTGAGAAGCGCTCCAAAAATGAACTTATTTGGACATCTCAGAAGCTCTCGGCAAAAAATACAAATGCTTAGGAGTTATTCGGGTAATCTATGCTTACGAATCCGCAAGTTGAGTACCAAAACATATATCAAGTGAATCAATAGAACACCCCTTTGTCACCATGGGTATCCACATGCAAGACATACAACATGTGATCTCAAATCCAATATTCAATCCAACATAACAAATTCTCAAAGGGAAAGATTGAATTCATCACATCAAGATAGCAAGGGATGAACACCATATGATCCAACTATATTAAGAAAGTCTGTGATACATAAAGATGATGACATCTAAAAAACACGAGAGAGTGAGAGTGTAACAGCCAGAGACCGACGCTCCAGAAGATTCCCTTTTATTCCATTGTCGCTGATACGTCTCCAACGTATCTATAATTTTTGATGGTTTCATGCTATTATCTTGTCAAACTTTGGATGTTTTGCATGCCTTTTATTTATTTTCTGGGACTAACCTATTAACTCAGTGCCAAGTGCCAGTTCCTATTTTTTTCCATGTTTTTGACCCCTTTCAGAGGAGATTTTGAAACGGAGTCCAAACGGAAGAAAATCCCCGAAAATATTTTTTCTGGAACGGAAGAAGATCGGAGAGCTTGGGGGCCAAGCCAGAAGGGCCACAGGGGCCCCACAAGTCCCCACCCCGTGGCCAGGGGGGCCATGCCATGCAGGCTTGTGGGCCCCCTGGAGGTCCCCTGAACTAGATCGTGCGGTTATAAATTCCGAAATATTCCCAAAAAAATATCACGGGAGCATCGTAATCACTTTTCCGCCGCCGCAAGCTTCTGTCTCCGCAAGATCCCATCTGGGGCACGTCCTGGTGCCCTGCCGGAGGGGGGATTCGGATACAGAAGGCTTCTCCATCAACATCATGACCTCTCCGATGATGCGTGAGTAGTTCAGCATAGACCTACGGTTCCATAGCTAGTAACTAGATGGCTTCTTCTCTCTCTTGGATCTTCAATACAAAGTTCTCCATGATCTTCATGGAGATCTATCCGATGTAATCTTGTTTTGCGGCGTGTTTGTCGAGATCCGATGAATTATGGATTTATGATCAGATTATCTATGAATCTTATTTGAGTTTCTTCTGATCTCTCTTATGCATGATTTCATATCCTTGTAATTCTCTTCGAGTTGTGGGTTTTGTTTGGCCAACTAGATCTATGATTCTTGCAATGGGAGAAGTGCTTGGTTTTGGGTTCATACCGTGCGGTGACCTCACCCAGTGACAGAAGGGGTAGCGAGGCACGTATCGTGTTGTTGCCATAAAGGGTAAAAAGATGGGGTTTTCATCATTGGTTTGAGATTATCCCTCTACATAATGTCATCTTGCTTAAAGCGTTACTCTGTTCTTCATGAACTCAATACACTAGATGCATGCTGGATAGCGGTCGATGTGTGGAGTAATAGTAGTAGATGCAGTATCGGTCTACTTGTCTCGTACGTGATGCCTATATGCTAGATCATTGCCTTAGATATCGTCATGACTTTGCGCGGTTCTATCAATTGCTCGACAGTAATTTGTTCACCCACCGTTTTACTTGCTATTTTGAGAGAAGCCTCTAGTGAACACTATGGCCCCCAGGGTCTACTCCACACCATATTTTCAGCCTTACACTTTTTACTACGTTGCACTTTCCGCCTTCAGATCTCACTTTTGCAAACAATCTTGAAGGGATTGACAACCCCTTTGAAGCATTGGGTGCAAGTTTGTTTGTGTTTGCGCATGTACTCTGTACCTGACGAGACCCTCCTTCTGGATCGGTACCTTGGTTCTCAAACTCAGGGAAATACTTACTGCTTCTGTGCTGCATCACCCTTTCCTCTTCAAGGGAAAAACCAACGCAAGCCCAATCTCCGTCAACGTGTCAATTTTTGGCGCTGTTGTTTGAGAAGTAGCAGAAAGATTTCTGGCGCTGTTGCCGGGGAGGAAGATCAAGTCAAGAACTCATCCAAGTAAGTGTCACAAACTCATCTCTTGCATTTACTTTGTTTGCCAGTTGCCTCTCGTTTTCCTCTCCCCCCACTTCACCAATTTGCTCTTTTTTTGTTCGCCTTTTCGTTTGCCTTTTTTCTCTCGCTTGCTTTCTGCTCGTCTGTGTGGGATAGTCTATCCTGATGGCTAGATCCACCACTTCGAACAATACTCCCGAGAGCGAAGTTCTCAATTTCAAACAAATTGAGGGAGAAAACTTAAAGGACGCTTGGTATAGGATTTGCAATGCTCAGAGTAGATCTACTCATAAGCAATCCACTACCGTCTTGCTTCGCAGTTTTTATGTGGGTATTTCTCCTTGGAATAGGTATATTCTTGACACCATCGTAGGTGGAAATTTCTTGGGTAGCCATACCGTTGATTCTTACGGAGCTGTGATAAATTTGGTAGGCTCACCCCCACTCATGGTTAATGGAACTACCTTAACTGTGGAACATGTGATGCGTAGGCTGGACGCTATTGAAAATAAAGTTGCTACGATTGAACTCATCGAGAATTTGGATAAAAAGATCCACAATCAAATCACTCAGTACGGATCCAAGATGGGAATGGTTTTGAAAAATTTAAAGGAGAAGGAACCCACAGTTAGCGAAAAGCTAGGTCATGATTCCGCTAGGATTGCCAAACTAGAGGATGTTATAACCAACTTGGGTTCCGCTTTTGCCGCTGTGCAGAATACTCCCAATTTTGCCCACAATAAAATCACCAAGCCTATATTTTTTCCTAAAACTAGTGGTGAATCATCTAGCAAGAAAGATCAAAACCTCAAGATGGTAAGTGATCACGCTACTTATGGTTTGAGCACCAAAGACGATGATACGTGATTCTATCGCTTCTATGCCTAGCTAAGGGCGTTAAACAACATGGCTTGTTGGGAGGAAACCCAATGACTTTATCTTTTTCTTTCTGTTTAGTTGCGTCCACACTTTCACAATTCTGCTGCGATTGTGTTTTTTGTGTTTCTTTTTGTGTTTGAGCCAAGCAAAGCCTTTATGACTAGTCTTGGTAATGGTTGTTTGATTTTGCTGGAAAAAGACAGAAACTTTTCGCTCACGAGATGATTTTTAATTTTTATTCAGAAAGAGCTTTTGAGTTGATTATTTTTTATGCTGATTTATATGCTTTTTCCCTAGACCGTCATAATTGTTCAGATTTTTTGAGGTACCAGAAGTATATGAAGTATACAGATTGGTACTGACTGGTTTGTTTTTGACAAATTCTGTTTTTTGTTGAGTTGGTTGCTTGTTTTGATGAAACTATGGTTAGTATCGGGGGGGTACTAGCCATGGGAAAGTGAGAATACAGTATCACATCATCAATATAGATGGAATTCAAGTTTTCTACAATACCAAAAGAAGTGGTAGTTTGTTTTCTTGTACTAATGTTATCACAAGTTTCTGTTTAAGTTTTGTGTTGTGAAGTTTTCAAGTTTTGGGTGACGCTCTCATGGACAAAGAGATAAGGAGTGTAAAGAGATCAAGCTTGGGGATGCCCAAGGCACCCCAAGCCAAATTCAAGGACACCAAAAAGCCTAAGCTTGGGGATGCCCCGGGAAGGCATCCCCTCTTTCGTCTTCAATCCATAGGTAACATTACTTGGAGCTATATTTTTATTCACCACATGACATGTGTTTTGCTTGGTGCATCTTGTATCTTAGGAGTTTTTTCTTTTTGTTGTGTCACAATCATCCTTGCTGCACACCTTTTGGAGAGAGAGACATGCACTCATCGTGATTTTGCTAGAATGTTCATAGTGCTTCACTTATATCTTTTGAGCTAGATACTTTTGCTCTAATGCTTCACTTATATCTTTTGAGCTAGATACTTCTGCTCTAGTGCTTCACTTATATCTTTTGAGCTAGATACTTTTGCTCTTATGCTTCACTTATATCTTTAGAGCACGGCGGTGCGTGATTTGGTAGTTGGCTTATGCTATGAAAGTAGTCCCATGTGCTAGGAACCCAAAGAGGATGCAAAAACCTCCATCTTCATGTGCATTAAGTAGAAAGAGAAGTTTCGATTCCTCTCAATTAGTTTTGAGGCACAAATTCGGTAATATTGAGAGTTATGTTAGTAGGGTGTTGTGAATCTAGATATACTTGTGTTGGAGTTAGTGATTCCCGTAGCATGCACGTATGGTGAACCGCTATGTTAGGAAGTCGGAGCATAATATATCTATTGATTGTCATCCTTTGTGTTAAGGTCGGGATCGCGCGATGGTTTACACCTACCAACCCTTCCCCTCGGAGTAAGCGTTTAGCATTTTGTTTCGATTACTAATAAAAACTTTTGCAACAAGTATGTGAGTTCTTTATGACTAATGTTGAGTCCATGGTATAGATGCACTTTCACCTTCCACCATGGCTAGCCTCTCTAGCGCCGCACAATTCTCACCGGTGCACAAACCCACCAAATTCCTTCCTCAAAACAGCCACCATACCTACCTACTATGGCATTTTCATAGCCATTCCGAGATATATTGCCATGCAACTCCCACCCTTCCGCCTCATGACTTGTGTCGTCACTCTCATATTGCCATTGCATGATCATACTAGATCGTTGCACATCCTGGTACACTGCCGGAGGCATTTCCTATGCAGTCATCATCATTGTGATCTTTGAGCTTTGAGTAACTAAAAAGTGTGATGATCATCATTATTAGAGCATTGTCCCATGTGAGGAAATAAAAAAAGAGGCCAAAGACCGTCCCCTCCCCCCAAAAAAAAGAGAAAAGATAAAAAGAGGCCTAAGAGCCCAAAGAAAAAAATGAGAGAAAAGAGAGAAGGGACAATGCTACTATCTTTTTCCACACTTGTGCTTCATGTTAGCACCATGTTCTTCATGATTGAGAGCTTTTTGCTTTGTCACTACCATATGCTAGTGGGAATCTTTGTTTTATAACTTGGCTTGTATATTCCAATGATGGGCTTCCTCAAAATTGCCCTAGGTCTTCGTGAGCAAGCAAGTTGGATGCACACCCACTAGTTTTCCTCTTGAGCTTTCACATACTTATAGCTCTAGTGCATCTCTTGTATGGCAATCCCTACTCATTCACATTGATATATATTAATGGGCATCTCCATAGCCTATTGATACACCGAGTCAGTGTGACCATCTCCTCCTTTTTGTCTCACAACCACCACCACACTCTATTCCACCTATAGTGCTATATCCATGGCTCGCGCTCATGTATTGCGTAATAGTTATAAAAAGTTTGAGAAACTAAGAGTGCGAAAACAATTACTTGGCCAATTCCGGGGTTGTGCATGATTTACATTAGTTGTGTGAGGATGATGGAGCATAGCCACACTATATGATTTTGTAGGGATAACTTTCTTTGGCCTTGTTATTTTGAAAGTTCATGATTACTTTGCTAGTTTGCTTGAAGTATTATTGTTTTCATGTCAATAGCAAACTATTGTTTTGAATCGTATGGAACTGAACATTCATGCCACGTGAAAGAAGTTGCAAAGGACAACTATGCTAGTTAGCATTCCACCTCAAAAATTCGTTCTTTATCACTTCCCTACTCGAGGACGAGCAGGAGTTAAGCTTGGGGATGCTTGATACGTCTCCAACGTATCTATAATTTTTGATGGTTTCATGCTATTATCTTGTCAAACTTTGGATGTTTTGCATGCCTTTTATTTATTTTTTGGGACTAACCTATTAACTCAGTGCCAAGTGCCAATTCCTGTTTTCTCCATGTTTTTGACCCCTTTCACACGAGATTTTGAAATGGAAGAAAATCCCCGAAAAGATTTTTCTGGAACGGAAGAAGATCGTAGAGCTTGGGGGCCAAGCCAGAAGAGCCCCAAGGGCCCAACAAGCCCCCACCCCACGGCCAGGGGGCCGCGCCATGCAGGCATGTGGGCCCCCTGGAGGTCCCCTGACCTAGATCTTGCGCCTATAAATTCCCAAATATTCCCAAAAAATCAGGGGAGCATCGTAATCACTTTTCCGCCGCCGCAAGCTTGTGTCTCCACAAGATCCCATCTGGGGCACGTCCTGGTGCCCTGCCGGAGGGGGATTCAGATACGGAAGGCTTCTCCATCAACACCATGACCTCTCCGATGATGCGTGAGTAGTTCACCATAGACCTACGGGTCCATAGCTAGTAACTAAATGGCTTCTTCTCTCTCTTCGATCTTAAATACAAAGTTCTCCATGATCTTCATGGAGATCTATCCGATGTAATCTTGTTTTGCTGTGTGTTTGTCGAGATCCGTTGAATTGTGGATTTATGATCAGATTATCTATGAATCTTATTTGAGTTTCTTCTGATCTCTCTTATGCATGATTTCATATCCTTGTAATTCTCTTCGAGTTGTGGGTTTTGTTTGGCCAACTAGATCTATGATTCTTGCAATGGGAGAAGTGCTTGGTTTTGGGTTCATACCGTGTGGTGACCTCACCCAGTGACAGAAGGGGCAGCGAGGCACGTATCGTGTTGTTGCCATCAAGGGTAAAAAGATGGGGTTTTCATCATTGGTTTGAGATTATCCCTCTACATTATGTCATCTTGCTTAAAGCGTTACTCTGTTCTTCATGAACTCAATACACTAGATGCATGCTGGATAGTGATACGTCTCAAACGTATCTATAATTTTTGATGGTTTCACGCTGTTATCTTGCCTTCTTTGTATTTTTTATATACCTTTTTATATATTTTTGGGACTAACTTATTAATTCAGTGCCAGGTGCCAGTTCCTGTTTTTTCCGTGTTTTTGACTCTTTTCATATCTGATTTTGGAACGGAGTCCAAACGGAAGAAAAACCCCGAAATAATTTTTTCCTGAACGGAAGAAGTCCACGGGCTTTTGGGCCAAGCCAGTGGGCTCCAGGGAGCCCACAAGCCCCCACTCCGCCACCAGGGGGAGCCGGCGGTGGGCAGGCTTGTGGCCTCCCTGGCCACCCCCTGACCTAGGTCTTTGGCCTATAAATTCCCAAATATTCCGCAAAAAATCAGGGGAGCCTCGAAAATACTTTTCCGCCGCCGCAAGCTTCCGTTTCCACAAGATCTCATCTGGAGACCCTTCCCGGCACCCTGCCGGAGGGGACTTTGGAGGTGGAGGGCTTCTTCATCATCATCATCGCCCCTCCAATGACTCGTGAGTAGTTCACTTCAGACCTACGGGTCCGTAGTTAGTAGCTAGATGGCTTCTTCTCTCTCTTGGATCTTCAATACAAAGTTCTCCATGATCTTCATGGATATCTATCCGATGTAATCTTCTTTGGCGGTGTGTTTGTCGAGATATGATGAATTGTGGACTTGTGATCTGATTATCTATGATATATATTTGAGTATTTGCTGATTTCTTATATGCATGATTTGATATCCTTGTAAGTCTCTCCGAGTCTTGGGTTTTGTTTGGCCAACTAGATCTATGATTCTTGCAATGGGAGAAGTGCTTGGTTTTGGGTTCTGCCATGTGGTGACCTTTCCCAGTGACAGTAGGGGCAGCAAGGCACACATCAAGCAGTTGCCATCAAGGGTAAAAAGATGGGGTTTTTATCATTGGTTTGAGATTATCCCTCTACATCATGTCATCTTGCTTAAGGCTTTACTCTGTTCTTATGGACTTAATACACTAGATGCATGCTAGATAGCGGTCGACGTGTGGAGTAATAGTAGTAGATGCAGAAAGTATCGGTCTACTTGTTTCGGACGTGATGCGTATAGAAATAATCATTGCATAGATATCGTCACGACTCTGCACAGTTCTATCAATTGCTCGGCAGTAATTTGTTCACCCACCGTCTACTTGCTTTCATGAGAGAAGCCACTAGTAAACACTACGGCCCCCGGGTCTATTCACATCCATCGTTTACATATCCGCTTTTACTTTGCTTTGTTACTTTGTTGCTTTCAGTTCTCACTTGGCAAACAATCTATAAGGGATTGACAACCCCTTCATAGCGTTGGGTGCAAGCTTTTGTGTTTGTGCAGGATCTTGAGATACTCTTCCGCCGGATTGATACCTTGGTTCTCAAACTGAGGGAAATACTTACCGTCGCTGTGCTACATCACCTTTTCCGCTTCGAGGGAACACCAACGCAAGGCTCCAAGGCCACGGGGGAATCCTTTGCATACTTGCCTAGGAAGTCCCTTAAGGCGTAGCCGTAGCTGAAGGATTCCTGGTGCCGTCGACACAACTATTTCTGGCGCCATTGCAAGGGCTACACAGCAAACATCAGAAGTATTTCTGGCGCCGCTGCCGGGGAGGAGAAATCAAGATCTATCCAAGTAGGTCTCACAAACTCTTCTCTTGCATTTACTTTTGTTGCCAGTTGCCTCTCATTTTCCTCTCCCCCACTTCACATTTGTCGTTTTCATTCGCCTTTCTCCTTCGCCGTTTCCTTTTGCCCGTTTCATTCTCTCTTCCCGCTCGTTTGTGTGTGAGATAGTCTATCAATGGCTAGAGCCACCTCTCCAAACGACACCCCTGAAAATGAAGTTCTCAATTTCAGGCAGAATGAGGAAGAAAATTTCAAGGACGCTTGGTACAGGATTTGCAATGCTCAAAGTAGATCTACTCGTAAGCAATCCACTACCGTCCTCCTTCGCAGTTTCTATGTTGGAATTTCTCCTTGGAATAGGTATATCCTTGATACCATTGTAGGCGGGAACTTTTTGGGGAGCCATATTGTTGACTCCTATAGATCTATCATTAACTTGGTAGGCTCACCCCCGCTCATGGTTAATGGAACTATCTTGACCTTGGAACACGTGATGCAAAGGCTTGACGCTATTGAAAACAAAATTGCCACAGTTGAACTTATTGAGGGTTTGGATAGAAAGATCCACAATCAAATTACTCAGTACAGATCCAAAGTGGGAAACTTTTTGAAAAATTTAAAGGAGAAGGAACTTATAGTTAATGATTCTTCTAGAATTGGCAAATTAGAAGATGCCATAACCAACTTGGGTTCCGCTTTTGCCGCTCTGTAAAATACTCCAAATCTTACTCTCAAAAAGACCGTAAAGACTGTTTTTGTTCCTAGAGCTAGTGGTGAGTCATCTAATAAAGATGAAAATTTGAAGATGATAAATGATCACCCTACCTATGGTTTGAGCACCAAAGATGACTATACGTGATTCCATCACTTTCGCCTAGCTAAGGGCGTTAAACAAAAGCGCTTGTTGGGAGGCAACCCAACGAATCTATCCTTTTTCTTTCTGTTTTGTGTTTTTCACACTTTCATAATTCTGTTATGATTGTGTCTTTTGTGTTTCTTTTTGCGTTTGTGCCAAGCAAAACCGTTATGATTAGTCTTGAGGATGATCGTTTGGTCACGCTGGAAAAGACAGAAACTTTCTGCTCACGAAAAGAATGTTCATTTATTTTATGTAAGGGATTTTTAGTTGATTCTTTTTTATGCTGATTGCTAAGAAAATTATTCAGACTATTGTAATTTTTCAGAATTTTTGAAGTACCAGAGGTATACGAGACATACAGATTGCTACAGACTGGTGTGCTGTTAACAGATTCTGTTTTTGTTGTGTTGGTTGCTTATTTTGATGAAACTATGGATAGTATCGGGGGGTATTAGCCATGGGAGATTGAAAGTACAGTAACCCAACATCAGCACAAGTAGAATTTAAGTTTGCTATAGTACCTAAGGAAGTGGTGGTTTGCTTTCTTGTACTAATGTTATCACGAGTTTCTGTTTAAGTTTCGTGTTGTGAAGTTTTCAAGTTTTGGGTGAAGTTCTTATGGACAAAAAGATAAAGAGTGGCAAGAGCTCAAGCTTGGGGATGCCCAAGGCACCCCAAGAGATTCAAGGATGCCATAAAAGCCTAAGCTTGGGGATGCCCCGGGAAGGCATCCCCTCTCTCGTCTTCAATCCATCGGTAACATTACTTGGGGCTATATTTTTATTCACCACATGTTATGTGTTTTTGCTTGGAGCGTCTTGTATCGTAGGAGTCTTTTATTTTGTTGTGTCACAATAATCCTGGCTGCACACCTAGAGAGAGAGACATGCACTCACCGTGATTTTGTCGAGCTTCACTTATATCTTTTGGTAGACATTTCAGCTCACGTGTGCTTCACTTATATCTTTTGAGCTAGATACTTTTGCTCTATGTGCTTCACTTATATATTTTAGAGCACAGCGGTGCGTGGCTTGGTAGTTGATCTATGCTTTGAAATTAGTCTCAAAAGGGGTAGTTATCCAAAGGGATACGAAAACTTCCTCCTTCATGTGCATTGAATAGTTAGAGAAGTTTGATTCATCTCAATTAGTTTTGAGTTGTGGTTATGGTAATATTGAAGTCATGCTAGTAAGGTGTTGTGGATCTAGAAATACTTGTGTTGAAGTTAGTGATTCCCGTAGCATGCACGTATGGTGAACCGCTATGTGATGAAGTTTGAGCATGATTAGTATATTGATTGTCATCCTTTGCGTGGCGGTCGGGATCGCGCGATGGTTTATACCTACCAACCCTTCCCCTAGGAGTATGCGTTGAATGCTTTGTTTCGATTACTAATAAAACTTTTGCAACAAGTATATGAGTTCTTCATGACTAATGTTGAGTCCATGGTTTAGATGCACTTTCACCTTCCACCATCACTATCTTCTTAGTGCCGTGCAACTTTCGCCGGTGCACAAAACCTACCATTAGCCTTCCTCAAAACAGCCACCATACCTACCTACTATGGCTTTTTCAAAGTCATTCCGATATATATTGACATGCAACTACCGCCATGATATATGCCACCACGTCTACATTGCCTTTGCACGATCGTAAGATAGCTAGCATGATGTTTCCATTGATGTCTATGTCATGCTAGATCATTGCCACGGTACACTACCGAAGGCATTCCATATAGAGTCATAGTTGCTCTAACTTTTGAGTTGAAAGTGTGATGATCATCATTATTGGAGCATTGTACCATGTGAGGAAATAAAAGAGGCCAAAGAAGTCCATAAAAAAAGAGGCCAAAGAGCCCACCAAAAAAATGAGAGAAAAAGAGAGAAGGGACAATGCTACCACTTTTTCCACACTTGTGCATTTTGAGCACCATGATCTTCATGATTGAGAGTCTCTCGTTTTGTCACCACCATATAGCTAGTGGGAAATTCTCATTATATAACTTTACTTGTATATTCCAATGATAGGCTTCCTCAAAATTGCCTTAGGTCTTCGTGAGCAAGCAATTGGATGCACACCCACTAGTTTTCTTTAAGAGCTTTCATATACTTGTAGCTCTAGTGCATCATTTGTATGGCAATACCTACTCATTCACATTGATATCTATTGATGAGGATCTCCACAGCTCATTGATATGCCTAGTTAATGTGACTATCTTCTCCTTTTTATCTTGCAACCTCCACCACATTCCACACCATCTATAGTGCTATAACCATGGCTCACCCTCATGTATTGCGTGAGAGTTGAAAATGTTTGAGAAAGTAAAGGTGTGAAACAATTACTTGGCCAATACCGGGGTTGTGCATGATTTAAACTCGTTGTGCAATGATGATAGAGCATGGCTAGACTATTTGCTTTTGTAGGGATAACTTTCTTTTGGCCTTGCTATTTTGAAAGTTCATGATTACTTTGCTAGTTTGCTTGAATTATTATTGTTTCGATGTCAATAGCAAACTATTGTTTTGAATCTAATGGATCTGAACATTCACGTCACATAAGAGGAATTACAAAGGACACCTATGCTAGGTAGCATGAAAGCATCAAATATTCATTCTTATCACTTCCCTACTGGAGGACGAGCAGGAGTTAAGCTTGGGGATGCTTCATACGTCTCAAACGTATCTATAATTTTTGATGGTTTCACGCTGTTATCTTGCCTTCTTTGTATGTTTTATGTACCTTTTTATATCGTTTTGGGACTAACTTATTAATTCAGTGCCACGTGCTAGTTCCTAATTTTTCCGTGTTTTTGACTCCTTTCAGATCTGATTTTGGAACGGAGTCCAAACGGAAGAAAAACCCTGAAATGATTTTTTCCCAAACGGAAGAAGTCCAGGGGGCTTTTGGGCCAAGCCAGATGGGCTCCAGGGATCCCACAAGCCCCCACTCCGCCACCAGGGGAGGCAACAGTGGGCAGGCTTGTGGCCTCCCTGGCCGCCCCCTGACCTAGGTCTTTGGCCTATAAATTCCCAAATATTCCGCAAAAAATCAAGGGAGCCTCGAAAATACTTTTCCGCCGCCGCAAGCTTCCGTTTCTGTGAGATCTCATCTAGAGACCCTTGGTGACAGCCCGATGCCGACGTTCCAGAAGATTTCCCCTTTTATTTCCGTTTCCGTCGTGTGATTAGTTTTATTTGTCGCATCATCAGCGCATCATGTGCATCATCAACATTGCATCGGCGTCTCCGTTGCCGCCCATTTTCAAAACTTGCGTCCGTTGTTAGTTGCCGGTTCTCGTCGTTGTTCGTTCCGAGTCCGACCGCACACGCACGCGCCCGCGACACCGTCAAACCCTGTTTTAGAAGTGTGCGTAAAACTTTCTCTGATCGGGTTGAGATTTGACGTGCGGTCTTATTTTAATATAGCTAGGCCGCCTGTCAAGTTTCGTCGCGATTGGAGTTCGTCTGGTACCCGAACGGTCGACCGTAGCGGCACCGTATTCGGTATATCGTCGGACGTTTGTCGGTGTTTTAAAAATCATTGCTGGGTTGCCTGTTTTTCCGTGTCATCTCCGCCTAGCGCCTCTGCACAGTGCGCCGACCCTATGCGCAACCTAGTCCAAAAACCTCTCGGTACCCGAAACTTACGGTCGTGACCATTGTATCTGGATCAACCCCGTTTTATCGCAAACAGTCATCAGTTTGTCCATTGGATTTCCTAGACTATTCATTCTTGACCGTCCGATTTATATTGAAGGGTCCAGATAACCCTAGATCTAACCTACCTAGTATATTTATAGATGTATCCCTAGCCTAAACCTAATTTCTAGGGATCCTACACTAGCGCCGCCACCCACATTCCATCGTAGCTGCCACCCGACCAACCTCCTCCTTCCTCGGGATCTAATCCCGATCCAGATCCTCCCCAACCAGCGAGCTCTCCCGTGCGCGAGCAAACCCCCGTTCGCGCATCCACCCACCCAACCAGCATCCCGTAGCTGGCCCAACCCAATGCACCCTCATGCGTGTGGATGGGCTCGACCCGGAGCTCCAGCAGCCTCATGGCGATCCCGAGCTCCACATGGAGTTGGCCTCGATCTCGAGCAGCCAGTAGCAGGTGCAACCGTCGCCATCGTTTGGAACAACGTGACCCCGAGCCTCGCTGGAGATGGCCATCGTCCCGGTCCGGAGCTCCCCTGCTCTCTCATTCATGTATAGGAGGCAGCCATGGATGACCTCGAGCATGAGCTTCTCCCGTGACCGACCCTGTCGGATCCTGCCGTCTGTCGCCCGGAACGAAAACCCATCGCCCAGGTTCGTTCGTTCCCACCACCGGCTCTACCAGATCCTGCAAGGACCGGCCCGAAATTGCGCTGCTATCTGCTATGCACGTTGCCCTGCTACCCCTCTTATTCTGTCTCTCTTCTCATTTCTTCAGATAACAGGAGATGGCATGGCGCCATCGGCCATCTCCACGCAGCCGAGTCAATCCGGCCACCGCATGCCTAGATCCGACCGTCCGGCGCCGCCGTGGACCTGCCGGCCCTCGAACCCCCTCCGCTCGCGCCATCCCCGACCGCGTCCTGCACTCCACAGGTCTGTAGGTGCCAGATCCGTAGGGTCGTTGTCTGTCTGTGTTCGTGGGAAGAAGGCCCGCATCCTGTCTTGTATTTGTGGAATACGGGCAGTAATTTAACACTCAGCCATGCATATCCGAGTTGGTAGCGCAGTCATGTTCCAAGCGAGGGATCTGTGGTTCGAATCCCAGACAACCCTGCTTATTTTTGCTGTTTGTTTGATTTTTGGTTCAGGTTCGGCGTGGTGCTTGTTCATGTAGCATAGGAGTCTTTTTTTCCACAAGACATCCACCTAGCCCAGCTGGTTAGCGCACTCGGTAGCAACTGTGAGGTCCAGGGATCAAATCCTGCCGGCGCCCCCTTTTGTTTATCCCGTTTTTTCCCCGTGTTGCAGTAGCAGTAGAGTTAGTTTATCTATGTTAAGTCCTCATCTGGGGTTAGCTGCATTGCAGTAGCTTAGTGGTTTGGAGTTTTGCATAGGGTACCCTAGGTTCAGGGTTCAAATCCCCCTGCACTCCATTTTATTTTATTTTTCTTTTAGGTGTGTGGTGCAGTAGTTGGGGTGTGTGTGTATTGTGGGGTTTGGCCTACTTGCATACACCAATTAGGGGCCCTGGTGAGTATGACCAGTGGGACCCCCCTGATGTTTATATGTTTTTTGTTGTTTTGTTTAGTTTTGTGATGTATTTCCAAATCTGGGATATTCCAGAAGAGGAATATGCCAAATCTGGCATATCAAGAACAACCCCTGTTATTGTTATTAGCGTAGTTTGATCCTGTGTAGTTTTTCCTTTGTTGTTTCTGGTGTTTTTCCGCACGCCTTTATAGCGGTGTTATATATGGATTTGGGGTAGGAGAACCCAAGGAATCCAATGGAGACACTAGTTTTCCAATTCTGAATAGTTCCGTAGAAGTGTCACTTTGTGATGAGGTGGCACTTGGTTACCTTGTAGGTTGGAGTAAGAGCATAGTTAGGGATTGAGCATCCATGCATCATTTATTTAGTGCTTCCTGTTGTGCATGTCTCTTGAATGTAGCTCCGTTCTTTGTTCCACGTGTTAACCGTCTAGGTTGACATGTAGAATCACCGCTTCACCTCTTGTCATGTTTAACCACATTTAATATTGTCGTGTATCTAATCGGGAGTGAACTAAATATTTAACGTGGAGTTTCGTCAATATGCAACTCGTGCATATTGAACTTCACTTAATGTGTAGTGTTTGATTGTGTGATTTGTCATGCCGTGACTTGCATGTATTCAGTAGTTCATGCATCATATGTGTTGTGCATCGTGTGGTGAATATCGTGTGTTGATGCTTGTTTCCGGTTTCCCCGTCTCGATAGAGTTCCGCACGCGTGCCGGATTGTGAGGAACCGTTCGACTACGTCGGTTCGTCTGCTTCACGGAGGCATACTTCTTCCAAGCGGGATCTTAGGCAAGATGATCATTTCCCCAGATACCATTACTATCATTGCCATGCTAGTTTTATCGCTTCTGTCGATTATGTCTCGTTGCCTACCACCTGTTAAATATCAGCCTCTCAACAATGCCATGTTAACCTTCAACCTGTTCAACCTAGCAAACCACTGATTGGCCATGTTACTGCTTGCTTAACCCTGTTGTTAGCGTTGCTAGTTGCAGGTGCAGTTGCTTCCATGTGAAACATGGGTTCCTTGTTATATCACCATATTAATGCTATTTAATTTAATGGACCTATATACTTGGTAAAAGGTGGAAGGCTCGGCCTTTCTAGCCTGGTGTTTTGTTCCACCTTTGCCCCCTTTAGTTACCGGCTACCGGTGTTATGTTCCATAATTGAGCGCTCCTAACACGATCGGGGTTGTTATGGGGACCCCCTTGATAATTCGTTTTAGATTAAAGCTGGTCTGGCAAGGCCCAACATTGGTACTACATTTGCCTAATCACCTAATAAAATTGCATAGGGACCCGCCGGCACCCGCAGACTATTTTAATCAACCCCTGGGCCAGTGCTCCTCATGAGTGTTGGTCCAAAACAGAGCAGCTTATTAACGCTACCCGAGGCAACTCGGCGTTTGGCCTGGTAACCATAGCTCATCCGTCGTGTCCTGAGAACGAGGTACGCGACTCCTATCGGGATCGTCGACAAGTCGGGCGGCCTTGCTGGATTAGTTTTACCTTTGACGAGATATCTTGTGCATCGGGATTCCGGTGATGCTTTGGGTAATCTCAGAGTTGAGGTTTTCCACTAGGGAATCCGACGAGATCGCGAGCTTCGTGATTGAGGATTTCTATGCGGCTTGTGGTAATTTGTGATGGACTAGTTGGAGCACCCCTGCAGGGTTAAATCTTTCAGAAAGCCGTGCCCGCGGTTATGTGGCAACGTGGAAGCTTTGTTTAACACTGGTTCTAGATAACTTGAAGTTAACTTAATTAAAATATGCTCACTGTGTGCGTAACCGTGACTGTCTCTTTCGTGAGTTCCTTCTCCGATCGAGGACACGGTGGGGTTATGTCTGACGTAGGTATGTGTTCAGGATCATTCATTTGATCATGAGTAGTTCACGTCCATTATGCGTAGACCTTCTCCCTCTTATTTCTTGTACTCGTAAGTTTAGCCACCAAATATATTGCTTAGCCGCTGCTGCAACCTCACCACTTAACCTTACCTCACCCAATTAAGCTTTGCTAGTCTTGATACCTTTGGAAATGAGATTGCTGAGTCCCGTGTGGCTCACAGATTACAACAACACCAGTTGCAGGTACAGATAAAGGGTACTTGATGCGAGCGCGTTGATTGTTCATTTGGAGTTGCTTCTTCTTCTTCTTCTTCATCGATCTAGGATGGGTTCCAGGCCGGCAACCTGGGATAGCAAGGATGGTCGTCGTTCTTCTTTTCTCGTTTGTTTTCGTCCGTAGTCGGACCCTGCTCTTACTCTTGATGAATATGTAATGTACTGATGTGACTCTGATGTAGCTTGTGGCGACTGTAAGCCAACTCTATTTATATATCTCTCCTTTTCAGTACATGTACTTGTAACGATATCCATTCTTGCGACACGACGAGATGCGCTTCTTTCCCTGACGAGGCCCTCGTGCCAAATCGAGGATAGGGTCGCATCTTGAGCGTGACACCCTTCCCGGCGCCCTGCCGGAGGGGACTTTGGAGGTGGAGGGCTTCTTCATCATCATCATCGCCCCTCCAATGACTCGTGAGTAGTTCACTTCAGACCTACGGGTCCGTAGTTAGTAGCTAGATGGCTTCTTCTATCTCTTGGATCTTCAATACAAAGTTCTCAATGATCTTCATGGAGATCTATCCGATGTAATCTTCTTTGGCCGTGTGTTTGTCGAGATCCGATGAATTGTGGACTTGTGATCTGATTATCTATGATATATATTTGAGTCTTTGCTGATTTCTTATATGCATGATTTGATATCCTTGTAAGTCTCTCCGAGTCTTGGGTTTTGTTTGGCCAACTAGATCTATGATTCTTGCAATGGGATAAGTGCTTGGTTTTGGGTTCTGCCATGTGGTGACCTTTCCTAGTGACAGTAGGGGCAGCAAGGCACACATCAAGCAGTTGCCATCAAGGGTAAAAAGATGGGGTTTTTATCATTGGTTTGAGATTATCCCTCTACATCATGTCATCTTTATTAAGGCGTTACTCTGTTCTTATGGACTTAATACACTAGATGCATGCTGGATAGCGGTCGACGTGTGGAGTAATAGTAGTAGATGCAGAAAGTATCGGTCTACTTGCTTCGGATGTGATGCCTATAGAAATAATCATTGCATAGATATCGTCACGACTCTGCACAGTTCTATCAATTGCTCGACAGTAATTTGTTCACCCACCCTCTACTTGCTTTCATGAGAGAAGCCACTAGTAAACACTACAGCCCCCGGGTCTATTCACATTCATCGTTTACATCTCTGCTTTTACTTTGCTTTGTTACTTTGTTGCTTTCAGTTCTCACTTGGCAAACAATCTATAAGGGATTGACAACCCCTTCATAGCGTTGGGTGCAAGCTTTTGTGTTTGTGGAGGATCTTGAGATACTCTTCCACCGGATTGATACCTTGGTTCTCAAACTAAGGGAAATACTTACCGTCGCTGTGCTACATCACCCTTTCCGCTTCGAGGGAACACCAACACAAGGCTCCAAGGCCACGGGGGAATCCTTTGCATACTTACCTAGGAAGTCCCTTAAAGCGTAGCCGTAGCTGAAGGATTCCTGGTGCCGTCGACACAACTATTTCTGGCGCCATTGCAAGGGATACACGGCAAACATCAGATAGCAGTCGATGTGTGGAGTAATAGTAGTAGATACAGAAAGTACCGGTATACTTGTCTCGGACGTGATGCCTATATGCTAGATCATTGCCTTAGATATCATCATGACTTTGCGCGGTTCTATCAATTGCTCGACAGTAATTTATTCACCCACCGTATTACTTGCTATTTTCATAGAAGCCTCTAGTGAACACTATGGCCCCCAGGGTCTACTCCACACCATATTTTCAGCCTTACACTTTTTACTAAGTTGCACATTCCGCCTTCAGATCTCACTTTTGCAAACAATCTTGAAGGGATTGAAAACCCCTTTGAAGCGTTGGGTGGAAGTTTGTTTGTGTTTGTGCAGGTACTCTGGGCTTGATGAGACCCTCCTTCTGGATCGATACCTTGGTTCTCAAACTGAGGGAAATACTTACTGCTTCTGTGCTGCATCACCCTTTCCTCTTCAAGGGAAAAACCAACGCAAGCCCAATCTCCGTCAACGTATCAATTTCTGGCGCTGTTGTTTGAGAAGTAGCAATCGCCGTGTTATTATTTAGTTTGTCGTATTCATCTTCGCATCATTCGCATCATCCGCATTGCATCGGCACTCCGTTGCCGCCAGTTTTCAAAACATGCATCCATTATTAGTTGTCAGTTCTCTCCGTTCTTGTCGTAGACTGTTTTGAGACCAACCACACACACGCGCCTGCGGCATCGTTAAAATCTTGTTTTTAAAAGTACGTTAAAAATATTCTTGGATTGGGTCAAAAGTTGGCGTGCAATCTATATATAGTGTAAGTAGGCCACCTGCCAATTTTCGTCGCAATCGGAGTCCATTTGATACCCGAACGGTCGACGTAGCGGCACCATCATCGGTTTATCGGCGGATGTTTTTTGGTGTTCAAAATCTCGTTGTTGGGCCGTAAACTTCCCTTTGTTCTTAGCCACCAACACTCTACACTTCCTAATAACCTAGCCTAACCCCTAGCCATCGCCGGAGCCGTCCCATCGTGATCCCGCGGTCTGAATTCGGACAAAATCTGCAAACCCTAGCCCTATTTTTCTATAAATAGTCTACCAACCTAACCCCTCCTCGGTTCCCGTGCTAACCAAACCGTAGCCCCACAGCTCCTCCTCCCACCTCCACCCGTCGGGCCCGCCCGAGCCCGGGTGAGGCCTTTGAAGCCCATCTGGCCAACTCCTCACATGCCAGCCAGAACCCGCAGCCGCTACCATGCTTGATCTCCACCGGAGACCGTCGTCGAGCACCCTAACCCATGTCGCTGATCCGATTTGGTCAAGATCCAGATCGGGGAGCCATCCCCGCTATCGTGTGGGTGCGAGTGGGCCTCGCCCCGGCCCAGTCGGCCACTAACGCTAGCCGGCCCACTCGAGCGCCCCGCCTCGCCTCAGCTGCTCCAAATTCGGCCCATGGCCGCGAGGTGAGCATCCCCCGTGCCCAACGCTGTTTTGCTATAATGCGCTCATGCACTGTTAAGCCCATTAGGAGAATGCGGCCCGTTTAGTTTTTTTTTAGGTTTTCTGAATTTAGTATTTTCAAGAAAATGCATATTTTTAAAACGATCGTAACTTTTAATCCGTGCATCGGATCGGAACATGTTAGGTATGTAAAACATGCAGAATTTCGCGTAGATTAATATTTTACAATTCTCATGCATATTTAGAACTGTTTAACATGATGTTTGCATTGGTTTGCATGACAACGTGTTAAAAACGGTTTAGTTCGTAGTTATTTAATCGTAGCTCCGTTGGAGATGAGCCATGTTTGTAAATGGACTAGAACGACAAGTAGAATCACTGAACCACCTTTTTTGCCATTTAACAAACATAAAATGTGTTTACGACAAATCTGAACAGATTTCGAAGTAACACATGGGGTCAGTTCGGAGATGCTATATGTTGTTTCGAGCCTCATTTGAAATGCCTAGATAGGTAATTTAATTTGTGCTTCGCCCCTTTCCATGTTTAACAACATTTACTTTTGTCCTGGAAATAAACGGAAGTGAACTAAATAATTAAACGGGGAGTTTCGTCAATATGCAAGTCATTGCATATTGAGCTTCACTTAACGTGTAGTGTTTGATTGTTGTGAATTGCCATGCCATGCCTTGCATAATTGAAATGGACATGCATCATATTAGGGTATGCATCATGTCATGCATTTGTTGTGGTGTTATTGTGTGTTGATTGTTGTTCCGGTTGTCCTTCTCATTAGAGTTCCGATCCGCTTCGGAGTGTGAGGATCCGTTGGACTAAGTCGGTTTGTCTGCTTCACGGAGTCGTTCTTCTTCCAAGAGGGATCACATGCAAGATGATCATTTCCCTAGATACCATTACTATCATTGTCATGTTAGTTGTCTCGTTTCTTTCGCTATGTCTCGTTGCCTACCACCTGTTAAATGTTATCCTCTCAACATTGCCATGAAACCTTCAACCTTATCCAACCTAGAAAACCACTGATTGGCTATGTTACCGCTTGCTTAACAATTGGATAGCGTTGCTAGTTCCAGGTGCAGTTGCTTCCATGTGCCAACACGGGTTCCTTGTTATATCACCATATTATTGCTAATTAATTTAATGGGCCTATATACTTGGTAAAAGGTGGAAGGCCCGACTTTCTAGCTTGGTGTTTTGTTCCACCTTTACCGCCTTAGTTTTGGCTACGGGTGTTATATTCCATAATTGAGCGCTCTTAACACGATCGGGGTTGTTATGGGGACCCCCATCATAATTTGTTTTATTATAAACTGGTGTGGCAAGGCCCAACTTTGGTACTACTTTTTCCTAATAACTAATGAACCACATAGGGAGTAATTAACCCCAGGAAATTTAATCAACCCCGGGCCAGTGCTCCTCATGAGTGTTGGTCCAGAAATGGCAGACTGCGGGGCCACCACGGGGCAACTCGAGGTTTGGTTTTACTCATAGTGTGACCCATGCGGTCGTGTCCTGAGAACGATATACGCGGCTCCTATCGGGTTCGTCGACACGTCGGGCGGCCTTGCTGGATTAGTTTTACCTTTGATGAAATATATTGTGCGTCGGGATTCCGGTGATTCTTTGGGCTATCTCAGAGTTGAGGTTTTCCACTAAGGAATTCGAGGAGATCACGAGTTTCGTGATTGAGGTTTTCTATGCGGCTTGTGGTAATTTGTGATGGACTAATTGGAGCATTCCTGCAGAATTAAATCTTTCGGAAAGTTGTACCCGCGGTTATGTGGCAAACTTGGAAACTTTGTTCAACATTCGGTTCTAGATAACTTGAAGTGAAGTTAATTAAAACTGGACAACTGAGTGCGTAACTGTGACTGTCTCTTTCGTGAGCTCCTTCTCCGATCGAGGACACGGTGGGCTTATGTCTGACGTAAGTAGGTGTTCAGGATCATTCATTTGATCATCAGTAGTTCACGTCTGCTATGCGTAGATCACCCACCTCTTATTCTTGTACTCGTAAGTTAGCCACCTCAAATAAATGCTTAGTCACGTGTTGTAGCCTCACCACTTAACTATACCTCACTCATTAAGCTTTGCTAGTCTTGATACCTTTGGAAATGAGATTGTGGAGTCCGTGTGGCTCATAGATTACTACAACACCAGATGCAGGTACAGGTAAAGAGTTACTTTGATGTGAGTGCGATGATTGTGCTTTGGAGTTCTTCTTCTTCTTGTTCTTCATCGATCTAGGATGGGCTCCAGGCGGAAGCCTGGGATAGCAAGGATGGACGTCGTTCTTTTATCGTTTGTTTCCGTTCGTACTCGGACCCTACTCTTCTTTATGGTGACTGATTATGTTGTTTTATTGATGTGACTCTGATGTAGCTTGTGGCGAGTGTAAGCCAATTCCATATACTCTTATATTTTATAATGTACTTGTAATGGTATCCATTCTTGCGAAATGACGAGATGCACTTCTACCCCTGTCGAGGCCGTCATGCCAAAATAAGGATAGGATCAGATCTTGGGTGTTACAAGTTGGTATCACAGAAGTACCGACCTAGGAACCCCCTTGATTGATCGAACTTGGCCGAGTCGAGTCTAGTGAAAAACTGCTTTGAGTCTAGTTATATATCAAAGAGTAGGATTCTTTTTTCTCCTCTTCTATGCTCTGATGAGGAATCTTGACGTAATAATTTTAATTCTGTGCCTCTTCTCACTCAATTTTTTTAGGATCATATGAATATTTTGGAATCTATATGATGTCGATGTGACGTTGTTCTGATTTGGTGCCTCCTGTTGTGTTGATTTTATTACGGGGAGTTGAGCTCCAAGGGATTCTTTAGCACATGTTTATCATTGAGATTTCTTCGTATCTCAGGACGGAGGATGTTCGAAATTTCTTCTATACTAGTAGTGGCAAGAGGAGTCTGGCTTCCCCGGTACTGGGGCAGATATGTCCGCATGTATCGCTATACTTAGTATCGTTGTGATTACGAGGGTCTGAGATAGATGAGGTTCCGAGATTCTGGTTATGTTTTGATGGATGTGATACACTGGACGGGTTAGATGCTAGGAGTTGAGTGAAAATTTCTCCTTGTATCCGTGGACCCGATTGCATGACCTGAAAATTTTGGAAATTCTTAGGTGGGAATTCAAGTAGTTACTTATAGGACAATCTTCCAACAAATGCAAGATGTGAGGTTGGGGTTCGACATCTAGTGGATTTGTTTGTTCACGGTCGTCTTACTCGGTTCTCGTTGTGTCTTAAGGAGTCCTTGTAGCTTGCTACGACTCGGGGACGCTTCGTATGTCATGTGCACTGCCTTGTACATGATGGCTACTGTAGGATAGAGCCCGTGCGACCCTATCCATTAAAATATCGGACGGAATCTCTATCATATGTTTGTTCTGGCTTGTTTCGTAAGCCTCACCCTTTGTTTTGTTGGAGTATGGTAATTCGAGTTGCTTCTATGTCAAGTGGTGAATTGATAAATTTCTAAGAGGTGTTCTTATATTTTTATGGGAATGCAAATTCTTTGCTCATTCAAGTTGTCTTATCAATTCCTTAAACCGGAGTCGTCATGCCATTTTTTTAGGTTTTGCGAATTTATTATTTTTAGAAAAATGCATATTTTTAAAACGCGTGTAACTTTTAATCCGTGCGTCGGATCGGAACTTGTTAGATATGTAAAACATGTATAATTTCGCGTAGATTAATATTGTCCAACTCTCATGCATATTTAGAACTATTTGACATGTTGTTTGCATTGGTTTGCGCAGCAACGTGTTAAAAACGGTATAGCTCAATAGTTATTTAATCGTAGCTATGTTGGAGATGAGCCATATATGTAAATGGACTAGAACGGCGAGTAGAATCACGTTAACCACTTTGTTTTGCCATTTAACAAACATAAAATCTGTTTAGGACAAATCTGAACAGATTTCAAAGTAACACATGGTTCAGTTCGGAGATGCTATATGTCATTTTCGTCCTCATTTAAAATGTCTAGATATGTAGTTTAATTTGTGCTTCACCCCTTGCCATGTTTAATAAAATTTATTTTTTCCATGGAAATAAACGAGAGTGAACTAAATAATTAAATGTGGAGTTTTTTCAATATGCAACTCGTTGCATATTGAGCTTCACTTAATGTGTAGTGTTTGATTGTTGTGAATTGTCATGTTGTGCCTTGCATAATTGAAATGGACATGCATCATATTAGGGTATGAATCATGTCATGCATTCGTTGTGGTGTTATTGTGTGTTGATTGTTGTTCCGGTTGTCCTTCTCGTTAGAGTTTCGATCCGCTTCGGAGTGTGAGGATCCGTTCGACTATGTCGGTCCGTCTGCTTCACGGAGTCGTTCTTCTTCCAAGCAGGATCACGGGCAAGATGATCATTTCCCTAGATACCATTACTATCATTGCCATGCTAGTTTTCTCATTTGTTTCACTATGTATCGTTACCTACCACCTGTTAAATGTTAGCCTCTCAACATTGCCATGAAACCTTCAACCTTTTCCAACCTAGCAAACCACTGATTGGCTATGTTACCGCTTGCTTAACCAGTGGATAGTGTTGCTAGTTGCAGGTGCAGTTGCTTCCACGTGCCAACATGGGTTCCTTGTTATATCATCATATTATTGCTAATTAATTTTATGGACCTATATACTTGGTAAAAGGTGGAAGGCTCGGCTTTCTAGCCTCGTGTTTTGTTCCACCTTTGCCGCCTTAGTTTCGGCTACCGGTGTTATACTCCATAATTGAGCGCTCTTAACACGATCGGGGTTGTTTGGGGACTCCCTTGATAATTTGTTTTAGTATAAAACTGGTCTGGCAAGGCCCAACTTTGGTACTACTTTTGCCTAATAACTAATGAACCACATAAGGAGTAATTAACCCGAGGATATTTAATAAACCCCCGGACTAGTGCACCTTATGAGTGTTGGTCCAAAAAGGACAGACTACGAGGCCACCATGGGGCAACTCGAGGTTTGGTTTTACTTGTAGTGTGACCCATCTGGTCGTCTCCTGAGAAGGAGATACGCGGCTCCTATCGGGTTCGTCGACACGTCGGGCGGCCTTGCCGGATTAGTTTTACCTTTGAAAAAAATATCTTATGCATCGGGATTCCGGTGATTCTTTGGGCTATCTCAGAGTTGAGGTTTTCCACTAAGGAATCCGAGGAGATCACTAGTTTCGTGATTGAGGTTTCTATGCGGCTTGTGGTAATTTGTGATGGACTAGTTGGAGCAGCCCTGCAGGGTTAAATCTTTCGGAAAGTCATGCCCGCGGTTATGTGGTAAGCTTGGAAACTTTATTCAACATCCGGTCCCAGATAACTTGAAGTAAACTTAATTAAAACTGGATAACTTAGTGCGTAACCGTGACTGTCTCTTTCGTGAGCTCCTTCTCTGATCGAGGACATGGTGGGGTTATGTCTGACGTAAGTAGGTGTTCCAGATCATTCATTTGATCGTCAGTAGTTCACGTCCGCTATGCGTAGATCACCCCCTCTTATTCTTGTACTTGTAAATTAGCCACCTCAAATAAATGCTTAGTCGCTTGTTGCAGCCTCACCACTTAACCATACCTCACTCATTAAGCTTTGCTAGTATTGATACCTTTGGAAGTGAGATTGCTGAGTCCCTGTGGCTCACAGATTACTACAACACCAGTTGCAGGTACAGGTAAAGAGTTACTTTGATGTGAGTCCGATGATTGTGCTTTGGAGTTCTTCTTCTTCTTCTTCTTCATCGAACTAGGATGGGCTCTAGGCCGGCAGCCTGGGATAGCAAGGATGGACGTCATTCTTTTATTGTTTGTTTTCGTCCGTAGTCGGACCCTGCTCTTCTTCATGATGACTGATTAAGTTGTTGTATTGATGTGAGTCTGATGTAGCTTGTGGCGAGTGTAAGCCAATTCCATATACTATTTTATTCTGTACATGTACTTGTAACGATATCCATTCTTGCGAAATGATGAGATGCGCTTCTATCCCTATCGAGGCCCTCGTGCCAAAATAAGGATAGGATTGCATCTTGGGCATTACATAGAGAGAGAGAGAGAGGGAGAGAGAGAGAAAGAGAGAGAGAGGGGGAGAGGGGGAGAGAGAGATCAAATACATAGCTAGTGGTACATACCCAGAGCCCCGAGGATGAACTACGCCCTTGCTACCTCTTGAGCTTGCGTTGGTTTTTCCCTTGAACAGGAAAGGGTGATGCGGCATAGTAGCAGCAAGTATTTCCCTCAGTTTGAGAACCAATGTATCAATCCAGTAGGAGTATCAAGGCAAGTCTCCAAAGTACCTGCGCAAAAACAAACAAACTTGCACCCAACGCTATAAAGGGGTTGTCAATCCCTTCACGATTAATTGCAAGGTGAGATCTGAAGGCGGAAAGTGCAACGAAGTAAAAGCGTAAGGCTGAACATATGGTGTGAAGTAGACCTGGGGGCCATAGTGTTCACTAGAGGCTTCTCTCATGATAGCAAGCATTACGGTGGGTGAACGAATTACTGTCGAGCAATTGATAGAACCGCACAAAGTCATGATGATATCTAAGGCAAAGATCATACATATAGGCATCACGTCCGAGACAAGTAGACCGATACTTTCTGCATCTACTACTATTACTCCACACATCGACCGCTATCCAGCATGCATCTAGTGTATTGAGTTCATAACAAACAGATTAACTCCTTAAGCAAGATGACATGATGTAGAGGGATAAATTCATGCAATAGATATAAAACCCATCTTTTTACCCTTGATGGCAACAACACGATACGTGCCTCGCTAGCCCTTGTGTCACTGGGTGAGGACACCGCACGGTATGAACACAAAACCAAGCACTTCTCCCATTGCAAGAATTATAGATCAAGTTGGCCAAACGAAACCCACAACTCAAAGAGAATTATAGGGATACAAAATCATGCATATAAGAGATTAGAGGAAACTCAAATAACATTCATAGATAATCTGATCATAAATCCACAATTCATCGGATCTCGACAAACACACCGCAAAAGAAGATTACATCGGATAGATCTCCATGAAGATCATGGAGAACTTTGTATTAAAGATCCAAGAGAGAGAAGAAGCCATCTAGCTACTAGCTATGGACCCGAAGGTCTGTGGTGAACTACTCACGCATCATCGGAGAGACAATGGTGTTGATGAAGAAGCCCTCCGTGTCCGAATCCCCCCTCCGGCAGGGCACCAGAACGTGCCCAGATGGAATCTTGCGGAGACAGAAGCTTGTGGCGGCGGAAAAGTACTTTCGTGGCTCTCTCCCATGGTTTCAGATTTTTAGCGAATTTATAGGCGGAAGAAGTAGGGCAGGGGAGCCACACGGGGCCCACAAGCCTGCTAGGCCCCCCCTAGGCCAGGCCTGGGTGGCTTGTGACCTCCTCCGAGGTCCCCTGCCTTGGTTCTCAAGTTTCCTACGTGACTTCTGTTATGGAAAAAGTCATTCCGCAGGTTTTATTCCGTTTGGACTCCGTTTATTATTCTCCTCTGAAAAAGGTCAAAAACACGAAAAAACAGGAACTGGCACTTGGCACTGAGTTAATAGGTTAGTCCCAAAAAAGATATAAAATAGCATATTCATGCATACAAAAAATCCAAAGTTGACAAGATAATAGCATGGAACCATCAAAAATTATAGATATGTTGGAGACGTATCAAGCATCCCTAAGCTTAACTCCTGCTCGTCCTCGAGTAGGGAAGTGATAAAGACTGATTTTTTATGTGAATGCTACCTAAAATATTTGTCCTTTGTAACTTCTTTCTTGTGGCATGAATGTTCAGATCCGTAAGATTCAAAACAATAGTTTGCTATTGACATGAAAACAATAATACTTCAAGCAAACTAGCAAGGTGATCATGAACTTTTGAAATAACAAGGCCAAAGAAAGTTATCCCTACAAAATGATATAGTCCGGCTATGCTCCACCATCCCCACACAATGAATTTAAATCATGCACAACTCCGGTATTGGCCAAGTAATTGTTTTCGCACTCTTACTTTCTCAAACTTTTTCAACTCTCACGCAATACATGAGTGTGAGCCATGGATATAGCACTATAGGTGGAAAAGAGTGTGGTGGAGGTTGTGATGCAAAAAGGAGGAGATGGTCACATTGACTTGGCGTATTAATGGGCTATGGAGATGCCCATCAATAGATATCAATGTGAATAAGTAGGAATTACCATGCAACGGATGCACGAGAGCTATAAGTGTGTGAAAGCTCAAAAGGAGAACTAGTGGGTGTGCGCCCAACTTGCTTGCTCACGAAGACCTAGGGCAATTTTGAGGAAGCCCATCATTGGAATATACAAGCCAAGTTATATAATGAAGATTCCCACTAGTATATGGAAGTGTCAAAACAAGAGACTCTCAATCATGAAGAACATGGTGCTGTTGTGAAGCACAAGTGTGGAAAAAGATAGTAGCATTGTCCCTTCTCTCTTTTTCTCTCATTTTTTTTGTTTGGGCTCTTTGGCCTCTTTTCATTTTTCCTCACATGGGACAATGCTCTAATAATGATGATCATCACACTTTTATTTACTCACACCTCAATGCTTAGAGCAATGATGACTCTATAGGAGATGCCTCCGGCAGTGTACCGGGATGTGCAACGATCTAGCTTGGCGTATGACGTTGAAACATCTCTCTAGCTATCTTACGATCATGCAATGGCAATATGAAAGTGACGGCACATGTCGTGAGATGGAACAGTGGGAGTTGCATGGCAATATATCTCGGAATGGCTATGAAAATGCCATAATAGGTATGTATGGTGGCTGTTTTGAGGATGGTATATGGTGGGTTTTTGCACCGGCGAAAGTTGCGCGGTATTAGAGAGGCTAGCAATGGTGGAAGGTGAAGGTGCATTTATACCATGGGCTCACATTAGTCATGAAGAACTCATATACTTATGGGCTAGCAATGGTGGAAGGTGAAAGTGCATTTATTAATCGAAACAAAGTGCTAAACACATACTCCTAGGGGCATGGTTGGTAGGTGTTAACCATCGCGCGATCCCAACCGCAACACAAAGGATGACAATCAATAAATCGATTATGCTCCGACTTCCTAACATGGCGGTTCACCATACGTGCATGCTACGAGAATCACTAACTTCAAACAAGTATTTCTAGATTCACAACACCCTACTAACATTACTCTAATATAACCAAATCCATGTCTCAAAACTAATTGGGAGGAATCAAACTTCTCTTTATAATCAATGCACATGAACATGGAAGTTTTTATTATATCCTCTTTGGACGCTTATCATCTTTAGGACTACTTTCATAGCACACGCCAACTACCAAGTTACTTAGAGAGAGTACTCTCAAAAATATATAAGTGAAGATCGAGAGTTCTTATTTCTCCAAAATATGACACCGTCGTGCTCTACAAAGATTTAAGTGAAGCACTAGAGCAAAGTTATCTAGCTCAAAAGATATAAGTGAAGCACAATGAGTATTCTAGCAAAATCACGATGAGTGTGTGTCTCTCTCAAAAAGGTGTGCAACAAGGATGATTGTGACACATCAAAAAGAAAAGACTCCTATAATACATGACGCTCCAAGCAAAACACATATCATGTGGTGAATAAAAATATAGCTCCAAGTAACGTTACCGGTGGATTGAAGACGAAAGAGGGGATTCCTTCCCGGGGCATCCACAAGCTTAGGCTTTTTGGTGTCCTTTTATTTGGCTTGGGATGCCTTGGGCATCCCCAAGCTTGACCTCTTTCCACTCTTTATCCCATTGTCCATGAGAACATCACCCAAAACTTGAAAACTTCACAACATAAAACTTAAACAGAAACTCGTGATATCATTAACACAAGAAAACAAACTACAAACTCTTTAGGTACTGTAGCAAACTTGATTTCTATTTAGATTGATGTTAGATTACTGTATTCTCACTTTTCCATGGCTAGTACCCCCCGATACTATCCATAGTTTCATCAAAATAAGCAATCAACACAACAAAAACAGAATTTGTCAAAAACAGACAAGTCTGTAGCAATTTGTATACTTCGTATACTTATGGTATCTCAAAAATTCTGAAACATTACGACAATTAGGGAAATTGGCATATCAACCAGAAGCAAAAAAGAATCATCTCAAAAGCTCTTTCTGGATAGGAATTAAAAATAATTTCATGAGCGCAAAGTTTCTGTCTTTTTCAGCATGATCAAACAACCATCACCAAAACTGATCGTAAAGGTTTTACTTGGCACCAACACAAAGAGAAACACAATCATAACATAATTATGATGGTGTGGACACAACAAAACATAAAGTGAAAAGCAAAAGTAAATTTATTCATTGGGTTGCTTCCCAACAAGCGTTATTGTTTAACGCCCTTAGCTAGCATAAGGCGATATAGTCAAGTATCGTCATCTTTGGTGCTCAAACCATAAGTAGCCCTCATCATGGATTAATAAGGCAATCTTATTTTCTTTCTAGGAAAATGTTCCATGCCCTTCTTTAATGGAAATTGAAATCCAATATTCCCTTCCTTCATATCGATGATAGCACCAATAGTCCTAAGGATAGGTCTACCAAGAATGATGGGACATGTCGGATTGCAATCAATATCAAGCACAATAAAATCTACGGGTACATAGTTCCTATTTGCAATAATAAGAACATCATTGATCCTTCCCATAGGTTTCTTAACAGTAGAATCCGCAAGATGCAAATTAAGAGAGCACTCATCAATCTCATTGAAGCCTAGAACATCACATAAAGACTTTGGAATAGCAGAAACACTAGCACCCAAATCACACAAAGCATTGCATTCATAGTTTTTTATCTTGATTTTGATAGTAGGTTCCCACTCATCATGAAGTTTTCTAGGAATAGAAACTTCCAACTCAAGTTTCTCTTCAAGAAATTTCATCATAGCATCGACGATATGATCAGTAAAGGCCTTGTTTTGGCTAAGCGTGTGGAGAGTTTAGCATGGATTGCATCAAGGAAATACATTCAATCAAAGAGCAACTATCATAATTGAATTCCTTGAAATCCAAAGTAGTAATTTCATTACTACTCAAAGTTTTGATATCCTCTACTCCACTTTCAATGCTTTTAGCATCAAGATAGATAGACTCCGAATCCTTGGGGCGTTTCTCAACCAAAGTGGATTCATATCCAGCCCCATCATCATTAGGTTTGACATTAGAAAACAAGGATGCAATAGGAGTCACACCAAGCACTTTGAGATCTTCATGATTCTCATCACGAGAACACGCCTTTTTAAGCCATTCATGTCTAGCATGAATTTGGGCGGTTCTTTCTTTACTCCCATTCATGGAAACACGCATAGCTTTCAAAGTTTCATCCATATTAATCTTGGGAGGAGCACATCTCAATTTCAAAGCATCAACATCAAGAGACATTATATCAACGGTCCTAGCCAAGTCATCAATTTTGAGCAGTTTTTCTTCTATGGACGCATTGAAAATCTTTTGCGAGTTGATAAACTCCTTAATATTACTCTCAAGATCACCGGGTAATTTATTGTAGTTTCCATGAGCATTGTTGTAGGAATTGCCAAAGTTATTAGAGGGATTACTAGGAAAAGGCCTAGGAATAAAGTTTCCTCTATAAGCATTGTTGTTGCCAAAATTATTCCTACCAACAAAATTAACATCCAAGCTCTCATTGCTACTCTCAATCAAGGAAGACAAGGGCATATCATTTGGATCTAAAGGAGCACCTTTACTAGCTAACAGTTTCATTAACTCATCCATCTTAGCACTCAAAGAGTTAATTTCTTCTATAGCATGCACTTTTTTACTAGTACATGACCTTTCAGCGTGCCATTGAGAATAGTTTGGCATGATATTGTCTAGGAGTTTTGTGGCTTCTCCTAGTCTGATTTCCATGAAAGTTCCACCGGAGGCGGAATCCACGATATTTCTAGAAGCAAAATTCAAACCAGCATAGAAGATTTGTATAATCATCCACAAACTCAAGCCATGAGCGGGACAATTTATAATCATCAATTTCATTCTCTCCCAAGATTGTGCAACATGTTCATGATCTAGTTGCTTAAAATTCATGATACCATTACAGAGAGAGATAATCTTAGCCAGCGAAAATACTTGGATATATAAGCATATTTACACTTGTTCCAAGAATCAATGTTGTTTTTGGGTAAAGATGAAAACCAAGTTTTTGCTTGATCTCGCAATGAGAACGGAAATAGCTTCAATTTAATCACATCATTGTCCACATCTTTCTTCTTTTGCATATCGCATAACTCAATGAAGGTATTAAGATGGGATGCGGCATCTTCACTAGGAAGGCCGGAAAATTGCTCTTTCATAACAAGATTCAGCAAATCAGCATTGATTTCATATGATTCCACACTAGTGGCAGGAGCAATCGGAGTAATAATAAAATCATTATTATTAGTATTCGAGAAGTCACAAAGTTTGGTGTTTTCATTCATGGTGACTTCAGCAAGCAGACAAGCAGACAAGCGAATAGAAAGCAAGCGAAAGAAAAGGGCGAACGAAAAAGGCAAATATTTTTGTAATTTTTGTTTTTCAGAAGTGGGGGGGGGGGGAGGAAAACGAGAGGAAAAAAAGTAAATGCAAGAGATGAGTTTGCGACAGTTACTTGGATAAGCTTCACTTAGAATAGTCCCCGGTGCCAGAAATTGACACGTTGGAGGAAGATTATTCTTGACTTGATACTCCCCAGCAACGTCGCCAGAAATTCTTCTTGCTACCTCTTCAGCTTGCGCTGGTATTTCCCTTGAAGAGGAAAGGGTGATGCAGCACAGTAGCAGTAAGTATTTCCCTCAGTTTGAGAACCAAGGTATCAATCCAGTAGGAGTATCAAGGCAAGTCTCCAAAGTACTTGCGCAAGAACAAATAAACTTGCACCCAACGCTATAAAGGGGTTATCAATCCCTTCACGATTGATTGCAAGGTGTGTTGGGGAACGTCGCAAGGGAAACAAAAATTTTCCTACACGCACGAAGACCTATCATGGTGATGTCCATCTACGAGAGGGGATGAGTGATCTACGTACCCTTGTAGATCGTACAGCAGAAGCGATATGAGATCGCGGTTGATGTAGTGGAACGTCCTCACGTCCCTCGATCCGCCCCGCGAACAATCCCGCGATCAGTCCCACGATCTAGTACCGAACGGACGGCACCTCCGCGTTCAGCACACGTACAGCTCGACGATGATCTCGGCCTTCTTGATCCAGCAAGAGAGACGGAGAGGTAGAAGAGTTCTCCGGCAGCGTGACGGCGCTCCGGAGGTTGGTGATGATCTTGTCTCAGCAGGGCTCCGCCCGAGCTCCGCAGAAACGCGATCTAGAGGAAAAACTATGGAGGTATGTGGTCGGGCAGCCGTGAGAAAGTCGTCTCAAATCAGCCCTAAAACCTCCGTATATATAGGTGGGAGGGGGAGGGAAGAGGCAGCCTCAAACCCTCAAGGTTTGGCCGAAATTGGAGGTGGAGGAGTCCTACTCCAATCCTACTTGGAGTAGGATTCCACCTTCCCACTTGGAAACTCTTTCCACCTTGTGTTTTTTCCTTCTCAAACCTTATGGGCCTTAGTGGGAACTTATTCCAGCCCACTAGGGGCTGGTTTATCTCTTCCCATAGCCCATGAGACCCCTTGGGGCGTGACACCCCTCCCGATGGTCCCCGGCACCCCTCCCGGCACTCCCGGTACACTACCGATGAGCCCGAAACTTTTCCGGTAATGCACGAAAACCTTCCGGTAACCAAATGAGGTCATCCTATATATCAATCTTCGTTTCCGGACCATTCCGGAAACCCTCGTGACGTCCGTGATCTCATCCGGGACTCCGAACAACATTCGGTAACCAACCATATAACTCAAATACGCATAAAACAACGTCGAACCTTAAGTGTGCAGACCCTGCGGGTTCGAGAACTATGTAGACATGACCCGAGAGACTCCTCGGTCAATATCCAATAGCGGGACCTGGATGCCCATATTGGATCCTACATATTCTACGAAGATCTTATCGTTTGAACCTCAGTGCCAAGGATTCATATAATCCCGTATGTCATTCCCTTTGTCCTTCGGTATGTTACTTGCCCGAGATTCGATCATCAGTATCCGTATACCTATTTCAATCTCGTTTACTGGCAAGTCTCTTTACTCGTTCCGTAATACAAGATCCCGCAACTTACACTAAGTTACATTGCTTGCAAGGCTTGTGTGTGATGTTGTATTACCGAGTGGGCCCCGAGATACCTCTCCGTTCACACGGAGTGACAAATCCCAGTCTTGATCCATACTAACTCAACTAACACCTTCGGAGATACCTGTAGAGCATCTTTATAGTCACCCAGTTACGTTGCGACGTTTGATACACACAAAGCATTCCTCCGGTGTCAGTGAGTTATATGATCTCATGGTCATAGGAATAAATACTTGACACGCAGAAAACAGTAGCAACAAAATGACACGATCAACATGCTACGTCTATTAGTTTGGGTCTAGTCCATCACATGATTCTCCTAATGATGTGATCCCGTTATCAAGTGACAACACTTGCCTATGGCCAGGAAACCTTGACCATCTTTGATTAACGAGCTAGTCAACTAGAGGCTTACTAGGGACAGTGTTTTGTCTATGTATCCACACAAGTATTGTGTTTCCAATCAATACAATTATAGCATGGATAATAAACGATTATCATGAACTAAGAAATATAATAATAACTAATTTATTATTGCCTCTAGGGCATATTTCCAACAGTCTCCCACTTGCACTAGAGTCAATAATCTAGTTCACATCACCATGTGATTCCAACGAATCCAACACCCATATAGTTATGGGGTCTGATCACGTCTTGCTCGTGAGAGAGGTTTTAGTCAACGGTTCTGAAACTTTCAGATCCGTGCGTTCTTTACAAATCTTTATGTCATCTTATAGATGCTGCTACTACGTGCTATTCGGAAATGCTCCAAATATCTACTCTACTATATGAATCCGTTTCACTACTCATAGTTATTCGGATTAGTGTCAAAGCTTGCATCGACATAACCCTTTACGACGAACTCTTTAACCACCTCCATAATCGAGAAAGATTCCTTAGTCCATTAGTTACTAAGGATAAATTTTGACCGCTGCTAGTGATTCAATCATGGATCACTCTCTGTACCTCTCAACAGACTTTGAGTCAAGGCACACATCAGGTGCGGTACACAGCATGGCATACTTTAGATTCTACGGCTAAGGCATAGAAGACGACCTTCGTCTATTCTCTTTATTCTGCCGTGGTCGGGTTTTGAGTCTTACTCAAATTCACACCTCACAACGCAACCAAGAACTCCTTCTTTGCTGATCTATTTTGAACTCCTTCAAAAACTTGTCAAGGCATGCATCTTGTTGAAACTTCCATTAAGCGCTTTTCGATCTATCTCCATATATCTTTGATGCTCAACGTTCAAGTAGCTCAATCCAGGTATTCCTTTGAAAACTCCTTTCAAACAACCTTGTATGTTTTACAGAAATTCTACATTACTTCTGATCCACAATATGTCAACCACATATACTTATCAGAAATTCTATAGTGCTCCCACTCACTTCTTTGGAAATACAAGTTTCTCATAAACCTTGTACAAACCCAAAATCTTTGATCATGTCATCAAAGTGTATATTCCAACTCCGAGATGCTTGCACCAGTCCATTGAAGGATCACTGGAGCTTGCATACTTGCTAGTATCTTTAGGATCGACAAAACCTTCTGCTTGTATCACATACAATGTTTGCTCAAGGAAATCGTCGAGGAAACAATGTTTTGACATCCTACATGCAATATTTCATAAATAATGCATCAACAACTAACATAATTCTAACAGACCTTTAGCATCGCTACGAGTGAGAAAGTCTCATCATAGTCAACTGTTTGATCTTGTCGAAAACATCTTTGCGACAAGTCGAGCTTTTCTTAATAGTGACTTATCACCATCATCGTCTGTCTTCTTTTAATGATCCATTTTACTCAATAGTCCTATGACCATCAAGTAGTTCTACCAAAGTCTACACTTTGTTTTCACACATGGATCCTCTCTCGGATTTCATGGCTTCCAGCCATTTGTCGGAATCCGGGCCCACCATTGCTTTCTCCATAGCTCGTAGGTTCACTGTTGCTCAACAACATGACCTCCAAGACAGGGTT
The DNA here is from genome assembly GCF_904849725.1 of Hordeum vulgare subsp. vulgare. Lineage (NCBI taxonomy): Eukaryota > Viridiplantae > Streptophyta > Magnoliopsida > Poales > Poaceae > Hordeum > Hordeum vulgare. The sequence goes on from NC_058523.1 coordinate 523,842,310, forward strand.
ACCGTACCACTCTGCAGTAGTACGCGACCTTGTCGACCTACGAGGCTTGTAGTAACTTGATCCGATGCTTGATGATCACCATCATCAGCTTCCACTTCAATTGGTGTAGGCGCCACAGGAACAACTTCCTGCGCCCTGCTACACACTTGTCAAAGTGATGGTTCAATAACCTCATCAAGTTTCACCACCCTCCCACTCAATTCTTTCGAGAGAAAACTTTCCTCGAGAAAGGATCCGTTTCTAGAAACAAACACTTTGCTTTCGAATCTGAGATAGGAGATGTACCCAATTGTTTTGGATATCCTATGAAGATGCATTTATCCGCTTTGGGTTCGAGCTTATCAGACTGAAACTTTTTCACATAAGTATCAAAGCCCCAAACTTTCAAGAAACGACAGTTTAGATTTCTCTAAACCTCAGTCTATACTGTGTCATCTCAACGGAAATACGCGGTGCCCTATTCAAAGTGAGTGCGGTTGTCTCTAATGCATAACCCATAAACGATAGTGGTAATTCGATAAGAGACATCATAGCATGCACCATACCAAATAGTGCATGGCTATGATGTTCAGACACATCATCACACTATGATGTTCCAGGTGGCATGAACTGCGAAACAATTTCCACATTGTCTTAACTGCGTACCAAAACTCGTAACTCAGATATTCATTTCTATGATCATATCGTAGACAGTTTATCCTCTTGTTACGACGAACTTCACTCCTAAACAGAATTGAACTTTTCAATATTTCAGACTTGTGATTCATTAAGTAAATACTCTAGTATCTACTCAAATCATCATTGAAGTAAGAACATAATGATATCCACTGCGTGCCTCAGCACCCATTGGACTGCATACATCAAAATGTATCACTTCCAACAAGTTACTATCTTGTTTCATCTCAATGAAAACAAGGCCTTGCTCATGTGGTATGATTTGCATGTCATTAGTGATTCGAAATCAGGTGAGTACAAAGATCCATCAGCATGGAGCCTCTTCATGCAATTTATACTAACATGACTCAAGCGGCAGTGCCACAAGTAAGTGGTACTATCATCATCAACTCGTATCTTTTGGCACCAATATCATGAACATGTGTAACACTACGATCGAGATTCAATAAACCATTGAAGGTGATTATTCAAGAAAATAGAGTAACCATTATTCTCTTTAAATGAATAATCGTATTGCAATAAACACGATCCAATCATGTTCATGCTTAACGCAAGCACCAAATAACAATTAGTTAGGTTTAACACCAATCCCGATGGTAGAGGGAGCGTGCGACGTTTGATCATATCAACCTTGGAAACACTTCCAACACGTATCGTCACCTCGCCTTTAGCTAGTCTCCGTTTATGCCGTAGCTTTCATTTCGTGTTACTAATCACTTAGCAACCGAACCGGTATCCAATACCCTCATGCTACTAGGAGTACTAGTAAAGTACACATCAACATCATGTATATAAAATATACTTCTTTCGACTTTTGCCAGCTTTCTTATCCACCAAGTATCTAGAGTTGCTCCGCCTCAGTGACTGTTCCCCTTATTACAGAAGCACTTAGTCTCGGGTTTTGGGTTTAATCTTGGGTCTCTTCATTAGTGCAGCAACTGTTTTGCCGTTTCACGAAGTATCCCTTCTAGCCCTTGCCTTTCTTGAAACTTAGTGGTTTTTCTAACCATCAACTATTGATGCTCCTTCGTGATTTCTACTTTCGCAGTGTCAAACATCGCGAATCACTCAAAAGATCATAGTATCTATCCTTGATATGTTATAGTTCATCACGAAGCTCTCACAGCTTGGCGGCAGTGACTTTGGAGAACCATCACTATCTCATCTGGAAGATTAACTCCCACTTGATTCAAGCGATTGTCGTACTCAGACAATCTGAGCACATGCTCAACGATTGAGCTTTTCTCCTTTACTTTGTGGACAAAGAATCTTGTTTGGAGGTCTCGTACCTCTTAACAAGGGCACAAGCATGAAATCACAATTTCATCTCTTCGGAACATCACTTATGTTCCGTGACGTTTTACAACGTTTTCGGCGCCTTGCTTCTAAGCCATCAAGTATCTTGCACTGAACTATCGTGTAGTCATCAGTAACGTGTATGTCGGATGTTCATAGCATCCACAGACGACGCTCGAGGTGCAGCACACCGAGTGGTGCATTAAGGACATAAGCCTTCTGCGTAGCAACGAGGACAATCCTCGGTTTTACAGACTCAGTCTGCAAAGGTTGCTACTATCAATTTTCAACTAAGTTTTCTCTAGGAACATATAAAAACAGTAGAGCTGTAGCGCAAGCTACATCGTAATTCGCAAAGACCATTAGACTATGTTCATGACAATTAGTTCAATTAATCATATTACTTCAGAACTCCCACTCAAAAAGTACATCTCTCTTAGTCATTTGAGTGGTACATGATCCAAATTCGCTATCTCAAGTCCGATCATCACGTGAGTCGAGAATAGTTTCAGTGGTAAGCATCCCTATGCTAATCATATCAACTATACGATTCATGCTCGACCTTTCGGTCTCATGTGTTCCGAGGCCATGTCTGCACATGCTAGGCTCGTCAAGCTTAACCCGAGTGTTCCGCGTGCGCAACTGTTTTGCACCCGTTGTATGTGAACGTTGAGTCTATCACACCCGATCATCACGTGGTGTCTCGAAACGAAGAACTGTCGCAACGGTGCACAGTCGGGGAGAACACAATTTTGTCTTGAAATTTTAGTGAGAGATCACCTCATAATGCTACCGTCGTTCTAAGCAAAATAAGGTGCATAAAAGGATTAACATCACATGCAATTCATAAGTGACATGATATGGCCACCATCACGTGCTTCTTGATCTCCATCACCAAAGCACCGGCACGATCTTCTTGTCACTGGCGCCACACCATGATCTCTATCATCATGATCTCCATCAACGTGTCGCCATCGGGGTTGTCATGCTACTTATGCTATCACTACTAAAGCTACATCCTAGCAAAATAGTAAACGCATCTGCAAGCACATATGTTAGTATAAAGACAACCCTATGGCTCCTGCCGGTTGCCGTACCATCGACGTGCAAGTCGATATTTCTATTACAACATGATCATCTCATACATCCAATATATCAAATCACATCATTGGCCATATCACATCACAATCATACCCTGCAAAAACAAGTTAGACGTCCTCTAATTTTGTTGTTGCATGTTTTACGTGGTGACCAAGGGTATCTAGTAGGATCGCATCTTACTTACGCAAACACCACAACGGAGATATATGAATTGCTATTTAACCTCATCCAAGGACCTCCTCGGTCAAATCCGATTCAACTAAAGTTGGAGAAACCGTCACTTGCCAGTCATCTTTGAGCAAGGGGGGTTACTCGTAACGATGAAACCAGTCTCTCGTAAGCGTACGAGTAATGTCGGTCCAAGCCGCTTCAATCCAACAATACCGCGGAATCAAGAAAAGACTAAGGAGGGCAGCAAAACGCACATCACCGCCCACAAAACCTTTTGTGTTCTACTCGAGAAGACATCTACGCATGAACCTAGCTCATGATGCCACTGTTGGGGGAACGTCGCAAGGGAAACAAAAATTTTCCTACACGCACGAAGACCTATCATGGTGATGTCCATCTACGAGAGGGGATGAGTGATCTACGTACCCTTGTAGATCGTACAGCAGAAGCGATATGAGATCGCGGTTGATGTAGTGGAACGTCCTCACGTCCCTCGATCCGCCCCGCGAACAATCCCGCGATCAGTCCCACGATCTAGTACCGAACGGACGGCACCTCCGCGTTCAGCACACGTACAGCTCGACGATGATCTCGGCCTTCTTGATCCAGCAAGAGAGACGGAGAGGTAGAAGAGTTCTCCGGCAGCGTGACGGCGCTCCGGAGGTTGGTGATGATCTTGTCTCAGCAGGGCTCCGCCCGAGCTCCGCAGAAACGCGATCTAGAGGAAAAACTATGGAGGTATGTGGTCGGGCAGCCGTGAGAAAGTCGTCTCAAATCAGCCCTAAAACCTCCGTATATATAGGTGGGAGGGGGAGGGAAGAGGCAGCCTCAAACCCTCAAGGTTTGGCCGAAATTGGAGGTGGAGGAGTCCTACTCCAATCCTACTTGGAGTAGGATTCCACCTTCCCACTTGGAAACTCTTTCCACCTTGTGTTTTTTCCTTCTCAAACCTTATGGGCCTTAGTGGGAACTTATTCCAGCCCACTAGGGGCTGGTTTATCTCTTCCCATAGCCCATGAGACCCCTTGGGGCGTGACACCCCTCCCGATGGTCCCCGGCACCCCTCCCGGCACTCCCGGTACACTACCGATGAGCCCGAAACTTTTCCGGTAATGCACGAAAACCTTCCGGTAACCAAATGAGGTCATCCTATATATCAATCTTCGTTTCCGGACCATTCCGGAAACCCTCGTGACGTCCGTGATCTCATCCGGGACTCCGAACAACATTCGGTAACCAACCATATAACTCAAATACGCATAAAACAACGTCGAACCTTAAGTGTGCAGACCCTGCGGGTTCGAGAACTATGTAGACATGACCCGAGAGACTCCTCGGTCAATATCCAATAGCGGGACCTGGATGCCCATATTGGATCCTACATATTCTACGAAGATCTTATCGTTTGAACCTCAGTGCCAAGGATTCATATAATCCCGTATGTCATTCCCTTTGTCCTTCGGTATGTTACTTGCCCGAGATTCGATCATCAGTATCCGTATACCTATTTCAATCTCGTTTACTGGCAAGTCTCTTTACTCGTTCCGTAATACAAGATCCCGCAACTTACACTAAGTTACATTGCTTGCAAGGCTTGTGTGTGATGTTTTATTACCGAGTGGGCCCCGAGATACCTCTCCGTTCACACGGAGTGACAAATCCCAGTCTTGATCCATACTAACTCAACTAACACCTTCGGAGATACCTGTAGAGCATCTTTATAGTCACCCAGTTACGTTGCGACGTTTGATACACACAAAGCATTCCTCCGGTGTCAGTGAGTTATATGATCTCATGGTCATAGGAATAAATACTTGACACGCAGAAAACAGTAGCAACAAAATGACACGATCAACATGCTACGTCTATTAGTTTGGGTCTAGTCCATCACATGATTCTCCTAATGATGTGATCCCGTTATCAAGTGACAACACTTGCCTATGGCCAGGAAACCTTGACCATCTTTGATTAACGAGCTAGTCAACTAGAGGCTTACTAGGGACAGTGTTTTGTCTATGTATCCACACAAGTATTGTGTTTCCAATCAATACAATTATAGCATGGATAATAAACGATTATCATGAACTAAGAAATATAATAATAACTAATTTATTATTGCCTCTAGGGCATATTTCCAACAAGGTGAGATCTGAAGGCGGAAAGTGCAACAAAGTGAAAGTGTAGAGCTGAAAATATGATGTGAAGTAGACCCCGGGGCCATAGTGTTCACTAGAGGCTTCTCTCATGATAGCAAGTATTATGGTGGGTGAACGAATTACTGTCGAGCAATTGATAGAACCGCGAAAAGTCATGATGATATCTAAGGCAATGATCATATATATAGGCATCACGTCTGAGACAAGTAGACCGATACTTTCTGCATCTACTACTATTACTCCACACATCGACCGCTATCCAGCATGCATCTAGTGTATTGAGTTCATAACAAACAGAGTAACGCCTTAAGCAAGATGACATGATGTAGAGGGATAAATTCATGCAATAGATATAAACCCCATCTTTATACCCTTAATGGCAACAACACGATACATGCCTCGCTACCCCTTCTGTCACTAGGTGAGGACACCGCACGGTATGAACCCAAAACCAAGCACTTCTCCCATTGCAAGAATTGTAGATCAAGTTGGCCAAACAAAACCCACAACTCGAAGAGAATTACAAGGATACGAAATCATGCATATAAGAGATCAGAGGAACTCAAATAACATTCATAGATAATCTGATCATAAATCCACAATTCATCGGATCTCGACAAACACACCGCAAAAGAAGATTACATCGGATAGATCTCCATGAAGATCATGGAGAACTTTGTATTGAAGATCCAAGAGAGAGAAGAAGCCATCTAGCTACTAGCTATGGACCCGAAGGTCTGTGGTGAAGTACTCATGCGTCATCGGAGAGGCAATGGTGTTGATGAAGAAGCCCTCTGTGTCCGAATCCCCCCTCCGGTAGGGCACCAGAACGTGCCCCTGATGGGATCTTGCGGAGGTAGAAGCTTGCCGCGGCGGAAAAGTATTTTCGTGGCTCTCTCCCGTGGTTTCAGATTTTTAGGGAATTTATAGGCGGAAGAAGTAGGGCAGGGGAGCCATAGGGGGTCCACAAGCCTGCTAGGCCCGCACCCCCTAGGTCGGGCCTGGGTGGCTTGTGACCTCCTCCGAGGTCCCGTGCCTTGGTTTTCAAGTTTCCTGCGTGTCTTCTGTTATGGAAAAAGTCATTCCGCAGGTTTTATTCCGTTTGGACTCCGTTTAATATTCTCCTCTGAAAAAGGTCAAAAACACGGAAAAAACAGGAAGTGACACTTGGCACTGAGTTAATAGGTTAGTCCCAAAAAAGATATAAAATAGCATATCCATGCATACAAAACATCCAAAGTTGACAAGATAATAGCATGGAACCATAAAAAATTATAGATACGTTGGAGACGTATCAGCCCTCCTCGTCATGGCCTCCTCCGAGATGATGAAGATGGCCACCAATGATTATTCCCCCCTCCGACATGCTATTGGGAAGGCTCCAGATGGTTATTTTTCAATTTCTATAGTTAAGGCGGCGGAGCAGAAGTTTTAGGTTAACTTTTGGGGGTTTCAGGATTTATAGGAATTTTCAGCGTTGGAATCACATCAAGCGGAGCCACATGGGACCCACAAGCTAACAGGGCATGCCCAGAGGGGTGGCGTGCCCTGTTGGCTTGTGGCCCACAGGTGGCCCCCCTTTGGTGGTTCTTCACTTCAATATTTCTTATTTTCCCCATAAAAATCATACAAAAGTTTTGGGCAATTCCGAGAATTTTTTAATTCTCCACAAAAACAACACCACAATAATTCTGCTAAAAACAACGTCAGCCCGAGTTAGTTCTAAATAAATCATATAAAGTATATTGATAACCCACAAGTATATGGGATAACGATAGTTTTTGAGGGTAGAGTATTCAACACAAATTTATAGATTCGACGCAATAGGAGCCAAAGAATATTTGCAGGTATTAGCAGCTGAGTTGTCAATTCAACCACACTTGAAGATTTAGTATCTGGAGCATAGTGATTAGTAGCAGAGTAATATGGTAGTTTTGATAGCAGTGGTAGCAGTAGGAGCAGTAACGATAATAGTGATAGAAGTTTTGTAGCAGCTATAACAACAGTAGCAACAATAATAACTTAGCAAGAACAATATGTGGAAAACTCGTAGGCACTGGATCGGTGATATTGCTGGATAATATTCATCATATAACAATCACAACATAGGGCGTCACAGAACTAGCTCCCATTCATCGATATAATGTAGGCATGTATTCTGTAGATAGTCATACATGCTTATGGAAAATAACTTGAATGATATCTTTTATCCTACCCTCCCGTGGCAGCGGGATCCATAAGGAAACTAAGGGATATTAAGGCCTCCATTTAATAAAGAACTGGAGCAAAACATTAACATATATTGAATACATGAACTCCTCAAACTACGGTAATCACCGGAAATAATCCCAATTATTGTCATTTTGGGGTATCCAAATCTTAACACGTAGTAGGTGCACATAACTTGCAAGGTTGGATCAGGAACAGAGATATAATGTTGAAAGCATAAACGGTTCAGATCTGAAATCACTCGGGCCCTAGTGACAAGCTTTAAGCATAGCAAAGTCATAAAACATCTATCTCCGAACATAGTGGATACTACGGATCAAGCTATAACAAAACTAACTCAATTATATGATGAATCTCATCCATCTCTTCCCCGACCAACAAGCCTACGAAGGGATTACTCACTCTCTGTGGAGAGCATCATGGAATTGGTGATGGAGGAGAGTTGGTGTCACGCCCAAGATGCGACCCTATCCTCAATTTGGCACGAAGGCCTCGTGAGGGATAGAAGCGCATCTCGTCGTGTCGCAAGAATGGATATCGTTACAAGTACATGTACTGAAAAGAAGAGATATATTTAGAATTGGCTTACACTCGCCACAAGCTACATCAGAGTCACATCAGTACATTACATAATCATCAAGAGTGAGAGCAGGGTCCAACTACAGACGAAAACAAACGAGAAAAATAAGAACGACGTCCATCCTTGCTATCCCAGGCTGCCGGCCTGGAACCCATCCTAGATCGATGAAGAAGAAGAAGCAACTCCAAATGAACAATCAACGCACTCGCGTCAAGCAATCTTTACCTGTACCTGCAACTGGAGTTGTAATAATCTATGAGCCATAGGGGACTCAGCAATCTCATTTCCAAAGGTATCAAGACTAGCAAAACTTAATGGGTGAGGTATGGTTAAGTGGTGAGGTTGCAGCAGCGGCTAAGCATATATTTGGTGGCTAAACTTACGAGTACAAGAAATAAGAGGGGGAAGATCTACGCATAACGGACGTGAACTACGGGTGATCAAATGAATGATCCTGAACACCTACCTATGTCAGACATAACCCCACCGTGTCCTCAATCGGAGAAGGAACTCACGAAAGAGACAATCACGGTTACGCACACAGTCGGCAAGTTTTAGTTAAGTTAACTTCAAGTTATCTAGAACCAGTGTTAAACAAAGTTTCCACGTTGCCACATAACCGCGGGCACGGCTTTCCGAAAGATTTAACCCTGCAGGGGTGCTCCAACTAGTCCATCACAAATTACCACAAGCCGCATAGAAATCCTCAATCACGAAGCTCGCGATCTCGTCGGATTCCCTAGTGGAAAACCTCAACTCTGAGATTACCCAAAGCATCACCGGAATCCCGATGCACAAGATATCTCGTCAAAGGTAAAACTAATCCAGCAAGGCCGCCCGACGTGTCGACGAACCCGATAGGAGCCGTGTATCTCGTTCTCAGGACACGTCGGATGGAAAAGCCTACATGTAGCAAACCTCGAGTTGCCCCGTGGTGGCCCCGCAGTCTGTCCTTTTGGGACCAACACCATCGGCACTAGCCCCCTGTTTATGTAAAATTACTCCTCGGGTTCATGACGCCCTATGCATTTCAGTGTTAACAAAATTATTATGTTGGGCAAATGTAGAACCAATGTTGGGCCTTGCCGGAACAGCTTTAATCTAAAACAAATTATCAAGGGGGTCCCCATAACAACCCTGATCGTGTTAGGAGCGCTCGTTTATGGAACATAACACTGGTAGCCGAAACTAAGGGGGCAAAGGTGGAACAAAACACCAGGCGAGAAAGGCCAAGCCTTCCACCTTTTACCAAGTATATAGGTGCATTAAATTAAATAGCATTAATATAGTGATATGACAAGGGACCCATGTTATCACATGGAAGCAACTGCACCTACAACTAGCAACGCTAACACAGGGTTAAGCAAGCAGTAACATAGCCAATCAGTGGTTTGCTAGGTCGAACAGGTTGAAGGTTTCATGGCATTGTTGAGAGGTTATATTTAACATGTGGTAGGCAACGAGACATAAACGGTAGAAACGGTAAAACTAGCATGGCAATATTAAATGTTTTTTAACATGGCAAGGGTGTAGCAATGATCCTACATGTCCTACTCGGTTAACACGCGGAGCATAGAACGAGCTACGGCACAAGAACATGCAACACAAGAATATATGCCATGAATGTGTCATGCATGCAAGTTTCAACATGGGAAAGAAGGGAAAGAAACAGGTGTCGCCACGGCGAGCGAGAGGGAACCAAGGCGGCAAGACGGAAGCGATGCCACGGCAACGTTCCTATCCCGATAACTCGTCGAGACATCGTGCCAACGTACTGGGAACGCGTGCGGGAACGGTAAATAAAGATGGGGTGATCCCGTATATCGGGTTCCCATGTGTCGGGCACAACATAAGAGGACAACGTGCAACGGGCAACATACGGTGCAAAAAACGATACAACTCATACAACCATACACACGGTCACGACAACGTCTCAACGTTATACCTTCGAAGCGTGCATATCGGAGGGGTTCGGGTCGTAGCGGACCAACGGTCGTCATGGAAGTCGTGGTCGTCGAGGAACTCGGGTCTCATCGACGGTAGTCGTACTCGGCGTCGTGGTACACGGTCTTCGGCGTCGGTAGTCGATCACGTCTTCCGAAGATGGTCGGGGGTCGTCGTTGTGCACGGTGATCTTGTCGGTTCCACGGCGGAGGGAAACGGCGCACGCGGCGACGCAAGCGGCAACACATCAAAACAAGCAACGACATCTACTAGCATGTAAGCTACGGCAACTAGCGAGCTAGCAAGCATGCAAACTACTGCAGCAGCTAACAGCTAATAGCACTAAGCCATCTAGAAGTAAACTAGAAGCAGCAACTAACCTAGCAGCAGCAAGCTAGCAACCGAGCTAAGCAACTAGCCTAGCTTGCAAGGCAAACAACAAGCTAGCAAAGCAGAACAATGCATCGGCAAGCATGCATAGCGGCAGCAAGAGCAACTCCACACAGCAGCCACAGCAGCACTACGCAACATCAACTATTATAGCGGCAAGCGACAGCAACAGCTAGCAGCAGCCGGCAGCAACTACAGCAGGCAACAACTGGTAACATAGACAGCACAGCTACAGCGGCGGCGGCAGCAACATCAGCAAGCAGCACACGAGCTCGGCTGGGAACGGCGGCTCGGCAGGACGCAGGCGGTCGGCGCGAGGCATGCTCGAGGCGAAGGGACGGCCACGGCGGGGCGGCGAGGACCGGACGAGGTCGGGCACCGCATCGGAACTTGCGAGGGCCGAGGCCGAGGGGCTGACGGAGGCAGGGACGAGGGCGACGCGGGGCGACGCGGCGCACCGACTGCTGGTGGTGCGGGGAGGCGAGGAGAGGCCATGGCGACGAAGAGCGCAGGCGGCGGGCGAGCTCGAGGCCGAGGCAGGCGCGCATGCATGGGGCGAGGAGAAGGAGATGACGGCGCGAGGGAGAACCACGAGGGGACAAGGGGCTGGGCTACGTGCGCTAGGGTTGGGGGGCTGGCTGGGCCTGGGTCGGCTCCTCCTTCCCTCTCTCTTCTTTGGTTTTTCCCCTTTTTTAAAAAAACAAAAAAGCCCAACAAAAATGAAAAAGGTTTTTAACAAAATAGAAAAAGCTTTTGTTTTTTTTTTTTGAAAAAAAATATACCCCAACTATAAAATAGCTTGGGCATTTTAAAACAAATAAAAATGAAACCCTTTTAAGAAATAAAATAAAACCCTTTTTAACAAGAGAATAAAATTAAACCCTTTTCTTACAAAAGAATAAAACCAAACCCCTTTTATTTAAAGATTAAAATAAAGGCTCTTTAAAAGAGAAAAGAAAATGAGACGGTTTTAAAATAAAACAAAAGGAGAAATAAAATAAAACCCAAGGGGTTGGCCCCACATTTAATAAAAGGAGTTTTGAAAGAAGACGGTTTTTAAAAGGGGTTTAAAGGAACCTTTACACAACCCCAAAACAAAATCAACGAGAAGAGAGGAGGGGAGTGGTTCGCGGTGCAACAGGGTTTAGCGGTGGCTCTCACGCACCCTCTCTCACACTCCAACAAAACAACGCCACTCACAAGGCACTAACACCCAACAACACGGCAACAAGCAACACCGACAAAACACAGTTGACATGATGCCATGCATGATGCGATGATGCAAACTAAATGACGATGCAACAAATAAAACTAACACACGACGGAAACGGAAATAAAAGGGGGAATCTTCTGGAACATCGGCATCGGGCTGTGACAACTCTCCTACACTACAAGAGGATCTCGCCCCGAGATCCAAGAATGAAAGGGGGGAGAGGATGAGAAAGAACAAGAGGTAAAACTCAGTCGCTTCTTTAACAAACGAGTGAAACCAACGATCCTTGAAGGTTGCAAAGAGATGAGGACTGATATGAGAAAGAAGCAAGAATTCACGGAAAGTTTCGGCAGCACTTCGGTAGGAAAATGGGACTAAAAAATTCGATAAGATGGAAGAAATCGATAATATTCACAACCAACAACTAAATACAACAAGGGAACACCATGATCTTGATTGAACAACATAATAGACACAAAAGATCAACATCACAATGCCTCCGGAACAATAGAATAGGAAGTAGCTCATACGAAAGAAGAGAATAACAACTACTAACTCCAATGAACTAGGCAATCATCCTTGCAAGAAGAATTGGACGGAGTTGTTGGACAAACAACAACGAAAAGAACAAGATAGTAGTGGCTTATGGAAATCATCACAACATTTATGAGGTGACAACCAACCACTAAAAGAAAAGAATGAATGATTGGGAGAAACAAGATATGAACAATTCCTTACACCAAGAGGATACATTGTGAACTTGGATTAATGACAAGCACCATGATAGCAACAATCCATAGGAAAAGCTTTAGGTGAAATCCAAACCAAGATAGCTCAATGAAGAAATCGTGGGTTGAAATATCTCATGATCATAGAATTGGTGGGTTTAATTATCTCATTCTTGAAAGGAAAACTCTTCGAGGCTCCTACACTAACAAGAATGCTATAATACCACCTCAAAGGATAAAGGAAGAACAATTGCACATAGAAATTCAGAGAAAGGATACTTGAGGTTCTCCAACAGAATCTTGAAGAACACTTGAGAATGAATCACATCCTTGAAAAACCACCATGAAGGACCACCGTATACAAATGAATGATGCAAAGATAAGAAGGTAGAAAAGAATAAGATTATGACCTTGCAAAGATTTAGAAGAAGCCTCACAAAGAGATACTTAAAAGAACTTGGAACTCCGGAAAAGAAATATAGGAACTTGAGAAAAGAATTGATATCATTAGCCACTCCGGAAGAAGAATTGAAATCTCTTGGAAGGAGGAAGAACAAGAATAAGAATTATGTTATGCTCATCCTTCATCAATTAAATTGATGACAAGCAACGGATTAAGCATGCAACTTATTCCTCTAGAAATGAATTTTGGAGAAACAGAGAGAAAAAACACCACTTGAAGCAAAATTGAAGGAAGCACCGGTAAGAATTCACAATTGGATGGGAACACCACGAATTAATGGAGATACATGAGAATGAAGAGCTCATGAGTCAGCTGAGAGAAAAAATTGAAGAAGGCGCCAGAATAACCGAGAGACGAACGAAGAGACCACAATTGAGAAGAATTAGAGAACGAAAGCTGAAAGCTGAGAACGAAGAAGTCTTCTGAAATGATGGCCTTCGGAGGAACGAGAAATAAAAACAACTCAGAAATGCACCGGATAGCAAGAAAGGGATACTCATGATTGAAAACAAATTCAAGATGATAACGCGAAGCTGAAATGACGAATATCCAAGAGAATAGACCAAGATTGAGAGAAACACTCCTTCGAATTTGCAAGCTGAGAATGATGACGAGGAACAACACCAAGAATAGCTGAGACACTCCGGAATAAAGAAGAATGAAAGGTTGAGCCAAATAAGACAATTAATTCAAATAGGCCTTGGAGAAGGGATATGACTGATGAAATTCATACTTGCATCATAGTTGAAAAGAATTAAATATCTCCGGAAAAGATTACAAGAGCTAAAAGATCTTGGGAAAAACCTGTGGGTTATGGGCCCACTCAAAGAAGCCACCGTAGAAAAGGATTGCTAGAAAGAGAGATATTGCACCGGTATGAAGAGAACTAGATGAGGTTGGCACCTCGAAATAATTGAAAAGATTGGAAACAAAAAACTTCTAAGATAGCTTCAACGCTCCGGATAGAAAAGAGAGGAATAAATAACAAGATAGGCTCATAAGAATTCCCAACATAGGAAAGAATTACAAGGATGAATGGATAAGATGACACGGACAACTAAATTGAATTCACCGGAAAAAATAACAAGACTGAATAAGGATGAACATGAAGCTCCTGAGAACCTTCACCATGAATCAACGGCTACGAAAGGAAGACGAGATAGCGGAAGCATCACTGAAATGAAATGCAGTTGGATGAAATCCAACCACTGAAGAAAAAGGGTGGGAGGGCGGGGAAAAACAAAGACAACTTGGGACAGATGAGACAAACTCCGGAAAGAATTCAGAGAATGATCTGCAACAATTTAGAGAGCAATGAATTCAGTTGAAGAGAAGCACACCGGTTGGAAAAGAATTAACATGACGACTCCGGTTGACAAGAATTAATAAGACAAATGATTAAGCAAAAGGATTATCACTCTCATAGAAATATGAGAACCGCTCTTGGAAAGATAAGAAATCACCATCTGACATCGAAGCAACTCGAATTACCACATTCAACAAAACAAAGGATGAGGCTTATGAAACAAGCCAGAACAAACTCATGAGAAAGATTTTGTCCGATATTTTCGTGGACAGGAATACACTAGATGTCAAACCCCAACCTAACCTCATGCATTTGTTGGAAGATTGTCCTATAAGCAACTACTAGAATTCCCACCTATGAATTCCCGAAATATCTGGTCATGCAATCTGGTACACGGATACAAGGAGTAATAATCACACAACTCCTATACTAACCTGTCACTTGTATCACATCCGTCAACACACGACGAGAATCTCGGACCTTCATCTACAACAGACCCTCGTGATCACAACGATACAAAGTATGGCAGTACTCCCGAACAATCTGCACCAGTACTGGGGACATCGGGGTTATCTCGCCACTACTAGTATTGAAGCAATTGCGAACATCCTTCGTTCTGAGATACTAAGAAATCTCAATGATAACGATGTGCTCGAGAATCCCCTGGAGCTCAACTCCCCTGAAACTTAAAGCAGATAGAAGTCACCAAGACAGAACTCCGTCACATCGGCATCATATAGATTCCAAAAATATCCGCGTGATCCTAAAAATAAATTTGAGTGAGAAGAGGAGTAGAATTAAATTATTATGTCAAGATTCCTCACCAGAGCATAGAAGAGGAGAAAAAAGAATCCTAATCTCCGATATATAACTAAACTCAAAGCAGTTTTTCACTAGACTCGACTCGGCCAAGTTCGATCAATCAAGGGGGTTCCTAGGTCGAACCTGGCTCTGATACCAACTTGTCACGCCCAAGATGCGACCCTATCCTTAATTTGGCACGAAGGCCTCGTCAGGGATAGAAGCGCATCTCGTCGTGTCGCAAGAATGGATATCGTTACAAGTACATGTACTGAAAAGAAGAGATATATTTAGAATTGGATTACACTCGCCACAAGCTACATCAGAGTCACATCAGTACATTACATAGTCATCAAGAGTGAGAGTAGGGTCCGACTACGGACGAAAACAAACGAGAAAAATAAGAACGACGTCCATCCTTGCTATCCCCGGCTGCCGGCCTGGAACCCATCCTAGATCGATGAAGAAGAAGAAGCAACTCCAAATGAACAATCAACGCACTCGCGTCAAGCAATCTTTACCTGTACCTGCAACTGGTGTTGTAGTAATCTATGAGCCACAGGGGACTCAGCAATCTCATTTCCAAAGGTATCAAGACTAGCAAAGCTTAATGGGTGAGGTATGGTTAAGTGGTGAGGTTGCAGCAGCGGCTAAGCATATATTTGGTGGCTAAACTTACGAGTACAAGAAATAAGAGGGGGAAGATCTACGCATAACGGACGTGAACTACGGGTGATCAAATGAATGATCCTGAACACCTACCTACGTCAGACATAACCCCACCGTGTCCTCAATCGGAGAAGGAACTCACGAAAGCGACAGTCACGGTTACGCACACAGTCGGCAAGTTTTAATTAACTTAACTTCAAGTTATCTAGAACCAGTGTTAAACAAAGTTTCCACGTTGCCACATAACCGCGGGCACGGCTTTCCGAAAGATTTAACCCTGCAGGGGTGCTCCAACTAGTCCATCACAAATTACCACAAGCCGCATAGAAATCCTCAATCACGAAGCTTGCGATCTCGTCGGATTCCCTAGTGGAAAACCTCAACTCTGAGATTACCCAAAGCATCACCGAAATCCCGATGCACAATATATCTCGTCAAAGGTAAAACTAATCCAGCAAGGCCGCCCGACGTGTCGACGAACCCAATAGGAGCCGCGTATCTCGTTCTCAGGACACGTCAGATGGAAAAGCCTACAGGTACCAAACCTCGAGTTGCCCCGTGGTGGCCCCGCAGTCTGTCCTTTTGGGACCAACACCATCAGCACTGGCCCCCCCTGTTTATGTAAAATTACTCCTCGGGTTCATGACGCCCTCTGCATTTCAGTGTTAACAAAATTATTATGTTGGGCAAATGTAGAACAAATGTTGGGCCTTGCCGGAACAGCTTTAATCTAAAACGAATTATCAAGGGGGTCCCATAACAACCCCGATCGTGTTAGGAGCACTCGTTTATGGAACATAACACCGGTAGCCGAAACTAAGGGGGCAAAGGTGGAACAAAACACCAAGCTAGAAAGGTCAAGCCTTCCACCTTTTACCAAGTATATAGGTGCATTAAATTAAATAGCATTAATATAGTGATATGACAAGGGACCCATGTTATCACATGGAAGCAACTGCACCTGCAACTAGCAACGCTAACACAGGGTTAAGCAAGCAGTAACATAGCCAATCAGTGGTTTGCTAGGTCGAACAGGTTGAAGGTTTCATGGCATTGTTGAGAGGCTTATATTTAACATGTGGTAGGCAACGAGACATAAATGGTAGAAACGATAAAACTAGCATGGCAATGATAGTAATGGTATCTGGGGAAATGATCATCTTGCCTGAGATCCCGCTTGGAAGAAGAACAACTCGGTGAAGTAGACGAACCAACGTAGTCGAACGGGTCCTCACATTCCGACACGCTTGCGGAACTCTATCGAGACGGAGCAAACCGAAAACAACATCAACACAGATATTCACCACACGATGCACAACATGATGCACAGCCTACTATGATGCATGAACAGGTTAAAATGCAAGGCATGGCATGGCAATTCACCTCACACAAACTCTACACATTAAGTGAAGCTCGATATGCAACGGCTGCATATCAACGAAGCTCCACGATTAATTATTTAATTCAATCCCGATTATTTACACGACAATATTAAATGTTTTTTAACATGGCAAGGGTGTAGCAATGATCCTACATGTCCTACTCGGTTAACACGCGGAGCATAGAACGAGCTACGGCACAAGAACATGCAACACAAGAATATATGCCATGAATGTGTCATGCATGCAAGTTTCAACATGGGCAAGAAGGGAAAGAAACAGGTGTCGCCACGGCGAGCGAGAGGGAACCAAGGAGGCAAGACGGAAGCGATGCCACGGCAACGTTCCTATCCCGATAACTCGTCGAGATATCGTGCCAACGTACTGGGAACGCGTGCGGGAACGGTAAATAAAGATGGGGTGATCCCGTATATCGGGTTCCCATGTGTCGAGCACAACATAAGAGGACAACGTGCAACAGGCAACATACGGTGCAACAAACGATACAACTCATACAACCCTACACACGGTCACGACAACGTCTCAACGTTATATCTTCGAAGCGTGCATATCGGAGTGGTTCGGGTCGTAGCGGAGCAACGGTCGTCATGGAAGTCATGGTCGTCGAGGAACTCGGGTCTCGTCGACGGTAGTCATACTCGGCGTCGTGGTACACGGTCTTCGGCGTCGGTAGTCGATCACGTCTTCCGAAGATGGTCGGGGGTCGTCGTTGTGCACGGTGATCTTGTCGGTTCCACGGCGGAGGGAAACGGCGCACGCGGCGACGCAAGCGGCAACACAGCAAAACAAGCAACGGCATCTACTAGCATGTAAGCTACGGCAACTAGCGAGCTAGCAAGCATGCAAACTACAGCAGCAGCTAATAGCTAATAGCACTAAGCCATCTAGCAGCAAACTACAAGCAGCAACTAACCTAGCAGCAGCAAGCTAGCAACCGAGCTAAGCAACTAGCCTAGCTTGCGAGGCAAACAGCAAGCTAGCAAAGCAGAACAATGCATCGGCAAGCATGCATAGCGGCAGCAAGAGCAACTCCACACAGCAGCCACAGCAGCACTGCGCAACAGCAACTATTATAGCGGCAAGCAACAAGCGGCAAGCGACAGCAACGGCTAGCAGCAGCCGGCAGCAACTACAGCAGGCAACAGCTGGTAACAGCGACAGCACAGCTACAGCGGCGGCAGCAGCAACATCAGCAAGCAGCACGCGAGCTCGGCTGGGAACGGCGGCTCGGCAGGACGCAGGCGGTCGGGGCGAGGCATGCTCGAGGCGAAGGGACGGCCACGGCGGGGCGGCGAGGACCGGACGAGGTCGGGCACCGCGCCGGAACTTGCGAGGGCCGAGGCCGAGGGGCTGACGGAGGCGGGGACGAGGGCGAGCACGCGGGGAGGCGCGGCGCACCGGCTGCTGGTGGCGCGGGGAGGCGAGGAGAGGCCATGGCGACGAAGAGCGCAGGCGGCGGGCGAGCTCGAGGCCGAGGGGAGGCGCGCAGGCATGGGGCGAGGAGAAGGAAATGACGGCGCGAGGGAGAACCACGAGGGGACGACGGGCTGGGCTGCGTGCGCTAGGGTTGGGGGGCTGGCTGGGCCTGGGCCGGCTCCTCCTTCCCTCTCTCTTCTTGGGTTTTCCCCTTTTTTAAAAGAACAAAAAAGCCCAACAAAAATGAAAAAGGTTTTTAACAAAATAGAAAAATGCTTTTGTTTTTTTTGAAAAAAAATATGCCCCAACTATAAAATAGCTTGGGCATTTTAAAACAAATAAAAATAAAACCCTTTTAAGAAATAAAATAAAACCCTTTTTAACAAGAGAATAAAATTAAACCCTTTTCTTACAAAAAAATAAAACCAAACCCCTTTTATTTAAAGATTAAAATAAAGGCTCTTTAAAAGAGAAAAGAAAATGAGACGGTTTTAAAATAAAACAAAAGGAGAAATAAAATAAAACCCAAGGGGTTGGCCCCACATTTAATAAAAAGAGTTTTGAAAGAAGACGATTTTTAAAAGGGGTTTAAACGGAACCTTTACACAACCCCATAACAAAATCAACGAGAAGAGGGGAGGGGAGTGGTTCGCGGTGCAACAGGGTTTAGCGGTGGCTCTCACGCACCCTCTTTCACACTCCAACAAAACAACGCCACTCACAAGGCACTAACACCCAACAACACGACAATAAGCAACACCGACAAAACACAGTTGACATGATGCCATGCATGATGCGATGATGCAAACTAAATGACGATGCAACAAATAAAACTAACACACGACGGAAACGGAAATAAAAGGGGGAATCTTCTAGAACGTCGGCATCGGGCTGTCACAGTTGGTGATGACGAAGACCGAGATTCCCCTCTCCTGAACCCCAAACAGACTCCACATTAGGCCTCGTGATGAAGAACAGGAGGTGGCAGTGGCTCCGCATTGTGAAACGCGATGAAATTGCCTCTTTGATTTTTTCTCTGAAAATAGGATTTTATAGCGCTGGAATTAGGGTCAACGGAGCCACGTGGGACCCACTAGACACCAGGCCGCGCTAGGGGGGCCTGGTGCACCCAGATGGCTAGTGGGCGCATGTGGCTTCCCCTCTGGTGGATCTTGGTTCCAGTATTTTTCATTTATTTCAAAAAAATCTTCAAAAAGTTTTGTTCCATTCCGAGAAGTTTTGTTTTTGCACAAAAACAACACCGTGGTAGTTATATTGAAAACAACATCAGTCCGGGTTAGTTTCATTCAAATCATGCAAATTAAAATCCAAAACAAGAGCAAACACGTTTGGAAAAGTAGATACGATGAAAACGTATCATGTATCAAAACCATATAAAAACGTTTTGTAAACATAGGCAAATATGACATGAACACTTCATAAATTATTGATACGTTGGAGACGTATCAACAATGTATGACACAAGTAAGCTACAAAGATGAGGAAGGGAACATATAGGCTCCGGTGGAGCAGGGGCTCACCTAGGGGTTGCTGGCACCGGAAGGGAGACCGAGGGTTCTCTAAAGTGACGCCATGGATGCTGAAGGCGGCGGTCAGAGTGCAAGCTTGCAAGGAAGGAGCTCGTGGTCGCGGGCCTCGCCGAGAAGCTATCCAGAAGTGGCACAAGATGGTCATAGGCCAAGGAAGGAGTCGCGGAGGTCGAGAGTGCACCGTTTATGGCGAATTTTGGCGTGATGGCTGGTAGAAGTGGCGAGGAAGACAAGGATCTGAGGCTCGATTGGGGGTGGCTCGACACAATGAATATGGCATAGTTGAAGAGGGCCACGAGGCAGATGTTCCAGACTTTTTGCATGACTTTGTGCTTCCTCTCCACACGTGCACAGCGAGGAACGAGATCGTCTGACTTAGAACCGTCTACTGCCGAGGGACGTAGTCTGCCCTGCGTCGTTCGTTGTCAATCTGACGACTCCTTGTGAGCTGCGCTACTTCCTTCTCTTCCGTTCAGCCCATGCGGCCCAACAGGTCATCATCTATCGATCCATGCCGCTCGCCTGAGCTCTCCTCTCATCTCGCTTCAAAAAGAAAAGAACTCTCGCTTCGCCCAGGGTTCACTGGCGGGGAGGAGCAGCTCCGGGAGGACGCGACGCCGGCTAGCCGTCGAGGCGGCGGAGCCAGCCACCACTCCGTCCAGGTGTGAGGTCGCCTAACTGTGGAGGTAGCGGAGCCAGCAGCTGCCTCGTCCAGGGCGCGGTGTGTCGGATCCATCAAGGTCGTGGAGCTGCAAAGCCGGCGCCGTCGAGGGCGTGGAGTTGCAGAGCCGGAGCCGTCGACACCGCCGAGCTGCCGAGGCTAGGAAGCCAGCTTTGTCAAAGCTTCTGCAGACTATCTGCTATGCTGCTTGCGTTGTGTCTTCATGTACAGAAAAGAACATATAATGTGTGCTTTGGCTGCTGAATGTAAATGAGCATGCATACAAAAATAGCAAGTGCATTGAACAAAATAGATGCCAACCCAGGGAGTATATCTCTGATATGTTTGAAAAAGTGATTGATCAACTAGAACCTAAACTGAACTGAATGGCCAAATTCCGCAAGAACCATGCTTGTTTGTGCTCCCATTCAAGTAAAGAGCAGATGGTTGCCCAAAACAATAGCACTTCACCATGACCCAGTAAATAGATCTTCTCTAATTGGTCCCTGGAAGTTAAATAAATAAGTTTTTTTTATAAGAGTAATTGTCATCCCTAAATTTCTAGACTGATTATATGGGCAAGATTACCATCAAAAGTTGAGTGAAGCTAAGATTGTCCTTGTAATCTTGAGACTCCTTCATATTGTCCTTGTAAACTATAACATCTTCAACTTGTGCAACACCACCACATGCCTGTTCCCCAACCTCTTGTTTCTGGTAATGAAATAAAATTTGAGGGTTATGAGAATTAATGGGAAGAATAATAACATTGAAAAGACAATAGTTATTTAGAAACATACCTCTTCCTCGAACTGTGATGTAATTTTGTTTTCTCTTTTTTTTCTAGTCTTGTGCTTCTTCTCAAGCCAAGTTCTTTTTCGTTTTGCACTTTTTGTTTCGATATCCTTTTTCTTTAGGCATGCCTTAGCCAACAAGTCATTTGGTTGGCTAGCATTTGTGGGAATTGTACATGGATACCTAGATGTGCTTGTACATGCACTGATTTTTTCCTCAATCTGCTTACCCAGGATGTCAAGTGTGTTGTCTATTAACAAGATGCATTCTTGAAAGTTGGCTGCTTGATGTGCCAAATTTTGAAATTTGAGGGACATATATCTGTAGGCAAGAATGGCATCCATATTTGGATTTGCGATTATATTTCTTCCCATGTTGTCTTGTACAGTTCCACTCCGTGCTTCTCGTGTCCATCGCTTTAACACATAATGTGCCGGTAGAGACTTGATATTCATCAAATCAAGAATTTTAAGGGCATGACCACATAATATCCCAATTCTATCAAACTGCCGGCAGCTGCACTCAACTATTTGCTTCAAAGGATCACTGATAACTCTATACTCCTCCTCATAGGTAAAATCTCCAACAAGATATTCATTACAGCCATCCAATGCTTTGGTACAAGCTGATAAGGATATTTCATATTCGCCTTGAAAAGCTTCAAATATACATGGCGTATACAACTTGCTAGCTTGCACCAATATAGGTGGTGGTCTCTTCATAAATAATTTAGGCAACTTTTTCCTTGAATCAAATTCTGAATTCAGTTCATTATTCCTTTTCCCTTGCACAACCCTTTCAAAATTCTTAAAGAACCGGATGATATCAAAATCAGATTTGAAATGGATTTTCAAGTCATTGTTCAGACTCTCACTCAATTGTGTACTTCTCATTCCCAATGTGAAGATGTTCTTCATATAACATTCAGCCCATTTTCCTTTTAACTTATATATACTATCCAACCAAGTTTGCTTGCTCACCTTTTTCCTCATGAGTTCAAACTTCTGTTCAAATTCTGTGATGTCTTCATACTCAAACATGCACGCGCTAAAATCTGATAGAATACTTGTTTCTTCTTCATCCTCTTCATTCTTTTCTTTCTTCTTCCCTTTTTTCTTCTCCCTTTTCTTCTCTTTTTTGTTCTCTTCCTCCTTCTCTTCATCCTTCTCTTCACGTAGATGTTTGACAGCATTTTGCATAATGTGAAAGGTGCACAGTCCATGCCATGCTTCTGTAAACACTTCCCCAACTGCCTTTCCCATTGCAACATCTTGATCGGTATAGAATGTTTTAGGCCCCTTTCCTTTGTGAGCTATTAGAAAGGCCTCAAACAACCACTTGAAGGATGCAAATGTTTCATCATACATGAGAGCAGCACCAAAAACTACAGTTTCTCTAAAATGGTTGAAACCGACAAACACACCAAAGGGTCTGCTCTCCTTATTTGTTCCAAAAGTAGTGTCAAAACTGACAACATCACCAAAATGTGCATAGTCCATGATCATCTTAGCATCAGCCCAAAATATGTTTGCTATTTGTTCTTCACAATCCATTTGCAATGCATATTGGAATGACGGGTTTTCAGCAATTTTGTCTTGGAAATACTTCAGCATGCTACCTGCTTGACCATATGCCATTTCACGTTGGCGCTTGGTCCGCAAATAGTTCTTGTGATCACGGAGGGTATAGCTAAGATTGAGTGATCCACCAACTTGGCGACTAGCCAATTCATGTGCAGCTTTTGGCCCAATTCCTGCATCATCCGCCGTCTCAATTTCAAATGCTTGCAACTCTGAAATTTTCCTTTGTGATACCATTAGGTGTAAGGTTTCTGGCAGGTGTAGTGTGTGATTGTGTTCCAAAATCAACTCTGACACTTTCAGATTTTCCTTCTTTCGATCCATTTTAAGATTCATGTAGACTTGACAATCAGTTCTAGTTTCAGCTCGAGGGCACTTTGTTAAATAGTCCCTTTTGTCTCGTGTTCGATGACCCTCATTTGCGCAAACAAACATACATGATGTAACCTTGCCATCGGTTGGTCTTTTGTTTGTATACCTTTTTCTAACCTCAAATCCTTTCTGTCCACTGTACGTAAGCCAAAATGACCAAGCATCATCTGAATTTCTGAATTCCATGCCGACATGAGGTACCAAACTAGGCAATACAACTCTGAAATGTAAAAACAACATGAACATTAGACTTGTGGGATACAAAATAATTTCTATGAGAGAATAAACAAAAAATAACGATAATTGGGATAAGAAAATTACTTATTGGAATTAGATTCAGGGTGCATTGTATTTGCCTCTTCTTCCATCTCAGTTGCTTCTTCCATAAAAAAAAGATGCCTGATTAGAGTTCAGAAGGCTGCTCCTTCCATCAGAAAAGGGATTCATGAGCAGAGGAGCCGTCCCTGTAGGGCGTTGGGGGTCTCCTTCCGATCAACTAGCAGGTTGCTTCTTCCATTACAAAAGGGAATTTCGATCAATTTCTAAAGTAATGTGACGGTGAAAGTTCAATCAGTCTCAGAGTTTAATCATGTGTTAGATTTCAGAGAAGGGACAATGGAGACTTACTGAGATTGGAGAGCAAAGCAGCAGTCCCAGCCAGCCGACGGGATCTTCTTCCGATTAACTTTGGCGCCGTTCTGTATTCGTGGCTGCTGCTGGCGCCCTTTTTCTCTGGCATCTCGCGCCTTTTCTCCCTTGCTTCCCTCGCTATCGTCAGACTGGGCCACTTGGATGATGACATGTTGGGCCGCATGAGCTGAACGGAAGAGAATGAAATAGCGCAGCTCACAAGGAGTCGTCAGATTGACAACGAACGACGCAGGGCAGACTACGTCCCTCGGCAGTAGATCGTTCTAAGTCAGACGATCTCGTTCCCACAGCGATGGTGGATGTCGACCAAAGCATTGGTGCTCTCGGGTGGCTGCAGATGTGGGAAAGAGGGCACAGGAGGGCCTCACTAGTCAACAAACCGCTTTGACCTCGTCCATGTCAGCAAAAGCACCTTGCAAACCCACCAATGAAAATTTATGAACGGTTTGGGATAGATCGGGGGTTAAGTGATCCGAGAAAATGTTCAGGGGGTTATGTGAACGACCCATTTTATTCAGGGGAGAAAGATAAACTTTTTTCGTCAAACATTAATTTCTAAGAACATAGATAAATAGACAATGACTAACAAAAGGGCCCGTGCGTTGCAATGGCAGAAACAATTATAATCTCCAATGGTGCTGTACATATTATGCCTTTAAAATTTTAGCACATTTCTTAAAATGCATGAACATTTTTTAAATTAGCAAACATCTTTTTCAGTTTTACTCAAAAAATTATACCTAATTTTTTCTTCAAAATCATCGAATTTTATTATTTTCACCAACATTGTTCTCAAAATTATGAACATTTTTCTGAATATGCGAATATTTTTACAAAATCCCGAGCATTTTTTGAATTCACAAACATTTTATGTTTTCTTCAAACTTTTATTTCAAAATTCTAAGTTTTATAAATTACATAATTTTTTCAAAGTTCTAAATTATTTAAATTAAAAAATGGAACAGAAAAATGAGACTAAAAACAGAGGCACGAACTGTTTTTAACATTTTTACACGGACTTTTGTTTAGAATCATTGATTTTTTTATTTTATGGACATTTTCTCAAAATTTAAACATTTTTTGCATATGCAAACATTTTTCAAAACTCCTGAGTAGTTTTTGAATTCTCAAAACTATTATGTTTTTTAAAATATTTTATTTCGAAATTCTCAGTTTCTTAAAATTGAAAAAAGTTATTTGAGGTTTTAAATCATTTAAAGTAGAAAACGAAATGAAACGGAAATAAAAATAAAAAAACTAAACTAAAAAAAAACATACGCCCACGCATGGGCCGGCCCAAGTAGGTGTGCTGCATTTTTTCCAATGCTCAGAGCGTAATATAGGAGACGCCTACATGGGCCGGCCCAGTCCGGTGATTTTTCTGTTTTAAACGTTTTCTATTACTTATATGTGCCATTTGTGGGTAATTTTAATCAACTTTAGGGGTAATTTGAATGACGTACGGCAGAAGCAATATTTGCTTTATTAGTAGGTAAAGATAAAAGAGTTGTATCCAAAATCACATGAATGATTAATGGCTTGAACAATGCATGATTTTCACGTCTCCATGCATGCCATCGTGTCGTGCCCACGACCCCGATGATGGACATTCACACTTAATATGGTGATTCCTTGCTGCTGCAAATTATGGGCTCCTCCTCCTCGAGGGTGTGTCATGGGTTCATCGTCGTCTTGCCTCCGCCTACTCAAGCCTGGGACCTGGGGGTAATTATAGTATGAAAGAAACAAAATAAATTCATGTTCATTAATTAGCTTAGGGAGTCGGCATCCTAGCCTCTTAGGAACTCGAGACAATCAATTGGAGAACAATTGGAGAAAAGAAGATGTGCCCCGGGAATAGACCCGGAGATGAATGAGCGTTGGCAGAGAGAACAAAGCAATACAAACATTTAGTGATTGGATAATAGAGATGTTCGTGTGTGAATTATGTCTCTTCTAATGGGTTGGATCTCCTTGCTTTCTAGTATTTTCGTTTCTTTTATGTAGTGCACTATTATGATGTATGCATCCATGGGGTATGGGTCCCTCCTGAGGAAGGTTCCTAGGCCGCCGCACTCGCTGCCATGTCAGCCCTACATATACCTTTCCCGACCTATTCACCACATAGTGTGGCTAGACTATATAAATTGTATTCCTATCCCATTATAGGGTTAGTGAAGTACAAACTAAATCTTGAGAGGATTTTTCTCAATCTACCACCTCTTTTAGAGATCAATCCTATGGAATACAACTATACATGGCCTCCTCTTCTTTGAAGTTGGAGAAGAACTATCTCTCAAGACCCATCTCTCCTAGAGATTGGGAAGAACTACCCTAGCTATCTATTTCCTTTTGTTGTTGTTTGATCTGAGGTTTATCCTGCTTTGTTTTGCGATTTGAGTACTTAGATGTTGAAACTTGTCTATGTGAGTGATTTCATCTTTGTGTTTTTCCTTGTTCTTCGTGTTCTTTGTGATTCACCTCTATTCCACTAAATCGTGAAGACGGGGCCACCCATATGGCTTGCCCCAGGGCATTATATAATCTGCTTGTATATTTTGTAGTGATAAATACCTTTATTAAGCATACCAATCTCACGAAGTACTATTCCCCGGTCCCAAAATAAGTGATTCAACTTTAGTAAAGCTTTGTATTAAAGTTAATACAAAGTAGACTCACTTATTTTGGGGTGGAGGGAGTACATGCTATTGTTATGTTTGCCTCCCTCAGTCGAATAATATATTGTAATTTATTTTGTCATTTTGTAAAAAAATATGATGTGCATCTTGTAATCAAAGTCATGTTGGGCACATGAAATGAACATATAAATTGTGTTCACTATTTTTGTTGTTTATAAGCATAATGCTATTTTCGATTGACATTTTTAAATAACTCATTTTTAGTCTAAGCAGAAGATATCCAGCGGTAATTTGCGGAGAATCATCTAGTTTTACATAACTAGATACAATACTCGGCGCTCACAAATTGATTGCAATATAATTCAATGAGATTTAGTTGTATGAAACATGAATATTCAGAATAATAATATGAAAAATAAATCTGAAAGTATCTATGTTTTGATTATTTGTAGTTATGAAATATGAGTGCAGATTATTATCATAATATTTGTAAAACCATTGTAGGTACTATGCCAAAGTGAAGCCTCATCAACCCATGTTTTGATGGTTAGGAGGGCTCCCCAGCCCACGACAGATCAAAACTCCGATTTTATCCTTTAATGTCTCACAAAAAATGAAATATCCTTTTAGTGAAAGGCAATGTTTTCGTCCATAATGACTTCATCAATCTTAAAATATATTGCTACTACTGGCGAAGCTACATAACATGTATTGGACGGACCAACATGACTAGGCTCAAAGGAAAACTATAATTTTTAGCATTATGACCTAGTTTTTAATCTCTCTCATCCTAGTATTTTGGGACTATGTTGGGTGGGCCATGGAACGCTTTTGCTTGTATGTAGCTTTGTGAGTGTGTGACACAATCTTCCAAAGATGCTCATCATAAGGGTGAGATATGCGTGTTTGCATGTATATGTACGTGTTTGTGACGTGTGAGCTTGTGTGTTTCATCAATGATATTGTGAAACACGACTTCTGCATGCCTCACGAGTACGCGGTGGTTAGTAAAGACACAAAGACACGTACATTGCTTTCCATCCATGCCATCCACCAAACCAGTTGTACGACCGATCAAACTCCAAGCGGTATGATGAGGAGGTGGAATCGCTTGACATTATTGCTCAGCTGCTTGATACTCATCGTTGCAAGTTCATCACATCGACATGGACGGAACTGCGGTCCCGCAAAGATCCTGACGAAGACATCAAAGAAGCAGTTTTCCGAGTTCCACGTGTCGGACGGGGACGAGCCACGACGAGATTGTAAATCGGCCATAAATCTTCTCAAATGATAATGCATATCAAAATTTCATTCACACGCATTGATCTCCGTATGTTATATTTTATACAAATCTTAAAAACATATATTAAAAATTTAATACCACGTAGGCATATCATGTTGTGTGAGCGTTAGAACACTCGTCCACATGATCCACATCACGTGGTTGTCAGCTCCGTCGTGTGGACGAACTAGTTTCTTCTCATGCAGTCACCATCCAGTCCACGCACGTGTGGATGAACTGTTCTTCGTCCACACAATGTTTGTACGATGCTAGATGACAATTACAGTTATGCGTAAGTGACAACTAGGTAATCACGCATAGTAACTAGAGTTAACCATACATGACAATTATGATTGGACCATACATGACAGCTAGTTAATCATACATAGCAACATATATATCTGGCAAGTAGTTAACCACATATGACAACTATGGTTTGATTACACACACATCGACTACCATTAATTGGACATGTCAACTACTCCCTCCGTTCGTAAATATAAGTCTTTTAAGAGGTTTCATTAGGGGACAATATACGAATGTATATAGGCATATATACTTTAGTATATAGATTCATTCATTTTGCTCTGTATGTAGCCCCTTAGTGAAATCTCTAAAAAGACTTATATTTAGGAACGAAGGGAGTATAATTAACTAAAGGAGCGCACTACCGAGCGGCGCCGCACACAGGTCTTCCCGTGCGGCGGCCAGGTTGCCAGCCTGGCAACCAAACACCCCACACGGGCAGGTGCCCGCAGCCCCACCCTTTCCCTCTTTTTCTGTCTGAAGCCCCCACCAGCACCATAAATATCTACCTCTCCCCCACCACCAATCCCAAACCCATCTCATATCCCCTACCCCCCACCCCCCACCGTGATCTCTTCCCCCCCCCCCCCCTGTCTTCTTCCTCCCTCCACAAAAGCCCACTGGCATGAACATACCAGCAAGAAACAAAATACCAACAGAAAAAGCATCAAGAAAAGAGACAATTTCTGGAGTTGTCCAAGTGATCCAAGGCAGTAAAAAATTACAGGTATGCAACTGCTCCATCTAAATTCTGGAGTTTCCCACAAATATAAATCTGCTTACAGAAAAGGACTAAAAAAACAGCACCCTCAGATCTGTTGTTTTCCCTCAGATCTCTTGTTTTCTCCAACTCAAAAAGGCAACCCCTCTCTCTTTTTCTTGGCCCCTTCAGATATCCACCTCTCTTTCTCCCTCTGGATCTTCAGCTTCTGATCTCAAATCCCCCATTACAGAAACAAAAAAGTCAGAAAAAACACACTGATAAAAATGTCTCCATGTGACACAAAACATGCAGGAAGAGCAAGATCTTCACAAAAAAGAAAACAAACAAGGGGGCATCACTCATATATAGATGGATTCTCACTTTGTGACTGCTCATGACACAGGTTTGTCCCCTCCCTCCCTGTAGTTTCCAAATTAGTTGTGTTTTTGTAGTGTTTTTGCTCCTACCATAATTCCTACCATAATAGTAGCCTGGCCAATATACACACATGGCCTAGCTCTAGCTACATGGATGACTTGACCTCTTGTCCTGTATAAAACTGCTTACTTGCCTGATGCAAAATGCATGATGTTATTACTTGGTTCTCCAATTGTAATTAGTTGTTGGGTTACGCGCTAGTTGCCATATTAACTGTGCCTACTCATCAGATTAACTGTGCTTACTCACCAGGTTTCTGAGTACTTAGTTATCATTTTAGGCAGCGTAGTTTCCAGATTTAGTATTGCTTAATTGTCAGGTTTGCTAAAGGTAGTTGTCAGGTTACCTGATTGCCAAAAATTCACACATAGCCTAGCCCAAAAAAAATTCACACCATATTACAAGTAGCTACATGTATAAGTTGACCTCTTGTCCCTTTATAAATTGTCTACTTGCCAAATTACAAGTAGCTACTCATCATATTACGGGGGGAAAAAACTTTTTGTTACCAGATTACAACTCCTTACTTGCCTGGGTTATGCGCTAGTTGTCATATTAACCGTGCATGCTCACCAAGATTAACCGTGCTTACTTGCCATGTTCTAAAGTACTTGGTTACCGTTTTAAAAAAAGCTTAGTTTTCAGATTGAGTATTACTTAGTTGTCAGGTTACTAAAACTAGTTGTCAGGTTACTGATTACCAGTTTTCGAGAAAAAAATATATGCACAAACTGTGATTTCCTAAAAAAAATGTAGCCAAAATTGGTTTTGTATGTTATGCAGATCGTGAGACTGTCGGTACATCACGCACTGTGTTGCCAGCAAACACAAACCAAACGCTGGATGAATCGTCTAATCACACCCCAAACAATGACAATGCAAATGAGGATGAAGGAATGCCGGAGGTGATGTCCACGCCACAGCAACCCACAGCCATGATGAGATTTGACACTCTTGAGGATGCTGAGAAACACTACAAAATGTATGCGAGGCAGAAAGGTTTTGGAGTAAGGTATTGTTTCCGAAAAAGGTCAGAGGCTAGTGGTGAACTGATAAGAGCATCACTTGTCTGCCATAGAGCTGGGTTGAAGATCAAGAGGAAAGTAGACACCCAAAACCCGCAACCTATTGCCCCTGAGAGGAGTAGGAATACAACTGAAAGAACAAACTGCCCAGCCCGTATGTTTGTGAAGTGGAGAGATAATGCCTGGGTTGTAACAGAAATAAATGACAACCATAACCACCCTCTCATAAAGAAATGGTCGCTGACAGGATACCTACGATCACATAGACATATCCCTGAAGAAGAACAACAGTTTGTGAAGTTGCTTCATTCGTGCAATCTAGAACCTTCTAGACAGATGCAGTTGTTGACAGAGTTGCATGGCCAACGTGAAGCCATTGGTTACACTGACAAAGACTTGGCAAATTTGTTGGCAAAGTTCAGGGCTGAGCACAAATACACTGATATGCAGGACACGATTGAGTACTTCAAAAGCAGTCAACAGCTTGATAAATACTTTTTTTACAAGTACAAGCTTGATGATGAAGATAAGGTCCAATGCATTTACTCGATTGATGGTTCAGCGAGAAGGGCTTACAAGTTTTTCAGTGATTGTGTCTCTTTTGACACAACATACTTGACCAATATATACAAGATGCCTTGTGCCCCGTTTATTGGTATAAACAACCATGGACAGTCAATTCAATTTGGGTGTGGTTTTGTTAGGAACAAGCTATCGACAAGCTTCGTTTGGCTATTTGAGACATTCCTAGAGGCAATGGGTGGTTTGGCTCCAACCAATATCATAACTGATCAATATTTTGCCATGAGGTCTGCTATTCAGGATGTTTTTCCCAATACAACGCACCGAAACTGTCGTTGGCACATAATGCAAAATGCAACTGAGAAGCTTGGTGCGTTCCTAGCGAAGAAGCCAGAGTTGCAAGCTGAGTTCAATGATTGTGTCAACGACAGCTACGCTGCTGAGGAGTTTGAAGCAAGGTGGATTGCAATGGTTCGACAACATGCGGTTGCAGAACACCCAGACTTTGTTTATTTGTATGAGAAACGAAGGTGTTGGGTGCCTGCCTACTTTATGCACAAGTTCTACCCCTTTCTCCAAACCACACAAAGGAGTGAAGGCTTCAATGCTGTGCTCAAAAAGTATGTCAACCCACAAAACTCAATAATGGACTTTATTCGCCAATATGCTACCATACAAGAGAAGATAATGTGTGCTGAGAGTAAGCAGGATGCAGACACAACAATCACAACAGCTAGGAAGTGGAGTTACAACCCAATTGAGCTCCAAATGTCAAGTATCTATACACGCAATATTTTTCTTAGGTTCCACGGGGAGATGCAATCGTTGTTGTCTTACAGCTGTAAGCAAATGGGTGCCCAAGAATACATGGTTGACTGCATTGCTAAGTTTGTCCCGGGATATGGCAACAAGTCCTTTAAGGTTCATGCAAATGTTGAAGAAGGGTTTTATATGTGTGAATGCTGCAAGTATGAGCGTGATGGGATCGTCTGATGCCATATACTAAGGGTAAAAACACATCCTGCTTGCTGCGTTTTGTTTTCCATAATTGTCATGTTCCCCCACTTGTTTTCCTACTTGTCAGATTTTGTAGGCTGTTTTTGTGGGATTTGCTAGATTCTTCAAAAATGACTTATGTATTTTACTACCTTGTACATTTTTGCAGATCATGGCCCAGCTTGGTGTTACCACGTTGCCAGCGGCATACATACTCAAAAGATGGACATGGCTTGCGGATGAAATGCTCGTTGATATGTCATCACAAGTCCCTGGCAAGGTGCATGAGATGCCTGAGGAATCGGTGATTCTGATGAAAACAACCCTCATGAAGAATGAGTTTGCCTCGCTTGCTAAAGTTGGGTGCCGAACAGCTGATGGTCGGAAGATAATAGGTGCACACTTGAAGGAGATGAAGAGGGAACTTGCTGCGCTTGCGAAAGAACAGAAAAAAAGAAGATCAAGGGCTGATTTTGCTGCAGTTTCTTCAGCAACTGCTGCGAGTGCACCATCTATGTCAAAGTATGCTGCTCAACCTGCTCATTCTGCCCCAATTCATGGCTTCAACAACCAAGGCCGTTCTTCCTGTGGAGTGCCTTTCGAGCCAAGCATTATGGGGCACGGTGCTACAGCTGTGAGTACACACACTATGTCAAACACTGCTACTCCATCAGTCTATACTTCCCCATCTGCTGCTTCCTCCAACAACCAAGGCCGTTCTTCTAATGCAGCTGCGTTCGACCCCCAAATTGAGGGCCAAAGTGCTTTGCTGGCTGCTATGAGTGCACCAGTTATGCCAAATCCTGCTGCTCCCGGTGTATACTCTGCCCAACTTGGTGCCTCCACAAGACAAGGGCATTCAACCTATGTAGCTCCTGCCGAGCCAAACATTCTAGGCTACGGTGCTACAGCAACACCTGCTGCTCTAGGTGCATATTCTGCCCGAAGTGCTTTGCCGGCTGCAGCATGTGCGCCAGCTACGCAACCTATGTCAAGATCTGCTACTCCAGGAGTCTATACTGCCCAAGCTGCTCCTCACTCCAACAACAAAGGCCATTCTTCTCGTGCAGGTGCGTTCAAAACCCAAAATCAATGCCAAAATGCATCCATGACTGTTATGAGTGAGAGTGCATCCGCTTGGCCAATGGCTCCTGCTACAACTGTTATTTCTACCCCAGTTGGTGGCTCGAACAACCAGCACCATTCTTCGCATGTAGTTGCTCCTGAGCCTATCATTCGTGACCGAGAGAAGTCAAACACAAAAGGCCGCAAGAGGAAGAAGTCGTTCCAGCACCCATTGAACATTGGGAAGAGAGAGAAGAGGACTTGTCGGTTGTGTGGATCAGTCACGCATGGTGCGAGGACATGCTTAACGAGGGAAAACCCCGCCCCCCCTCCAAACTGAAGAAGACGTGTTTTTCTTGATGCATTGTGTAATTTTCATTCTATTTATATATATAAATATTCTGGATGTTGTTTATATATGTAATTCTGAACGCAATATGTTCTGCGAGGGGATCGAACCTATTCTGGATGGTTGTAGCATGGCGTACACGAGCCATGTAATCTGATAAATATTTTTCAGCTGTCAAGCAAGTACTACTTGGTAGCTGAGTGTAAGCACTCGTGCATCACATGACAATGCTTTACGAGACAAAAACACGATAATTAGGTTACAATTAAAATGACAAACACATTAAAATTCCGTGACAAGTATTTGTAAGCACCGACGAAAGATTTATGCGATAACATCAAAAAATATGCAATTAAATTAGTTTTTTCAGGCAAGTAAGTGCATAATAATATGGCAAAAAGTGAATGGAAAATGTGGCAAGTGTTGTCTACTCTGGTGCATGACAGTTTTAACAAAAACAGATGATTACTAGTCAACTCATGCAAAGGAATTTAGATGAGTTACTTACCTCCAAAATAAAAAAAGGTACTAGTTCATACATTGTGTTTTACTTACCTCCTGGACAGTTGATGTCAAGCTGCTGTTTCCACTTTTTGTTTTTGTTGAAAGGAGCGTTGAGCCATTTGTTGGCTGTTATCTTCTTTATTTTTTGGATGTCCTTTTTCCGAATTCGAGGCACATTTACACCATCCCACTTATCAAGATATTCCAGCATGTAGAAGCCACAGTGCACACTCCTATTTGTGCTTGCAGTAAAAAAAACCAGTGTGAGATAGCTTTTTCCAAAACTTATGAATGAAAACGATATTTGCCGTTTGTAGTTGCAGAAAACGAAGGGCTCAAAGATTTACACTCATGATATACCAAGTTCTAAATTCATTAGTTTATCATGTTGTTAAAATAATAGTTAACTAATTACTATTCTTAGTTGTCAGATTTTACATTAAACATTTTACACTTAACAAACTACTTAGTTGCCAGAAAAGTTTGTCATACTACGATTATTCAGTTACCAGATTTAACCAAAACCTTAATTTTCAAATTATAAAAAATAAAAAAGATAAAAAAACATTTTACTCACCTTACAGCCTGTTTTGGGGCGTCAATGATCTCGAGTTCGTAGTTTTCAATCTGAACCCTCGACTTATCGTAGTATAACTTCCATGCTTCCTTGATTCTTCTCATTACAGCGTTTGCGTGGTAGATGAGACCAATGTTTCCTTTGCTGCGAAGTGAATCTAACGCCTCAAACCTTTGAGCAGTATTGTTGATGCATAAAACATACCAGTGATGTCCTGACACTTCTTTCCCTCCCATTTCTTCAATAACAGGGAACATGATCTGTGGGAGCGCATGAAGAAGAACAAAAAAAACATTAAACATGTAGCATTTGTATTTTATGCAGCTAACTAAAAAAGTAAAATTTTGCAAACACATGCATTTTAGTCCCACATCATGTAGGATTTGTTTTCAGGTTGATGAAAAAAAATGAGTTACTTACTAAATTCTGGCAGCTAAGAGCAAAGTCCTTCTTCCTTTCGAAAATGTTAGTCACTATCTTCTTACTATGCGCGCCTTGCAACAAGAATTTTGCCACTAAGTGTGAGAGTATCAACTTGCCCTCAACTTTGTTTGTTCCCTGCAGATACTCTATCCCAACTTCAGCACAATTAGTAGACAACTCCCCTGTGATGTAGGTTGAATCAGCGAGATCCCATGTGTACACCCAGTTTTTTTCATACTTGATGATGATCACGCTGCATATTTGTGGTGAAGCAATCATCAAAAAAGCAGCATGAAAAAACTGTAAAAAAGAGTGAGAAAAGCAAGAAAAATAGAAATGGAGAAGCAAAAAAAAAGAAGCAGACAATTACTTTTTGATCGATGAATTTCCATTCTTTTTGTATTTGCTGCTCAACATTAGCTTCTTATAGATATCTTCTTCTTCGCTGGTGACATTGATATCATCATCGTATGGCGATAGCTTAAAGCGAGACGGCTTCTTCACTCTTTCCTTATGGGGGTTGGTCTTTGGTGTCACACTTTGAACACCAGTCTCGCTTGCCATGTTATTGCTTCTCGCTGCTCCAGCTGTTGTTGCTGCTGCACGCTTTTTCTTAAAGAAATCTTCGAGGTGCCTCTCATAGTCGTCAAGCTCTTCAGCTAGATCAGCATCGATTTCGTCCTGATCTCCAGTGGCTAGAAATGCAGTCAGCTTGTCTGACAATGGATACTCGACCATCTGCAGGTCTGTTTCAACTACTACAAGGAACAAAAAAAAAGGCAGGACAAGCATAAATATTAATATGGGAACTAGGTATAAGAACTTTTAGCAGGACAGGCATAATATTAATATGGGAACTACGTATTTTTGTAGCATGGGAAGTAAGAACTTTTAGAACTGAAAACTGGAAACTACATATTTCTGGCAACTAACAACTTTTTAATCTGGAAAAAAACAAGCTATTAATTCTGGCAACTAACAACTTTTTAATCTGGAAAAACAAGCTATCAATTCTGGCAACTGACAACTTTTGTATCTGGAAAAACAAGCTATTAAACCTGGCAACTAAGAACTTTTTAATCTGGAAAAAAACAAGCTATTAATTCTAGCAACTAACAACTTTTTAATCTGGAAAAACAAGCTATCAATTTTGGCAACTGACAACTTTTGTATCTGGAAAAACAAGCTATTAAACCTGGCAACTAAGAACTTTTTAATCTGGAAAAACAAGCTATTAATTCTGGAAAGTAGGGGATGCGTTTGTAATCTGGCAACTAAACAAATTTTGAGCTTATTTTTTGATGAAAAAATAAAAAAATGGCGACTCAGCACAAATAAAACTGACAAAAAAGTGAATTATGTATGATCATGTTCCGAATACCTGTTGGTTGGGCCCATGATAATGGCATTATTTCTAAAGGATTGCCTGCATCAAGATGCTCATAATCTATGTTCACTTCATTCCTTGGATTTGATAGAATAGGTGAGAGACCAAGGGAGAACGAAGGAGGTGTAAATGCCCCAGGCCGGTTATCTCTAGCCTTGTCTGATGAAGAACCATGACTCCTCTTGTTTGCGTTCGCTGCTTGCGTCTTCGGAATAGCTCCTGTTGAATCATATTTCTTGCCTTGAAACATCCCTAGCCTTTTTGCAGATTCTGAAAGATCTTTTATAACATTTAATACATGTTCTGGAATGGGAGTTGACTTGCCATCATTAGTCATGTGTCGGAAGATCCTTTTACCAAGTGGCGATATCCTAGTTGAGCTTGAAGAAGATCCGGATCCAACATGCACATTTGTATTGACTGCTGGAGACAGGATAATAGCTGTGGACTTGCTTTCATCGATTTCTGCGGGTTGTGTTGTTTGGCTGATTTGTGGAGAAACTACAATAGCTGTGCTACTGCTACTTCCATCTTTGACTAATGAACGCATTCGGATTCTGGCTAAGTGTGTTGAAGCCACATCAACTCCTACTTTGTTCCCGCTGTGCGTGTTTGTATCAGCAGTTGGCGACAAGATTATGGCAGTGCACTTACTTTCTCCAATTCCAGTGCTTGGTTGCGTTCTTGGGCTCATTTTTGGAGAAATTGTAATAGGTGTGTTGCTGCTGCTTCCATCTTTGCCTGGTGAGCGCATTCGGATCCTTCCTGAGCGTGTTGTAGCCAAAAAACCTGTTGCTTTGTTTGCACTGCTACGTGATGATGATTGTTCCATTGGTGCGTGAGAGACATCAGTGCCGGTGACGTTTGAGGATGTTATCCGTGCAAGCCGTGGTGATCTCCTTGTTGCCTGTCGTTTTGGTGAAGGCTGCTTCAATGTTGAAGTGCTTTTTCTATGAAACAACAAACATGCAAAAAAAAGAAAAAAGAAAAAATTGTTAGAAGAAACTGATAGTCAAATGCATTTTGAAAAACACCTCTTTTACTTGATGGCAAACTATACGTGGTTTTCGGAAAAATAGTGTTGCTGACCTCTTTATTGAAACATTCACTCCAGCTTGTTGTACATGTTTGCGCTTCTTCTCCCCATCTTCTTTCATGGATTCAGGACACTTCCTGTCGGATAAAAAAAGGAAAAAAAATATATAAGTTGCCTTAAAAAGCATATTCAGGCAAGATTTTGTAAACTAACGACTTACAAAGCTTATATAAGACAACTGAGTGTAATTAAAAAATAACTAAAAGAACACGTAGCATTCAGAGTACTCGAGAAAAGACTTTTATGAGACAACATGACAACTGGATAGAATTCAAACTGACTAATCCAACAAAAAAAACATCGCAAACCACTGGTTTTTTTACAAAAAACAAGTGACAAAGCATTATGAGACAATATGACAACTTGGTACAATTAAGATGACAAGTGCAACAAATCATTTGTGGCAAGTGGACTTTATAAAAAAACATTGACAAGCATCATGAGAAAAAATTGACAACTAGTTATTATTAAAAATGGAAATTACAAACAAAAAAGTGTTTGTGACAAAAGTGGATTTTATAAGAAATGAAAAAGCATTATGAGACAACAAAAAAGCGAACTTATAAAAAGCATGGCAACTGAGTTGTCATTTTTTTTATGCCAAGCATTCACAAAAGGCTTATATAACACTACATGACATCTAGGTAGATTTAAAAATGACAAAGCACATTTTTTTTGTGGCAACTAGATTTAAAAGAACCAACAAAGCTTTGTATGAAACAAACACTGAAAATATGGTAATTCAGTCATTTCTATCAGGCAAGTAAGTGGTTGATAATGTGGAAAAGTGTGTTTAACAATGTGGCAAGTTCATACTTGCCTTTCGTTGTTGCCTACAATAAAACAAAGTGCATGCAGTCTGCCATGCATATTTCAGCAAAATTAAAATCTATACATGACAAAGTAAACACAAATAAAAACTACCTCCTTGGCGTCATCTTTATGGCACGTGCATTGATCTTCCTTAAGTCTTTGCAGGTATTTCTCTCCTCGAATTGCTGCCCACATGTTTCTTTCAGCAGTCCGAGCTCTTTCACAACGATACGCTTAATCTCTTCATGTGTGCTCCCATCACCCTGTTCTATATCAGCCGGTCTTGTGCTTTTCAGCTCACGCAGCCTGTTAGCAAGCCCTGCTGCGCTGCCTCTAATCTTTTCCTCCAACTCCTGGCTGTTCCCCTCGGATATAAGTGAAACAAGTGTATCTGCAGGGGAATTGTTATCTAGACTGCATATATCGCTGTCAGATAGGAGGTTTAGATGTGAAGTTGATCTTGATGGAGACTTGGTGTCAAACTGTGCAGATGGATCCCCACTTGATGTGTTGTCACAAACTTCTGTCTCGCGAGCACCACCGAAGAAATTTGCTCCCTGAGATGGATCATACGCCGTGTTCGCCATTTCACCTGCCACATCTCTCGCATTTTTTGTCAATGGTGATTCGACATTGCCTCTGGTGATGTCCTCCTCTCTGCATTAGTGTTTTGTGGGGAAAAAATGGTAAGTGTGAAAATGACAAGTTGCACACTAATTACAACTTGATCAATTTATATGGCTAGTTGTCGGGTTACTTTACCTTGTCACCCTCTTCTTTTTGTCACGTTCAATATCCACGTTGTCCTCATTTGTGTCATTGTCAGATTCTGCTGAATCTTCGGACGATGTATCATCACTTTCTCTTTCCTCGGTGCCCCTTTTTATTCTACTTGTAGTTGTATTTCTGGTTGCGGGTGCCGTCAGTCCCTGCACGAGCTCTGTGAGGAGTGTGTCAACCCCTGATGCAAACTGATTAAACAATGTGCCAACCCCTGATGCAAACTTGCTGATAACTGTGGTAGCTTTAAGCTTATCCTGTGAGGAGAAAAAATACAGAAAAAGCATTATTTTAAGAGCAAAAAATACACATACATATGAACTCAAAAAGCCCTTGCCGCAGAGAAAAAAAATCCATATACACAAAAAAAAATCTTACACTTTGAGAGCAACTAGGATGTATGTTTTGCTTCATCCAGGTTTCGAATCCCCCAGGTCCCCCAAACAGATCAAATCTGTTGTGACTCTCCTCTCTAAATTCTCCCTTCAACTGCATGTGCGTGCATCATAAAAAAGAAAAAAAACAGTTGATTTTCCATGAGACATTTATCCTATTGGAGTACTATTCTAAAAAATGAAGCTATTGTCATAAATGTGAAAGGAGGCAAAAAAATAACCTGAAAGTTGCCAAAACTGGGTGGATCATGCTCCAGCATGTCCATCTCAGCGACAACATCGACATGTGTCTTGGACCATGCATTAATTGTGTACGGGGTGTTGGGTAACTCAAGCTCCATGCCATCGCAATCCAAAGCATCAAGATACCGTAGCTGTGGATGCAACAAATAATACAAAAAAGACACAACTCAGTTAAAAGCTGATTGTCAGATTCAAAATAAGCATAGTTGTCAAATATATATAAGTTGGTTGTCAGATATATACACACTAACTGCCAGATTTAAAAAAAACCATAGTTGCCTGCTTTTGGGTACAGAAAACAGATACAAAAGAAAGACAAAATGTAGCTGGGCCACAACAAAAAATATTCGCTAGGTTTGTACTTTTGATTTTTGGATTGTCACTCACCATGCAATAAAGAAGGCATCCTTTTGTGAACTTGCCCTTTGAGAGGTGCTCATGTAGCTGGGCCACAACAAATTTGCACAAGTTGAGCCTGTTTGCCTGGTCAATGTCTTCCTTTTTGAAAAAAAAACAAAAAAGAGTTGGCAAAAAAAATCAGCAAAAAAAATAGAAAAAACTCTCATAAAGTAGACTTTTACCAGCATGGGGTAGCACTTGTTGCTGATCCTTGTATCCGTTGTAGGAGCCAACACGGTTGAGACGATATAAATAAGCCATAACTTCTTAAAACTAGCATCACCATTGTTGTTGTTGATGATTGCAGTAGCAAATGTCGTGATCTTTGGCCTGCTGCCATCGCCTGGGAACAAAGAACTTGCAATTTCATCTTCATTGTCGTAGTCAGCTTCATACTTGATTTCGATATCTCCACGAGGAATGCCCAAAATCTTATGAACAGATTCCTCGGTTAGTGGGATGAACCCACGTCTAGGCACAACAAAACCTTTCCTCCCTGAGTGGTATTGCCTAGTGAACCATGTCACAAGGGTGTTGTGCAAGTAACCACACTTGATGTCAAGGAACGCTCCAGTGCCCATGTCTCTGATAGCAGCACGTTGATCTTCATTTCTATGCTTGTATAGCTTGCAAATAGCCTGTGGTGATGCCCTATTTCGCTCAGTACCGTTAATGTGGCCCTGAGAAAAAACAAAATAAAAAATGGTAACTATGAACTATTGTTTTGGCAAATACTATAGGAAAAAAGTGGCAACTGCTACAAAACAATGTGCTGACGTAAGAAAAATAAAAGGCGAGTAATAAAAATGTAAAACCAGAAACCTTATTGACTGCTCCCCTACCACCTACAGTGTGTTCCGTCCAGTTCCTCTTTCTCCTTGGCATTTTCAGAAATCCCTGTTTCATTTACAAAAATGATAATATTAAGGCAAACCTATATGAAAACTTGAAAACACATAGGTTGTAACTGTGTAGTGGAATCGCTAGCTTAGAACTAACATAAGTAAGTATGTATAGAATAATCTGGTGATTAAGCATGATTAATATGACAATATAAAAAATACTTGTAATCTGACAACTAAGTAACTCTAATGTGATGACTAAACAAGTGACAGAAAAAAATGTGGTGACTAAACATGTCTATTATGGCAATTAAAATGGTCTAAATACTGGAACTAGTTATTTTAATTTGGCAACTAAAACACTTTAAACCGACAAAAAAATAACTGATGCGTGCAGTTGGGCTTGAACTATGGGGTGAA
Source organism: Hordeum vulgare subsp. vulgare (assembly GCF_904849725.1). Classification (NCBI taxonomy): domain Eukaryota; kingdom Viridiplantae; phylum Streptophyta; class Magnoliopsida; order Poales; family Poaceae; genus Hordeum; species Hordeum vulgare. The sequence goes on from NC_058523.1 coordinate 523,883,664, forward strand.
TAGTGCCTACCACAGTACCCAGTGCCTACTGCTGTGTCTATCATGTATAGATTTTTAACTTTTCTGCTCCTTGTCGTTCCTTTTTGAATGCATGAACTGCTTTTCGGTTTCAACACAGGCTTTTGTTGCAAGCAGGGGAGCACGATCCTCACAAAAAAAGCTTGATAGCGGCCGCCGCTCAGGAAGGCGCTCAGGACAGCCTCTCCCTCGTGACCGCCTCCCCATGGTACGGCCCATCCGCAAATCAAGCAACAGGAGGGCGCCCCCATCTCGCACTCCACCTGCACACCCCCTGCCATTTGTCGCCGCACTCTACAGAAAGCACCACCGTCCTCTCCCTACGTCCTCTCCATCACCCCTCCGACGCCCCCCCCCCCCTCTGCCTCCGACGGCGCCACCCCGCTCCTCCTCGGCCACCAGGGCCGCGACCCCTCCCCGCCCAACGCCACCCGCCTCCTCCTCAACACCGGCGCATCATCATCCCCCCTCCTCGCACTCGACCATCACCTCTTCCCACCATCACCACAAAAAAACAGACTCCCACACCAGCCCACCAACAAGAAATCCTCCACCAGCCCCCGCATCTGCCTCCGACGGCGCCACCCCGCTCCTCCTCGGCCACCAGGGCCGCGCCCCCTCCACCGCCCCACGCTGCCAGCCTCCTCCTCAGCGCCGGCGCATCATCATCCCCCCCTCCTCGCACTCGACAATCACCCTCCCCACCATCACCACAAAACAGAGTCCCTCACCAGACCCACCGACAAAAACTCCTCCGTCAGCCCCCCCCCCCCCCCGCCTCTGCCTCCGACGCGCCACCCGCTCCTCCTCGGCCTCCAGGGCCGCGCCCCCTCCCCGCCCCACGCCGCCCGCCTCCTCCTCAGCGTCGGCGCATCATCATCCCCTCTCCTCGAACTCGGCCATCACCATCCCCACCATCGCCACAAAAAACAGAGTCCCCCACCAGACCCACCGACAAAAACTCCTCCGTCAGCCCCCCGCCTCTGCCTCCGACGCGCCACCCGCTCCTCCTCGGCCTCCAGGGCCGCGCCCCCTCCCCGCCCCACGCCGCCAGCCTCCTCCTCAGCGCCGGCGCATCATCATCCCCGCCCCTCCTCGAACTCGGCCATCACCATCCCCACCATCGCCACAAAAAACAGAGTCCCCACCAGCCCCGTCATCACATCCAGGAGGACCACCAATAAAGGGCTACTCCTCGGCCTCCTCCGACTCGGCCGCCGACCAGACGGAGGACATCAACGCCGGCTTCGCCGCCGACGACCAACCCCCGACGACGGATCCCTATCGAGAAATGAGCAGTAACTACCGGATAGAAAAGCACTCACCTGAGTTCCTCGCCCTCCAGCGCCGACGACAGTTGCAGATCCACCCTACGCCGCACCGGATCCCCCCTTTCCTCGGTCCGAATCCGCCTCCGCAGTTCGTCGCGCGGGGATCGCCGGATCGCCTCCGCTTTCGCCAGACCGACTCTCGGGAGCAACGGCTTGTGAGGAGAATGAGGCGCGGATAATGAAAAAAAAACGAAATTTGAACAGTCCCCCGCCTGGGGGCGTAAAAAAAGGTGGGCGGGTCGGGGCGGTCGGTCGCGCGCTGGCAGCCGCAAGATTCTGCACGAATCTTTGCGAACCGCCCGCCGCACGGTACGCCAGAGGTGCAGCGCCTCTCAATAGATTTTCCCTTAACTAAAACAAAAAAGTTATCATACTTTATAACTATAGTTGCCATCTCGAATAATTAAGATTATCATTCCCGAGTAACTAAAGGTGTCATCCTCCGTATAACTAAAGTTGCTACTCAGGATGGATGGACAGATTTTGCTTCGTGCCACATGTGTGAGGGTAAGAATGAGTAGTAGTTGTTCACGTGTGACATAAAATAGCTGCATCTACACATATGAGCAGGTCGAATGTTTCGTCCACACATGACCGGATGGGCTGGGTACGTCACACATGACGTTGTCTAATTTGTCACGCTTATGACGAATATCAGGACCCTAAATCTTTTCCCTCCTTTAAAGCCGTCGTGCAAAAGTGGTTCCCATACTGCTGCGCCGTTAATTGCTCCCCCAAACCGCTCTCCCCTGATCCTCCGGCCCGCGCGCACCGCGATGCGTGCGTGCTCACGCGGCCCCTCGCGGCTAACGACCCAAGCCGACGCGAGAGGCGATCGAGCGGGAATAATGGCGGGGGCGCAGAGCGTGCAGGCGCTGGCGTCCTCGCTGGGCGCGCTCCCGTCCGAGTTCGTGTGGCCCGAGCACGAGCAGCCGCGCGCCACCACGTTCCGCGGGGCCGCGCCGCCGCAGATCCCCGTGGTCGACATGTCCTCGCCGGACGCCGGGCGCCGCATGGCGGAGGCCGCGGCGGAGTGGGGCATCTTCCAGGTGGTGGGCCACGGCGTGCCGGCCGAGGCCGTGGCCGAGCTGCAGCGCGTGGGCCGCGAGTTCTTCGCGCTGCCACAGGAGGAGAAGCAGCGGTACGCCATGGACCCGGCCGAGGGCAGGACCGAGGGCTACGGCTCCACGCTGCGGAGGCGCGGCCTCGAGGGCAAGAAGGCCTGGGCCGACTTCCTCTTCCACAACGTCGCGCCGCCGGCCGCCGTGAACCACGCCGCCTGGCCGGAGAACCCAAGGGGTTACAGGCAGGCCAACGAGGCCTACTGCGGCCACATGCAGCGGCTCACGCGCGAGCTGTTCGAGCGGCTCTCGGCGGAGCTGGGGCTGGAGGGGGGCGCCATGGCGGAGGCGTTCGGCGGCGACGACGTGGTGCTCCTCCAGAAGATCAACTTCTACCCGCCGTGCCCGCAGCCGGAGCTCGCGCTCGGCCTGGCGCCGCACACCGACCTGAGCACGCTCACCGTCCTCCTGCCCAACGAGGTGCAGGGGCTCCAGGTGTTCAAGGACGGGCACTGGTACAACGTCGAGTACGTGCCCGGCGGCCTCATCATCCACGTCGGCGACCAGATCGAGGCAAGTGCTGGAACGTACGCTCCCGATCGACTTGCGCCGTCTCGTCAACTGTTCCACCGTTTAACGCGGAGGCTAATTTGTGTGTGATAGATCATGAGCAACGGGAGGTACAAGGCCGTGCTGCACCGGACGACGGTGAGCCGGGAGAAGACGCGGATGTCCTGGCCGGTGTTCGTGGAGCCGCCGCCGGAGCACGTCGTCGGGCCGCACCCGCAGCTCGTCACCGACGAGTTCCCGGCCAAGTACAAGGCCAAGAAGTTCAAGGACTACAAGTACTGCAAGATCAACAAGCTACCACAGTAGCCAAATCCTTCGAGAGAGACCTTTAGCCAATAACCCCCTGGTTCATAGGTACTGTAATCCTGCTTTTCCTGCGTGTCGGTTTGGATTTCCTTCTTTCGTGGTTGGGAATTTGGGCATGTGCTTTGTTTGGATGTATGGAAAAAGGCTTTTGTCCTAGTTCACAGATAAAGTGACACACGACATACAAGTCGACGCACGCGGCAGACCCACATGCTTGTCCAAGGCAAGATATATACAGTATGTGCCAAAAACGAACAACCACAACACCAATAATGTTTAACGTACGGACAAGTTTTAAGGGTTTTACGAGCTGAGTACTGTAAGCTCTTCTAATTGCCCCTCTGAATTTCACCAGTGAGCCCAATAATGCCTTAATCAATCCTCGGCCAATCAGTGTGATAAGCAATCTGTAAATCTGTTGTAAAACTCCCTATGTGTAGCATTACTGGCACAACACCACAAACAACTTCAAGTACAGAGAATGACACTATGCCTTTCTGACGAAAGACGCCCCGAAGGGGTGGAGAACGAACCCGGACCTCCTAGACAAAGCCTTTAAGAAGGACACGTCTCCGGATCAAGATTTTCATTTGAAGCATGACGAAGGACAAGGAGCAACCGGAATTAAGATTTCAAGAAGGTTGGGACGTCCAAATGCGGCGCTTTTGTTTGTCTGACCAAAGCCAATCATGGTTTTCACCCTCGCAAGCATATTCCGCCTTCACCCCAAGTGTTTCCAGACACATAGACCACAACTGCACACCGCCAACGGACATCGGTATGCCGGTCACCAAAGCATGCACCAGGCCATGTCGGGGAAACATCAGGTGATACCGAGGCTAAGGTCATGCCTGATACAGGCTCTCGGGAGCCGCTGGACTTCAGATCCAATGGTTCATGGGAGCTCTTGAACATTTTGCAAAAGCTAATGAGTCTCAAAATGGTGTGCAGATATAACAACTCCTCAGATGTCGTCGTATATGAGATCCAAGGGTCCAAGAGCCATATCATGGTAGCATGTGAGGCCCTGTATCACCTGGAACTTTCCCCGGGCATGGCTATCCGGACCTGAGTTGCAAGCTGCACCCACGAGCTTTGCAACTCCCACCACCGGGGTCGCCGTCCAAAAAACAAGACGCTCAAGAGGCCATTGATGTCTATGTATGATGAACCGATCGATAACCTCGGATCGTCGCCAATAACTTGTTCAACCTGATCAATCAGGGAACCACCAGGTCGAAGAAGAGGTGAAACATGTGGGAGTGGAGCGCGTCCACAACCACCACCTGTGTGGCCCGACTACATCGGTGCCACAAATCTCTCTTACCGCCTCTCTAAAACGCCACCTCATGTAATGCCCAACAACAACTTCCTTCCTGGACCCGCACGTTGCACACCCCGGCCATCCGCGTAACGACGGGAGGTGTCGAACCGACTACAACTTCTCGCTCCGAAATAAAAAAGCTACTCGTAGTCGGCGCGCCGCCCAAGTATGAGCCGTGTGATGAAGAAGTGACAATAATGGTGGCGGATGCGTCACCCACACGTCCAACTTCAACCGCACGTAGATCGATTGCTATGACGAGGAAGTAATACACAAGTTAATCAAGCAGACAGCTGGATATATGGATTCTTCTGGTGGAGTAGCTCACGCACGTAGCAAACGAGCTGGCTGCAACTTCAACAGTAAGCTTCTTTGTAAATTGTTCTTACAAAAACTACTTTGTAAATTGTAATGTCTTTACATGGAAAGCAAAAACAAAAAAACAAAAACATCACTGGGACATGCGACGATTGCATGACACACGGGCAAATCTCACGACGGAGAGAGGGTAGTGTATGTTTCTCATCTGGCTGGATGTGACTTGCGTTGTTGAGGATTTAACAGGGAACATATATAAATAAACATCATTAATACAAATATGACGGTGCATCACCGTCGAAGACTCGTCCATAATCACATTGTACAATCTCGAAAATTTTAGATCATACAATGGCTAGGAGGGGTAGAGTAGAAATAGTTGCACTTCTACAAACAAGCTTAATTTGTCATTGAGTATAGTTCTTATGAACCAGTCGACTCCAGCGCCTACATAGACCATCTCCACCAAGCTTATTATCAAGCCCATGAAGTCAGCACCACCCTGTCAATGTTCTTGGACCGACGGGCCGGCCGTCCGCCATGCCGCCGCTTGGTTCGTCACTACTTCCTCCGTCCCAAAATTTTTGTCTTAGGTTTGTCTAGAAATGAATGTATCTAAATACTAAAACATGACTAGATACATTTATATCTAGACAAATCTAAGACAAGAATTTTGGAACGGAGGAAGTACTTTTCATCTTCAATGCTTGAACAAACCCATGGCTGCATACACGACGCTCTCATAGCTTCTTCTTCTTGCACAGTCGCTCGTGCGCCACGCCGTGCACGTCGTCTTGGGCCTTCTCCCAGACGGTGCGTGGCACAATGCCGCCCGCCCACACCCCAGGCCGCTCATACGCCTCATTGCACAGGACGTGGGCGACCTGGTTGCCCTCGCGGAAGATGTGCTGAACCTTGTACGTCGCGAAGCACCCAAGCAACATGAGAATCTCCTTCTGCATGGCCAGAGGTATGCGCGTCTGCGTCTCCTCGCCGGTAAGGAGCTGCACCAGCATCAGGTCGTCTCCTTCCGCCACTAGCCCGCCGCGGAAGCGAGTTAGCGCAAGGCGCAGGCCGCGGATGAGCGCCCTCGCCTCCACTATGCCCACCGTAGAGTGTTCCGTCGGCTCGGCGAAGGCGACAAGAACGCGGCCGGTGCAGTCGCGGATGGCGCCGCCGATGCTGGCCCGGCCGGAGCCGTCGTTGTACACGGATCCGTCGAAGTTCAGCTTCAGCCAGCCCGCGAGGGGTGCTTCCCACCTCACCATGACACGGCTCGGGTAGAAAGGGGGAGAGGAAGGAGACAGCGAGGCGATGGAGGTGGGCGGCTGATACAAGTTGGCCGGGGATGAAAAGGGACGTTGCTCCCTACACAAGAAGGGAGCGAAGGACGCTGGCGCAGCAAGGCATGCCATGTCTAGGTCTAGCTACTCTCAAAGTTCTTGTAGCGGAAACAATCTCCTTTGTGTGGAAAGAAGGTTTGGATCTGTAGAGCACGCTGCCGCAGCAAAGCATGCATGCTGGTTCTTCTTCTATATATAGACTTTCGGCCGGGTATGCAAATGCCATCTGGATTCGGAATCCGATTGCAGCTCTACTCGTAAAATTCTAGCGTAAACACGCATATCTGCGTGCATGGATCGAGAAAGAGTAACGATTCCGTGGCCCAATAGCATTAACAACCGGGCCGAAGGGCCCACACAGAAACACATACATCCACCACCACAAACCGAGGAATTTCCTATTCACCGCTCACTACCGCAAATAGTCGCCGCTTCGCACAGAGGGTGCGAGCGAGCGACTAGTTTGGGCGGCCCGTTCAATCTTTCACCGGTTCCGGTTTTGGGAACCTTCTATAGGTTTCCAGCTGGTTTTTTCCGGTTTAGGGAAACTTCTAGAAGCTTCCCCGAAGAGTTTTTTTTTCTGTTTTTGTTTCTTTTTTTTCTATTTCTTTTTGAAAATTGTTCTGAATTTACAAAAAATGTTCTGGAATTTGAAAAAATGTTCAAGATTTCGAAAAAAATGTTCAAGATTTTCAAAAAATGTTCCGGAATTTGTAAAAATATTTTGGATTTGACAAAAGGTTCCAGAATTTGAAAAAATAAATCAAGATTCTGAAAAAATGTTCCGGAATTTATAAAAATGTACCGGATTTTGAAAAAATGTTCTGATATTTAATAAAGTGTTTCAGATTTTTCAAAAGAAATGTTCTGAAATTTGAAAAAAATGTTCCGGAATTTCAAAAATGTTCCGAAAATTGTAAAATGTTCCAGAATTCAAAAAAAATCCGGATTTGAAAAATGGTCCGGAATTTTAAAAATGATCTGAAATTTGAAAATTCGTTCCGGAATTTTAAAAAATGTTCTGATATTTTTACTAAAATTTTATAAAATTATAAAAAATATTCAGGAATTTAAAAAATGTTACAGAATTTGAAAAATGTTCTGAATTTGAAAAAATGTTCCGGAATTAAAAAAATGTTCCAGAATTTGAAGACATTTTTCTGACTTTTATAAAATCTTCCGGAATTTGAGAAAATCTTAAGGATTTTTTATAAATATGTTTTGCATTTTTTGAAAACATGTTAATGTTCGTAATTTGACAAAATATTCGGTTTAAGAAGCCACACGTGCCATAGTAAACCAATAAAGTGTATCTGTTGCAGTGGCTGGGCTCGCACGAAAGAAGCCACATGTCTCTTGTTCTATCCTCGCGTCAAGCAGGTATTTTTAAGACTTTTTAGCTTGTTATAATAATGGGCCGGCCCAGCTGGAGTCCCGCCTGTGCGCCCGCTCGGCTGCTTGCCGCAACGAGCGGCGTATAGGAGCTCCCACAAACCGACCCATCCCTCCAAAAACAAAACACGAACCGACCCGAAGCACACTCATATGACTCGCTTTAAGCGAGCACAGGGGAAAGCATCGCGTCGCGTAGCCTAGATGGACCTACCCTGCCGCGCAGAAGGCTACGGCCTATTTTTATTTTCTGTTTTCTGTTCTCGTTTTTTGCTTCATATTTGTAAAAAAATACTTTAAAATATTATATATATATATATATATATATATATACACACAAAAAAAACTTTTTTAAACTTATTTAAAAAAATGAAAAGTGTTTGATTTTTTTAAAGTATTAGTTAATGTTGAACAAGTATTTGAAAAATATTGAACAAGTATTTGAAAAGTTTGAATAAGAATGAAAATTGTTGAAAAAGTATTTGATAAATATTGAATAAGTATTAAAAACGATGAGTTTTCAAAAATGTAGAAGAAATATTTTAAAATGTTGAATAAGTACTAAAAATCTTGAAAGGTATTTTAAAATGTTAATAAGTATTCCCTCCATCCCAAATTCTTTTCTTTGATTTGTCTAAGTATGAATGTATCTAGTCATGTTATAGTATTTAGATACATCTATTTCTAGACAAACCTAAGACAAGAACTTTGAGACGGAGGGAGTATTAAACAGATGTTGAACAAGTAGCTGGAAAAAGTTGAACATGTACATGAAAAAATTGAAAAAATGAAGAAACAAATGCAAACAACATGAAAAAAACTGAGAAGAAAAAAACCCGAAAAAAGCAAAAAAAACTGAGAAGAAAAAATACTAAAAAATGAAGAAACAAATGCAAACAACATGAAAAAAACTGAGAAGAAAAAACCCAAAAAAAACAAAAATAAACTCGCTCGGGTCGCCTCAACTAGGTAGCGTCCCTACAACTAAACACTTGCGAGAAGCGGGTGGTGTGTCTACTACCCTCGGTGCTCTCCCCGGGAGACTAGGGATCGAACCTCCATTCTCCCCCATTGAATTTTCTTTTTTTGTTTAATTTGCATGCTTTAGTGATTGTTCTCTATCGTATCCCTTAATGCGATAAATAGTCCTTCGTTTAATTTGCATGCTTGAGTGATTGTTCTTTATCGTATCCCTTAATGCGATAAATAGTCATTCGTTTAATTTGCATGCTTGAGTGATTGTTCTCTATCGTATCCCTTAATGCGATAAATAGTCCTTCGTTTAATTTGCATGCTTGAGTGATTGTTCTTTATCATATCCCTTAATGCGATAAATAGTCCTTCGTTTAATTTGCATGCTTGAGTGATTGTTCTCTATCGTATCCCTTAATGCGATAAATAGTCCTTCGTTTAATTTGCATGCTTGAGTGATTGTTCTCTATCGTATCCCTTAATGCGATAAATAGTCCTTGGGCTCAAACCATCACCCCGTACCCATGCTTCAGTGGTTGTTCTCTATCGTATCCCTTAATGTGATAAATAGTCCTTGGGCTCAAACCATCATCATGTACCCATGCTTCAGTGGTTGTTCTCTATCGTATCCCTTAATGCGATAAATAGTCCTTGGGCTCAAAACATCACCCCGTACCCATGCTTCAGTGGTTGTTCTCTGTCGTATCCCTTAATGCGATAAATAGTCATTGGGCTCGAACCACCACCCCGTACCGCATGTCGACCACGAGGGGTCAAATCTGAACGAATTTAAGCGGAGCCTAGCAAACGCCCTCTACCCGATTTGGAGCCACACGCAGCAACCCCACCATACACGGGCTCCCAAAACATCACCACGCCGACACGAGAGGGCCGCACAGCTGGGCTCGCTGCAAGCCCTGCAACTCCATTTGCCGGCCCAATTGTCCCATGCCTGCCTCTGCGAGCGATCAAACAAGAGAGAGGCGTCGCCAAGCTAGCGTAGCGGGGGCGAGGCGTGGGTAGCGTTGGAAATATACCCTAGAGGCAATAATAAATTGGTTATTATCATATTTTCTTGTTCATGATAAACATTAATTATCCATGCTATAATTGTATTGACCGAAAACTAAAATACATGTGTAGATATATAAACAACACAGTGTACCTAGTGAGCCTCTACCAGACTAGTTCGTTGATCATGATGGTTAAGGTTTCATAGCCATAGACATGAGTTGTTGTTTGATAACGGGATCACATCATTAGGAGAATGATGTGATGGACAAGACCCAACCGTAAGGTTATCAAATGATTGTATCACTTAGTTTATTGCTACTGGTTTCTTCATGTCAGGTATATGTTCCTAAGACCATGAGATCATGCAATCCACTAACACCGGGGAAATACCTTGTATGCTATCAAACATTACTTCGTAACTGGGTGATCATAAACGTGCTCTACAGGTATCTTTGAGGGTGTCTGTTGGGTTGACGTGGATTGAGACTGGTGTCCGAGTCTGGGATCTGCATTCACGAGATTCTCCAAGAACGAGGTTCGAACACTTGGGGGCTTGGCTTGCGACCTGCAACATGACGACACACAACAGCAAGATGGACGATGAACTCACTCCTCCTCATCGAAGATGACGGGAACACACGAGCTACCCAGGTTCGGACCGCCAATGGCGTAAACCCCTACTCCTGCTTTTGATTTGTTTTCTTGGAAAGGGGGATCTTTAGGCTCTCGTGGACGGGGGTTGGGGAGAGAATGGTTCGATCCCCTGCACAGATGCGGTCCTGACCCTCTTGTAGTGCCTTGGTCCTCTTCCCCGAAAACATGAGCGGGAAAGGGTAGCCACGAAGCGACAATTCGATAGGGGACAAGAATCCAATCCTATCCTAGCTAAAGGTGGTCTTCGCCTGATAAAGTAGCCTTCATGACATGGTCGTGGGCTTGGGGATGACCCTTGTTCCACAACGCCGATCCGTCTTGATCCTCTATCACCGAAGTGGTAAGCTTTGGCCATCTCCTTTTGAGGGAGTAGCTGGCGCTACCTCTAATCATCAGAAGGGAAAGCCTCCCTATTCGTGTCGGCTAGCGCAGTACATGTTGTCCTTCTCTACATGAGTGTACCACCTACGTGAAGGGTGCAGGACTCTGCGGTTGGTGCCGCACGCCAAGTCTCATGAGGCCACCTCGCGGGGTGTCCTGGCGCTCGAAGGCCTCGGGTGGGCCTGAACTGGCAGCGAGGGGGCCTGGCGAGCATGCCCCTCGCAAGGCGGCTCCCTTCGGAGCAGCCAAGGCACGACTCTTTCTCTTGGGCCGGCTCGTGCATCGTCCTTGAGGCAAGTGGGAGACGGATCGTGGTACCCCGGGTTCCACTAGGCCGACAGTAGGCCCCCGACCCACGCGTGCACGCTTCGCTTGCCAAGGGTGAAACGACGCAGGTCCCTCGAACTGTCAGGCCTCGAGACGACACGTAGCAGGTGTAATGGAGTGGAACGCGCTCACACCCCACGGTGTTTGGGAACCGTCGCCCGGAAATTAAAGGTCCACAAGCGTGGGCGCGGTCGCACCATTATCCCTCTTGTAGCAATTCCCCTTCGTCCTTCATGTGCTCTTTGTACCCTCGCCGCCATGGCCCCGGGAAAGAAATTAGTAGCTGCCATCGCCTCCGCCAGCAAGAGCGCCCCAACGGGGGAGCTTGGCCTAGCCCTGCTGCTGCCCAAGATCACTAGCAATAGCGGGCTGGCCAAGGTGTGCCCTCTACTGGCCTCCGAGCACTTCAAGGGAAGCGCCACACAGATCTGCTCGGGAGCGCACCCGAGACACGAGCTCACGAGCATGGCGGTGCCCGTCTTCCTCCACTCACTCTACGCGGGGGTGCTGCCCTCCTTCTCTGACTTCCTCCTAGCCATCCCGGGGCACTACCGGACCCGCCTACTCCACCTTCCACCCAACTCTATCCTCGTCCTCGCCCTCTTAGCATACCTCTGCGAGGCCTTCCTGGGGATAATGCCATTTGTGGCGCTCTTCCGAACCTTTTATAGCCTGCGGGTATCCTCGGGAATCCACTGCTCCCGGGGCGCCTCCTTCCTCATCGACGATGAGATGCGCAAGGTCTTCGTGGATATGAGGATCTGGAAGATGGTGGAGAACTTAGTCCACCCGAGCCCAAACCTTGTCCACCCGAGCGCGAGCCCTAGGTCCAAGCCTCCGCCAGCTCACACTAAGGAGAAGGAGGATCGTTGCCCTCACCCTATATCGCCTACCAAAACCCGACCGCCGGATCTGCACTATCCACACCCTAGTAAGCCCGCGCCGCCGCTAGTCGACAACCATCTTAACTAGTAACATATCGAAGATAGAATTAGAGAAAAGGGGAGGTACCTCTGTATCGCCCTATACCTCTCACAACTACGCCTTTCATAATCTAGGTTCCTACAAACCATATTTGTCGTGGGTATAAGTCTGACAGTAGATGTGTAGGGTACGAAAGGATGGGCAGAGCCTTAGCTACGGCGAGGTTGTATGAGTTCAGGCCCCTCTACGGTGGAGGTAAAAGCCCTACGTCTCAGTGCTCTTGGGAGCTTAATGTCGAGTGAAATATGGATTACAGTGAAAATGCTAACCCCTGCACCAGTGGGGAGGGGTGGCTTATATAGAGTACGCTGCCCTTCACAACGGTCCGGTCCGCAGGGGTGGAGTAGTGGCGAATAAATGCCTATGTTACAGGTAACGTATGCCTTAAATGCTAATAATGGTGTATGAAAATGTATGACCGTTGCCCTCCAGGGAGGTTACGATATACAGAGTGGAATCCAGTCGGCAGTTTAATACGCTCCGAATGCTCATCTCCGACTGGATGATGGGGGGAATCATTACCGACTGGATGATGGGAGGTCCTTAATTCAGTCGGAACTGACTAAGGGCCTTGTCCCTTAAGAAGGGTAGTCCTTGGGTAGGACCTATAGGGCAGACCTATGACCCTACCCTGGGACTATGACCCCATCATTAGTCCCCGAATGGATCGGGGTTGGAACGACGAACTGATGCCTGGAATGCGGATCCGAGTGGTATGGATGCGACTTTGGCGTGGTTTGCCTCGATCCATTTTATCCTCTTGACCAGTGATCCGAGTGGATATATCTGTGAAACGAACCGTCAGAGACCGAGTGCTTCCGCGGAATCTTTCGACGTGACCGGTCAACTGACAGCGGCGGATTTTCTGGGATCCTCAAATTTCGGTTGCCGCGCGCTCAGCGGGGATGACGGCATCGTCATCGAGTAGTTTCTGCCGCCTCGATTACCGCGCCTTCATCTCCTCCACTAATATCGCAGCAGCCGGTCGGGGGATAAGATTTCGGGGCCACCTGTTAGTGACCCAGTCGGAAGCTTATTTAAACCTCCCTAGCGAGGGTTTCTCGTTGTGCTCTCCTGATAATCGCACTCGCCCCGCTTCTCCCGTAGCTCCCTGCGCACTCCAAGCCTCCTCCTTCCTCTCCTCCCCTGCGGATCTGCAACCTCCACCATGACGAAGGGGCAGACGAGCAAGCTCGAGTCGCAGAAGAAGAAGAAGAAGGCGGCGGCTCCTGCTCAGCGGTGACAGCGGGCATTGCCGGCGGGTTGGATCCAGGGGGATTTCCTCCCCTCCACCGTGACGACGGACGACCTGCTGGAGCTGGTGGAGCAAGGTATGATCGCCAACAAGTCGTGGAGGCTGCCGGCGGAGGGCGAGACAGAGCCGGCGCCCCAGGAGGGGGAGCGCGTCTTGCTGCTCAGTCACGTGTACCGGGGCTTCTCTCTGCCTCCTCATCCCTTCTTCAGAGGTATCATGAACCACTTCGGGGCGCGGCTCCATCACTTTCCTCCCAACGCGATAGCTCATCTTTCTGCATTCGTCATGCTTTGCGAGTGCTTTATCGGTTATCCTCCCCATTGGGGGCTCTTTAAGTACATCTTCTCCGCTAGATCCCAAACCGTCAAAAAACTTAGCCAGTCGGACGACAAAACTCATATCCTCCAGCTTTGCGGGGGCTTAGGCTTCCAGAAGAAAAGCAAAAGTAGCTACCCCGCTCTTCAGTTGTCCGAGTCCGTTAAGAACTGGCAGTCGACTTGGTTCTATTGCCAGGACGTCGCCTGTCCGAATGCCGCAACTGGGCTGCCACCTTTTAGTCTAGACCGACCGGCTCCGCCCAGGCAGCTTGCGCTCATGAAGATGGAAAAGATCCAGATCCAACCTCTGGTCGAAGTGCTGATAGATGTCGTCCGCAAGGGAGTCACCGGCACGGATCTGCTGGAGACTTTTCTGGGTCGGCGCATCTAGCCTCTGCAAGCTCGACACCATGCCATGTGGCACTACGCGGGGCCTGGGGACTCCACTCGGACTCATCCCGAATGCGTGACCGGGGAGGTTGTGACGGCATGGGTCCGCGGCATCACAGGCGCCTACGATAACCCCAGAGGAGCCCGGCGAGTGAAGCCCTTCCGCGCTGACAACCCTCCTCCGAATGAGGTGAGCATATCTTGCCGAGTGCTTACAATTCCCTTAGATTTGCCACTTTTTCTTGCATCACCGTCTGACGTCTGATGTTGTCAACTGTATCTTGTGCAGGCGTAGACCAACTGGTATTCTCCCGTCTCGAACGGGAATCCGGCTGAGGAAGAGGAAGGCATCCAGGAGGGCAGCGTGGACAGCGTCGAGTACGTCTCCGACAGTGGGGAGACGGAGGAGGAGACCGAAGAGGAGGGGGGGAAGTTGGGGAGCAGAGCTCGCCACCCCCACCACCAGAGCCTAGAACTAAGCACCGTCACGAACCCGTGACTCCGTCGGCTCCTCCAGCGGACCCGAGTGCCTCGCCAGCTCCTCCCATGGTTCAGAGTGCCTTGCCAGCTACTCCCGTGGCTCCGAGTGCTCGGAGCACAAAGAGGACTAGGGACGCTGCTGCCGAGCCCACGGACCAACCTTCCAAGGTGGCCAAACCGAGTGGATCCAAGCCTCGGAAAGCTTTGCCTCGGATGAGGATCGCTGTTCCCGTTGCCTCAGCGTAAGTGTCTTGTTCTCCTATCTTCTTTCAGTATTTGACTGAACTCATGCTTATCGGTCGAGTGGATTTTACTCGACAGAGCTGCTACCTCCGCCACCTCTCTGCCACGTCAGGAAGACGATCCCATGGATACGGATAACGTTGCCACATCCCAACAAGGTACGTCGTGACGACTCCGAGAGTTTGCATTATTGTTTCGTGAATTCTATCTTTAATCTTGCCCTTTTTCCGTGGTCTCACGTTGTTCAGTCGGGCTTCCTTCAGAGGCGATTCATCTGGAGGAGGATGACCAGAAGAGGTCCGGGCAAGCTTCGGTGCCTGTCCTTGAGGTTGTTCCATCTGCTACCGCCCCCGCCATGGACGCGTCGCCGACCGAGACGATGCCGTCGACTGAGACGGTGCTCATCGCGGCTGAACCGACTGGAGCAGGACTTGGGATGCCCAAGGAGTCTCCTGTCGTGCCGGGTCCGTCGATCGTCCAGTACAACGCCCAACACCTCCCGGAAGATCAAGTGGGAGCCGCCAAGGCGGCCATGGTGCAGGTGGAGTTGATGGCGGGTGATGCCAAGGGGGCGTACGACTCCATCGCATCTTTGTACAAGAGAAGCTTGGAGCCCCGGGATGATATCTAAGTAAGTGCGCTAGTAAGTATTTGCTTTCCTCTTGTAACCCACTAGGGGTTTAAGCGATATACTCGGATACAGTAGGATTATATTGCAATGGGTTCACTCCGAGTGAACCCAGTGAGTGTAGTCCCCGAGACTTCTGTCGAGTGCTTGCACCGACAGTCGTCTTTATATACATTTTCCTTGACTTAATCGGATCAGAACTAATCTGTCCGAATGATACCAGTGGGGGCACTCCTAGTGCACCCACTGGAAGTAGTCCCCGAGAGTAATTTTGCTATGGTCGGGTAGTAGTAGCCTCATAGGCTTGTTTTTGTTATGTAGCTCAATAGGGCGGACCTGTTCGAGCTTCATGCCACTGGGGTCACTCTTAGTGAACCCACTGGATGTAGTCCCCGAGACCGCTGTCGACTGCTTGCGTCGGCAGGGGTCTGAAGAATTTTGAACTTTTATTGTTTTCCTTGTTGAATGTGTCTGATCTCTTCTTCGCGTTGATTTGCAGAAGACTTGCGAAATGGGATCAGCGTACAATGCTCTGAAGGCTGAAAAGATTCAGCTTGCTGCGGAATTTGAGGTAGTTGTGAATGACTTAGCTGGTGTGAAGGTGGCACTTGCTGACCGAGAGAAGTCTTTGGAGGAGTCCCGGGAGACCAACAAGGCATTGGTGGCCGAAATTGAGAAAATGGGCAAGCAAAGAAGTGAACTGATGGGTCAAATGCAGGTGATGAACCGTCGATGCATTTCGCAGGAGAAGTATGTCAACGACTGGGCGAGGAAGATGATTGCACTGCTCGGTGGTAAGTTGCTTGCCGAGTGCTTCTTGACTTTGTAATTCATTCTGCGCTTACTTTCTGCTCGTCTTTTCTTTGCAGATTTTTGTCTGGACGCTGAGGCTGAAGCAGCCGACATTGAACGGTCAGTTGTTCCGAACATTCCACTCGGCGACGAAGCGAATCGGGACATGCTCCGAGCACATATTCGCCTTGGCAGAGTGGGGCCTTTCATCGGCCGTCTGAGAGAAGTCATCGGCTGGATCGACAAGGAGCTGTGGCCCGAAGACGATTCCCGGCAGGAAATAGAAGGGCTGATGACTCGGCTGGAGGACGTCCCGAACCGAGTGCAGGCATGGAAGAAATCTGCCGCTCGCTGTGGTGCGGACGTGGCGCTATCGCTGGTCCGAGTGCACTGCAAGGAAGCTCGCGAAGAGAAGCTGAAGGCGTTGCAGGTCGCCAACACCAAGAAGCTTCGATTCGAAGATTTCATGGAGACCTTCCTTGAGACCGCCACTCGCATCGCAGACGGGATCGACCTTGACACTTTTGTGGAGCCTGCCAGTCCCGGTGCCAGTCCTGACGATGCTTGAAAAACTTTACCTCGGTATGCCGAGTGGTATCTGTAACAAACTTTGGCCACTGCTGTTGGCCGTCACATTCGTGGTTCGGTGTGGATAAGCTTGATCTACACCGAGCTGCCTATCGTTGAACCTACTTTGAATCCGAATCTAATATTTCGCTCTTCTTTCGCTCTTTTTTTGACACAATTGTGGCTCGTGGTTTCTGTTTGGCGTTTCTTGGTGAAGCCAATGGCAAACATGCGAAGCATGTAATTGTTAATTGTCTTCACATCCACATGAGCCTCAATGAGGGTCTGCTAAGCCTCCGAGTGGATGTCGAGGATACACTCGAACGAAGCTTGTTACTTAGGCGATTCTGGATCGCAACTGAGTCTCCGAGTGCGGCATCTCGTGCGCACTCGGAGCGAGTTGATACTCATGTAGTTGTCAGTTGTCTCGACATCCACATGAGCCTCAATGAGGGTCTGCTAAGCCTCCGAGAGGATCTCTAGGATACACTCGAAGGAAGCTTTTTTACTTAGGCGATTCTTGATCGCAGCTAAGTCCTCGAGTGCGGCATGTCGTGCGCACTTGGAGAGAGTTGATACTCATGTAGTTGTCAGTTGTCTCGACATCCACATGAGCCTCAATGAGGGTCTGCTAAGCCTCCGAGTGGATCTCGAGGATACACTCGAAGGAAGCTTTTTACTTAGGCGATTCTGGATCGCAGCTAAGTCCCCGAGTGCGACATCTCGTGCGCACTCAGAGCGAGTTGATACTCATGTAGTTGTCAGTTGTCTCGACATCCACATGAGCCTCAATGAGGGTCTGCTAAGCCTACGAGTGGATCTCGAGGATACACTCGAAGGAAGCTTTTTACTTAGGCGATTCTAGATCGCAGCTAAGTCCCCGAGTGCGGCATCTCGTGCGCACTCGGAGCGAGTTGATACTCATGTAGTTGTCAGTTGTCTCGACATCCACATGAGCCTCAATGAGGGTCTGCTAAGCCTCCGAGTGGATTTCTAGGATACACTCGAAGGAAGCTTTTTACTTAGGCGATTCTTGATCGCAACTAAGCCCTCGAGTGTGACGTTTAGTGCGCACTCGGAGACAATTTTTGTACTTAGGCAATTCTGGATCGCAGCTAAGTCCCCGGGTGCGACGTTTAGTGCACACTCGGAGAAAGTTTGTACTTAGGCGATTCTGGATCGCAGCTAAGTCCCCGGGTGCGACGTTTAGTGCCCACTCGGAGAAAGATTGTACTTAGGCGATTCTGGATCGCAGCTAAGTCCCCGAGTGGGACGTTTAGTGCACACTCGGAGAAAGTTTGTACTTAGGCGATTCTGGATCGCAACTAAGTCCCCGAGTATGACGTTTAGTGCACACTCGGAGAAAGTCTGTACTTAGGCGATTCTGGATCGCAGCTAAGTCCCCGAGTGTGACGTTTAGTGCACACTCGGAGAAAGTCTGTACTTAGGCGATTCTGGATCGCAGCTAAGTCCCCGAGTGTGACGTTTAGTGCACACTCGGAGAAAGTTTGTACTTAAGCGATTCTGGATCGTAGCTAAGTTTTTTTTTTGAGACCGGAGTCTGCCAACACGGAAGAATTTTGAATCTGCAAAAAATCAATCTGCTTTGTATTACTTCAATGATACTTGTTCTTTTCATTGCCCCATTCGGCGGTCACGTGTAGAAGCGCTTCAGGAGATCTCCGTTCCATGCTCGCGGCTCATCCGTTTCCCTGTCGAGGTTGTAGAGTCGATATGCTCCGTTGTTCAACACCTTGGAGATGATAAAGGGTCCTTCCCAAGCGGGAGCCAACTTGTGAGGTCTCTGCTGATCCACTCGGAGCACCAGGTCGCCTGCTTGGAATGTACGACTCCTGACGTGCCGCGCGTGAAATCGCCGCAGATCTTGTTGATAAATGGTTGAGCGAGTCAGTGCCATCTCGCGCTCCTCTTCTAGAAGATCCACTCTGTCTTGCCTGGCTTGCTCTGCGTCGGCTTCGGAGAAGAGTTCGACTCGTGGAGCGTTGTGAAGCAAGTCACTCAGAAGGATTGCCTCTGCTCCGTAAACGAGGAAGAACGGGGATCGCCCTGTAGATCTATTTGGACTTGTGCGGAGGCCCCACAACACCGAAGGCAGCTCGATGACCCATGTGCCGGCAGCATGTCCAACTTCCCGCAGGAGTCGAGGCTTCAACCCTTGAAGAATAAGTCCGTTCGCCCGCTCTGCTTGCCCGTTTGTTTGGGGATGCACCACAGATGCAAAATCCACTCGGATACCTTGGCATGTACAGAAACCTTTGAATCTGTCCGAGTCAAAGTTTGTGCCATTGTCAGTGATTATGCTGTGCGGTACCCCGAATCTGGAGATGATGTCCCTGACAAACTTGATGGCCGTAAGGGCGTCGAGTTTCTTGATGGGCTTGGCTTCAATCCACTTGGTGAACTTGTCGACTGCCACCAACAGATGTGTGAATCCACCTTGGCCTGTCCTGAATGGACCGACTGTATCTAATCCCCACACTGCAAACGGCCAAACAAGGGGGGTTGTCTTCAGCGCAGACGTTGGCTTGTGAGACTTGTTCGAGTAGAACCGACAGCCTTCGCATCGGTCGACCATATCCTTCGCCATTTCATTCGCCTGCAACCAGAAGAAACCAGCTCTGAATGCTTTGGCGATGATTGCTCTTGAGGAGGCATGATGACCGCAAGTTCCCGAGTGAATTTCTTCCAGGATTAACTGCCCCTCCTCAGGGGAGATGCATCGTTGAAGGACGCCTGGAACACTTTCTTTGTACAACTGACCATCAATGACGGTGAACGACTTCGACCTGCGGACGACCTGTCTGGCTTGGACCTCATCTTCTGGTAATTCTCGCCTTAGGATGTACGCAATGAACGGCATAGTCCAATCGGGGATGATAGTGAGAATCTCCATGATCAGATCAACCACAGCGGGGACCTCGACTTCAGTCGGATCTGTCGAGCTCTTTGGTTGTACTGGTTCCTCTGTGAAGGGATCTTCTTTAACTGAGGGAAGGTGTAGGTACTCGAGGCAGACATCACTCGGGACTGGTCTCCGAGTGGATCCAAGTTTCGCCAACTCATCAGCTGCTTGGTTTTTCAGTCGCGGAACATGGTGGAGTTCGAGACCTTCAAACTTTTTCTCGAGCTTCCTCACTGCGTTGCAGTATGTAGTCATGGTGGGGTTCCTTACGTCCCACTCCGTCATCACTTGATTAACCACAAAATCTGAATCGCCATAGACCATCAGGCGACGGACACCGAGTGTGATGGCCATGCGCAATCCATAAAGGAGAGCTTCATATTCTGCCTCGTTGTTGGAGGAATCGAAATGTATCTGCAACACATACTTGAGTTTGTCACCTTTTGGCGATATGATCACAACGCCAGCGCCGGAGCCATTCAACATCTTGGACCCATCGAAGAACATTGTCCAATGAGCCGAGTAGATGTGGGTCGGTTGCTGTTGTTCTACCCATTCTGCTATGAAGTCAGCCAGGGCTTGAGACTTTATAGCTTTCTTGGCCTCGAACTTGATGTCGCAGTATAACATCTCCATTGCCCACTTCGCCACTCGGCCTGATGCGTCCCGATTGTGGAGGATTTCCGACATCGGAGCATCAGAAACGACGGTCACCGAGTGGTCTTGGAAATAATGAGCCACCTTCTTCGCAGTCATGTAAATCCCGTAAATAAGCTTTTGATAATGGGGATACCTCTGCTTGGAAGGAGTCAGGACTTCGGAGTCATAATACACTGGCCGCTGAACCTTGTATGCCTTGCCTTCTTCTTCGCGTTCGACTATGAGAACAGTGCTGACGACTTGATTTGTAGCCGTGATGTACAGAAGAAGGGGTTCTTTACTGAGCGGAGCAGTAAGAACCGGCTGGGTGGAAAGCAGGGCTTTGAGGTCGTCGAATGCAATTTGGGCTTCGTCTGTCCACTCGAAAGTATCTGATTTCTTCATGAGTCGGTACAGAGGTAGCGCTTTCTCGCTGAGTCGACTGATAAACCTCTCAAAGCCGCTAGGCAACCTATGAGCCTTTGAACATCGTGTATTCTGACCGGCCGCTCCATTCGGATGATGGTCTCGATCTTTTCGGGGTTGACATCGATCCCTCGTTCGAAAACGAAGAAACCGAGTAACTTTCCGCTGGGAACACCGAATGAACACTTGGCAGGGTTGAGCTTGATATCGTACCTACGAAGGTTGGGAATGTTTCTGCCAAGTCAGTCAGCAGGTCGGAACCTTTGCGTGACTTGACTACGATATCATCCATATACGCTTCCACATTTTGACCGATCTGGTCAAGGAGGCATTTTTGGATCATGCGCATAAAAGTTGCTCCTGCATTCTTCAAACCGAACGGCATAGTGATGTAGCAGAACCACCCGAATGGGGTGATGAAGGCTGTTTTTAATTCATCGGGGCCATACACACAGATCTGATGATAGCCCGAGTAGGCATCAAGGAATGACAAACGCTCGCAACCCGCAGTCGAATCGACAATTTGATCAATGCGGGGGAGCGGGAAATGGTCTTTTGGGCAGACCTTATTGAGATGCTTGAAGTCGATGCACATTCGGAGAGACTTGTCCTTCTTGGGCACCATAACAACATTGGCGAGCCACTCGGAGTGGTGTACCTCGCGAATGAAGTTGGCTGTCAAAAGTTTAGCCACCTCCTCTCCGATTGCCTTCCTCTTGTGCGCGGCGGACCGACGCATGCGTTCTCGGACAGGCCGAGCAGGAGGATCCACATGCAGTCGGTGCTCAGCCAACTCTCTGGGTACACCTGGCATGTCAGCGGGCTTCCTTGCGAAGACGTCCCAGTTCTCACAGAGGAATTGGATGAGCTCGGCTTCCTATTTTGGATCGAGGGTGGTGGAGATGTTCGTCGGGGCAGCGGTGTCGTCCGTCGGGTGGATGCTGACCTTCTTCGTGTATCCCGCCGACTGGAATGCGGACTCCGAAGCTGGCTTCTTCGAACGCATCAAGTCAGCGGGGTCGGCTGTCTTCTTGTACTCGTCGAGCTCGAGGATAGCCATCTGCTGATCGGCGATCCTCGACCCCTGCTGCAGACACTCCTCGGCCCGCTGCCGATTGCCTATGACAGTGATCACGCCTTTGGGACCTGGCATCTTCAGCTTCAGGTACACGTAACATGGACGGGCCATGAAACGTGCATACGCCGGACGGCCCAGAATCGCGTGGTATGCACTCTGGAAGTCCACCACCTCGAATGTCAGCTTTTCCTTGCGGAAGTTCTTGTCGGAGCCGAAAACGACGTCCAACGAG
The DNA here is from genome assembly GCF_904849725.1 of Hordeum vulgare subsp. vulgare. Classification (NCBI taxonomy): domain Eukaryota; kingdom Viridiplantae; phylum Streptophyta; class Magnoliopsida; order Poales; family Poaceae; genus Hordeum; species Hordeum vulgare. The sequence continues at coordinate 523,905,629 of NC_058523.1, forward strand.
ATCTGGCCGAGTGACTTGGCCTTTCGTCCAGGGACGACTCCGTGGAACTGCATGCTGCTCTCGCTAAGTTTGGACATCGGAATGCCCATCCCCTTGAGAGTGTCGGCGTACATGATGTTCAAGCCGTTGCCGCCGTCCATGAGGACTTTGCGCAGTCGAACTCCTTCCACCACCGGGTCGACGACCAGAGCCTGCCTCCCTGGGGTGGGCACGTGTGCTGGATGATCCGACTGGTCAAAGGTGATCGCAGTCTGAGACCATTTGAGGAACGTGGGGTTGGTTGGGGTGGCCATGTTCACCTCCCTGTTCACCAGCTTCAGACGACTCTTGCTTTCCACGTCAGCAAAAATCATCAGTGTTGCATGGACTTGGGGGAACGGATCCTCCTTGTCCTCATCATCCTATTCGTTGTCCTTTTCACTCGGCTGCCCTTCGCCGAACCCTTGGATCAGGAGGCGACATTGCCGAGTGGTATGCTTCGGGAATATGGCATTGCCTTCTTCGTCCATCTTTGTGTGGATTGGACATGGCTGATCCAGGATGTGGTTTCCGAACTGCTTCTTCTTGGGGGTGAAATGAGCCTTCCCCTTGCCCTTGAACTTGGCATTGGTAACGGCTGCGGCCTCTGCCTGCGGAGTGGACGGAGCTTTCTGCTTCTGCTTCTGAGTGTTGTTCCCATCTCCATCGGCGACTGCTTTATGCTTGCCGCTACGAATGCGGTCCTCTTCTTCGCCATTTGCATAGCGTGCCGCTATCTCCATCATCTTGCTCATGGAGATGTCGCCTGTCCAACCGAACTTCAGGTACAGATCTCTGTACCGCACGCCTGCCTTGAAGGCGCAGATCCTTGGTGCTCTGTGGCGTTCTCTACCGTGTGGTAGAGGGTTGTCCAACGCTGGATGAAATCGCGCAGGGGCTCATTCTGCTTCTGGACACAGTGCTGGAGCTCCACGAGACCAGCAGGGCGTTTGCACGTCCCCTCGAACGTCCTGATGAAGACTCGGGCCAGATCTGCCCACCTGTAGATGCTCGAAGGAGCTAACTGGTTCAGCCACGCTCGTGCCGAGCCGTCGAGCATCAGGGGGAGATGTTTCATGGCGACCTGGTCATCACCACCACCGATCTGGACCGCCACCCGGTAGTCATCCAGGCACGTTTCTGGCTTGGATTCTCTTCTAAACTTGCTGATCCCCGTCGCCAATCGGAAGTTGGGAGGGATGTCAACCGAACGGATGGCCCGACTGAAACACTCGGGGCCAGAGACGATGGTCCTGCTTCCACTCGGACGGTCTCTATCGTGACCATCGCGGTGGGCTCGACTCCTGTCGACCTTCCTCTGGGCGATGTACCCTCTTGCGTCGGGCCTTGGATCATAAGTGTCACCGACCGAACGCCGATCATCATGATGTCGGGGCCCGTAGGGCCCACCCCGCGGAGGGGTGCGTGAACGGCGACGATCTTCGGGGTTCATGGAACGACTGCCTCCTCTGTGTCGCTGATGAGAATCGGGGCTGAAAACTGACCGATGCGTGTTCGCGTGAACAGAACTATTGTGGATCCTGTTGTGCGACTGGGAGACCGCTGAATTCTGTTGCTGCACTGCGTGCAACAGGGCACGGATCTGCTCAATCCCTTTGCCAGCCTTTGAATCTGTCGGCTGGAGGGAATCGGCTATCTTGGCGGCGGCAGCTAGGTTGAGGACGGGTGTGCAGAACACCTCCACGTTGCTCTAACGAGTGCGTCGACTGGCAGAACGGCGGGGCTGACGGCGAGCGCCGGATGACTCGCCGACCTCGTGCTCGTTCCGACCAGTTTGGCGGGGACTTTCACGGGAATTGGCCATGTGAACTTCGGCTGCAGGCCCACGACCCAAGTACTCGGAAGACAACTCAGTTGGAACTGAGTCCGATCGCTGGGACGGCGGCGCAACCACAACCGACTCGAGGACCGCCACTTGAGAGGACGCGTTCTGGCGCGCCTGGGCATGTCGCACCCAGCGCTGGAGCCGCGGACGGCGAGACCGCTTGTTGCGGCGCGTGACGGAGGCGAAGATCGACACCGGAGCCGACTGCTGGAGAAGAAGGATGCCGCGGGCGCCGGCACGGAAGTGCGTAGCCCCGCGACTGGGGAGCGCCTCGACGTCGAGAGGCGCATCCCGAAGCCATGCCGAATCGTCGACGATGAAGGAGAGTGCGCCGAAGAGGATCTCATGACCCATGCACCAATCTCCACCGGACGACATGATGAAAAGATGTAGTCGCAAACTCGCCGGAAGTCGGTTAGACGCCTGCCCCACGGTGAGCGCCAACTGTCGTGGGTATAAGTCTGACAGTAGATGTGTAGGGTACGAAAGGATGGGCAGAGCCTTAGCTACGGCGAGGTTGTATGAGTTCAGGCCCCTCTACGGTGGAGGTAAAAGCCCTACGTCTCGGTGCTCTTGGGAGCTTAATGTCGAGTGAAATATGGATTAGAGTGAAAATGCTAACCCCTGCACCAGTGGGGAGGGGCGGCTTATATAGAGTACGCTGCCCTTCACAACGGTCCGGTGCGCAGGGGTGGAGTAGTGACGAATAAATGCCTACGTTACAGGTAACGTATGCCTTAAATGCTAATAATGGTGTATGAAAATGTACTACCGTTGCCCTCCAGGGAGGTTACGATATACAGAGTGGAATCCAGTCGGCAGTTTAATACGCTCCGAATGCTCATCTCCGATTGGATGATGGGGGTATCATTACCGACTGGATGATGGGAGGTCCTTAATTCAGTCGGAACTGACTAAGGGTCTTGTCCCTTAAGAAGGGCAGTCCTTGGGTAGGACCTATAGGGCAGACCTATGACGCTACCCTGAGACTATGACCCCATCAATATTTTTTTAGATAATAATGTTGATGGCACATAGTGTGTATTGTATTTTCCATAATATTGGTGTATTAATTTCTTAGAAGGGATATAAAAAATAGCTTCATACACAATGACAAAAGAGCAAAACAGAGCAGCAAGATGCGTCCACTTCTAGTTTTTTAGATCATTATTCCATCTCATTTGGTAACAAGTGTTACATCACTTACAAACAAAGGAATAATAGAGGCAGGAGATTGTCCATAAATACGCTATTCCGCTAGAGCCTAGATAGCCTAGCAAGCAACAATGTTTGCTTCTCTATAGCAACTTCTAGTTATCTTCTGATTTAAATAGCTATATGAGCACTAACCGATTTTTGTTTCCTCTCGTCTCAACCATCCATGTCATCAGCCCTACATTTTGATCCAACGAGGATGGCAATTTCACCCTATTGATTTTGATCCAATGATATGGTAATTTTTATCTCCTAAATTACCCCTAAAATTTTCAGTAATCCTTCCTTCATTTTCTAAAATGGACTCTCTTCTTGCGGTTAGGCGCTTGCATACCCTAGTCAGAATTTACTAATTCAAACGCTTAGCAACATAATTCCCATGCAATCTACTTTATCTGTTTTTTGAATATAAGTCTTTTTAAAAATTTCACTAGAAAACTACATACAGAGCAAGATGAGTGTATTTACATTCAAAAGTACTCCCTTCGTTCCTAAATATAAGTCTTTTTAAAGGTTTTACTAGTGGACTACATACATATGTATATAGACATACTTTAGAATGTAGATTCATCTATTACTTTAGAATGTAGATTCATCTATTTTGTTTCGTATGTAGACTTTTAGTGAAATCTCTTAAAAGACTTATATTTAGGAACGGAGGGGGTATGTCTATATATATTCGTATGTAGTCCCCTAGTGCAAACTCTAAAAATACTCATATTTAGGAACCGAGGGAGTAATGCAACAGTTATAAGCATGCGCAGCCCCGTTTCAAAACCATAAGAGGTAATGTGTAATCAGGATTAAATAGACCTCTTAATTCCTACATGAAATTTATTATAAATTAACTAAGACATCACATGACATCTTCAAACACAAGAGCTACAACATATCCATATTAGGCCGGAAACAAATTACAACAATATCAATGCATATCAGCCTAGGAAGCTGCAACCAAAACAACACGAAAGTTTTTCATGTGCCCCCAGGCCACAAGAAACCAGGTTATCATGCTGTGACAATCACTCACTGTCAAAAGCCCTTCATGTCAAAAGTGGCAGGCACGGATGTACTCGGGAGACACCTGTCTTTGTTCCCTCTGATAAACTACAGGTAAATTATTGACAACCGCTCTGTTTCTCTGTTGCAAAGTGATAAAGATTGGCCTGATTTGTTAATGGAATAGGTAGTGTAACACCAGATGAAACCAGATCCTTCTCACGCTCCGTCAGGACCTTCGTGCTCTCTCTGCGGATGTTCTTACAACACGGAAGCTCAGCTGGATCAATGGCGCCTGTGCCGATGATCTTTGTCTCCAGATGAGTAGTAGCCGGCACGGTCTGGAGAGGCAACAAAGAAGACAGATGAGAAACAAAACAATTTAGTGGGTTACAGTATGGGATTGGTGAAGTGAGGTTTGCAGAGCAAATGTACGTACCACGTGACGAGCGGTGCCTTGATTTCTCCTTGTCCGAGTATCCTGCATTGTAGGGAGATAATGCAATATATGAGTATAACATAATTACATCTCAAACAGTTAGTCCCAACAGAATGTTCATGATAGTACCTGAACTTTTGTCTCTCGAACGGTGTCTCTTGGCTCTATCACGCTCCCTCTCGTGATCAGAATCTCTACCCCTAATATCACGGTCACGGCCTCTTGATCTACTTCTTTCTCTTTCCTCAGCACGGTCTACATTAGGCTCTGGCCTTTCAATCTTCGAATTTGCTGCCTGGCCTCCTTTTCCATTTAGCTCAGCAGGCAACGGCTTATCCTTGGTATCACTGTTTTCCTTCACTTTCTCTCGTCTTGCCTTGGTCAGTGAATTCTTCTCCTGGCTAGAACTCGAAGGTACAGGAGTACCCCTATCACTAGCAACAGCACTTGCTGGACTCTCCTGTATAGAAGTGCAAATAAATCCAGCAATCATTAGAAAATAACTTAAAAAGCAACAAGATAATGTATAGTGATGTTCCTTACCTTAGACGCGTGTGTATCCAAGGCCCTTCTAACACTGAAGGAATCATTATCTTTATACACTGGTATATATTGTGCCTTTGGGAGGCTGTACAGGTGAGCAAGAATTCTGCAAACTTCCTGAATTGCTGCCTCATCAGCATCAAAGACTGTCCACCAAGGAGGCTCTTCTGGGAGGGGGACCCGGTGCCTCCTAGCTGCAGCATACACAACTCCGCATGCTACTACTTCACTCTTAAACCGTACACAAAGAGTTGTCCGCAAGCTGATATAACAAACGTAGACTTCTTAGTAAGAGTGGATAAATAAGTACAAATGAAAAGGCAGATGCAAACGTCCATCAAAAGAAGAGAGGTCAGATGAACAATGAAACTTGATATCAAGAAAAATGCAAGGTTTAAATGAACAAGCATTGTACCAAGAAAACAGGAAAGCATCTAATGAACTACTCCCTCCATAAACTAATAAGACGTTTTAGATCACTATAATTTTATATCTCCCTTAAAGAAAGATCTAGCAAGTACATTCCCTACAAGCAAGTGTATGTGCGCCTGGGACCCAGTGCAGGCTACAGCACTACCGCATCACAGCATGTAGCAGGAACATCGATTAACATATTAGGACAAATAATTTACAGATCAGACACGCAACATGAATATAGTTAAAAACAATAAGATAATCCATGATCGAACAAAGTACCTATCATTGGCAAGGTTCCATGCTTCTTGTGTCAATTCAGGGGCTTCGAGTGTTGCAAGGTAGTTCGAGATGAACTTGTGAGGGTGCTCAACGTGGCAAATAAACCCCATCTCCTTCAGCAGATGTCGTTCAGTCCTTATCAGATCATGCCTCAGCTCTGTATATTTCTGCAACAATGATGAGAGTAGCAGATTTCAATTAAATATCCATGGAAAATAACTTCCATATTTACAAAACGCTGCAACAACATATGATACAGCAGCAATAACGCAAAAACTAAGGTTCGGATGCCATTCTAAGTTTCAAGTTTTTTTCTGCCGCAAATATTAAGAAATCTGAATGTGCAAATGTTTCCAGGAAACTAGGATATGGGGAATAAAGTTCAGGTTATCTGAACAAAACATACCGTTGAAAATACATCCAAGAATTCTATTGGTAGGTTTTCTCTCCTGCATTCCATTCTATGGAAGACAAATATGATATGCTTTGATCTTCTTGGACTCTCCTCCAACTTGCCAGCCAACCACACACAACTAGCAGCAACTCTCTGCAAGATGAAGAAAATCGAAGAGGCTAATTAGCTCAGCTCGTAAAAGTCTGAGAATGGTTAGGCTGTAGTAAACTGAAGATAAACCAATTTACCTTAGCACTAAATCGTGCAAATGATTTCTTGCAGTAAAACCGATGGAACAGCACTTGTGCTGTGGCCATCACTGCTTGTGGTCTTTGTTGAATCAAGGAATTGACAACACACATAATCAAATGTAGAAGAAGAAAAAACTATAACACAATAATTATATCTGTTTAATCATAACTTGTCAATAAGATTAGCATACTGATATATGTGAAATTTTGCAATATAACTCACTGTGACATCTTCAAATAGGTTAGTATGAAACAAAGTTTTTTTTTACTTTAGTGTATTAACTATGATGGAGCCACCGCTATATTGCTTTAGTAGCCAAATCACATTGCATATGACATCAACTCTCTATGCTATTCGGTCTGTTAAAATCAATTGTTAATCCACTGAAGTAAAAAATAAAATGTTTTCGCACTAACCTATTTGGAGATGTCAAAATGAGTTGTGTTTCACCTATGTAACCCTAAGAGAATCCTCGTAATGTATGCAAAATTTGCGTTTGGACGTGCTCGATTTCCAATGGAAGCTTATCACCAAACCCTAGAAAACTTATGAGCTTGCAAAATTCGGGAACAAAGGGGGGGGGGGGGGGGGGGGGGGGAGAGGGAGAGGGAGGACAAAAGGATACAGCCTGAGGAGGATGCCGCTCTCCTGGATGAGGTCGCAGCCGTAGACACGGAGGGTCGTCTCGGCGGCCTCGTCGATCCCATCCTTCCGCGACGGCGAGTCGCGCAGCTGCTCGTCCGTGAGGTAGAACGTGTCGATCGCCGTGTAAATCATGTCTCCCCCTGCTCACGGTGTTCAATCGGGCAGGAACCGCCCGGCCGGGGCGGCGCGCCGTGGCGGCTGGGGGTAGGGCGTGGTGCGGCGGCTGACGGGAGGGGAGGAGAGGGAAGGCGGCGAAGGAGGAAGGGGCCGGTAGCGGCGGCGTTGCAGGTGGGCAGGGAGGAGGCCGGAGGATCTCTGGGAGGGAAGGAGGCGACGGCGTGCCAGCTGGAGGTTTGCGGCGGCGTCGCGCGATAGGGAGGGAGAAGCCTCGCCCCTGGAGGAAAGGGGAAAGAAGAAGGGGCACGGGTGAAAAATAGAAAGAAAAAAAATATATGGCTGGGCCATCTCATCCTGGATGAAGGGCCCAGATTCTTGTGGATGGATCTGATACTTCTTCGAAATGGCAGTTATACCGTATTTATTAAAAAAAAAGAATTATTAATTAGGGAAAACCGACGAAAAACTAGACAAACACTATGTTAGTTATTTGCACACAACTTCCTTGGTTCTACTCCTTTTGCTTTCAGAACCACCTCTTCTCGTCCACTCGTGACGGTTGATGTTGTTTCCAGCGTCTTCGAGGCAACTTGTTACAGTACTTTCAATCGGTTGTGTTGTCGTTCAATCTTTGCTCAAATCCACCAAAATCTTCAATACCTTACTGCGCGCGTGTGATCTGATCGTCTCAGCTCATTTTCCCCACAAGAGTTCACAGCTTTCTCATAGGATTAGTGAAGAATCACGGCTCACAAAATCCACAAATCTAATCCAAACGAGAGGAGCCATCAATTCCTCGCGAGAGCGGAGGGTTGGAGTGTGTTACTATCAGCGAGCGCAACGACAGTGACCAACGGCGCCTGGTGGGGCGGCTTTGTTCGGGAGCTGCAAGGCGAGGTGGAGGTAGTCGAGGACGGATGGTAGGAGGACGTCGGTCAGTGTTGCGGGTGCGGCCAGCATGGGCGACGGGAAGGCTCCTCAAGTTGACAGAGTAGAATGAAGATTAAGGAACCTAGTGCTCTTAGACGCAGAAAAGAAAAGCATCAAGATTGGGAAGAAACAGGCTTGTGCCTCAGAGGTGAGTGGGTAAGCTCCTGTCCGAAAGACCATCAAAAGAAGAGTATTTGGGAAGAGCTTTAAGAAGTGCTTGGTGCCCTTTTCCTAGAGTAGATTGCAAAGGCTTGGGTAAAAATTGTTTCTTCTTGTTGTTTTATGATGAAGCGAGTAAGAATAAAGCATTAAGGGGGTGGAACTTGGATGTTTAACAAAGATTTATTGGTGATGGAGGGTTTTGTGCTGAGCAAAACAATTGATGATTATGAATTTAAATCGATTCCTATATGGGTGAGAGCTTATGGCATCCCGATGGGAATGATGAGCACAGAAACAGGGGAGCTAGTAGGAGATCAAATTGGCAAAAATTTGGATGATGATTTAGATGATAATGGAACGGCAATGGGAGTATTCATGCAGATCAACGTGAAGATGGATATAACAGTCCCTATTATCAGGTTCATAACCTTATAAATATAAGAAGAACAAGAAGAGGACCAGAGGAAAATTGGTGAGGAAATGTTGGGAATTGAAGATAGGGAGAAGAACAGTAAGGAGAAAATTGTCTCCTTTGAATATGAGCACCTCCTAGATTTTTGTTGCAAATGTGGTAACATTGGTCATACAAAAAGGGATTGCCCATCAAGGACGAGGAGAGAAGGCGATAGACAGTTTGGTCCTTGGTTGCGCGCAATTATACTCAATGGAAGCTCCAGTGATGGACGTAGTAGAAGCTCAAGTGAACGTGGAGAATTTTAGACCACACACAACACGGGTAATAAGGGCGGTAAACAAGGAAGTGATGGTCCATCCTGGAGGAAGAGCCTACCAGTGGGAACAAATGAAGACAAATCAGGAAGGACGGGAGAAGAAAAGGAAGTCATAAACCCTCTAAAGTCAACCAAAGATGATATTAATGGAGTTGTGAAAGCCAAGGAGTTGGTGTTTAGGGAAGACACGCAGACATGGGAGACAAGTAATGTGGGTATGAAACCTAGTCCTTGCTAAAGGAATGCACACTCCATGGACTCTGGTTTAGTGACAAAGGAAAATGAAGTGCCGAAAGCTTTCCCAGTGGGAATGGCAATTAGTCACGAAGAAAATGAGAAGGAGCAGCTAAAGAAGAGGAACATAACAATAAATAAAAAAGGGGAATTATGTAAGGTAAAAGCCAGAAGCTTGGCACTTTCAAGCGACATGAGAAAAGTAAAGATAAGAACCAAAAAAATCAGTATAGTGAGACTGTACTGAAGAAGAGAAATGTTGATCTGATGGATGTAGACTTGGAGGCCGAGATACAAAAAAAACCAGGATGAAAATTGATGGTGAGGTTGATGCGGTTAAGGAGAAGGAAGGAAACACAAAGTCATAAGTAGAGAACGCTGGGTTGCAGGGACAGACCGGCGAATCAAAATGAAAATAACAGTTTGGAACTGCTGGGAACTAGGGAATTGCGCGACAGCTCAAGGACTTCTGGATCTCCAAAAGCAGGAGGACCCCGATATCCTCTTCTTGTCTGAAACCAAAATGGACGAAAGGGGAATGAAGCGGATCAAGTATGGTTTAGGCATGTCAAATTGTTGGAAATATGCCCTAGAGGCAATAATAAATTAGTTATTATTATATTTCTTTGTTCGTGATAATCGTTTATTATCCATGCTATAATTGTATTGAATAAAAATATAGATACATGTGTGGATACATAGACAAAACAATGTCCCTAGCATACCTCTAGTTGGCTAGCCAGTTGATCAAAGATAGTTAAGGTTTTTTGACCATGTGCAAGTGTTGTCAGTTGATAACTGGATCACACCATTAGGAGAATCATGTGATGGACTAGACCCAAACTATGAACGTAGCATATTGATCGTGTCATTTTATTTTTATTGTTTTCTGCGTGTCAAGTATTTATTCCTATGACCATGAGATCATATAACTCACTGACACGGGAGGAATGCCTTGTGTGTATCAAACGTCGCAACGTAACTTGGTGACTATAAAGGTACTCTACAGGTATCTCCGGAGGTGTCCGTTGAGTTAGTATGGATCAAGACCAGGATTTGTCACTCCGTGTGACAGAGAGGTATCTCGGGGCCCACTCGGTAATACAACATCACACACAAGCCTTGCAAGCAATGTGACTAAGTGTAAGTCACGGGATCTTGTATTACACAACGAGTAAAGAGACTTGCCGGTAACGAGATTGAAATAGGTATGCGGATACCGACGATCGAATCTCGGGCAAGTAACATACCGAAGGACAAAGGAAATGACATACGGGATTATATGAATCCTTGGCACTAAGGTTCAACCATTAGTATACGAGATTATATGTAATTTCCATGAGTATTGTTGTAGGAGTTGCCAAAGTTATTAGAGGAGTTACTAGGAAAAGGCCTAGGAACATAGTTTCCTCTAAAAGCATTGTTGTTGCCAAAATTATTCCTACCAACAAAATTAACGTCCAAGCTAGCGTTGCTACTCTCAATCAAGGAAGACAAGGGCATGTTATTAGGATCTAAAGGAGCACTTCTACTAGCAACCAAATTCATTAACTCATCCATCTTAGCACCTAACGAGTTAATTTCTTCTATAGCGTCTACCTTCTTACTAGTAGGTGACCTTTCAGTGTGCCACTGAGAGTAGTTCGTCATGATATTGTCTAGGAGTTTTTGTGGCTTCTCCTAACGTGATTTCCATGAACGTTCCACCGGAGGCGGAGTCCAAGATGTTTCTAGAAGCGAAATTCAAGCCATCGTAAAAGATTTGTATAATCATCCAAAGACTCAAGCCATGAGCGGGACAATTTCTAATCATCAATTTCATCCTCTCCCAAGATTATGCAACATGTTCATGATCAAGTTGCTTAAAATGCATGATATCATTACGGAGAGAGATAATCTTAGCCGGCGAAAAATACTTGGATATATAAGCATCTTTGCACTTGTTCCAAGAATCAATACTATTTTTAGGCAAAGACGAAAACCAAGTTTTTGCTCGATCTCGCAACGAGAAAGGAAAAAGCTTCAATTTAATCACATCATTATCCACATCTTTCTTCTTTTGCATATCGCAAAGCTCAATGAAGGTAGATGGGATGCGGCATCTTCACTAGGAAGGCCGGAGAATTGCTCTTTCATAACAAGATTCAACAAAGCGGCATTGATTTCGTATGACTCCGCACTAGTAGCGGGAGCAATCGGAGTACTAATAAAATCATTATTATTAGTATTCGAGAAGTCACAAAGTTTGGTGTTTTCAGTCATGGTGACTTCAGCAAGCAAGCAAGCACACAAGAGAACAAAGAGCAAGCGAGAGAAAAGGGCGAACGAAAAAGGCAAACGAAAAAGGCAAAAAAAATTGTAAATTTTTGTTTTTCAGAAGTGGGGGAGAGGAAAACGACAGGCAAAAAAGTAAATGCAAGAGATGAGTTTACGACACTTACTTGGATGAGTTCTTGACTTGATCCTCCCCGGCAACGGCGCCAGAAATCCTTCTGCTACTTCTCAAACAACAGCGCCAGAAATTTACACGTTGACGGAGACTTGCTTGCGTTGGTTTTTCCCTTGAAGAGAAAGGGTGATGCAGCACAGGAGCAGTAAGTATTTCCCTCAGTTTGAGAACCAAGGTATCAATCGAGTAGAAGAATCTCGTCAAGTCCGGAGTAGCTGCGCAAACACAAAAGAGATTGCACCCAACGTTATAAAGGGGTTGTCAATCCCTTCAAGATTGATTGCAAAGTGAGATATGAAGGCGGAAAATGCAACGAAGTAAAAGAGTAAGACTGAAAATATGGTGTGGAGTAGACCCGGGGCCATAGTGTTCACTAGAGGCTTCTCCCAAAATAGCAAATATTACGGTGGATGAACAAATTACTGTCGAGCAATTGATAGAACCGCGCAAAGTCATGACGATATCTAAGACAATGATCATACATATAGGCATCACGTCCGAGACAAGTAGACCGATACTTTCTGCATCTACTACTATTACTCCACACATCGATCGCTATCCAGCATGCATCTAGTGTATTGAGTTCATGACGAACAGAGTAACGCCTTAAGCAAGATGACATGATGTAGAGGGATAAACTCAAACCAATGATGAAAACCCCATCTTTTTACCCTTGATGGCAACAACACGATGCGTGCCTCGCTACCCCTTCTGTCACTGGGTGAGGTCACTGCACAGTATGAACCCAAAAACAAGCACTTCTCCCATTGCAAGAATCATAAATCAAGTTGGCCAAACAAAACCCACAACTCGAAGAGAATTACAAGGATATGAAAATCATGCATAAGAGAGATCAGAAGAAACTCAAATAAGATTCATAGATAATCTGATCATAAATCCACAATTCATCGGATCTCGACAAACACACCGCAAAAGAAGATTGCATCGGATAGATCTCCATGAAGATCATGGATAACTTTGTATTGAAGATCCAAGAGAGAGAAGAAGCCATCTAGCTACTAGCTATGGAGCCGTAGGTCTATGGTGAACTACTCACGCATCATCGGAGAGGTCATGGTGTTGATGAAGAAGCCCTCCGTATCCGAATTCCCCCTCCGGCAGGGCACCAGAACGTGCCCCAGATGGGATCTTGCGGAGACAGAAGCTTGCGGCAGCGGAAAAGTACTTTCGATGATCTCCTGATTTTTTCTGGAATTTTTGGGAATATATAGGCGAAAGACCTAGGGAGAGGTGGCCGAGGGAGCCCACAAGCCTGGGAGGCGCGGCCCCCCTGGCCGCGGCTAGGGGGCTTGTGGGGTCCCTGGTGGCCCCCTGCCTTGGTTCTCAAGTTCCCCAATCTTATTCTGTTTTGGAAAAAAATATTTTTGGAAGTTTCGTTCCGTTTGGACTCCGTTTAAAATCCTCCTCTGAAAAGGGTCAAAAACACGGAAAAAACAGGAACTGGCACTTGGCACTGAGTTAATAAGTTAGTCCCAAAAAAGATATAAAAGGCATACAAAACATCCAAAGTTTGACAAGATAATAGCATGAAACCATCAAAATTATAGATAGGTTGGACACATATCAAGGCACAAGCTCTTTGGTGCCCAAACACCCAAGAGTAATAAGCTTCTCAAACTTCACATCCACGTATCACTGTGGAGAACTCAAGCCGATGCAAGTAATGCAATGGTAAGGACACATGAAGTGGTCAAGTCCCTCACACTCAAATCCCTCCAGAACAACAAAAGCTATAGAGGAATATGAGAGGAAGATCCAATGGGTTCCCCTCACATAGAGGAGAAAGTGATTGGTGGAAATATGGATCTAGATCTCCTCTCTCTTTTCATTCAAGAACTAGTAGGAATCATTGGAGAGATTGAGATATATCAAGCTCGAAGAAGGTCACACTGAGGGAAGAACACGAGCTCAAAAGATGAAATCCATTGGGGAAGAAGACCCTCTTAAATAGGTCTCCCCGAATCCAATCGTTATGTGCACTGCTCGTCCACAAGCGGTACTACCGCTTGCCTGAGTGTACTACTGCTTAGTGTGGTAGTTCCAGGGAAAAGCATGCAAATGGCATAAACATTGAGGCGGTAGTGCCGTGGGAGCGATACTACCCTACCCACCAGTGGTACTTCCGCCGAGAGCGGTACTACCGCCAGACGAAGGAGTGAGCTATCTAGGGAGCAAAATATAAGCGGTAGTAAGGTGGAAGTGGAGGGCGGTAGTACCGCCCGGGCGGTACTACCGCTTCCACTGCAGCGTACTTCTGCTTAACAAAGAAAAAACTGCCCCGACACTAAACTGCCATAACTTCCGCATAAGAGCTTCGAATTGAGCAAACTCAAGCTTGTTGGATAGCAGATGACAAATACTATCCAAACAACGGTTGGTTATCTTAAGAAGAGGTAGTAAGAAAATGCCAATGATATAGAGATGTGAAACCTCTATGAATGAAGAACCGACAAAAACTCCAACATCGAAAACGTCGTAGAAGATGCACATAGACTCCGTTTTTATGAACTCGAGCTTGTCATAAAGATGACCATAAGCTCCAAAACTCCCAGAGAGAAACACCAAACAACAGCCAAGAAAGATGACCATAAGCTCCAAAACTCCCAGAGAGAAACACCAAACAACAACCAAGAAATATGATGCAAGGATGCAAATGGTTTGATCTCTCAACGAATGATACGATCAAGCTACTTACTTGAGAGCCCCCCTTGGTAGTACGACAATTGATCCTATAACCCGGTCGCCCAACTACCACCATGAGACCGGTAAAATAGAAAACCTATCAAGGACAAACCTATACCTTGCACATAGTCCACTTGAGATAGATGATGACGATCTTGACTTCCTCAAGGTAGACCACCTTTCTTGATTGTGTTAGCTCGATGAAGACTAGTTGATTGCTCCCCCATACTTCACTATGGGCGAGCCACTCTTCGGCACATCTTCACAATGGACGGAAAGCTTCAAGCATGATCTCTCCGTGATGCTCCACTTAAACTTGCGCACCACAATCTTGATGGCGATCGCCACTTGATGTCATCCTTCATGGGTTGTATGAGATCTTCCTCTTAAAGCAAGCCCATGAAAACATACCTAACCCCACAGTTACCACAGACGCCTCGCTTCGCCTCCCATTAAAAAATGTTCATCATTTATAAGACACACATGAGTCAAACCTAGAGTTTGATTCATTGTGAGTTGAGGGTATAACCGCCCTCCTAACCATCGAATCTATATTTGCATGTTGCTTAAACTACACATATTCTTTTTCAATTTTATTTTTCAATTATTATTTTTGAAAAAATCTTGATACGTATGCTTGTGCTAAAATTGTGAAACATTGTGGGTGGTATCACAATAATATAGCATGGCCGTGTGCAAAGTATGGTGGTGGGTCTATGATTAGGACACAAAAGGAAGTAGTGTTTATTTATTCACCATTTGACAAAATAGAAAATTAAAATAGGGCTTGGGGCTTAATAAAATATGCAAAAATAATCCTTGATGAATGCAATATGATGCTTATACAATGTTTATGATGATGTAAAAAGGAACTAAAAATCAATTTCTAATCAGGGTACTACCCGAGTTGTTACAAGCATATTATGGTACTGGTATCTTGTAGTTCCTCATTTACTGTTATATCATGTGATTAATATACCTAATTTGCATTTCATGAGGCTGCACAATATCATGTCGTGGAAGGTCTTATGAAAATAGAATTACTTTTTCTAGGCAAGGAAAATACAATTACTATGTTTTATTCTAGTGAACCCCGAAAACAAAAATACGGCAAATGGACCTCGAGCAATTAACTAAGATGGTTTCTGTTTTCCGTACATGGCATTTTACATGTTTTTCTTTAAAACACGTATGCTCTCTAACACACATACACTCACTTCCATGAAGATACACACGCACTTTGAACAAAAAAAGAAGAAGATACACATGCACACCTTTTAAAGACGGAGCCGGTGGAAACATCGTATCCCACTGAAAGACTATTCCTCCTTGACGAGACGTGCAGGTGCCAAACCTACAATTTGATTCATGATGGGCTAGCGGTACAACTACCCTTCCAACTATCCGACTACCATGTATTTGTTCTAGCATTTTATATGAGTTATTTATTACTCATATTATTTTCATGCTGCTGACACCACATATACGTTTCCTTATTCAAGTCACAAATTTTTTGGGGTTACTCAAAACGGCATGAAAGCATGATCGGAGAAGTATTTTCCTGAACGCTGCAGTATGTCATGGCAAAAATACTCCCTCTGTCCCATAATACAGGAACGGTTTAGGGCCTGTTTGTTTCATAAGTCATAGGACTTTTTTAAGTTCCAACTTATAAGTCACGAGTCCTTACCCGTTTGTTTACAAGGACTTATAAGTCCCGAGTCCCTACTTGTTTGTTTATAGGGACTTATAAGTCCCGAGCCCCTGGGACACGGTCCTCCCACGCCCTATGACGCCTCCCTCAACGGCAGTTGCGCCCGCGGCGATGAACGGACGCATGTGAGAGCTGGCTTGGCCTCCGATGTTCAGAGACCGGCTGCGGCCTCCTCCGCCCTGGGGCACGGGCCTCCCACGACCAGGTCCAACCGGAGGAAGGCCATGACCGGTCGACTGGTCGAAGAGGAGTTGCTGGTACGAGCCCAACTCTGAGAAGACGTCGACGTTGCTGTTCAGATCCAAGAAACCCATTCCCCTCCCGAGATTTCTGCCGGCGGATGAGCCTTGGGTTGCCTGTTGATGCGAGGGGAACTGAGAGAAGAAAGGGATCTGGTCCTCCTCATCATCGACCATGGCGGCGGCGGCGATTGAAGCGAGGCGGGGAAGGAGCGAGGTGAGGAGGCGGGGTAGGTGCGGCCGATCGATAAGTCCCAATAAGTTTCTCCCTGAGTCTTTTTTGATAAGTCTCAAATGACCACTATAAGTCCCTATAATTCCCTTCTGTTTGGTTTAGATGAGAATTATAGGGACTTTTTTAAGTCCCTAAGAGCATCTCTAGTGGATGGTGTATATGGAGGTGGATGGTAAATATACACGTTGCTAACAGAAAAATGCCTTCCAGTGGAACGTGTATACGGGCGTGGAAGTTATACACGTCCATCCACGAGGCTACTCGTCGTGGAAATAAACACGAGCGAGCCACGCTCGTGGAGCTCGCGGCGCTGTGCGGGGCGGGGTGCGGGCGGGCGGGCTGGCTGGTGGCGGCGCTGTGCGGGCTGGCTGGCGGCGGCGGGGTGCGGGGCGGCGCTGCGGGGTGCGGGCTGGCGCTGGCGCTGGAGCAGGGGGGCTCCTCCTCCCTGAGGAGCAAGGCCGCGCAGCTGCCTCCGGTCTCCCCTCCCCCTTCCTCCGGCCGCCGCCCGCCGGTCCACCGCCGCCTCCTCCTCCCTGAGAAGCAAGGCCGGGGCTCCCTGTGCCCGGACGCCCGCCCGTCCCGCCCACGCCGCCTGCGGCCTGGCCGCGCCGTCCTCACCCCCAGTTCGGCCGGATCTCGCAGGTGCGAGGCCTCTAGGGTTCCCGGCCGCCCCGCAGTTGCTGCTCCTCCTCAGGCAAGGCCGGGACGGGGGGCTGCGTCGGGCGTCGAAATGGCTGGCTGGAGCACGGGGGCTCCTCCTCCTGCTGCAGGGCTTCGGCTCCGGGTACTCGTCGGAGACGAGGTTGGGGCCGTCGCTGTGGTGGCCCACCGGTCACCCTAGCGATGGGAATGGAACGAGGGAGGCACCCTCGAGTCCATGGACATCTTGGATGCCACGAGGAAGGCTGCTGGCGACGAGGGAGACGGCTGCAATGCGGCGAAGCTCCCCTGTCTTGTCTCTGAACCTGTGTGCACTACTGAATCTCTTATCTTGCAGAGGGGGAAAGAATGAGGGGAATATACCTAATTTACACGTTCCACTGAAAAACTAGGACGTATATAATTTCCACGCCGTGTATATGGACGTGTATATGAAGATACACGTTCAAATATACACCATCCACTAGAGATGCTCTAAACCAATAAGTCCTGAAAACAAACACCCTCTTAGACACTAGCATGTCAGAGTTAATTCCGAGAATTTGATTAGGCGTCTGAATCGAAAACGCGCTGCCGCGTAAAATTGCGAGGATACCCGTAGCAGTCTAGCAGAGATTGCGCAACCAGAGATGTGTGATCCCCAGCATTTGGTGTTGAAGGCCACGGATGGCTGCCGCGTTCCCTCCGTCGACCTCCCCGCCGCTCCTCGCCCGCCACTCCCACTCCGCAGCAGCAGGCCTCCTCCCCTCCCGCCTCGAACGCAGCCGCCCGGCGCGGCGCGGGCAGTACGCCGGCGCACGGCATGGCGGCTGCCCTGCGCGCCGGCGGCCGCCAGCGGCGACCGCCGGCGCCACGTCCGGCCTGACGCGGAGAGCCGCGGCTATGGCGGCGGCGGCGGCCCAAGGCCGGGCTCAGGCCGGAGAGGGCGCGGAGGAGGGGTCGCTGCAGATGGTCCTGCTCAGCACCGCGGTGGCCGTGTGCGGTTCCTTGGAGTTCGGCACCTGTGTAAGCCTGCTGCAGCCGCTCGCTCCATCTCCATGCCACAGCTTGCTTCGCTTCCGATGTGGCTATGATCGAGTCGAGTGTATGGAATGCAGGTTGGGTATTCTGCGCCGGCTCAAGCTGGAATTGTCAGCGACATTGGACTGTCAAATTCACAGGTTGGTTGGCTGTAGATTGCCCACTCCTCCCGTAAAAACGTTTAGATCACTCACCATTTATGATTGGTAATCAACAGTCAAAACACTTCACTTTTATTTATAATGAAAACGAAAATGGTTCAGGCCGGCACAAGCCCGCCGTAGCACCGTCAAAGAAGGAACTTTACTTTGTATGTTGTTTTTGGAAATGCTTGCTGAGGCAAGTGCAGGGCCTCTGCCATTTCATATAAAAAAAGGAGAGTTGCCTAGTTAACTGAGGGAAACTGGACGAAAACCAAATTACAAACACTCAAGGGGCAACAGGAAAATTAGAGTTTGGGGGTAGGGTTTAGACGAAACTAGGCGAGGGCAGGAGCTCTGCCATTTCACTTGGTATTGGAACTGAAGAAAGATATTGTTTGTTTGTAACAAAAGGCGATCAGGGAGCACCTCCTCTGTTCCATCAATCGTAATGAAACCACCATACATACAACATATACAAAAGATGTCCAGATCAACTCCAAGTTACAACCAGGCAAAGTATCAAGGCAAGAAACACAGGGAATGCACTGCACCCAGGAAGCAAACTGAAAACAAACATCGCAACTAAAAAGTAGTACTCCCTTCGCCCCAAAATAAGTGTCGTGAATTTAATATTTAGTATAAATTCAGTACTAAAACAGCGACACTTATTTTGGGACAGAGGGAGTACTACGTAACAACCAACGAGTTTAGAAAGCAAGACCAGGCGAGGCTCTCTTGTAGCCGGAACTTAGACCTTCTTGGCTTTCTTCAAGCTTCCAAACGGCAGGAATGAAAACAGGTTGAACCCCTCTAAACTTAATAATATTATGTAATGAACCAGTAGAGTACCGACCTTTGTTCACCAGCTGCCAAACCAGAGAGTCAACATCAGGGCTAAAATTAACACTATTGGCTACCTCTACCAGTTCATACCACTTCTACATCATGGCTGGTGAGAAAGATCTCCTAAATGTGAGTTTTAAGTTGAGATCCATCCCAGGCAGCCTCGACACTTGTGTTTTTTCATTGCAGAATGCAGATAAGATACAAATCCCAAAATTGTACTGCTAGGGGTGATGAACCAAACCAAGTATCTGCCCAAAAATCTCACTTTGGCCTCATCACCAATAACCCATTTATAAAAGACAAGTATTCACAGTAGAGTTAGTAAAGATATTTTGGCGAGTTAGTACTGTATTTGCTGTCACTGCTCTGTTAGATCCCGATGGTCATGGTCTTCATTGCTTTCATTCAGTAGACTAGTTGCGATTGATGATCATCCTTCCTTGTAGTATGGTATCTTTGGATCAGTCTTGGCGGTTGGCGCAATGATCGGCGCTCTAACCAGTGGCCGCCTTGCAGACACTCTTGGGCGCAAAATGGTGAATTACTTCACTTGAATCATACTCGACTTGATGACTGGGATGACAATATCTGTGCCATTTGCCTTTGCTACAGACCATGCGCCTGGCAGCAATTGTTGGCATTTTTGGTTGGCTTGCTATATACCTAGCCAAGGTATATATATATATATAATCCTTGCTCCATGAGCTAATTTCGTTTACAGACATAGTCTGTGGTTTCAAGAGCTTGAAAGACCACATTCATCATGACATGAAGGATGCAACGACGCTCTACTTGGGACGGGTCTTGCTGGGCTACTGCACGGGGGTCCTTTCTTATGTGGTGAGCATCTCTTGACTCTCAATATGCACCTGACTTGTCATGCTGTTTTGATTAAAAAAAAACATAGCATTCTAGTGCCCTAATAATACCCACACGTACAGGT
This sequence comes from Hordeum vulgare subsp. vulgare, assembly GCF_904849725.1. Classification (NCBI taxonomy): domain Eukaryota; kingdom Viridiplantae; phylum Streptophyta; class Magnoliopsida; order Poales; family Poaceae; genus Hordeum; species Hordeum vulgare. The sequence goes on from NC_058523.1 coordinate 523,925,802, forward strand.
ACCTGTGTTCATATCTGAAATAGCACCAAAGGATCTCCGAGGAGGCCTTGCAGCCTCAAACCAGGTTGGAGAGAGCCTCACAGGCTCTTCTTAATGTACGTGCACAAAAAATTAGAAAAGGTTGGAAATTAACGTAGTTTCATCTGTAAGTGCAGTTGTTTATTTGTTCAGGGTGTTCAGCTGCCTACATCATCGGAGCAACGGTTTCGTGGCGATCTTTGGTTATTGTGGGTAATGAATAATATCCATTATTATCTTATCTGCATATGGATGGTCGCATGTCCATTATCCAAGAGAAATCAAAACAGCATTTGCATGTTTGTGCAGGATTAGTGCCTTGTGCATTCCTCCTCGTGGGTCTTCCCTTCATTCCCGAGTCTCCAAGGTGGCTGGTATGGTTGTAACTACTAACTTGGGAAACACATGAGAAAATATGCAGCCCAATAATCGAATGATAAACAGAACCTACCTAATGAATAGCTAACCTTCACTGAAGTTATCCCTAAAAAAACTTCTACTGAAGTTATGGATTTCTCATAGTAGGCTTTCGTTGTGAAGTTCTTTCTTCAACAATCTGACAGGCCAACATCAGGAGAGAGAAAGAATTCCGTACTTCGCTACAAAAGCTTAGGGGTGAAAAAGCTGACATATCTGGAGAGGCTACTGCAATTACAGTTAATTTCTACCCTGATTTAACATATAATTTGGGGAAGAGGATATTCCAGTATCTTATTCTTATGCAGGAGTACATCGAATCAGTTCAGGATTTACCTAAGGCTAGGATTCAAGATTTGTTTCACAGCAAAAATATGTATGCAGTCATTGTAAGAACCAAAAATTTCATTGACCTACTTTATTCCCAACAGATGTTATTCTTCATCATCCTGAAAGAAGCTCAGAACTGATGATGTAACATGTCGTTTTTCAAATAGATAAAAAAAGTTAGTTCAGAGATGATCATAAATATAGCTTTGATTTGATACACAGGTGGGTGTCGGCCTGATGGTCTTTCAGCAGCTGGGAGGAATAAACGCGTTAGGCTTCTATACAAGCTATATCTTTTCATCTGCAGGTATCCAAATGCTACCTAATCAATTATGCCATTTTACTGACGAGAGGAACTTTATGTGATTATTCTTCCCCTAAACTTCAGGGTTTTCTGGTAAACTTGGTACCACCTTGATAGGCATTATTCAGGTTGAGGATAAACTATTCTCGTCGGTAACTGTAACTGGCTTACTGGCTGTATAATTTCCACAACTATAATAATTTCAGATTCCAATCACATTATTCGGGGCCCTTCTCATGGATAGGAGTGGAAGGAGAACCCTTCTACTGGTATGGATACTCCAAAACTGAGCTGATGCACTTAAACTAAAAAGAAAGCTTCATTTTTCTTTTATATTTTTTCTTTTAATTAGGTGTCTTCATTTGGCACATTTGTGGGCTGCTTTCTTACTGGGCTGTCATTCTACTTTAAGGTAACCGTAAACTTGCTTATTCTATGGGGCATTCCAACTCAAATTCTGAACTGGAAATCATTTATTGATTATTCTCAAACAAATCATTTATTGATGGTAAGTTACTAACATAACCCATTGGGAAATTTCAGGAAGAAACTTGTCACGGTTTGTAGAAGTTCTGGCTGGTCCTTTTTCTCTTTAATTTTGTCTCCTTCAACATAAGTTGATTTGTTTATCACCTAGCTCATATTTTCTCAAACCGTGTCAATGGCAATGCGGACATTTGAAATTTAACTATCTGATAATAGTAGTTCCTGAATGCAAAATATAAGGTAACCACAGTTATTAAAGTTCCCAGCTAGTACGGAGTATTTGGCAATCAGACAAACATTACCAAACTGCACAAGCACCGACTTCCATGTATGAGGCTCTATCAAATAAACATGATTGAAGGGTGAAATATCAACAGATCAAGCAGATCAAATCAACAAAAATAAATAGTTGAATAAACATGACCTGAATTTACAATTCAGAATGTTCGGCATCTATCACTATATGGTAAGCAGAGTATTGACTTTCTGTCTTTTCATGATCACAGGCACAAGGATTGTACACACAACTGGGTCCTACACTGGCTCTTTACGGCATACTGGTACACAAACTACATAACTAAAACAACAATAATTTTGTGTAATCCCACTGTTGAAATGAAAAATTGTTCGCATAGTTCATGACCACCTAGCCGTCTAAGATGGGCAAATTTTTCTGGCACGACATGTTCGAACTCCAGAAATGTAAATTTTGACTCCTTACTGAATAGGCATACTATGGGGCATACTCAATTGGAATGGGACCTGTTCCTTGGGTTATCATGTCCGAGGTATGATATATCACCATGAATTAATTAGGGATGAGGCTCAAGTTCCTGGTAATCTGTATGGAACTCATGTTTGTAACTGATGACATCTCTCCTTGTTTATTGGCAAAGATATTCTCAATCGACATGAAAGGAATAGCTGGAAGCTTGGTAACCCTGGTTAGTTGGATTGGTTCGTTCGCGATATCCTATTCATTCAGCTTCCTTATGGATTGGAACTCTGCAGGTAACCATGTTCAACCCTTGCATTAGTAGGACAGTTGAAAAGAAAGTAGAATATCCACCATTACCCGTTCATGTGATAGCCGAATAATATCCATTCTCCAGTAAATGTTTTTGCTTGAGCTTGTTTTTATTTCTACGTGTAGGCACATTTTTCTTGTTCTCAGCAACAAGCCTGGTTACTGTGTTGTTCGTGGCAAGGCTAGTGCCAGAAACTAAAGGGAGAACACTCGAAGAGATCCAAGAATCGCTAATGGCCAGCACATGACAGGTTAAGAGGGAGGACTATGTATGGCTGGCACGGCCATTACAAATTTATGACTACAGATCTGAGAAAAAGAACTGATATCTTTGCATTGTAAATTCCCATGTAACTATTGTTAATCATTAGATTGCTTGGCCATGAGTGTCGAACTATCAATCAATTCCAGACAGATCTGTGTCAGATGATCTCATTTGGTTCAGTTGTGAGTTGTGACCGAAAATTCACCATGATATCCTGACCGACATGCTTTGCTACATGGCAGAGTGCCCGTATTGGTTGAATGTCATTGGAACAATGAAGCAGATTGCATGCTTGTGTGAGTTCATGTGCTTTTTGCTCGGCTATATATCCAAGTATTTCACACAAAGAATTTAAAAGAAAGAGCCAAAAGATGTAATCATTCAGAACCAAACTTAGAATGACGTACACTAGGCTGTTACCATCAGAATTTGACAGCACAGCAGCAGCAAAGAACAAACCTGACTCTGAGCAGAACAGGATTCTAAACAAAGAACAAACCCAACCCTGAGCAGAACAGGATTTTACACTTAAACGTAGACTCGTTCATAGGTGAGAATTAGGTACCAGTATTTGTGTTGCGGTTTTCAACTGCTTGGGTGAGTGATGTACTCTAAACTCCGCAATCAATCAGGTACCGGTATTTGCGGTATCCAACAATTTAACTTGGTTCATGCTTGCCTCGTGCTTACTACTTTCCTCCCTTATGACCCGCTTGAAGTTTCCAAGCTCAGGAGAGTCCTGACCATACACCATCTTGATGTTATCCACACAAGCACTGCAAATGACAGGCATCAGATAAATCAACTCAGCATCGTGAATAACTAACAACGTAGAGAACGAACGAGAACACAAGAGCCAGCAAACCTGCAGGCTTCCCTGTCGAATTTGTTGCGCGGCACGCCAAAGAAGTCTTCGAAAACCTTCGGTTCGACCCTGCAGAAGAATGGCCGGTCTACAACATCCCAAAAAGCAGCCATAACAGCATCATCAGTTTGCTTACACATGTGCGCTGCGCTGAAGACTAAAACACGGCTCGTTCTGTAAAGAAACGAGTACCTTGGTAGATGTTGCAGGTTCTGTTGGACTTGTCGTAGTTGGTGCACCATCCATCAGGGCCAATCATGCTCTTGTACAGCTGCGACCATGATCAGCAATTCAGCATGCTCCATGATATCAACCGAAATTTTGCATCTATCTATCAAACAAGAAACAACAACCAGTCTTTTTGCAGTAGTACATATGTTGATAGATACAGCAGAAATGTTGCCGCTGTTGGTACTGAAGTCTACCTACCTGGAGGTGGTCGGGGTAGTCGGCGAAGACCTCGTCGGGGGTGGGGAACTCGGGGCCCTTGTCGAGCTTGCAGCACGCGCCGCACCCCGTCGCGCACCGCCACCGCACCACCCGCTTCGGCTTCTCCCCGGCCGGCGGCTGCTTCCTCAGCTCAATCTCCTGGCCCTGACCCGATGGCCCTTGCGCCTCTTCTTCCTCCACCGGGCGAGCCTTCCTGTCCCTGGCCGGCCTCGCGTTGGCCTTCTTGTTGCTGGCGATCTCAGAGGGCTGGGGCTTGGCCTCGCCCCGCCGCTGGCCCTTCCTCCTCTTCCCACCCGATGGTGGTGGTCCTGACGAGGAGGACGAGAGGCCGGCGACGGCGACGGGCAGGAGGCCGGGTCTCCTCCTGGCGCCGGCGGCGACCGTGGACGCCGCCCTCGCGGTGGCGGCCCGCAACATGAGCATCCTCTCTCCTCTGCTTCAACACAAGAACCTCGCTTATCCCCTTCCACGCAAGTTGGCTTGACTACGCCCTGCGGCTGGGCTCGGGCATCCCAATTCGATCATGTCTAGGCCCACCGTGCCTCGCTGTTTTCAGCCCAATTTGTCTTTTTTTTTACCATAACTGATACACTGAATTCTTCTAAAAAAATCACTGAATTTGTCTAAAAAAAAAAGTGACCCACTGAGTCCCCAAGTGAAGATTTTGAAGCTACTCCTATTGGCGTTCAGCGATGATGTTGGACGCGATCAGCGATGATGTTGGACGCCGAGTGTGGCTGTCAATTCCTCCTATATGCGTTTGTATGATTGTATCCGGACGAACATTGATTTTTTCAGGAGAGCTGGGTAATTCTCAGAAAATAAAATGTAGTCACATCTCCTCTCCAATTGGTCGTATGAAAAAAAATATAACATGGTTGCGTAAAATGGCTAGAAGAATCAACTCAGAAATATTGTCAAAAATGAAAAGAACCAAAAACTACAGGTAGACTCAGTACTGAAACGTAACAAATTGTGCCACCGTTAAATCAAGTACTGAAACATAACAAATTTAATTAAAATTCACGTACATTTCTTGGTTCGATTTTGGTTGGTCCATGTGTCATTCGCCTTGCCAATTCCAAAACAAACAGGATCAGCAGTTCACCACTCTCTGCTAGCTAGAAAGGTAAACCAAAAAACCCAGATTGAACTGAGGGTGTAGCACCCACTGTGTGTCTTCTACCCTACCAGTAACAGGAAAATAGCACAAACACTGACACAGTCTACACTACACTTTGCTCGGTTGCTTGTGTCTCTACCTCCTTCACCGCCAGGGGCTCATACCAGGCAGGCCCAAATCCAGCCGCTTTCCTAGCTTCCGTATTGAAAGGGGGCTTCAGTGGTCCTCGGAAATGCTCTCTAACAATGCTGTGGAACCTCTCAATGATTGCCATTTCATCAGCGTCCCCATTTTCGCCTAGGCGGCACCTTGCCAGTCCATCCTCCACTTGTTGAACCGTCTCATCATGGCTATTAATATCTTCTGTCGGCTTATCTGCCAATCCATCATGCACCGCTTGGGAAGTCTTATTATCATCAGCTGTCCTTACTTCTCGCAGCTCGGCGCAGTGGGGTTTAGGCTGCGGAACTGGAGGTGCAATTGGATCGCTGGCGAGGGACCGGAGGCACAAGTATCTAAACCATCTAACACCAGCTGCACAGTGTGTTATCTCTTCTGGATAGATAATATCTTCAAGTAGTTTGGCTGTTTCTTCATCCCCACCAGCACGGAACCTTGATATGGTGGTTGGAAGGACATCTAATCCCCTAGCCTGTGTTCCAAATGGGCATTTATCAGAAATAAATATGTGCATATGATTGATCAGAGTTTATCACATGATGATGTTGGCATAGTATTATGCATAATAGATACATGCTGATTTTTCCCATCACTTCACTAAATTACGGGCATGTAATAGCTTAACTGGTCACATTGATAGACAGTTAACCGCAATTATAGAAAGGACCATCTGGTGGATAGTTCACTAAAAGGGCAGCTCAAGTCCTACATTAGGACACATTTTTCAGCTTGGTTCTAAGTTCACTGAAGAAATTGCTTTGCAAGGATTGCTACTTTCTCTGGAGTAAATTATGCACACCCAAACAGTCCAAAATCTTTGGTTTACGAAGAACATAAGGTTGGTCTGATACCATAGGCCATAGCCCAAAGTTCAGATACCACGTCAAAGTGCAAATGTCACAATTAGTATGCACTTTATGAACCAATCAGAAGTGAAATATAAGAAAGAAGGAAAATGTACAGCATATCAATTACAAGTAGATCTTTTTTTGGTTATTAAAAGAGTCGGTTGACAGATATCATTACAGGTTATTCCTCATGGTTACTCCCTGAGGCGGCTTCTTACATCTTCATTTAGGTACATGAGAATAGTGGTACAATTTACTCTCTCTGGATACTCTACAAAATTAGAAGGTTTTGTAGAAATAGAATTTGAGGGTTCTACTCATACTACCCCAGTAAAGAGTGTGAGTTAGTTCAGTTAATTCGTTCCATTGTAATTCTAACATTTTGCTTATCAGAAGAGTCGTTATCAACCAACCATTAATTGGTCCATTGAATTACCACGAGTAGCTCATTTTCTTGCACTGAGAACACAAGAACATACAGATGGTTCATAATCCTTACACCAAAGTCAGAAACTAGTTCTCTTGCAAGCTTCCAAGTTTCAAGTAGAACACTAGTCTTCAAAACTACTATAACTTTTATGCAACCAACCATAAATGAAGAAACTGAAATGATGATTGATTTAGCATCGAAATTTCATAGAACAAATGATGTTTCAACTTTCAAGGCATTGGCTGCTTGTAAGCCTACAATGGCAAAGTCGTGTAGAAAGCCTCTAGCTCAATGTATCGAGTCAATTTGGGCATCGCTAAGCGAATTACTGTCCTCAATTCCTCATGCCATTGGTAAATAAAGAGGTACCTCGTGGACGCAGTGCTCGACGGCCAGGCGGGCGAGGAGGCAGTGCGAGGTGCGCATCGCCGAGTCCCAGAGGCCGTCGTGCGCGGGGAGCGCGCCGTAGTGCGACCCCAGCTCCCGAAGCCGCGCGGAGAGCACCGCGAAGTGCCGCCCTTCGTCCTGCGCGACGCGGGCGAAGTCGTCGAAGAAGCCGCGGGGCATGCGGAGCTGCGCGCCGAAGCGGGCGACGATGTCCCAGGAGAGGTCGACGGCCCAGCTCTCGGTGTGCGCCAGCGAGTGCAGCATCGCCAGCCGGCTCTGCGCGCTGCCGCCCTTGCCCAGCTTGGGCGCCCGGGAGGGCGGGAGCAGCCGCACCGCGTCGCTCCGCGCCGGGCGGTCCGGCGGGGCGCGCGCGGGCTGCGCCGGGTCGTAGGGGAGCGGGATGGTTCCGCGGAGCCACTGGGTGGCGGCGAGGTCGCCCAGCCGGGCCTTCTCGTCGGGGTCGGCCGTGTCGAGGATCTTCAGTGCCCAGTCAACCAGCGTCCTGGGCGGCGCCTGCCCTTCCGCGTTGTCGACGACGACCGCTCCACCGGCACCACCCGCGGCGTCCATCTGAGCGATTCTGCAGCCCGCACGACGCGGAGTGGGTCTCCGGAGTTTAGCTGGAAACGGCGGCGGCGGCGGCTGGGTGGGTGGGGCGGACTGCTGATGGGCCGTCTGATGCAGGATGGACAGGACCAGCCGACAGATTCGATTCCTTCGATATGAAAAAGAGTAAAATGCACTTTGGGCCCTAAAATGTTCAATTGGATCTTAATTCTTTTACCAAAATATTGATTTTGGGTCTTAATTCTTTTAAAATGCACGTTTAGACCCGACATTTTTTTTCGAGCGATTTATCCAAGGTCCTAAATCCGTCTTGACCTGCGCTCAACTGCCTGCATCGCGTTTTGACCGTGGCCACGTCGACTCGAGGACCAGGTGGCGTAACGACAAGCTGTGCATATTTGCATAAGGACCCTCAAACCGTAATTACTTCACAATCGCGGTCCTTTCCTCTTCCCCACCCCTCTCTGTCAAAACAATAGGCGATCGACGGCGGAGGCGCTGCAGGATGAGAAGAGGTGATCATCGCACGCGGTTGCCTAGCTGCAGAGCATGGTGGTCAGATGGCGGCGACCTACGAGCGTAAAGGAGGCGACCATCGACAATGTTGACTCGTCGGGGTAGGCGGCCTCGACGAGCGCAATGCAGGTGGTGCGGTGCAGCGATGCTACGTGGGAAGGCACGGGAGCAGGGGAGGAGGAACCTGCGTGGAATGTGAGGGCGGGCTAGGGTCGTAACACGTGCAAGCGAACAAGCACCTGTGCTCAAGGTGGCTACGGGCGGAGGCGGCTGCGCGGGGACAGCTTAGGATGTGAGAGAGCACGAAAAAAGGAGGGAAAGAACGAGCTTCTCACCCCATGCTCTCCTCCCCCGCACCACGTCCCTAGCCCTGCCCGCAACCCTCGACACCCTTATTTTTGTCGATCTCCCCATCCTTTGCCTTCGCTTTGAGTCGGCGGGCTTTCCGTGTCGTTGAGTTGACCTTTTGGAGGAGCACCTTCCCTAGATTCTTCATCCCCGCCGACTCTCGAAACTTTGCGTGCGGGTCCATGTGGCAGTGAAAGCGAAAACGATGGGAATTGGGATGGAGAGCAATGATGATCGGAGTGGAGAAGCTGGACAGAGTGTGTGTGTGTGTGTGAGGGGAGGGGGCGGAAACAGTAAAGATCGCTCCTAATGTGTGGACTCCACCTCGATTTTGGGTGGGTCGGGGATGTCAGAGTCCTACGTGATGGATGTCCGGACTACCGTTTGCTTTCGGTTTGCGAAAAAACGGACGTCCGGACATATAGGTCTAAACGTTTGTGGATGTCCAAATGAAGGACACGGTCGACAACGAGTCGGTGCCACCCTCCTCGTCGGTCCATGTCGGCATCACCATGGGAGGACCGTGCTTACTACACTGACATGGTGTTGGCCGAGCGGGAGGCCGTGTTTTGGCAAGCGTTGGCTGGCTAGGAATACAACATTTGCCTCCTTGACTTGGCGGGCTCATAATTGTTGGCCGATTAGCCACCTGCAGACTGCAGAGGCGGATGTGGAGACGGAGGTGGATCTTCACTTTCCGGTGCTCAAGGCCTGTCGGACATGAGGAACGGACGCCGACGACATTCATTTAGGCTAGGTTTAGAATCCGGTCTAGTTTGAATATGTTGAAACAATCTGAATTTATGTAAAAAAATATCCAAGCACAAAAAATATCATTTTGATTGTTTAAATATGCACCAAACTTGTTCAATTTCATTAATTTTGGACCGAAAAGCAACCGGATATGTGCAACTAGTTTTGGACGATCGGCTCGCGCATATCTACGACCGGTCCCTCGATCCACGGACTGATGCGATGTCCTGCTTGTGAGTCGGTGTTAGAGATGCCCTTAGAGCAACTCCAACCGGGCGACCCATTTCGTCCGCTCGTGTCCGTTTTAGTCATTTGGACACAAAACTTTGCCCAACAAGGAGACCCAAACGGACAACGTGTCCACGCGACGTCCGTTCCCGACCCAAACTAAACCCAAATATGGGTAACAAATGGATACGCGACGGACAAAAGCGAACGCTCCCGTCGTCTCCTTTCGTCCGATCGTGTCCGCCCTGGTCCCACCCATCGGTGACTGGGCGGGGAGGAGGAGCAACACGACGCTCATCCTCTTCACCACTTTCGCCTCGTCGGCCCTGCATGTGCCCTCGCCCGCTGCACGTCCCCGTCGCCTCGTCCTTGATGTTGCTCGCCGTCGTAGTAGCAGTAGCGGCCGCCACCGTCGTAGCTCCGCAAGCCCTCGGTCTTGCATGCGCCCGCGCCCGCCTCCACCAGCTCCTTCCTCCATGATGCAGGGGACGCGGAGCACCGGCAGGGGCGGAGCACGAACGTGGATCAGGGGAAGCGGAGCACCGACATGGGCGGAGCACGGGCAGGGGGCAGAAGCAGAGCAGGGGAAAGCGGAGCACCGGGTGGTGCAGAGCACGTCGCGGAGCACCGACAAGGGCGAAGCACGGGCGGGCGTAGAGCAGGGACGAGCGCACGACGCGGGCCAGAGCACTAGAGGCCATAGAGAAGGGAGAGGTGAAGGAGGACGACGACGACATGACCTCCGTTGAGTCGAAGAACCCCCTCCTCGCTCGCGCCCCGCAAGCGCACGTGCGCCATGGGCACCAAGACAAGGTGCTGCCTCCACGAGTTCACCGTCGCCACCAACACGTCGACAAGAAGACAATTTAACGGAGGCGCGGCAAGGCGATCTCGCGGCGCTCGGGTCCCGGATCTCGATGAGCAGAAGGGCACGACGACACGGAGAAGGCGAGGCACGTGATCTAGGTGTTGTCCGTTCTGTCCGCTTTTGTGTTCATGCGTTGGGTGCCCGCCGTATTCACCCCATGTCTCCTAGGCAGACAGGCGACCCAAATGGACAAAAGACGGACAAAATCCGTGTCCGCTTGGGTCACTGCGTTGGAGTTGCTCTTAGGGCCAGTTCTTTTGCAACTTCTAGCAGCTTATTGCAGAAATAAGCTAGAAGCCCAAAATAACTCATTTTGGAGAAGCTAGCTGAGCTTATTTTCATCCTCACTTCCTTCACAATGAAAAAAACTGGGGGGGGGGGCAGCTTCCCACAGAAGCCCACTTATAATCGAAGGGGTGCAATGAAATGCCCGTGTTTGTCGCACATTTTACAACGAGAATGCCATCGCGCCTCATCCCCTTGCCCTCGTGTTCGTCCACACGCATGGGCGATAGCTAGGGTTGCTCGTCACCCTACCGCGAGGCCCCATCAGGAGTCGCCTCGCCGGACCCAATCAACAGCAGCCACCGCCGGACCCAATCAACACCCATGACCATCCCCCCCCCTCATCAGCAGCTGCCGCCGGGCCCCTCATCAGCAGCCGCCGCCAGCCCTCATCAACAGACACCGTCGGCCCCCAGCAGCAGTCGCTGCCATCGTAGGTCCCCATCAGCCGCTGCCAACCATCCCGTGAGCCGCCATACCCGACACCCCAGACGCTGGCCTTTGGCCCGAGCAACAGCTCGTTCGAGGGTATTACGGACTATTCATGTGACATATGAGGAAATGAGCAAAATGACAAAAACTGAAAAGAACTGAATGGCTTAGTTTTATGGACTTATTTTCACAATAACTTATTTGAGGCTTATTTTCATAACATCTTATTTACACAGAGCTACTCAAAAGAACTGACCCTTAGGGCAACTCCAACGGGCCGACCCAAACGGAAGGCGATTTTGTCCGCTTTTTGTCCGTTTGGGTCAGCCAAGCGGACACGAACGTCCGCTTCCGCAAATGGGTCGGCGCATGCGCCCAACGCTGGCCAGACCCATTTTTGCCGGTGATACGTCCCAAACGTATCTATAATTTCTACTTGTTCCATGATCTCTTGGGTGACATTGTTATATGCTTTGCTACACTTTTATATCTTTCTACACATATTTGGACTAACCTACTAACTCAGTGCACCCTGTGTCAGTTTCTGTCTGCTGATGTCTTTTTTGCACGGGCTTTTACCCAATTTTCCGGAGCCCCAAAAATCCCGAGACAAATATATAAAAATCAGCGTAACGGAAGCTTCCAGATCACCGAAGATGGGCCAGAGGGGAGCCAGGGGCTGCCCAGGCGACCTCCCGGCACGGCCTGGCCCCTGGCCGCGCCCACAGGCTGCCTGGGTGGGGTCCACCTCTTTTGACGCCCTCCTTTGGCCTATGTTTAGTCCTCCGAGAGAAAACCCTTCCATCACATCCAGAATCACGAATTTCTCCATCGTTCCACGACCGCAACACTTCCGAGATCGGGAGCATCAGGAGACCTCTTCCCGGCACCCTGCCGAAGGGAGGATTGACCTCCGGGAGCTTCTCCACCGCCATGGACGCTTCCCGGACGTGCCGTGAGTAGTCCTCCTTGGACCATGAGTCCATGACCAGTAGCTATGTGATGTCTTCTCTCCAATCTTGTGCTTCAATGATTAGCCCTTGTGAGCTGCCCTACATGATCAAGGCACCTATGTAATTTTCATGCTATTGCTATGCTCTGTTTGTTGGGATCCGATGGTTATGAGATTATGTTCAGATTGTTATGAGTTATATATTTGATTATCCTTTTTATATTATGTTCTTTAGTGATTCATGCATGTTCTCCGTTGCTCTTTATTGCTTTGGCCGAGTAGTAGATTGTAACTCCAAGAGGGAGCGTTATGCATGATTGTGGGTTCATACCCCCTGATGTCTAGCTTGAGTGACAGAAACATGAGACTAGGGGATGTGTTGTTTCCACCAGGGAGAAAACAACGGTGCTTGTGACCACGGTTGCAAGGATTGTTTACCTTACGCATAGTTCGTTAATGGAGATGTCCGTTGCTTTGAGTTTACACTTTGGGTGGGGCTCCCAACTTAATACCAGCGAGATGTTCTAGATAGATATCTCAAGGTGGATGATTAGTAAGTAGATGTTGGTGAATAAATGGTCTACTTGTCTTGGCGTACTGCCCATTAGTATTGAGCCTCTAACTTTCAAGTATCATAATTAGCATTGCGGTGCGTTTATAATTCTGTCAATTGCCGAGTTGTAATTTGTTTACCCAAGCATAGTTGTTTATCGTATTTTGGGAGAGAGACATCACTAGTGAACATCATGTGACTCCGGTCCATATCACTACCATTGCTTACACCTCCATCATTTACTGCTTTCATTTACTTTTCCGTTGCAATCACTATCACTATTCCCGCTTGTGTTTTGATCCTTTGCAAACTAAAAGGCCGGAGAGATTGACAATCTCTTTGTACTCGTTGGGAGCAAAGTTATTTGTGTGTGTGCAGGTCCACGTCTTCTGCTTGCACCAGGGCAGGGGACACCTACTTGTTGATCCTCGGAGTCCTCCTTGTTCGATAAACCTGACAGTCTCCGTGTAAGGGAAAACTTGCTACTGACTACATCTCCACCTTCCACTTGGGGTAACCAACGAGGGGCGAGAAGTATATTCATCAACTCATCATCAAGCAAGTTTTCTGGCGTCGTTGCCGGGGACTCCAGTCTTCAAGATAGGGGAGTTGCACACTATCTTTTACTTTTGCTTTTTAGTCTTGTTAGTTTGCTTTCTAGTTTTTGCTTTAAAGTCTTATACCAAAAACCACAAAAAATTAGTTGCTTTGTTCTTGCTTGTTCCTGCTGCTATGGGTTCCACTGAAAACACCAAGTTGTGTGACTCCACTAGTCACAACAACAATGACTTTATCTGCACTCCTATTGCTGCTCCCTCCACTGGGGCTACCTCCTATGAGATTAAACCTGCTTTACTAAACCTTGTTATGAAAGATCAATACTCCGGTGCTGGAGATGATGCTGCTTTGCACTTGAATAATTTTGTTGAGCTTTGTGATATGCAAAAATATAAAGTAGATGGTGATATTGTTAAACTTAAGCTTTTTCCCTTTCTCCTTGAGAGGAGGATCTAAAGTGTGGCTTCAATCTTTGCCTAGGAATAGCATAGATTCTTGGGATAAGTGCAAAGATGCTTTTATTGGGAAGTATTACCCGCCTGCTAAGATTATCCAGTTAAGAAGTAACATTATGAATTTTAGGTAACTCGATAATGAACACGTTGCTCAAGCTTGATAACGTATGAAATCTCTTGTTAAGAATTGCCCTACACATGGTTTAACTACTTCGATGGTTATCCAAACTTTCTATGCAGGATTGAACTTTACCTCGCGGAATCTGTTAGACTCGGCCGCGGGAGGAACCTTTATGTCAACTACACAGGGTGCTGCCACAAAGCTATTGGATGAGATGATGACAAATTATTCTCAATGGCACACCGAGAGAGATCCAACAGGTAGGAAGGTAAACTCTGTTGAGGAGATCTCCTCTCTTAATGATAAGGTTGACATGATCATGACTTTACTTACTAATCAAGCTCCTATTGATCCTCATGATGTTCCTTTAAATTTTTTGGTTGCTCAAGAAGGAGAGCAAGTTGATGTTAATTTTATCTCTAGGAACAACTTAACAATAATGCCTATAGGAGTAATTTTGGTAGCAATCCTAGACCGTTCCCATCCAACAACTATGGGAATAGCAACACCTATAGTTACACTCCTAATGATAGAAGAATACCTAGTTATGAAAAACTTTTAGAGGTAGAGAAGGCTACAAACAATTATATGCACACCCAATATGAACAAAACAAGGCCTTCTCTAGACAATTAGATGAGCATCCTTCTATTTTGCAAAACATTGGAAGACAACTTGAGAGCCTGAACAGTGAGATTTCCAATCTCCAAACTAGACTCACCACCACGGAGACCCAAGTCTCCAATATGTCTCACACACAGGCCACTTTGATAAATCAAATGGCGGCCAAATCCAAAGTGGTTTTATCTAAAGAAGAGGAAGATAGGATTAAGAGCCTTCCTACACACACTACCATTGCTACTATACAAGTTGTTGAGGAGCTCAAAACTTTTAGCACCCATCACACCCCTAGTCCAAATGGACCTATTAATGGTGATGCTAATACCTCAACTATAGGACAAGAAGGTCCTTTGAATTTAGATACTACCAAAAGAATGAGCTTAGATGACATCACTACCACTTTAATTAATGGTAGTAATCTTGATTTTGACAATTGTAGTCTTTCCGAAGTAATCACTTTTTTTGCAAAGAACGGCTGGTAGTGATGCTAATACCTCAACTATAGGACAAGAAGGTCCTTTGAATTTAGATACTACCAAAAGAATGAGCTTAGATGACATCACTACCACTTTAATTAATGGTAGTAATCTTGATTTTGACAATTGTAGTCTTTCCGAAGTAATCACTTTTTTTGCAAAGAACGGCTAAAGACCCCCACACTAGTACACTCAATATTGCCTTCACCGAGCATATTACCAACGCTCTTATCAAAGCTAGGGAGGAGAAGCTCAAGCTAGAGACTTCTATTCCTAGAAAACTCGAAGATGGTTGGGATCCTATGGTCAAGATCAAATTGAATAATATCTCTTGCTTTGCTTTATGTGATGTTGGAGCTAGTGCCTTTGTTATGCCCAAAAAATATATGATATGCTTGATTTGAAACCTTTTGATCAATGTTCTTTTGGTGTTCGTCTTGTTGATTTTTCCATAAAGAAACCTTTAGGGAGAATTGATGATGTTCTTATTGTTCTCAATGATAATTATGTGCCCGTTGATTTTTTATTATGGACATTGAGTGTGATCCTTCATGTTCAATTATCTTGGGACGTCCTTTTCTCCGCACCGTTGGTGCTATCATTGACATGAAAGAAGGGACCATTAGATTCCAATTTCCTCTTAAAAAGGGAATCGAACACTTCCCTCGAAAGAAGATTAAGTTATCTTATGAGTCCTTTATTCGGGCAAGTTATTCTTATGGAGTTGATAATACTTGATCTTTTTACATCATGCCTAGCTCAAAGGCATAAAAGAAAGCGCTTGTTGGGAGGCAAACAAATTTGTTTTTTACTTTAAGTTTTAGTGGTATTGATACTTTTTACTACTGTAGAAGCATTATTGTATCTTTATTTTCAAGCTTTGTGCCAAGTTTTAGCCTCCGGTTGCAAGAAAGTTCAAAAGTTGTGACATGCTGTCGAGAAACAGATTCTGTCTGCTTGACGAAAACATTCGCCAAAAATCACCAGATCATCTTTTTGATCTGAGTTTTTTTGACAGCATGCTCTATATAATTTTATTTCTAGCATATGTTCTGAGTTTTTTTATTTGAGTGGCAGAAGTGCCCTGAAACAATTATTTACTACCTGCTATTCTGTTTTTCACAGATTCTGCCACGTTTTGCGTTTTCATCATTTAGCAAATCTTAAGCTTGCTTTTCCTTTGCAAAAACCTTTTGTCAATCATTATAAACAGTAGCTTTTAATGAAAATCATTATTTCCAGTAGGTAATGAATTATTTTTATCATGGTTACTAACCACTCTAATTAGCTTATGATGAGTTTCGTATGAAGGGAGTTTTCAAGTATGCGATGGAAGATGATGAAAGAAGATCCAGGAGTGTCAAGCGCTCAAGCTTGGGGATGCCCCCATGCACCCCAAGAAATATTCAAGGAGACTCAATCATATAATCTTGGGGATGCCCCCGTGCATCCCCTTCTCGATCAACAATCACCAGTTCGTCCATCTCCATGCTATATTTTTATCACTTCATATGTTATGTGCTATGCTTGGAGCGTCCCGCTTTTTTACTTTTTTAGTTTGTTTTAGTTTTGCTTGTTGTTCATAACAAGTCGGAACCTAGCCTACCTTGTTTGGGAGAGAAACACGCTCCATTCCACTCTAGAACACAACATAGGTTTTCATGCTTATCTTTTTTGTGTGTTCTTTATCTTTACATAGCTGATGTCATGCTTAGCTCTTATTTTTCATGCTATATATTTTTAAGAGCTTTTATTTAGGTTGCTTATGGAACTCTCTTGATTTATCATGTTTAGAGAGTTGGCTCGTTGCACTGAGTTGTGTGTCTTGCATGAGTAGGTAACTGAGGTTGCTATTTAAGTATAGTAGTAACTTGCAATAGTTTGAGGTATTGATTTGAGTAATGTTTGGACTATTGGTGCCAAGAGCTTGAGCTATTAGTGATAGGTGTCGTATTCTGGAAAATCTGTGTGTTTTTCAAAACTAAAAATTAATTGAGAACTCTAGCTACTAAATTGATCGCTAACCTCTGGAGGGGTTGGAATATGCAGAGTACCCTCACGTTACCATGGGTCGAGGATGCGCAAGGATAACCAAACCCCCAAACACTCCTCCTTGGGGTACTTGTCTCTTTGTGAATCTCCAAACTAGATAGAGAGTTACCGATAATAAGTGTATGAGTTCTTCGGACTAATGTGAGTATTTGATTGTTGGCACTTCCACCATCCACATTTGCTAGCCTCTTCGGTACCGTGCATTGCCCTTTCTCATCTTGAGAGTTGGTGCAAACTTCGCCGATGCATCCAAACCCTTGGCATGATACGCTCTGTCATCATAAGCCTCATTATATCTTTCCTCAAAACAGCCATAGTACCTACCTATTAAGGCATTTCCATAGCCTTTCCGAGATACATTGCCATGCAACATCCACCATCTCATGACTTGATCTTCATGTCATACATGCTTTTGCTTGATCTAGGAGCCGCATGCTAGTTGGGCCTTGCCCTTATTATTGCTACATTACGCGCTAGTTTCATTGCATATCCTGCTACACTAACAGAGACATACATTTGCATACACCATGATAGTTTTCATTTGTCTTTATGTTGAGTACTTCTTATAAAGTGTGATGCTTTTATTTTCATTCTTGTAAAACATAGAGTATTGCCCTTAAGTGAGGAAAAGATCCCAAAGAGGACAAATGAGAGATAAATAGAAAGAGCTAAAGAGGCCACAAAAAAAGAAGAAGGGGGCAACACTACTATTCCTTTTGAAAGATCCACACTCGTACTCCATTGTTATATTTGTACTACCTAGAGATTATCATTCATGCATAACTATGTGGGGACCCTTGGCTTAATCCAATGATGAGCCTCCTCAAATGATCTCTAGATCTTCATGAGCAATCAAGTTGAATGCACCCCCACTAGTTCCATTTGGAGAGCTTACCTTAGCTCATATGTGCATCAGTTGCATGGAAATCCCTACTCCTCACATCATATCTATCATTTGGCTTTCTCTCGCCTATGGTTGTCCTCATTGATGTGAGCCTTTCACACCTTTTTTGTCTTCCTTCCCCATCATTATTCTATTTGCCATCCTAAGTGCCAACATATCTTGCTTACGCTCATCCATTGCATGAGTGCTCATAGTCGAAAGGGAGAGGATCATTTTGACTTGTGCTTGACCAGTGGTCTGGGTATGAGTCAAAATAAGATTTCGAAGGAGTTCAAGTGTGAGGTTCAGTAGATTGAGTTCTCAATTAAAAATATTTATTCACTAAAACCATCTCCCACTTCTTGCACACAAACACCATTTGGAGACATTCGAGTCACGGACAGAGAGAGCTCTTGCACCTTTATGTTCTTACTTTGCTAAACTCAATACTAAATATAGACTCTTGCTTGTTATTGTCTTGACTTGAATTGCATATCTTACTTGCTTTACTTTTAAATTCGTATATGTGTGTTAGCATGTCACCACAGAAATTATTGTGTTATCGTTTACCTACTCGAGGACGAGCAGGAATTAAGCTTGGGGATGTTGATACGTCCGAAACGTATCTATAATTTCTGCTTGTTCCATGATCTATTGGGTGACATTGTTATATGTTTTGCTACACTTTTATATATTTTTACACATATTTAGACTAACCTACTAACTCTGTGCACCCAGTGTTAGTTTCTGTCTGCTGATGTCTTTTTTGCAGGGCTTTTACCCAATTTTTCGGAGCCCCAAAAATCCCGATAAAAATATATAAAAATCAGCGTAACGGAAGCTTGCAGATGACCGAAGATGGGCGAGAGGGGAGCCAGGGGCTGCCCAGGCGACCACCCGGCGCGGCCAGGCCCCTGGTCGCGCCCACAGGACGCCTGTGTGGGGCCCACCTCTTCTGACGCCCTCCTTTGGCCTATATTTACTCCTCCGAGAGGAAACCCTTCCATCACATCTATAATAGCCAATTTTCCATCGTTCCGCCGCCGCAGCGCTTTCAAGATCGGGAGCGTCAGGAGACCTCTTCCCGGCACCCTGCCGGAGGGAGGATTGACCTCCGGGAGCTTCTCCACCGCCATGGACGCTTCCCGAACGTGCCGTGAGTAGTCCTCCTTGGACCACGAGTCCATGACCAGTATCTATGTGATGTCTTCTCTCCAATATTGTGCTTCAATGATTAGCCCTTGTGAGCTGCCCTACATGATCAAGGCACCTATGTAATTTTCATGCTATTGCTATGCTCGGTTTGTTGGGATCCGATGGATTATGAGATTATGTTCAGATTGTTATGAGTTATATATTTGATTATCCTTCTATATTATGTTCTTTAGTGAAGCATGTTCTCCGTTGCTCTTTATTGCTTTGGCTGAGTAGTAGATTATAACTCCAAGAGGGAGCGTTATGCATGATTGTGGGTTCATGCCCCGTGATGTCTAGTTTGAGTGAAAGAAACATGTGACTAGGGGATGTGTTGTTGCCACCAGGGAGAAAACAACGGTGCTTGTTGTTGGGTAACGTAGCATAAATTCAAAATTTTCCTACGCCATATTCAGATCTTCCTATGGAGAGACCAGCAACGAGAGAGGGGTGAGTGGATCATCATACCTTTGAAGATTGCTAAGCGAAAGCGTTGCTAGAATGCGGTTGTTGGAGTCGTACTCGCGGCGATTCAAATCGCGGTGTGATTCCGATCTAGTGCAGAACCACGACAACTCCGCGTTCAACACACGTGTAGCCCGGTGACGTCTCCCGCACCTTGATCCAGTAAGGAGGAGGGAGAGGTTGGGGAAGATCTCCGGCAGCACGATGGCGTGGTGTGGATGGAGAGACGAGGTCTCCTGGCAGGGCTTCGCCAAGCACCGTGCGAGAGGAGGAAGAAGAAGAGGAGGGCTGCGCCGAGAGAGAGATGGAATTCTGTGTCTCCAATGGCCAAAACCCCCGCTATATATAGGGGAAA
Source organism: Hordeum vulgare subsp. vulgare (assembly GCF_904849725.1). Taxonomy (NCBI): domain Eukaryota; kingdom Viridiplantae; phylum Streptophyta; class Magnoliopsida; order Poales; family Poaceae; genus Hordeum; species Hordeum vulgare. Next base: position 523,945,612 of record NC_058523.1, read on the forward strand.
GGGAGGGTGGCGCCCCTTTAGGGTTTCCACCCATAGGGGGGCAGCCCTAGATGGGGGGAGGGGGTGGCGGCCAGGAGGGGAGGAGGGGGTGGCGCACCCGCTGGTGGGCCTTAGGCCCACCTACGCTAGGGTTCCCCCTTCCCCCTCTTAGGCGCCATGGGCTGGGTGTGGGGGCACACCAGCCCACCCAGGGGCTGGTTCCCTCTCACACTTGGCCCGTGTAGCCTCCTGGGGCTGGTGGCCTCTCCGGGTGGGCCTCCGGAACCCTTTCGGTGGTCCCGGTACTTTGTCGGTGGTGCACGAAACATTTCCGGCGTCCAAACCCATCCATCCTATATATCAATCTTTACCTCTGGACCATTTCGGAGCTCCTCGTGACGTACGGGATCTCATCCGGGACTCCGAACAACCTTCGGTAACCTCGTATAACAATCCCTATAACCCTAGCATCATCGAACCTTAAGTGTGTAGACCCTACGGGTTCGGGAGGCATACAGACATGATCGAGACATCTCTCCGGCCAATAACCATCAACGGGGTCTGGATACCCATGGTGGCTCTGATAATCCACAAGTATAGGTGATTGCAATAGTTTTCGAGGATAGAGTATTCAACCCAAATTTGTTGATTCGACACAAGGGGAAGCCAAAGAATATTCTCGAGTATTAGCAGTTGAGTTGTCAATTCAACCACACCTGAAAGACTTAGTATCTGCAGCAAAGTATTGATGTCAATTGTTCTTCCCCTTGCAACGACACGAGAAGAATACTACTAGCACTCTCCGGCAATCGAAATTAGAAGAATGTTGTTGACGACCCACCAGCGCGTGGGATCGTAGCAGTTTTCGAGGGTAGAGTATTCGACCCAAATTTGTTGGTACGCCTATAGGAGGTGAGAGGATACTCTCAAGTATTAGCAGCTGAATATGTCAGATCCAACCACACCTGAAAGATTAGTATCTGCAAGCAAAGTAGTATGATAATAACGGTGCCAGAAATGATTTGTTGACAGCAGACTATTCCTAACTGTCGTATCAATGGCGCCAAGTTGCCTCGTTGACGAAAAATGTCAGTTCTCGTCAACGACCAGCGAACCAAAATTGTAGCAGGTAGCAGCAGTGTAACGAGCAATAGCAGCGGCAAGGAACAGCAGTAGCAAGTAGCAACAGTAGCAAGCAATAGTAGTAGAAACAGTAGCAGCAGAGCAAGACAAATAACAGCAGCAGAGAAAGACAAGTAACAGCAGCAGTAGGACAAACTCGTAGGCAATGGGTCGGCAATGTTTGGATGATATTCATCATGCAACAGTTATAACACGGAGAGATATGTGGCTAGCTCTCGTTCGTCAATGTGATGTAGGCATGCATTCCGTGTGTTGTCATACGTGCTTAGGGAAAAGAACTTGCATGACATCTATTGTCCATCCCTCCCGTGGCAGCGGGGTCCAAAAGGAAACTAGGGGATATTAAGGTTCTCTTTTTAATAAAGAACCGGACCAACGCATTAGCACTTGGTGAACACATGAACTCCTCAAACTATGGTCATCACCGGGAGTGGTTCCGGTTATTGTCACTCCGGGGTTGCCGGATCATAACACATAGTAGGTAACTACAACTTGCAAGATCGGATCTAAAACACACATATATTGGTGACAACATAATAATTTCAGATCTGAAATCATGGCACTCGGGCCCTAGTGACAAGCATTAAGCATGGCAAAGTAGTAGCAACATCAATCTCAGAACATAGTGGATACTAGGGATCAATCCCCATCAAAACTAACTCGATTACATGATAGATCTCATCCTACTCATCACCGCCCAGCGAGCCTACGAATAGATTACTCATGAACGATGAAGAGCTTCATGGAATTGGAGAGGAAGAAGGTTGATTATGATGATGGCGACGATTTCCCCTCTCCGGAGCCCAAGACGGACTCCAGATCTGCCCTCCAGATGAAGAATAGGTGGTGGCGGCGCCTCCGTATCGCAAACGCGACGAAAAATTCTCTTTTTATTTTTTCTGGGACGAAAGTGAACTTATAGACCTGAGGTTGGGGGCGGCAGAGCCGTGTGGGTCCCACAAGCCTGCCCACCGCCACCAGGGGGTGGTGGCGGAGCCAGGGCTTGTGGCCCACTGGCCCACCCCCTCAGGTGGAACTTGGCGCAGATATTTTTCATATTTTCCAAAAATGCTCCCCGTAAATTTTCAAGACGTTTGGAGAACTTTGATTTCTGCACAAAAATAACACCAAGGCAATTCTGCTGAAAACAACATTAGTCCAGGTTAGTTCCATTCAAATCATGCAAATTAGAGTCCAAAACAAGGGCAAAAGAGTTTGGAAAAGTAGATACGATGGAGACGTATCAACTCCCTCAAGCTTAAAACCTTGCTTGTCCTCAAACAACTCAGTTGACAAACTCAGAGAGAAAGAAAAACTTTGACAAACTCTGGTTGATCTTGTTGATGCAACTATGTCTAACTCATAACCAGAATTCATCAAGATCACAAGTTAATCACATAATCAAGTGACACAAAGGTCTCACGGTAAACTAATATCAATGGCATAATCAGCTAACGAGCAAATAATAGTGAGTTTCAAATACCAACACTTCAATCAAAACAAGCATGAAGTAATATGAATAGGTGGTATATCGCTAGCTCTTTCTGAGACCGCAAAACATAAATGCAGAGCACTTTCAAAGATCAAGGGCTGACTAAACATTGTAATTCATAGCAACGAAGATCTAGTCATAGTCATACTCAATATCAATCAAAAGCAAAGCATAAAAATGACAGAGGTGTCTCTAATTGGGGCTTATATAAGAGGAGGATGACTCGACAGGAAAATAAATAGACAGGCCATTCGCAGAGGGAAGCATTGATTTGCAGAGGTGCCAGAGCCCAAGCTTTGAAAACAGAGATAATAATTTTGGGTGGCATGCTTTCATTGTCAACGCAATGACCAAGAGTTCTCAATATCTTCCATGCTACTCATGCTATAGGCTGTTCCGAAACAGAAAAGTAAAGTTTTAACTCCCCCACCACCAATCAATCACACTCCACGGCTAGCCGAATCGTCAGGTACCGTCCATACTAACATCAATCCGGGGGGGGGGGAGTCTTGTTTTACAGTTATGTTTTTGATTTAAGCGTGGAACTGGGCATTCCAATTACCGGCCCCTTTCTCGTGAATGACAGTGAATAAACACATGTCGAGGATAACACTCCTAGCATGGAAGATACCAATAGCCCCCTGTCACCACATGAGCGGTTCGGGCATGCAAAACAGATTATTTCTTGAAGGTTTAGAGAATGACACATGCAAATTTACTTGGAACGGCAGGTAGATACCGCCAATAGGTAGGTACGGTGGACTCTCATGGAAAAACTTTTGGGTTTATGGAAGTGGATGCACAAGTAGTATTTCGCTTAGTACAAGTGAAGGCTAGCAAAAGACTGGGAAGCGACCAACTAGAGAGCGACAACAGTCATCAAGATGCAATGAGTTTGACTAACATTGAATGCAAGCATGAACAAGATATAAATCACCATGAACACGAACATTATAGAGGCTATGTTGATTTTGTTTCAACTACATGCATGAACATGCGCCAAGTCAAGCCACTTGAAACATTCAAAGGAGAATACTGTTGGAAATATGCCCTAGAGGCAATAATAAAATGATTATTATCATATTTCCTTGTTCATGATAATCGTCCGTTGTTCATGCTATAATTGTATTAACAGGAAACGGTAATACATGTGTGAATAAATAGATCACAATGTGTCCCTAGCAAGCCTCTAGTTGGCTAGCTCGTTAGTCAATAGATGATCATGGTTTCCTAATCATGGGCATTAGATGTCATTGATAACGGGATCACATCATTTGGAGAATGATGTGATGGACAAGACCCAATCCTAAGCATAGCACTAGATCGTATTGTTCGTATGCTAAAGCTTTTATAATGTCAAGTATCTTTTCCTTCGACCGTGAGATTGTGCAACTCCCGGATACCGTAGGAGTGCTTTGGGTGTATCAAACGTCACAACGTAACTGGGTGACTATAAAGGTGCACTACGGGTACCTCCAAAAGTGTCTGTTGGGTTGGTACGAATCGAGATCGGGATTTGTCACTCCCTGTGACGGAGAGGTATCTCTGGGCCCACTCGGGGTAACCCTAGGGGTGGCGCACCCCCCTCCCCCTCCTCCTATAAATAGTGAGGGGTTTTGGCCCTTGGGAGACAGACTTCTCCCTCTCCCTCGGCGCAACCCTTCCCTTCTTTCCCCTCCTCTCTGCCGGTGCTTGGCGAAGCCCTGCCGGGAGACCTCGTCTCTCCATCGACACCACGCCATCGGGCTGCTGGAGTTCTTCCCCAACCTCTCCCTCCTCCTTGCTGGATCAAGGTGCGGGAGACGTCACCGGGCTGCATGTGTGTTGAACGCGGAGGTGCCGTAGTTCGGCACTAGATCGGAATCACACCACAATCCGAATCGCTGCGAGTACGACTCCATCAACCGCGTTCTAGTAACGCTTCCGCTTAGCGATCTTCAAAGGTATGAAGATGCTCTTACCCCTCTCTCGTTGCTGGTCTCTCCATAGGAAGATCTGAATATGCGTAGGAAATTTTTGAATTTATGCTACGTTACCCAACAGTGGCATCCGAGCCAGGTTTTCTATGCGTAGATTCTATGCACGAGTAGAACACAAAATTTGTGGGCGATGATTTGTCAATTTGCTTGACGCTACTAGTCTTATTCTTTTCCGATGGTATTGTGGGATGAAGCGGCCCGGACCGACTTTACACGTACGCTTACGTGAGACTGGTTCCACCGACAGACATGCACACCGTGCATAAAGGTGGCTAGCGGGTGTCTGTCTCTCCTACTCTAGGCGGATTGGATTTGATGAAAAGGGTCCTTATGAAGGGTAAATAGCTTTGGCATATCATCGTTGTGGCTATCACATAGGTAAGAAGGCGTTCTTGCTAGAAACCCAAATCAGCCACGTAAAACTTGCAACAACAATTAGAGGACGTCTAACTTGTTTTTGCAGGGTTTGACATGTGATGTGATATGGTCAAAGTTGTGATGGTGCATGTATGATGTATGAGATGATCATGTTATTGTAATAGGTTTCACGACTTGCATGTCGATGAGTATGACAACCGGCAGGAGCCATAGGAGTTTTCTTAATTTATTGTATGAGATGCAACGCCAGGTGCTTATTACTTTTACTTCATTGCTAATGGTTAGCTATAGTAGTTGTGATAGTAGTAGTGCGTGACGACTTCACGGAGACACGATGATGGAGATCATGATGATGGAGATCATGGTGTCATGCCGGTGACGATGATGATCATGCGATGCCCGAAGATGGAGATCGAAAGGGCGAAGATGATAATGGCCATATCATGTCACTATATGATTGCATTGTGATGTTTATCATGTTTTACATCTTATTTCTTAGAACGACGGTAGCATAATAAGGTGATGCCTCTTAAAATTTCGAGAACGTATTCCCCTAAGTGTGCACCGTTGCGAAGGTTCGTTGTCTCGAAGCACCACGTGATGATCGGGTGTGATAGATTCTAACGTTCGCATACAACGGGTGTAAGCCAGAATTACACACGCGAAACACCTAGGTTGACTCGACGAGCTTAGCATGTACAGACATGACCTCGAATACAAGAGACTGAAAGGTCGAACATGAGTCGTATGGTTGAATACGATCAGCATGAAGTTGCTCACCGTGGTGACTAGTCCGTCTCACGTGATGATTGGACACGGGTTAGTCAACATGGATCATGTATCACTTAGATGACTAGAGGGATGTCGATTTAAGTGGGAGTTCATACTTAATTTGATTAAATGAACTTAATTGTCATGAACTTAGTCTAAAAGTTGTCTTTATAAATATTGTAGATGGCCAACGTCAACCTCAATTTCAACGCATTCCTAGAGAAAAACAAGCTGAAAGATGATGGTAGCAACTATGCGGACTGGGTTCGCAACTTGAAGCTCATCCTTGAAGCAGCTAAAAAGGCTTATGTCCTTGATGCGCCGCTAGGTGACCCTCCCGCTCCCGCAGCAGCCCAGGACATTCTGAACGTCTAGCAAACGCGGAGTGATGACTACTCTCTAGTTAGGTGTGGCATGTTATACAGTTTAGAAACGGGGCTCCAAAGGCGTTTTGAGCAACACACAACATATGAGATGTTCCAGGAGCTGAAGCTAGTTTTTCAAGCTCATGCCCGTGTCGAGAGATATGAAGTCTCCGACAAGTTCTTTAGCTGTAAGATGGAGGAGAACAGTTCTGTCAGTGAGCACATACTCAAAATGTCTCGGTTACACGGTCATCTGACTTCACTTGGAGTCGAACTTCCGGATGATGCTATAATCGACAGAATCCTCCAGTCTCTCCCACCAAGCTACAAAGGCTTTGTGCTTAACTACAACATGCAAGGGATGGAGAAGACCATTCCCGAGTTGTACTCGATGCTCAAGTGTGCAGAAGTAGAAATGAAGAAAGAGCATCAAGTGTTGATGGTCAACAAGACCACTAGTTTCAAGAAAGGCAAGGGTAAGAAGAACTTCAAGAAAGACGGCAAAGCTGTTGCCGCGCCCGGTAAGCCAGATGCCGGGAAGAAGAAAAAGAATGGACCCAAGCCTGAGACTGAGTGCTTCTATTGCAAGGGAAAAGGTCACTGGAAGCGGAACTGCCCCAAATACTTAGCGGACAAGAAGGCCGACAACGTTAATGGTATATGTGATATACATGTCATTGATGTGTACCTTACCAGCGCTCGTAGTAGCTCCTGGGTATTTGATACCGGTGCTGTTGCTCACATTTGCAACTCAAAGCAGGAACTGCGGAATAAGCGGAGACTGGCCAAGGACGAGGTGACGATGCGAGTGGGGAATGGTTCCAAAGTCGATGTGATCGCCGTCGGCACGCTACCTCTACATCTACCGTCAGGATTAGTTTTAAACCTTAATAATTGTTATTTAGTACCAGCTTTGAGCATGAATATTGTATCAGGGTCTTGCTTAATGCGAGACGACTACTCATTTAAGTCAGAGAATAATGGTTGTTCTATTTATATGAGTGATATGTTTTATGGTCATGCTCCGCTGGTGAATGGTTTATTCTTGATGAATCTCGATCGTGATGTTACGCATATTCATAGTGTGAGTACCAAAATATGTAAAGTTGATAATGATAGTCCCACATACTTGTGGCACTGCCGCCTTGGTCATATCGGTGTTAAGCGCATGAAGAAGCTCCATACTGATGGACTATTAGAGTCTCTTGATTTTGAATCATATGACACATGCGAACCGTGCCTCATGGGCAAGATGACTAAGACTCCATTCTCAGGTATAATGGAGAGAGCAACCGACTTATTGGAAATAATACATACTGATGTGTGTGGTCCAATGAACGTTGAAGCTCGCGGTGGCTATCGTTATGTTCTCACTCTCACCGATGATTTGAGTAGGTATGGGTATATCTACTTAATGAAGCACAAATCTGAGACGTTTGAAAAGTTCAAGGAATTTCAGAGTGAGGTTGAGAATCAACGTGATAGAAAAATTAAATGTCTGCGATCTGATCGTGGAGGGGAATATTTAAGTCACGAGTTTGGCACACACCTAAGGAAGTGTGGAATCGTTTCACAACTGACGCCGCCTGGCACACCGCAACGCAATGGAGTGTCTGAATGTCGTAATCGCACTTTATTAGATATGGTACGATCTATGATGTCTCTTACCGACTTACCGCTATCATTTTGGGGATACGCATTAGAAACTGCAGCATTCACTTTAAATAGGGCACCGTCTAAATCCATTGAGACGACACCGTATGAACTATGGTTTGGCAAGAAACCTAAGTTGTCGTTTCTTAAAGTTTGGGGCTGCGATGCTTATGTGAAGAAACTTCAACCAGAAAAGCTCGAACCCAAAGCGGAGAAATGCGTATTCATAGGATACACAAAGGAAACTATTGGGTATACCTTCTATCTTAGATCCGAAGGTAAGACCTTTGTTGCCAAGAACGGATCCTTTCTAGAGAAAGAGTTTCTCTCGAAAGAAGTAAGTGGGAGGAAGGTAGAACTTGATGAGGTAATTACACCCCCTCTCGAACAGGATAGTAGCGCAGCACGGGAAGTTGTCCCTGTGGCGCCTGCACCAACTGAAGAGGAAGTTAATGATGATGATCATGAAGCTTCGGATCAAGTTACTACTGAACCGCGAAGGTCCACAAGGGCACGCTCCGCACCAGAGTGGTACGGCAACCCTGTGATGGAAATCATGTTGTTAGACAACGGTGAACCTTCGAACTATGAAGAAGCGATGGCGGTCCCGGATTCCAACAAATGGCTTGAGGCTATGAAATCCGAGATAGGATCCATGTATGAGAACAAAGTATGGACTTTGGTGGACTTGCCCGATGACCGGCGAGCCATAGAAAATAATTTGATCTTCAAGAAGAAGACTGATGCAAACGGTAATGTAACTGTTTACAAAGCTCGACTTGTCGCAAAGGGTTTTCGACAAATTCAAGGAGTTGACTACGAAGAGACTTTCTCTCCCGTAGCGAAGCTGAAATCAATCCGAATCATGTTAGCAATTGCCGCCAATAGGTAGGTACGGTGGACTCTCATGGAAAAACTTTTGGGTTTATGGAAGTGGATGCACAAGTAGTATTTCGCTTAGTACAAGTGAAGGCTAGCAAAAGACTGGGAAGCGACCAACTAGAGAGCGACAACAGTCATCAAAATGCAATGAGTTTGACTAACATTGAATGCAAGCATGAACAGGATATAAATCACCATGAACACGAACATTATAGAGGCTATGTTGATTTTGTTTCAACTACATGCATGAACATGCGCCAAGTCAAGCCACTTGAAACATTCAAAGGAGAATATTGTTGGAAATATGCCCTAGAGGCAATAATAAAATGGTTATTATCATATTTCCTTGTTCATGATAATCGTCTGTTGTTCATGCTATAATTGTATCAACAGGAAACAGTAATACATGTGTAAATAAATAGATCACAATGTGTCCCTAGCAAGCCTCTAGTTGGCTAGCTCGTTAGTCAATAGATGATCATGGTTTCCTGATCATGGGCATTAGATGTCATTGATAACGGGATCACATCATTTGGAGAATGATGTGATGGACAAGACCCAATCCTAAGCATAGCACTAGATCGTATTGTTCGTATGCTAAAGCTTTTCTAATGTCAAGTATCTTTTCCTTCGACCGTGAGATTGTGCAACTCCCGGATACCGTAGGAGTGCTTTGGGTGTATCAAACGTCACAACGTAACTGGGTGACTATAAAGGTGCACTACGGGTACCTCCGAAAGTGTCTGTTGGGTTGGTACGAATCGAGATCGGGATTTGTCACTCCGTGTGACGGAGAGGTATCTCTGGGCCCACTCGGTAGAACATCATCATGAGCTCAATGTGACTAAGGAGTTAGTCACACGATGACGTGCTACGGAACGAGTAAAGAGACTTACCGGTAACGAGATTGAACAAGGTATAGGTATACCGACGATCGAATCTCGGGCAAGTTGTATACCGACAGACAAAGGGAATCGTATACGGGATTGATGGAATCCTTGACATCGTGGTTCATCCGATGAGATCATCGTGGAGCAAGTGGGAGCCACCATTACGTAGTTTCCTTTAATGGAGCAAGGTATAGTGGGCACTCCGGGATCACCAAGTTTCTTAGGAGTTCCACCTTTAAAAGTGTAATTGGCAAGCATGGTGGATGATGGGGTTATAGTCCTAGGGTAGGGTCATAGGCCTGCCCTGTAGGTCCTACCCAAGGACTACCCCTCGCAAAGGACTAGACCATTAGTCTGCTCCGACTGAATTAAGGATTCCCTGTCATCCAGTCGGTAACTTACCCTCGATCATCCAGTCGGAGACTAGCATTCGGGGCATATCAAGCTAACCGACTGGATACCACTCGGTACATCGTAACCCCCCTGGAGGGAAACGGTCGTACGTTTCCAGGTGCATTTATTAGCATTTAGGGCGTATGTTACCTGTAACGTACACATTCAATCGCCATTACTCCACCCCTGTACCGGAACTGTTGTGGAGGGCAGCACACTCTATATAAGCCACCCTCCCCCGCTGGTAAAGGGGTTAGCAACTCATTGTATTCCCTATTCCACTCGACAACAAGCTCCCTGAGCACTGAGACGTAGGGCTATTACCTCCACCGCAGACGGGCCTGAACTCATACATCCTCGCCGTAGCTAGGACTCTGCCCATCCTTTTCGTACCCTACACATCTACTGTCAGGCTTATACCCACGACAGTTGGCGCCCACCGTGGGCCAGGCGTCTAAGCGACTTCCGGCGAGTTTGCGACTACTTCCTTTCGTCATGTCGTCCGGTGGAGGTTCGAGCATGGGTCACCAGACCTTCTTCGGCGCTCTCCCCTTCACCGTCGACGATTCGGCCTGGCTTCGGGATGCTCCTCTCGACGTCGAGGCGCTTCCCCGTCATGGGGCGCCGGCACGGAGTTTGCGACTACTTCCTTTCGTCATGTCGTCCGGTGGAGGTTCGAGCATGGGTCACCAGACCTTCTTCGGCGCTCTCCCCTTCACCGTCGACGATTCGGCCTGGCTTCGGGATGCTCCTCTCGACGTCGAGGCGCTTCCCCGTCGTGGGGCTACGCACTTCCGTGCCGGCGCCCGCGGCATTCTTCTTCTCCAACAGTCGACTCCGGTGTCGACCTGCACCGCCGTCACGCGCCGCAGCAAGCGGTCCCGCCGTCCGCGGCTCCAGCATTGGGTGCAACATGCCCAGGCACGCCAGAACGCGTCTTCGCAAGTGGCGGTTCTAGAGTCCGTTGTGGTTGCCCCGCTATCCCAGCACTCGGACTCGGTTCCGACTGAGTTTCCTTCCGAGTATGCGGGTCGCGGGCCCGCAGCAGAAGTACACATGGCCAACTCCCATGAAGATCCCTGTCAAGCTGGCCGAAGCGAGCGCGAGGTCGGCGAAACATCCGGTGCGCGCCGTCCACCTCACCGTTCTGCCAGTCGGCACACTCGGCGGAGCAACATGGAGTTGTTCCGCACACCCCTCCTCAACTTGGCTGCGGCTGCCAAGAGAGCCGATTCCCTCCAGCCGACTGATTCAGAGGGAGGAAGGGGGATCGAGCAGATCCGAGCCCTGTTGCACACGGCGCAGCAGCAGAATTCGGCGGTCTCCCAGTCGCACAACAGGATCCATAATAGTTCCGTTCATGCGAATACGCATCGGTCGGTTCATAGCCCTGGTTCCCATCAGCGCCGCAGGGGAGGCAGCCGTTCCATGAATCACGAAGATCGCCGCCGCTCACGCACCCCTCCGCGGGGTGGGCCCTATGGGTCCCGACATCATGATGATCGGCGTTCACTCGGCGACACTTACGACCCAAGACCCGACGCAAGAGGGCGTATCGCCCAACGAAGAGTCGACAGGGGCCGAGCCCACCGTGATGGTCATGATATGGACCGTCCAAGTGGAGGCAGGACCATCGTGTCTGGTCCCGAGTGTTTTAGTCGAGCCATCCGCTCGGCTGACATCCCGCCCAACTTCCGATTGGCGGCGGGAATCAGTAAGTTTACAGGAGAGTCCCAGCCAGAAACATGGCTAGACGACTACCGAGTGGTAGTCCAGATCGGAGGAGGGGACGACCATGTCGCCATGAAGCACCTCCCTTTGATGCTCGACGGCTCGGCGCGAGCGTGGCTGAATCAGTTAGCCCCCTCGAGCATCTACAGTTGGGCAGATCTGGCCCGGGTGTTCATCAAGACCTTCGAAGGGACGTGCAAGCGCTCTGCATGCCTCGTGGAGCTCCAGCATTGCGTCCAGAAGCCGAATGAGCCCCTGCGCGACTTCATCCAGCGTTGGACAACTCTCTACCACACGGTGGAGAACGTCACCGAGCATCAAGCAGTCTGCGCCTTCAAGGCAGGCGTGCGGTACACAGAGCTGTACCTGAAGTTCGGTCGAACAGGTGACATCTCCATGAGCAAGATGATGGCGATAGAAGCTCGCTACGCAAATGGCGAAGAAGAAGACCGCATCCGAAGCGGCAAGCACAAGACAGTCGGCGACGAAGATGGAAGCAACACTCGGAAGCAAAAGCAAAAAGCTCCATCCACTCCGCAGGCAGAAGCTGCAGTCGTGACCAATGCCAAGTTCAAGGGCAAAGGGAAGGCGCAGTTTACCCCCAAGAAGAAGCCGTTCAATAATCCCATCCTGGACCAACCATGCCCGGTTCATACGAAGATGGACGAAGAGGGCAACCCCATATATCCGAAGCATACCACTCGGCAGTGCCGCCTCCTGATCCAGGGGTTTGGCGAAGGGCAACCGAGTGAGAAGGTCAATGAACAAGATGAGGAGGGTAAGGAGGATCCGTTCCCCCAAGTCCATGCGACACTCATGATTTTTGCGGACGTCGAAAGCAAGAGTAGACTGAAGCTCGTGAACAGGGAGGTTAACATGGCCACTCCAACCAGCCCCAAGTTCCTTAAATGGTCTCAGACCACGATCACCTTTGACCAGTCGGATCATCCAGCGCATGTTCCCACCCCAGGAAGACAAGCTCTGGTCGTCGACCCGGTGGTAGAAGGAGTCCGACTGCGCAAAGTCCTCATGGACGGCGGCAGCGGTTTGAACATCATGTACGCCAACACTCTCAAGGGGATGGGCATTCCGATGTCCAAACTCAGCGAGAGCAGTATGCAGTTCCATGGAGTCGTCCCTGGACGGAAGGCCAAGTCACTCGGCCAGATCGCGTTGGACGTCGTTTTCGGCTCCGACAAGAACTTTCGCAAGGAAAAGCTCACATTTGAGGTGGTGGATTTCCAGAGCGCTTACCACGCAATCCTGGGCCGCCCAACGTATGTGAGTTTCATGGCCCATCCATGCTATGTATACTTGAAGCTGAAGATGCCAGGCCCAAAAGGCGTGATCACCATCACAGGCAATCGGCAGCGAGCCGAAGAATGCTTGCAGCAAGGATCAAGAATCGCCGACCAGCAGATGGCCGTCCTCGAGCTCGACGAGTACAAGAAAACAGTCGACCCCGCCGACCTGATGCGCTCGAAGAAGCCAGCTTCAGAATCCGCATTCCAGTCGGCAGGAGAGACGAAGAAGGTCAGCATCCACCCGACGGACGACACTGCTGCCCCGACGAACATCTCCACCACCCTCGATCCTAAATAGGAAGCCGAGCTCACCCAATTCCTCCGTGAGAACTGGGACATCTTCGCATGGAAACCCTCTGACATGCCAGGTGTACCCAGGGAGTTGGCTGAGCACCGACTGCATGTGGACCCCGTCGCTCGGCCCGTCTGAGAGCGCTTGCGCCGGTCCGCCGCGCACAAGAGGAAAGCAATCGGGGAGGAGGTGGCCAAGCTGCTGGCAACCAACTTCATTCGCGAGGTTCACCACTCCGAGTGGCTCGCTAATGTTGTCATGGTGCCCAAGAAGGACAAGTCGCTCCGAATGTGCATCGACTTCAAACACCTCAATAAGGTCTGCCCGAAGGACCATTTTCCGCTCCCCCGCATAGATCAAATTGTCGATTCGACTGCGGGGTGCGAGCGTTTGTCATTTCTTGATGCCTACTCGGGCTATCATCAGATCCGTCTATATGGTCCCGTTGAATTAAAGACAACCTTTATCACCCCATTCGGGTGCTTCTGCTACATCACTATGCCATTTGGTTTGAAGAATGCACGGGCTACCTTTATGCGCATGATCCAAAAATGCCTTCTCGACCAGATTGGTCGGAATGTGGAGGCATATATGATGATATCATAGTCAAGTCACGCAAAGGTTCCGACCTGCTGACTGACTTGGCAGAAACATTCGCCAACCTTCGTAGGTACGATATCAAGCTCAACCCCGCCAAATGTTCATTCGGTGTTCCCAGCGGAAAGTTACTCGGTTTCTTCGTTTCCGAACGAGGGATCAATGTCAACCCCGAAAAGATCGGGACCATCGTTCGAATGGAGAGGCCGGTCAGAATACACGATGTTCAATGGCTCACAGGTGGCCTAGCGGCTTTGAGCAGGTTCATCAGTCGACTCGGCGAGAAAGCACTTCCTCTGTACCAACTCATGAAGAAATCAGATACTTTCGAGTGGACAGACGAAGCCCAAGTCGCATTCGACGACCTCAAAGTCCTACTTTCCACCCAGACGGTTCTTACTGCTCCGCTCAGCAAAGAACCCCTTCTTCTGTATATCGCGGCTACAAATCAAGTCGTCAGTACTGTTCTTACAGTCGAACGAGAAGAAGAAGGCAAAGCATACAAAGTTCAGCGGCCAGTGTACTACGTCTCCGAGGTCCTGACTCCTTCCAAGCAGAGGTATCCCCACTATCAAAAACTTATCTACGGGATTTACATGACTGCGAAGAAGGTGGCTCATTATTTCCAAGACCACTCGGTGTCTGTCGTTTCTGATGCTCCATTGTCGGAAATTCTCCACAATCGAGATGCGCCAGGCCGAGTGGCGAAGTGGGCAATGGAGATGTTGTACTGCGATATCAAGTTCGAGGCCAAGAAAGCTATCAAGTCTCAAGCCCTGGCTGACTTCATAGCAGAATGGGTAGAACAACAGCAACCGACTCACATCTACTCGGCCCATTGGACAATGTTCTTTGATGGGTCCAAGATGTTGAATGGCTCCGGCGCTGGCGTTGTGATCATATCGCCAAAGGGCGACAAACTCAAGTACGTGCTGCAGATACACTTCGATTCCTCCAACAACGAGGCGGAGTATGAAGCTCTCCTCTACGGATTGTGCATGGCCATCTCACTCGGCGTCTGTCGCCTGATGGTCTATGGCTATTCGGATTTGGTGGTCAATCAAGTGATGAAAGAGTGGGATGTCAGGAACCCCACCATGACCACATACTGCAATGCAGTGAGGAAGCTCGAGAAAAAGTTTGAAGGTTTGGAACTCCATCATGTTCCGCGACTGAAAAACCAAGCAGCAGATGAATTGGCGAAACTCGGATCCACTCGGAGACCAGTACCGAGTGACGTCTGCCTCAAGCACCTTTACCTCCCTTCGGTCAAAGAAGATCCTTTTACAGAAGAACCAGTACAACCAAAGAGTTCAACAGATCCGATGAAGTCGACGTACCTGCTGTGGTTGATCTGGTCATGGAGATTCTTACTGTCATCCCCGATTGGACTGTGCCGATCATTAAATAAATCCTGAGACAGGAACTACCAGAAGACGAAGTCCAGGCCAGGCAGATAGTCCGCAGATCGAAGTCATTCACTGTCATTGATGGTCAATTGTACAAAGAGAACGTTTCAGGCGTTCTCCAACGATGCATCTCTCCGGAGGAGGGACAGCTGATCCTGGAAGATATTCACTCGGGAACCTGCGGTCATCACGCCTCTTCGAGAGCAATCGTCGCCAAGGCATTCAGGGCTGGTTTTTTCTGGCTGCAGGCAAACGAGATGGCTAAAGATATGGTCGACCGATGTGAGGGCTGTCAGTTCTACTCCAACAAGTCCCACAAGCCGACATCTGCGTTGAAGACAATCCCGCTCGTGTGGCCGTTTGCGGTTTGGGGATTAGACATAGTCGGACCATTCAAAACAGGCCAGGGGGGATACACACATCTGTTGGTGGCGGTCGACAAGTTCGTGAAATGGATCGAAGCTAAGCCCATCAAGAAACTCGACGCCTCAACAGCCGTCAAGTTTGTCAGGGACATCATCTCCAGATTCGGTGTACCTCACAGCATAATCACGGATAACGGGACAAACTTTGACTCGGACAGATTCAAAGGTTTTTGTGCAAGCCAAGGTATCCGAGTGGATTTTGCTTCCATAGCACATCCTCAATCCAATGGACAAGCAGAGCGGGCGAATGGACTTATTCTTCAGGGTTTGAAGCCCCGACTCCTGCGAGAGGTGGGCCACGCCGCTGGCGCATGGGTCACCGAGCTACATTCAGTACTTTGGGGTCTCCGCACAACCCCGAACAGATCTACAGGGCGATCACCATTCTTCCTCGTTTATGGAGCAGAAGCGGTCCTTCCGAGTGACTTGCTTCATAATGCGCCACGAGTTGAACTCTTCTCCGAGGCTGAAGTAGAACAAGCAAGGCAGGATGGAGTGGACCTTCTAGAGGAGGAGCACGAGATGGCACTGACTCGCTCAACCATTTATCAACAAGATCTGCGGCGGTTTCATGCACGCCACGTCAGGAGTCGCACATTCCAAGCAGGCGACCTGGTGCTCCGAGTGGATCAGCAAAGACCTCACAAGTTAGCCCCGGCCTGGGAAGGACCCTTCATCATCTCCAAGGTGCTGAACAACGGAGCATACAGACTCTACAACATCGAGAGGGAGATAGACGAACCGCGTGCATGGAATGGAGACCTCCTGAAGCGCTTCTACACGTGATCGTCGACTGAAGCAGTGTAAAGAACAAGTCTTGATGAAATAATATAAAGTAGATTCAGTTTTTGCAGATTCAGAGTTCTTCCGCGGTCGCAGACTCCGGTCACAAAAAAAAAACTTGGTTGCGATCCAGAATCGCCTAAGTTCTAACTCCCTCCGAGTGTGCACTAAACGTCGCACTCGGAGACTTAGCTGTGATCAAGAATCACCTAAGTAATAACTTCCTCTGAGTGTGCACTAAACGTCGCACTCGGAGACTTAGCTATGATCAAGAATCACCTAAGTAATAACTTCCTCCGAGTGTGCACTAAGCGTCGCACTCGGGGACTTAGCTGTGATCAAGAATCACCTAAGTAATAACTTTCTCCGAGTCTGCACTAAACGTCGCACTCGGGGACTTAGCTGTGATCAAGAATCACCTAAGTAATAACTTTCTCCGAGTGTGCACTAAACGTCGCACTCGGGGACTTAGCTGAGATCAAGAATCACCTAAGTAATAACTTCCTCCGAGTGTGCACTAAGCGTCGCACGCGGGGACTTAGCTGTGATCAAGAATCACCTAAGTAATAACTTTCTCCGAGTGTGCACTAAATGTCGCACTCGGTGACTTAGCTGTGATCAAGAATCACCTAAGTAATAACTTTCTCCGAGTGTGCACTAAACGTCGCACTCGGGGACTTAGCTGTGATCAAGAATCACCTAAGTAATAACTTCCTCCGAGTGTGCACTAAGCGTCGCACTCGGGGACTTAGCTGTGATCAAGAATCACCTAAGTAATAACTTTCTACGAGTGTGCACTAAGCGTCGCACTCGGGGACTTAGCTGTGATCAAGAATCACCTAAGTACAAGTTTCTCCGAGTGTGCACTAAGCGTCGCACTCGGAGACTTAGCTGTGATCAAGAATCACCTAAGTAATAACTTCCTCCGAGTGTGCACTAAGCGTCGCACTCGGAGACTTAGCTGTGATCAAGAATCACCTAAGTAATAACTTCCTCTGAGTGTGCACTAAGCGTCGCACTCGGGGACTTAGTTGTGATCAAGAATCACCTAAGTAATAACTTCCTCCGAGTGTGCACTAAGCGTCGCACTCGGAGACTTAGCTGTGATCAAGAATCACCTAAGTAATAACTATCTCCGAGCGTGCACAAAACGTCGCACTCGGAGACTTCGCTGTGATCAAGAATCAACTAAGTAATCGCTTTCTCCGAGTGTGCACTAAACGTCGCACTCGAAACAAAATTGCAACACAAGAGCAAACGCTTTGATTCAGATTCAAAAGTTCTAGCAAAGATAGCTCACTCGGTGCGGATCAAGCTTACCCACACCGATCTAAGAATGTGACGGCCAACAGCAGTGGCCAAAGTACCTTACAGATAAACACTCGGCATACCGAGGATAATTTTTTTACGCATCATCTGGATTAACGCCAGGACTGGCGGGCTCTACGAACATGTCCAGATCAATACCGTCGGCGATGCGGGTAGCACTCTCAAGGAAAGTCTCCATGAAGTCTTCGAATCGAAGCTTCTTCGTGTTGGCGACCTTCAATGTCTTCAGCTTCTCCTCACGCACCTCCTTGCAATGGACTCGGACCAAGGATAGAGCAACATCTGCACCGCAACGAGCTGCAGATTTCTTCCACGACTGCACTCGGTTCGGAATCTCCTCCAGTCGCGCCATCAGGTTCTCCATCTCGTGCCGCGACTCATCTTCTGGCCAAATCTCCTTGTCGATTCGGCCGACGACTTCTCTCAGTCGACTGATGAAAGGGCCAACTTTGCCCACGCGGATGTGCGCCCAGAGCAAATCCCGATTGGCGTCCTCGCCGAGTGGCACGTTGTCGTGAATCGATCGCTCCACGTTTGCTGCTTCAACTTCAGCATCAACGCAAAAATCTGCAACAGAAGGACAAGCAAGCAATAAGCGCCGAGTGTGACGTACATAGGACAAACACTCGGCAAAAAACAGGACTTACCAGCCAGACGCGTCATCATCTGCCGAGCCCAGTCGCTGACATACTTCTCCTGAGCTATGCATCGTTTATTCAGCACGACCATCTGACCCGTCAGAGCAGTCCTCTGTTTCTTCATCTTTTCCACTTCCTCAGTCAACACCTTGTTCGCTGCACGAGCCTGCTCCAATGACTTCTCTCGTCCCTCCAGAGCATCCTTCATGCCAGCCATTGCGAGCATGGCTGCATCAAGCTCACCAGCGAACTGATTCCTCTCCGCCCTAAGAGTCTCATAGGCCGTCCCCATTTCACAGGTTTTCTGCCAACAAACACCAAGGGACAATCAGAAAGTTCAACAAATAAAAGTCTAAGTTCTTCAGACCCCTGCCGACGCAAGCAGTCGACAGCGGTCTCGGGGACTACACCCAGTGGGTTCACTAAGAGTGACCCCACTGGCATGCAACTCAAGCAGGCCCGCCCTATTGGGATGCATGTTTTCACCTACGCCTACGAGGCCAATACTACCCGACCCGAGTACAACTTACTCTCGGGGACTCTTACAGTAAGTGCACTCCGAGTGCCACAAACTGCTCGCAGTCGGTTATATTATTTACAGACACGACCAAAGTAAAGACAATATGTATAAAGACAACTGTCGGTGCAAGCACTCGACAGAAGTCTCGGGGACTACACCCACTGGGTTCACTCAGAGTGAACCCATTGCAAACAACAGATGCTATCCAAGAACACCCAGTGGGTTACAAGAGAAAAGTAAATACTTACTAGCCCACTTACTCGGATATCATCCCGCAGCTCCAAGCTCCGCTGGTACAAGGACGCAACGGAGTCGTAGGCCCTCTTGGCTTCTCCAGCCATCAGCTTCGCCTGCACCATAGCTCCCTTGGCCGCTCCCACCTTCTCCTCCGGGAGATGCTGGATGTTGAACTCGACATTCGACGAGCCTGGCAGCGTCGGAAGTTCCCAAGGCATCCCAAGGTCCGCTCCAGTCGGCTCCTCATCCACCAGCACCGGTTCAGTCTGTGGCAGCGCCTCAGTCGGCAGCACGTCGACAACGAGAGCAGCAGGATGTGGAGCAGCCTCAAGAACAGGCTCCGCAGCTGGTTCGGCTCTCCCCTGGTCGCCTCGTCTAGGAAAATCGCCCCTGACAGGCTGAATGACGCGAGGTCTCAGAAAAAGAAAGAAGCAGGACCTATGATAGAATTCGAGATGCGATAGTATAAAACACTCGGCGTCACTACAACGCACCTGGCTGGGACGAGACGACGTTGTCCGTGTCCATGGGATCATCTTCTTGGCGCGCCGGAGAGGTGGCAGAAGTAGCGACTCTGTCGAGTAAAATCCATTCGACCAGTAAACAGGAGTTCACTCGGATATCAGAAGGAATTGGAAGATGGATACACTTACGTGGAGGTGACAAGGACAACAACCCTCATTCGCGGCAGAGCCTTCCGAGGCTTAGGCCCACTCGGTTTGGCCGCCTTAGAAGACTGACCCGCAGGCTCAGCATCGGCATCCCTGGCCTTCTTGGCACTTCGAACACTCGGGACCACCGGGACAGTGGGCGGAGCACTCGAAGACGCAGGAGGAGCCGAGGGAACGGCGGGCTCGTGTCGGCGCTTGGTCCGATGCTCTAAGTGCGGAGGCGGCGAGTCCTGCTCTTCGTCTTCCTCCTCCTCCTCGCTAGTCTCCTCCTCTGATTCCCCGCTGTCGGAGACATACTCAGCACTCTCCACGCTGCCCTCCTGGCTGCCTTCCTCCTTCTCCTCGGCCGGATTCCCGTTCGACACGGGGGAGAACCCGTTGGTCCACTTCTGCATAAATTTCAGTCGACAACATCAGACATCACGCAGAGATTCAAACAAATGACAGGAATTAAGACAGTTAAGTGCACTCGACAAGTGTTACTCACCTGATTCGGAGGAGGATGATCCGCGCAGTAAGGCTTCACACGCCGAGATCCTTTGGGATTCTCGCAGGGGCCTGTGATCTGGAGCACCCACGAGGTCACCTTCTCCTCAGTCACACCCACCACGTTGGTCCGAGTGGAGTCTTCGGGCCCCGTGTAATGCCACATGGCATGGTCGCGAGCCTGCAAAGGCTGGATACGCCGACCGAGGAAGACCTCCAGCAAGTCTATGCCAGTGACCCCCCTCCTGACGACATCTACGAGGGCCTAAACCAAAGGCTGGATGTCGTTCTTCTCCGCCTTCGTGAGCGCGAGCTGCTTAGGCGGGGCGGGCCGATCTAAACTAAAGGGAGGCAGCCCAATCGACGCATTCGGACAGGCGATATCCTGACAGTAGAACCACGTCGACTGCCAGTTCCTGACCGACTCACTTAACTGAAGAGCAGGATAACTACTCCGACTCTTTTTCTCGAAACCTAAGCCCCTGCAGAGCTGGAGGAGATGTGTCTTATCATTCGACTGGCTGAGTCGTTTGATGGTTTGGGATCTGGCGGAAAAGATGTGCTTGAACAAACCCCAATGGGGAGGGCAGCCGATGAAACACTCGCACAGAACTATAAAGGCAGAGAGATGGGCAATGGCATTCGGGGGAAAGTGATGAAGTTGTGCCCCGAAGTGATTCATGATGCCCTTGAAGAAAGGATGCGGGGGCAAGGAGAAACCTCGGTGGACGTGGCTGAGCAGCAAGACGCGCTCCCCCTCTCGGGGCGCCGGTTCGACCTCGTTCTCTGCCGGCAGCCTCCAGGACTTGTGCACGATCATCCCGTGCTCCACCAGCTGCAGCAGATCCCCCTCCGTCACTGTGGAGGGGAGGAAGTCGCCCTGAATCCACCCCGCCGGCAGCGGCCGCTGCCGCCGCTGAGCAGGCGCCGCCGCCTTCCCCTTCTTCTTCCTCGCCTCCATCTTGCTGGTCTGACCCTTGGTCATGGCGGCAACTGCGAGCCCTCGGGAGGAAGGAGAAGGAAGGAGTGTAGAAGCGCTGGAGGTGGCGAGAAGGACGGTGCAGGCAAGAGCGAGAAATTCGGCGAGCGTAACGAAGAAGCCTCGCCACCGAGATTTAAATAGGGTTCCGACTGGGTCACTGGCAGGTGGCCCCGAAACCTTATCCTCCCGACCCACCGCGGCGATATTAGTGGAGAGGTTGAAGGCGCGAGAATTGAGGCGTCAGGCGCTACTCGAGCGCGATGGCGTCATCCCCGCTGAGCGCGCGCGGAAACCGAAATTTGAGGATCCCGGAAAATCCGCTGCTGTCAGTTGACCGGTCGCGTCAGAAGATGTCGCAGAAGCACTCGGCTCCCGACAGTCTGTTTCGCGAGTACTTCCACTCGGATCGTCGATCAGAAAAGTCAAAATGGACCGAGGCAAGCAACGCCCAAGCCAAGTCCGTTCCAGTCGGATCCAAACTTCAAACATCGCTTCGTCGTTCCAACCCCAATCCATTCGGGGACTGATGATGGGGTTATAGTCCTAGGGTAGGGTCATAGGCCTGCCCTGTAGGTCCTACCCAAGTACTACCCCTCGCAAAGGACTAGACCATTAGTCAGCTCCGACTGAATTAAGGATTCCCTGTCATCCAGCCGGTAACTTACCCTCGATCATCCAGTCGGAGACTAGCATTCGGGGCATATCAAGCTAACCGACTGGATACCACTCGGTACATCGTAACCCCCCTGGAGGGAAACGGTCGTACGTTTCCAGGTGCATTTATTAGCATTTAGGGCGTACGTTACCTGTAACGTACACATTCAATCGCCATTACTCCACCCCTGTACCGGAACCGTTGTGGAGGGCAGCGCACTCTATATAAGCCACCCTCCCCCGCTGGTAAAGGGGTTAGCAACTCATTGTATTCCCTATTCCACTCGACAACAAGCTCCCTGAGCACTGAGACGTAGGGCTATTACCTCCACCGCAGAGGGGCCTGAACTCATACATCCTCGCCGTAGCTAGGACTCTGCCCATCCTTTTCGTACCCTACACATCTACTGTCAGGCTTATACCCACGACAGTGGAGATCTCAAGATCTGGTATCTTCCGTTTATTAGTCACGATATCTTTCATGTATTTGGCATACGAAGACATCTTGAGCATATCAGTTAACTGCACGTGCAGAAAGATGGGTCTTACCATCTCAACGAAACGCTCAAAATCCTCATCATCCGTTTTCTTGGATGGCTTAGGAGGAAAGGGCATAGGTCTCTGAACCCATGGCTCTCTTTCTTTACCATGCTTCCTAGCAGTGAAGTCATTCTTATCGTATTTCTTAGGTTATGGTTTATCAGGATTAACCGAAGGTTCAATCTCCACATCCTCATCATTGCTAGATTGAGCATTATTATGAACATCACTGTCCGTATTGTCACCAGGTTCATGTTCATCACCAGATTGTGTTTCTGCATCAGACGCAGAAATATCATTAGGTTCTTCCGGTGTGACAGTATTTGGTGAACTGGCATGCAGGCTTCTATCATCCTTCTTCTTCTCCTTAGGATGACTGGGTGTATCAGCATTGATTCCTTGAGAATCTTGATCTATTCTCTTAGGGTGGCCTTCAGGATACAAAGGTTCCGGAGTCATTTTGCCTCCTCTAGTAATGACTCTGACAGAGTTGTCATTTAATTCATTGAGCAAGTCATTCTGAGCTTTAAGTACTTGTTCTACCTGAGTAGTAATCATAGAGGCATGTTTACTCAGAAGCTTCAGATCATTGACATTTCTGTCTACACAAGCACTTAAATGGCTAAGCATACGAGTACTTTGTTCCAAGTGTCTGCTAACATAATCATTGAAACTCTGTTGTTTGGCAACAAAGTTGTCAAATTCATCAAAGCATAGGCTAGCAGGTTTGTCAAAAGGAATATCACTCTCATCAAACCTACGCAGAGAATTCACTTCTACTACCTGTATCGGGTTATCTAGACCATGGATCTCTTCGATAGGTGGTAGATTTTTGACATCTTCAGATCTAATGCCTTTCTCTTGCATAGATTTCTTGGCTTCTTGCATATCTTCGAGACTGAGGAGTAGAATACCTCTTTTCTTCGGAGTTGGCATAGGAGGTGGTTCGGTAATAGTCCAAGCATTATCGTTGATCAAGATGTTATTCAGTAGAGTCTCAGCTTGTTCTACAGTTTGTTCCTTAAAAACACAACCGGCACAATTATCTCGGTGGTCTCTAGAGGCATCGGTAAGTCCGTTATAGAGAATATCAAGTATCTCGTTCTTCTTAAGAGGGTGATCAGGCAAAGCATTCTGTAGCTGGACGAGCCTCCGCCAAGCTTGTGGATGACTCTCTTCTTGGAGTTGAGCAAAGTTGTATATTTCCTGCAAGGCAGCTTGCTTCTTATGGGCAGGGAAATATTTCTCACAGAAGTAATAGACCATCTCCTGGGGACTACTCACACATCCAGGAGCAAGAGAGGTGAACCAGGCTTTAGCAT
Organism: Hordeum vulgare subsp. vulgare; assembly: GCF_904849725.1. NCBI lineage: Eukaryota > Viridiplantae > Streptophyta > Magnoliopsida > Poales > Poaceae > Hordeum > Hordeum vulgare. Next base: position 523,969,457 of record NC_058523.1, read on the forward strand.
CATCCTTTAGAGAGAAAGGAAACAACTTAAGGATGTAGTAGTGGCGGATCTTCTCCTCATTAGTGAAAAGGGTGGCTATATCGTGTAGTTTGGCAAGATGGGCTACGACCGCCTCAGACTTATAACCGTGAAAAGGACCAGATTCGACTAGAGAGATTATCTTAGGATCGACAGAGAATTCATAATCCTTATCGGTGATAAATATAGGTGAAGTGGGAAACTTCGGGTCGTATTTCATCTTAGCTTTCAGAGATTTTTCCTTCCACTTGAGAAGTAATTTCTGAGCGTCATAGGCATCCTTACACGCAAGAAAATCCTCAGCTATCTCTCCCTCCATAACGTAACCCTCAGGTATATCAGGCAATTCATATCTAGGGGAGCTAGATCTAGCAGGAGCAAAAGCAGGTTCTATCTCAATAGTATCGGCAGTATCAGAAGCATCACGAGCATTGGCAGTAACTCTAGCAATATGAGCATCAAGGAACACTCCTAGTGGAACATCAGGCAAAGTAGTATCAAGCATAGCATTTCTAGCATCATCAGGCAAAGCAGTATCAGGCATAGCATCTCTAGCAATATCAAGCATAGCATCTCTAGCAGTATCAGGCATATTATCAAGCATAGTATCGTCAGGCATAGTATCAAGCATAGCATCTCTAGCAGTAGCATCATAAGCATCATCAAGCACATGCGACATATCAAGGTTTCTAGCAGGAGGTGATGTCACAAACTTACTCATAACTGAAGGTGAATCAAGTGCAGAGCTAGATGGCAATTCCTTACCTCCCCTCGTAGTTGAGGGCAATACTTTGGTCTTCGGATCCTTCAGATTCTTCATAGTGATCAGCAGATATAAATCCCAAGTGACTCACAGAATATAGCAATACCTCCCCGGCAACGGCGCCAGAAAAATGCTTGATGTCAACTGTTCTTCCCCTTGCAGCGGCATCAGAAGAATGCTACTAGCACTCTCCGGCAATCGAAATTAGAAGAATGTTGTTGACGGCCCACCAGCGCGTGGGATCGTAGCAGTTTTCGAGGGTAGAGTATTCGACCCAAATTTGTTGGTACGCCTATAGGAGGTGAGAGGATACTCTCAAGTATTAGCAGCTGAATATGTCAGATTCAACCACACCTGAAAGATTAGTATCTACAAGCAAAGTATCAGTAGCAAAGTAGTATGATAACAACGGTGTTAGAAACGATCTATTGACAGCAGACTATTCCTAACTGTCATATCAATTGCCTCATTGACGGAAATTGTCAGTTCCCGTCAACGACCAGCGAACCAAAATTGTAGCAGGTAGCAACAGTGTAACGAGCAATAGCAGCGGCAAGGAACAGCAGTAGTGACAACAGTAGCAAGTAGCAACAGTAGTAGCAAAAATAGCAGCAGAGCAACACAAGTAACAGCAGCAGAGCAAGACAAGTAACAGCAGCAGTAGGACAAACTCGTAGGCAATGGGTCGGTGATTTGTTTGGATGATATTCATCATGCAACAGTTATAACACGGAGTGATATGTGGCTAGCTCCCGTTTGTCAATGTGATGTAGGCATGCATTCCATGTGTCGTCATACGTGCCTAGGGAAAAGAACTTGCATGACATCTTGATACGTCTCAAACGTATCTATATTTTTTTATGGTTTCACGCTGTTATCTTGTCTTCTTTGGTTGTTTTATGTACCTTTTATATCTTTTTGGGACTAACTTATTAATTCAGTGCCAAGTGCCAGTTCCTGTTTTTTCCGTGTTTTTGACTGTTTTCAGATATGATTTTGGAACGGAGTGCAAACGGAAGAAAAACAACGAAATGATTTTTCCCCGAACGGAAGAAGACAAGAGGCTTTTGGGCCAAGCCAGGTGGGCTCCAGGGAGCCAACAAGCCCCCACTCCGCTACCAGGGGGAGGCGGCGGTGGGCAGGCTTGTGGCCTCCCTGGCCGCCCCCTGACCTAGGTCTTTGGCCTATAAATTCCCAAATATTCCGCAAAATTCAGGGAGCCTCAAAAATACTTTTTCGCCGCCGCAAGCTTCCGTTTCCGCGAGATCTCATCTCAAGACACTTCCAAGGGCCCTGCTGGAGGGGACTTTGGAGTTGGAGGGCTTGTTCATCATCATCATCGCCCCGCCAATGACTCGTGAGTAGTTCACTTCAGACCTATGGGTCCGTAGTTAGTAACTAGATGGCTTCTTCTCTCTCTTGGATCTTCAATACAAAGTTCTCCATGATCTTCATGGAGATCTATCCGATGTAATCTTCTTTGGCGGTGTGTTTGTCGAGATCCGATGAATTGTGGATTTGTGATCAGATTATCTATGATATATATTTGAGTCTTTGCTGATTTCTTATATGCATGATTTGATATCCTTGCAAGTCTCTCCGAGTCTTGGGTTTTGTTTGGCCAACTCGATCTATGATTCTTGCAATGTGAGAAGTGCTTGGTTTTGGGTTCTACCATGTGGTGACCTTTCCCAGTGACAGTAGGGGCAGCAACGCACACATCAAGTAGTTTCCATCAAGGGTAAAAAGATGATGTTTTTATCATTGGTTTGAGATTATCCCTCTACATCATGTCATCTTGCTTAAGGCGTTACTCTGTTCTTATGGACTTAATACACTAGATGCATGCTGGATAGCGGTCGACGTGTGGAGTAATAGTAGTAGATGCAGAAAGTATCGGTCTACTTGTTTCGGACGTGATGCCTATAGAAATAATCATTGCATAGATATCGTCACGACTTTGCACGGTTTGATCAATTGCTCGACAGTAATTTGTTCACCCATCGTCTACTTGCTTTCATGAGAGAAGCCACTAGTAAACACTACGACCCCCGGGTCTATTCACATCCATCGTTTACACCTCCGCTTTTACTTTGCTTTGTTACTTTGTTGCTTTCAGTTCTCACTTGGCAAACAATCTATAAGGGATTGACAACCCCTTCATAGCGTTGGGTGCAAGCTTTTGTGTTTGTGCAGGATCTTGAGATACTCTTCCGCCGGATTGATACCTTGGTTCTCAAACTGAGGGAAATACTTACTGTCGCTGTGCTACATCACCCTTTCCGCTTCGAGGGAACACCAACTCAAGGCTCCAAGGCCACGGGGTAAATCCTTCGCATACTTGCCTAGGAAGCCCCTTAAGGCGTAGCCGTAGCTGAAGGATTCCTGGTGCCGTCGACACAACTATTTCCTGGCGCCATTGCAAGGGATACACAAACATCACATATATTGTCCATCCCTCCCGTGGCAGCGGGGTCCAAAAGGAAACTACGGGATATTAAGGTTGTCCTTTTAATAAAGAACCGGACCAACGCATTAGCACTTGGTGAACACATGAACTCCTCAAACTATGGTCATCACCGGGAGTGGTTCCGGTTATTGTCACTCCGGGGTTGCCGGATCATAACACATAGTAGGTAACTACAACTTGCAAGATCGGATCTAAAACACACATATATTGGTGACAACATAATAATTTCAGATCTGAAATCATGGCACTCGGGCCCTAGTGACAAGCATTAAGCATGGCAAAGTAGTAGCAACATCAATCTCAGGACATAGTGGATACTAGGGATCAATCCCCATCAAAACTAACTCGATTACATGATAGATCTCATCCTACTCATCACCGCCCAGCGATCCTACGAATAGATTACTCAGGAACGACGAAGAGCTTCATGGAATTGGAGAGGGAAGAAGGTTGATGATGACGATGGCGACGATTTCCCCTCTCCGGAGCCCAAGAAAGACTCCAGATCTGCCCTTTAGATGAAGAACAGGTGGTGGCGGCGCCTCCGTATCACAAACGCGATGAAAACTTCTCTTTTTATTTTTTCTGGGACGAAAGTGAACTTATAGACCCGAGGTTGGGGGCGGCAAAGCCGTGTGGGCCCCACAAGTCTGCCCACCGCCACCAGGGGGTGGTGGCGGAGCCAGGGCTTGTGGCCCACTGGCCCACCCCCTGAGGTGGAACTTGGCACATGAATTTTTCATATTTTCCAAAATTGCTCCCCGTAATTTTTCAGGACGTTTGGAGAACTTTGATTTCTGCACAAAAATAACACCAAGGCAATTCCGCTGAAAACAGCGTTAGTCCAGGTTAGTTCCATTCAAATCATGCAAATTAGAGTCCAAAACAAGGGCAAAAGAGTTTGGAAAAGTAGATACGATGCAGACATATCAAGTATCAGTAGCAAAGTGGTGTGATAGCAACAGTACGAACGGTAATAGTAGCAGCAGTGACAGCAGTAGAGACAGAGTAACAGTAGCAGCAGCGACAATAATAGTGGCAAAGTAACGTAGCAAGGACCAGTAGGAAAAACTCTTAGGCATTGGATCGGTGATGGATAATTATGCCGAATGACATTCATCATACAATAGTTATAACACGGAGAGATATGTAACTAGCTCCAGTTCGTCAATGTAATGTAGGCATGTATTCCGTATGTAGTCATACGTGCTTACGGAAAAGAACTTGCATGACATCTATTGTCCATCCCTCCCGTGGTAGCGGGGTCCTAATGGAAACTACGGGATATTAAGGTTCTCCTTTTAATAGAGAACCAGAACAAAGTATTGGCACTTAGTGAATACATGAACTCCTCATACTATGGTCATCTCCGGGAGTGGTTCCGGCTATTGTCACTCTGGGGTTGCCGGGTGATAACACATAGTAGGTGAGTACAACTTGCAAGATAGGATCAAGAACACACATATATTGACGAGAACATAATAGGTTCAGATCTGAAATCATGGCACTCGGGCCCTAGTGACGAGCATTAAGCATGGCAAAGTAGTAGCGTCATCAATCTCAGAATATAGTGGATACTAAGGATCAATCCCCATCAAAACTAACTTGATTACATGATAGGTCTCATCCAACCCATCACCGTCTAGCAAGCCTACGATGAAATTACTCATGAACGATGAAGAGCATCATGGAATTGGCGAAGAAGGAAGGTTGGTGATGACGATGGCGACGGTCTCCCCTCTCCGGAGCCGAGAACGAACTCCAGATCTGCCCTCCAGAGGAAGAACGGGTGGTGGCGGCGCCTCCATATCATAAAACACGATGAAATCTTCTCCTTGATTTTTTTCCGGACAAAAGGGACAAAATAGAGCTGGAGTTGGAGGCGGCGGAGCTCCGAGGGCCCCACAAGCCTGCTAGGTGCGGCTGGGGGGCGCGCCTGGTGGGCTTGTGGGCTCCTCGCTCCACTCCTCTAGTTGATTCTTTCGCCAATATTTTTATATATTCCACAAAAAATCCTCGTAAATTTCCAGGTCATTCCGAGAACTTTTATTTCTGCGCAAAAACAACACCATGGCAATTCTGCTGAAAACATCGTTAGTCCGGGTTAGTTCCATTTAAATCATGCAAATTAGAGTCCAAAACAAGGGCAAAAGAGTTTGTAAAAGTAGATACGATGGATACGTATCAGGCTCCCACATGTTCCACGATGATCTCATCGGATGAACCACGATGTCAAGGATTCAATCAATCCCGTATACAATTCCCTTTGTCTGTCGGTATAGAACTTGCGCGAGATTCGATCGTCGGTATACCCATACCTTGTTCAATCTCGTTACTGGTAAGTCTCTTTACTCGTTCCGTAGCACGTCATCCTCTGACTAACTCCTTAGTCACATTGAGCTCATGATGATGTTCTATCGAGTGGGCCCAGAGATACCTCTCCGTCACACGGAGTGACAAATCCCGATCTCGATTCGTACCAACCCAACATACACTTTCAGAGGTACCCGTAGTGCACCTTTATAGTCACCCAGTTACGTTGTGACGTTTGATACACCCAAAGCACTTCTGCGGTATCCGGGAGTTGCACAATCTCACGGTCGAAGGAAAATACACTTGACATTAGAAAAGCTTTAGCATACGAACAACACGATCTAGTGCTTAGGATTGGGTCTTGTCCATCACATCATTCTCCCAATGATGTGATCCCGTTATCAATGACATCTAATGTCCATGATCAGGAAACCATGATCATCTATTGATCAACGAGCTAGCCAACTAGAGGCTTGCTAGGGACACATTGTGATCTATTTATTCACACATGTATTACTGTTTCCTGTTAATACAATTATAGCATGAACAATAGACGATTATCATGAACAAGGAAATATGATAATAACCATTTTATTATTGCCTCTGGGGCATATTTCCAACACTTGTGACCATGGTTGCAAGGATTGTGAAAGGATCGATATGGTTGACTAGAGGCGGGGGGGGGGGGTGAATAGCCAACGACCACTTTTTAATTAATCTTAGCAAGTTTGGGTTAGCAACATAAAGGTTCTCTAAAATGTCAACAAGGGGGTGAACCTATATGATGCTACCAACAAAAATAACTAAGACAAGTAAGAGATAGACAACAACAAAATCATACACAATGTAAAGGTTAGAGATAACCGCAAGTGGAACCAATGAAGACGAGGATGTGTTACCGAAGTTCCTTCCCTTTGACAGGAAGTACGTCTCCATTGGAGTGGTGTGGAGGCACAATGCTCCCCAATAAGCCCCTAGGGCCACCATATTCTCCTCACGCCCTCACACAATGCAAGGTACCGTGATTCCACTATAGGTGCCCTTGAAGGTGGCGACCGAACCTTTACAAACAAGGTTGGGGCAAACTCCACACAAAGCTTGGAGGCTCCCAACAAGACCACGGAGCTTCACCACAATGGAATGTGGCTCCGAGGTGACCTCAACCGTCTAGGGTGCTCAAACACCCAAGAGTAACAAGATCCGCAAGGTATTAGTGGGGGGAATCAATTTTCTCTTGTTGGAAGTGTAGATCTAGGCCTTCTCAACCAATCCCTAGGAAATCAACAAGTTTGATTGGCTAGGGAGAGAGATCGGGCACTTTTGAGCTTAGGGAGCAACAATGGAGCTTGGGAGGGTCAAAGGTAGGGTTCTAGAGCAAGAAGAACCCTTTATATAGTGGGGGGGAGGAATCCAACCGTTTTCCCACTCACAGCCCGAGCCCAGCGGTACTACCGCTGGCGGCAGCGGTACTATCGCTAGCACTGCAGTGGTACTACCGCTCGCTGCAGCGGTACTACCGCTGAGCCCATGGTAGTGCAGAGGCACTACCAGGCCAACCACTGCCAAGAAAGTCTTCGCAAAAAATCTGACGAAGTACAACCGCTAGGAAGGCGGTACTAAGTTCCTATAGCGGTACTACCGCTGACCAGGGGCGGTACTACCAGCAACACAGCGGTACTACCGCTAGCTCTAGCGGTACTACCGCTAGGCCCAGCGATACTACCACTAGGGAGAGCGGTACTACCGCTAAGAGACCTTTTTGCAAGAGGAAAAAAACCAGAGGTGGGAACCGCTCCAAAGTTGCAGGGAAAGAGGAAGGAGATAAAGTGTGTGCGTGCAAAATTGATTCCACCCAAACCTTTCCACTACGGATCCCCTCTTAATAGTACGGCGTTCCTACGACTCAAAGAAAGAGAATCGTAGAGGACACCGTGCTTCTGTTCCACGGAGGGTGCTGAATCGTCTTGTGCCGTTGACATGTGTTATCTGAAAGCTTAATGCACACGATTAGTCCTTTACGGTACTGTCTTCAATCACCAAAATTACTTAGCCATGAATATGCCCTAACAATCTCCCCCTTTTTTGTGGATTGATGACAATATCGGATTTGCACAGAAGATAGCATGTGAACATAAAGATAAATAATTGAGATAATTGAAGAGCATATGACTCACAACATATGATAGAAATAAGTATCATATCACACAAAGCAAAAATAGCAAACACGATCAAACCAAGTTCAGAGAAAACACGATAAAGATAAGCAAAGCTAAAGCAAAATGCAAATCCAACTCCTACACACCAAAAAGGGGCACACCTAACGACACAGGTGGTCACTCCGCATCCTCATCATCCGCACACACGTCAGTGGCATCCGGATCCTTCTCGCCCTACTCCTCCTCAATGTCCTCCTCAGAAGCCTCCCCCTCTGCATCAGACCCAGTCCACTGATAACCTTGAGCCCGCATCAAATCAGACTCTGGAGTTGTTGGGGATATTACCTGTTAATAACCCGCCCCAGTTGGGCCGGGTCAGCAAATCAGGCGATTCACCTGAGCGTGGTTTGGGCCTTGGCTTGGCAAGACCAAAGGTTGTATGGCGGTTTATAATTTCCGGAAGGTCTCCAAGCTTTAAAGGATGGCGACTTAGAGACCGCAGAGGTCACGATTTCTAGGAAGGAAGGTATCCTTGTAAAACCCTAGGGGTTCGACCTGCATATAAATGCGAGTCCCAGGGAAGAAGAGGGCAAGTTAGAAATCATCGATTGCTAGGTTTGGCGAGTTACGCCCTCCTTGTAATTGAAACCACATCAATACAACTCAAAGCAGGACGTAGGCCTTTACCTCCTCATGAGGGGCCGAACCTGGGTAAATCGCCGTGTCTCTCCCGCTCAACCCCTTTGAGTCGCCACCAAGGTGCGATGGCTCAAGTACTAAGTCCTTTCACGAGGACATCTGCCGTGACAAAACCACGACAGTTGGCGCCCACCGTGGGGCCTATGCACGGTGGAGTTGAGTTCTCAAAGGGAGCCCTACCAGGGTTTGGGAGTTACGCAACGGGGCTCATGACCCGGAGCCGCCGCAGGAAGATCTACATCGACAACCAGCAATGGGGGCCCGAAGCAGACTCGATCGAATCTGGTTACAGGGTCCCCTTCGACAAGATCAACGTCTTCATCGGCATGATCGGATCATCCGTGCCTGAGCCGGACATCTCCACCAACATCGTCGAGCCGGCCAGGTACGTTCGCCCAGTGGTGACGCCGAATCTGACTCGCCCGGTTTTTGTTGGATTCACGCAGGGATCAGAGGAGCCAGAACGTTCGGCGACCCAGGAAACTACGCCGGTCAACTCTGATGACGAATCATCCATGGGCGACTCAGATTCAATCCGGTCTCTACATGGGGATTTTCTTGGGGGCTTGTCGCCAGCCATGGACCCCGAAGTCCTTGACCGAACCCTCCGCCAGATCGCCATTTATATGGCAGGGGCGACTCAGCCTTCGCAAAAACCCTACGGGAGGCGATGGAACCGGCGAGACGTCCAGAAGTCCGGCCGCTGTCCTGGTGGAATTAGCGGCGGAGATCACAAGGTTGCTGGCGACTCCCCTCACACCAGAAAACCAGGAGGGGATAAACGTGGAGCTGGCAAAACTCAGAGAGGCAGTGGCAAAGGCTCATCGGGATGCCGAGGTGGAGTCCGCCAGGATCGAGACTCGGCATGCTCAAATTGCGGCCGAAAGGATGCGCTTAAATACCGACAACTGGCGGCCCGAAAGACACCAGCGCGCATCCGACGTCGTCCATCAACGGAGACACCAAGGTCGCCTGCCCCATGATCTCAACCCGACCCGCCTGTTCGACACTCCACGAATCCCCGGGGCGGGAGCCGCCCCAGGGGGAGGGCCGGGTCAACCGCCTAACCCGCCGGTCCAGACGGCTGAGGATCGCATCCCCCGATTCCGGATGCCTCAAGGCCAGTTTTCCAACCCGGTGGACAACGTCCTCGCTGCAACTCGCCATTTGGAGTCTCTTCCGATCCACGACAACACCCCTGCCGAGATAGAGGTAAGGAACGCCATCGAGATGTTGAAGACGGCGGTGGTTCAAAACGCCCAGTTCTCACATAGCCTAGATAGGCTGCATTCCACCCCCCAGGCGAGTTACACCAGGAGTCGGCCAGAGGACCAGCCCGCCGTGAACAGCGGGCCGCGACCCGTCCCTCAGGACAACCCGCCTGATCATCAGAACCCGCCGGGCCGCGATCTCCCGAACACCCAAGTCGCCCCGGCCCCTCTTGTCGGGAGCGGTGGGCGAGTGGGGGTGCCATGCTTGGCCCCCGCCTTTCGTAACAAAAGGATGCCCACAGATTTTAAGGGACCAAGAAAGGTGCCTAACTACACCCCGAACCTTGAGCCGGCATCGTGGGTCGAGAGTTATGAAATCGCCATGGACATGCTCGACGTAAACGAGGTAGTTTGCGCTAGGTACTTCACGATGATTCTCGAGGGGTCAGCACGTACTTGGTTGAAAAACTTACCCCCCAACTCCATCCAGACCTGGGCCGAGTTGAAAGAGCGATTCATCAAGAACTACCGAGGAACTTGCAAACGTCCGATGGCGATCGTCGATCTGCAGCATTGTGTTCAGCGCCCTCATGAGTCGGCCCACCATTGGTCACGGCAGGTTGCGGAAATTATCCATTCGTCAGACGGTATTACAGCGGCTCAGGCTGTGTTAATCCTCGAGTAGAACTGCCACTATGAACCCTTGGTGCAAAAATTAGGGCGACTCAAGCGAAAGGTCTAAGACATGGGAGAACTGATGGACACCCTCACTAGGTAAGCTGAAGCGGATGACACCAAAGATCCTGGCGAGGACGGTAAGGCCAATTCGCCCAAGAAGGGCTGGTCATCCAAAAATCATACCCGGTTCCAGGGACATAATCGCCACAATCAAGGAGCCAATGGCAAGCGAAGACCGCAAGAGGAGCCCTCGGATTTAGTCGCCAACACTGGCAACCAACGCCAGAAGAAAAACAGGGGCTTTAGCGGGAAGAGGCCGCGTAACTATGAAGAACTACTCAAAGGCCCTTGCCCGCACCATGCCACAACGGACGGTCCGACGACTCACTCCTGGGGGAACTGCTTCGTGATGCGAGAGTTTCGGGCAGAGGCGATCAAGAAAAGCCAAAGTGATGACCTAGACCAACGCCAGGAGCAGTTCGCCGCACCCAACCAACGACAGAACCCCTTCGGCGGTTTTCCCGAACAGGGGCCTCAGGGAGGCCCGCAGCCAAGCAACGGCCAATATCCGGTACATCATCAGCGGCGGTATAACCCGTCAGGAGCCTTTCAGCAGCCGCCCCCACAGGGGGCTCCGCAGGGTCAGGATGACAACGGAGGTTTTCGCAGCAATCCCAAACAATTAAGCAATGGGCAGTATCACGTTTTCACCACCAACGCTTGCAGACGTGATAAGAAGGTGAGTCACCGGACTTACAGTGTGTCTAAGCCGGCCCTTCCCAGGTACCTCCACTGGTCTGAACAAACCATATTGTGGAGTAGGGAGGATCACCCGCCAAGAGTTGACAATCCGGGCGATTTAGCGTTGGTCGTGGCTCCCCAAGTTGGGGGCTACACCCTGTCCAAAGTGCTAATGGATGGTGGTAGCAGCATTAATATCTTATACTTTGACACTTTCCAAAGGATGAACCTATTGGAAAAGGACCGGATGCCTTCAACCACGGTTTTCCACAGAATTGTCCCGGGCAAGTCGGCCTACCCCATAGGCCGAGTCAGACTCACAGTAGCGTTTGGAACGGCGCAAAATTACAGGTCCAAGTCACTGATCTTCGAGGTGGTCAAATTGAAAAGCCCATACCATGCGTTATTTGGGCGGCCGGCTTACGCCCGCTTCATGGCTCGCCCATGCTATGTTTACCTTAAGCTCAAGATGCCCGGTCCCAAGGGACCCATCACGGTCGAAGGGGATAGAAGGATTGCAAAGGAATGTGAAGAAGGGGACGCGGCTTATGCGGAAGTCGCCTGCGCTACGGAGGAGCTCAAACACCATCGGACCAATGTTGACCCGGCAGACATGTCACCCCTGAAAAAGCCAACGACAGATGCTGAGTCGCCCCTCAAGTTCAAACCAACGGATGACACTAAGACAATCGATTTCGTTCGTGGCGACTCATCCAAGCAGTTCACTATCGGGACGGGTCTGGACCCCAAATAGGAAAGCGCGCTCATCGAATTCATCCGTGAGAATCGGGACATCTTCGCATGGAAACCCTTTGACATGCCTGGTGTGCCGAGAGAATTCGCTGAGCACCATCTTAATGTTGACCCAAAGGCAAAACCTATTCAGCAGTATCTTCGCAGGTTTAACGAGGAACGACGCAAGGCGATCGGGGAAGAAGTCGCCCATCTCTTAGCCGCCGGATTCATCATGGAAGTTTTTCACCCCAAATGGTTGGCTAACCCGGTTTTGGTGCTCAAGAAAACGGTACCTTCCATATGTGCATTGATTACATGGACCTCAACAGGGCTTGTCCAAAAGATCCCTTCGCTCTTCCCCGCATCGACCAGATCATTGACTCGGTGGCGGGATGCAAACTATTGTGCTTTTTGGACGCCTACTCAGGATATCACCAGATCAAGATGGCCGTGGAGGATCAAGAGAAAACAACTTTTATAACCCCCTTTGGGGCCTTTTGCTATGTGTCCATGCCTTTTGGACTCAAGAGTGCGGGGGCGACTTATCAGCGCTGCATCCAGAATTGCCTTCATAGCCAAATCGGTCGCAACGTCCACGCCTATGTCGACGATATTGTGATCAAAACCCGCCAGGGGGAGACGCTGCTGGAGGATCTCAAAGAAACTTTCGATAATTTGCGAGTATATCAGATGAAGCTGAATCCCACCAAGTGTGTTTTTGGTGTTCCTGCAGGGAAATTGTTGGGCTTCCTAGTGTGAAAGCGTGGCATTGAAGCTAACACGGACAAAATCGAAGCAGTTACATCCCTTGGAAAGCCGACAAACGTTAATCAAGTTCAACGACTGGCGGGTCGCATTGCGGCTCTGAGTCGCTTTGTAAGTCGCCTGGGTGAAAAGGCGATTCCTCTTTATCAGTTACTAAAGAAATCTGACTGGTTCATTTGGACAAACGAGGCAGACGAGGCACTCGAAGCTTTGAAACGGCAATTGGTTAACCCGCCGGTCCTGGCCGCCCCGGCTGAAAAGGAGCCCATGCTTCTGTATATTGCGGCAAATTCCAAAGCAGTAAGTGCGGCAGTGGTTGTTGAAAGAAAGGAGGAAGGGAAGGAGTACCCAGTGCAACGCCCGGTGTATTTTATCAGCGAGGTGCTAACCCTTTCCAAGCAACGTTACCCACACTAGCAGAAGTTAGTGTATGGGGTGTTTATGGCGAGTCGGAAACTTAAGCATTATTTCCAAGAACACCCTATCATAGCGGTTAGCTCTGCTCCCCTTGGGGACATCATCCAGAATCGGGAGGCAACAGGGCGAATTGCCAAGTGGGCAATTGAACTTGGGCCGCATCACGTTCAGCACACCCCCCGCACCGCCATCAAGTCTCAGGCTTTAGTTGATTTCGTCAATGACTGGACGGAGTTGCAGGCTCCAGAAGACAGGCCTGATCTCACTTACTGGACTATTTATTTTGATGGATCTAGACAGCTGGAAGGCTCGGGGGCTGGTGTGGTACTGGTATCTCCTCAAGGAGATAAATTCTGTTATGTTCTCCGACTCATGTTTCCATGCACTAACAATGCTGCAGAATACGAAGCTTTGCTTCACGGTTTACGACTCGCCAAAGAGATGAATCTAACGCGAGTCAGGTGTTTTGGCGACTCTGATTTGGTGGCGCAGCAAGTTTCGGGTACCTGGGATTCTCGGGACCCCATGATGGCGGCTTACAAAAGAGCTGTCTCTGACGTGGCGGGTCATTTTCATGGTTATCAGGTGGACCACATTGATTGGCGCCTCAACGAGGCGGCTGACGCCCTCTCACGACTTGGTTCCCAGCGAAAGCCAATTCCTCCCAATGTCTTTCTGGACATTTTGCAGAAACCATCTGTGATTTTACCATCGGAGGAGGAGTTGGCAATACCGGATCCTGAGTCTCAGCTCGTGGCGGCTCTCCACGCCACGCCGGATTGGGTTCTTCCCTATCTGGCTTATCTCGCCCGGGGCGAGTTACCAACAGACAAAGTTTCGGCCCGTCAAATCGTTCGGCGCAGCAAATCCATGGTGATCATCAATTGCGAGTTATATAAACGAAGCGCCTCTGGAGTCTTTCAACGATGTGTTTCCTCCGAAGAAGGATGCATAATCTTAAATGACATTCATTCCGGAGATTGTGGGCATCATGCCGGGTCACGCTCTCTGGTGTCAAAAGCTTTCCGTCATGGTTTCTTCTGGCTGACGGCTCATGCAGATGCAGAGGGTATAGTTTGTCGGTGCGAAGGATGCCAGCGTTATGGACGACAGGCTCATGTGCCGGCTCGGGAATTAAGAATGATTCCCATCACTTGGCCTTTTGCGGTGGGGGTTAGACATGGTCGGCCCCTTCAAAATGTCTTCCAATAAGAAAACCCATTTGCTGGTGGCGGTTGATAAGTTCACCAAGTGGGTTGAGGCGGAACCTATTGGAAATTGCGATGCGGAGACGGCGGTCAAATTCTTGAAGAAGCTGATCTTCCGGTTTGGATATTCACATAGTATCATTACTGATAATGGTACTAACCTGTCCCAAGGGGCGATGCAGGAGTTTTGCCGTCGAGAGCATATCCGGCTTGATGTTTCTGCGGTTGCTAACCCACAATCTAATGGGCAGGCAGAACGGGTGAATCAGGAGGTCTTACGAGGAATTAAGCCCCGCCTCATGGCTCCCCTGGAGAAAACCCCAGGATGTTGGGTCGAAGAATTGCCTTCGGTGCTGTGGAGTATCCGGACCACCCCGAACCGGTCCACGGGTTTTACCCCTTTCTTTTTGGTCTACGGAGCAGAAGTCGTTCTTCCTACTGACATAAGGCATGATTCGTCTAGAGTCGCCGCATATGTGGAGCAAGACAATGAGCTGGCGCGTCAAGATTCCTTGGACGCTTTAGAAGAAGCACGTGACCTGGCTGCGGCCCGTTCGACCATCTATCAACAGGATCTACGGCGTTATCACAACCGCCGGGTTAAAAGCCGGACCTTTCAGGAAGGCGACTTAGTTCTTCGGTTGATACAAGATCGTGCTGGCATGCATAAGTTGTCACCACCATGGGAAGGACCTTTCATCATCAGCAAGAATCTTTGCAATGGCTCTTATTATCTGGTGGATCTTCGGCCTAACCGACCAACCACGGAGGTTGAGTCAACTCGCCCTTGGAATATTGCCCACTTGCGGCCTTATTACACTTAAGCTCTTAAGCTCTGCATTTTGTAAGTTTTTCAGTTTCATCATGAAGTAATAAAATTAAAATGCTTCCCGACTTGGGGGCTTCTTCATTAAAGATCAATTTTGTCATCCTGTTGCGACCTTATGAGCCGACAGAATTATCATCTTAGGGTGTGAGCTTGAGCTTTCTGACTCGCCCCATCCTGTCGCGACCTCATGAGCCAACGAAATCATCTTAGGGTGCGGGCCTGAGCTTTCTGACTCGCCCCATCCTGTCGCGACCTTATGAGCCGACGAAACCATCTTAGGGTGTGTGCTTGAGCTTTCTGACTCGCCCCATCCTGTCGTGACCTTATGAGCCGACGAAACCATCTTAGGGTGCGGGCCTGAGCTTTCTGACTCACCCCATCCTGTCGCGACCTTATGAGCCGACGAAACCATCTTAGGGTGCGGGCCTGAGCTTTCTGACTCGCCCCATCCTGTCGCGACCTTATGAGCCGACGAAACCATCTTAGGGTGTGTGCTTGAGCTTTCTGACTCGCCCCATCCTGTCGCGACCTTATGAGACGACAAAACCATCTTAGGGTGTGTGCTTGAGCTTTCTCACTCGCCCCATCCTCTCGCGACCTTATGAGCCGACGAAACCATCTTAGGGTGTGTGCTTGAGCTTTCTGACTTGCCCCATCCTGTCGTGACCTGATGAGCCGACGAAACCATCTTAGGGTGTGTGCTTGAGCTTTCTGACTCGCCCCATCCTGTTGCGACCTTATGAGCCGACGAAACCATCTTAGGGTGTGTGCTTGAGCTTTCTGACTCGCCCCATCCTGTTGCAACCTTATGAGCCGACGAAACCATCTTAGGGTGTGTGCTTGAGCTTTCTGACTCGGCCCATCCTGTCGCGACCTTATGAGCCGACGAAATTGCTATTTTTATTTTCCTTCATGGCATTGCCGCGAGGTTTTCCAAACCTTTTTCCTGATTTATCTTGAAATTATTTGTTGTCATTTATCTGGTTTCACATATTTTTTTTCAAACTTAAAACAGGTTGATGATCAAAATCACTTCATCCATGGCGGATTAAGCATTATAAAGGATTTTCAAACGACGGATCCAATATTTCAAATCGCCTTAAGGGCGGTATAAAGATTCTTTCGAAAGTATCACAAAAACAGTACTGACTCATAAAAAATACCTATAACATGGCTCCCAGGCCAAATCGATGAAGTTTATTCTGCTGGCGCCCTTGGATCATTTTGCTGCGAGCTTTGGCCGACCTCAATTTGCAAATCGCCCAGTACCCAGTTGCACTTGGACAGAGCCGCGAAGTCATCTTCATCGGTCAGAATTGATGCAAGGTCTGCGTCCAAATCAAAAGGGTTCTTGGGTCGCCGTGGAGTTAAGCTGGTCGTCATAAAGATTGGCGGGTTGACCTTCTTGTTCTTGCTGTCATAAGCAGCCTGATACTTTGATAGGTCCAGACTTGCAGGAAGTTGAGTTGCCGACAGCCGGGAGTCCTTGACGACACTCTGATAGTCCTCTTTGACGAATTCCGACCCGTCATCTTTGAGTTGAGGAAAGCCTGCCGCCACCTCTTTGTTGGGGAACGTCGCATGGGAAACAAAATTTTTCCTACGCGCACGAAGACCTATCATGGTGATGTCCATCTACGAGAGGGAATGTGTGATCTACGTACCCTTGTAGACCGTACAGTAGAAGCGTTAGTGAATGCGGTTGATGTAGTGGAACATCCTCACGTCCCTCGATCCGCCTCGCGAACCGTCCCGCGAACAGTCCCACGATCTAGTGCCGAACGGACGGCACCTCCGCGTTCAGCACACGTACAGCTCGACGATGATCTCGGCCTTCTTGATCCAGCAAGAGAGACGGAGAGGTAGAAGAGTTCTCCGGCAGCGTGACGGCGCTCCGGAGGTTGGTGATGATCTTGTCTCGGCAGGGCTCGGCCTGAGCTCCGCAGAAACACGATCTAGAGGTAAAACCGTGGAGATATGTGGTCGGGCTGCCGTGGCAAAGTTGTCTCAAATCAGCCCTAAAACCTCCGTATATGTAGGGGGAGCAGGGGGAGCCTTGCCTTGGGGTCCAAGGACTCCCAAGGGGGTCGGCCGAGCCTAGGGGGGAAACCCTCCCCTTCCAAACCGAGTCCAACTAGGTTTGGAAGGAGGAGTCCTTCCCCCTTTTCCCACCTCCTCTTTTTTTTTCTTTTCTCTTTGATTTTTCTTCCTATGGCGCATAGGGCTTTCATGGGCTGTCCCACCAGCCCACTAAGGGCTGGTGCGCCACCCTCAATGCCTATGGGCTTCCCCGGGGTGGGTTCCCCCCGGTGAACTCCCGGAACCCATTCGTCATACCCGGTACATTCCCGGTAACTCCGAAAACCTTCCGGTAATCAAATGAGGTCATCCTATATATCAATCTTCGTTTCCGGACCATTCCGGAAATCCTCATGACGTCCGTGATCTCATCCGGGACTCCGAACAACATTCGGTAACCAACCATATAACTCAAATACGCATAAAACAACGTCGAACCTTAAGTGTGCAGACCTTGCGGGTTCGAGAACTATGTAGACATGACCCGAGAGACTCCTCGGTCAATATACAATAGCGGGACCTGGATGCCCATATTGGATCCTACATATTCTACGAAGATCTTATCGTTTGAACCTCAGTGCCAAGGATTCATATAATCCCGTATGTCATTCCCTTTGTCCTTCGGTATGTTACTTGCCCGAGATTCGATCGTCAGTATCCGTATACCTATTTCAATCTCGTTTACCGGCAAGTCTCTTTACTCGTTCCGTAATACAAGATCCCGCAACTTACACTAAGTCACATTGCTTGCAAGGCTTGTGTGTGATGTTGTATTACCGAGTGGGCCCCAAGATACCTCTCCGTCACACGGAGTGACAAATCCCAGTCTCGATCCATACTAACTCAACGAACACCTTCGGAGATACCTGTTGAGCATATTTATAGTCACCCAGTTACGTTGCAACGTTTGATACACACAAAGTATTCCTCCGGTGTCAGTGAGTTATATGATCTCATGGTCATAGGAACAAATACTTGACACGCATAAAACAGTAGCAACAAAATGACACGATCAACATGCTACGTCTATTAGTTTGGGTCTAGTCCATCACGTGATTCTCCTAATGACGTGATCCAGTTATCAAGCAACAACACCTTGTTCATAATCAGAAGACACTAACTATCTTTGATCAACTGGCTAGCCAACTAGAGGCTTGCTAGGGACAGTGTTTTGCCTATGTATCCACACATGTATATAAGTCTTCATTCAATACAATTATAGCATGGATAATAAACGATTATCTTGATACAGGAATTATAATAATAACTATATTTATTATTGCCTCTAGGGCATAATTCCAACAGTCTCCCACTTGCACTAGAGTCAATAATCTAGCCCTCACATCGTCATGTGAATGACATTGTAATAAATCTAACACCCATACAGTTCTGGTGTTGATCATGCTTTGCCCGTGGAAGAGGTTTAGTCAGCGGGTCTGCTACATCCAGATCCGTGTGCACTTTGCATATATTCACGTCCTCCCCTTCGACGTAGTCACGGATGAGGTTGAAGCGTCGTTTGATGTGTCTGGACTTCTTGTGAAACCGTGGTTCCTTTGCTAGGGCAATGGCACCCATGTTGTCACAGAACAAGGTTATTGGATTCAATGCGCTTGGCACCACTCCAAGATCTGTCATGAACTGCTTCATCCAGACACCCTCCTTAGCCGCCTCCGAGGCAGCCATGTACTCCTCTTCACATGTAGAATCTGCTACGACGCTCTGCTTGGAACTGTACCAGCTTACCTCACCCCATTAAGAATAAATACGTATCTGGTTTGCGACTTAGAGTCGTCTGGATCTGTGTCAAAGCTTGCATCGACGTAACCTTTTACGACGAGCTCTTCGTCACCTCCATACACGAGAAACATCTCCTTAGTCCTTTTCAGGTACTTCAGGATATTCTTGACCGCCGTCCAGTGACCCACTCCTGGATTACTCTGGAACCTACCTGCCATACTTATGGCCAGGCTAACGTCCGGTCTAGTGCACAACATTGCATACATGCTAGAACCTATGGCTGAAGCATAGGGGACGGTGCTCATATGCTCTCTATCCTCATCAGTTGCTGGGCACTGAGTCTTACTCAATCTCGTACCTTGTAAAACTGGCAAGAACCCTTTCTTGGACTGTTCCATTTTGAACCTCTTCAAAACTTTATCAAGGTATGTGCTTTGTGAAAGTCCTATCAGGCGTTTTGATCTATCCCTGTAGATTTTAATGCCTAGAATGTAAGCAGCTTCTCCTAGGTCCTTCATAGAGAAACTTTTATTCAAGTAATCCTTTATGCTCTCCAAAAACTCTACGTTGTTTCCAATCAACAATATGTCATCCACATATAATATAAGAAACGCCACAGAGCTCCCACTCACTTTCTTGTAAATACAAGATTCTCCAACCACTTGTATAAACCCAAATGCTTTGATCACCTCATCAAAGCATTTGTTCCAACTCCGAGATGCTTGCACCAGTCCATAAATGGATCGCTGGAGCTTGCACACCTTGTTAGCATTCTTAGGATCGACAAAACCTTCGGGTTGCATCATATACAACTCTTCCTTAAAGAAACCGTTAAGGAACGCTCTTTTGACATCCATCTGCCAGATTTCATAATCGCAAAATGCAGCTATTGCTAACATGATTCTGACGGACTTAAGCATCGCTACGGGTGAGAATGTCTCATCGTAGTCAACTCCTTGAGCTTGTGAAAAACCCTTTGCCACAAGTCGAGCTTTATAAACGGTCACATTGCCGTCAGCGTCCGTCTTCCTCTTAATGATCCATTTGTTCTGAATAGCCTTGCGGCCCTCGGGTAGTACTTCCAAAGTCCGCACTTTGTTTTCATACATGGATCCTATCTTGGACTTCATGGCTTCTAGCCATTTGTTGGAATCTGGGCCCACCATTGCTTCTTCATAATTTGCAGGTTCATTGTTGTCTAACAACATGATTGACAAGACGGGATTACCGTACCACTCTGGAGCAGCACGTGGTCTCGTCGACCTGCGTGGTTCGACAGAAACTTGAACCGGAGTTTCATGATCATCATCATTAACTTCCTCCTCAACCGGCGTTGCAACGACAGAGGTTTCCCCTTGCCCTGCGCCACCATCTAGAGGGATGAGAGGTTCGACAAACGCATCAAGTTCTATCTTCCTCCCACTCAATTCTCTCGAGAGAAACTCCTTCTTGAGAAAAGCTCCGTTTTTAGCAACAAACACTTTGCCCTCGGATTTGAGATAGAAGGTGTACCCAACTGTCTCTTTTGGGTAACCTGTGAAGATGCACTTTTCCGCTTTGGGTTCCAGCTTTTCAGGCTGAAGCTTTTTGATATAAGCATTACATCCCCAAACTTTAAGAAACGATAACTTTGGCCTTTTGCCATACCACAGTTCGTATGGTGTCGTCTCAATGGATTTTGATGGTGCCCTATTTAAAGTGAATGCAGCTGTTTCTAATGCATAACCCCAAAATGATAACGGCAAATCGGTAAGAGACATCATAGATCGCACCATCTCTAATAAAGTACGATTACGACGTTCGGACACACCATTACGCTGTGGTGTTCCAGGCGGTGTCAACTGTGAAACAATTCCACATTGTCTTAAGTGAGCACCAAACTCGAAACTCAGATATTCACCCCCACGATCAGACCGTAGGAACTTGATCTTCTTGTTACGATGATTTTCAACTTCACTCAGAAATTGCTTGAACTTCCCAAATGTTTCAGACTTGTGCTTCATTAAGTAGACATAACCATATCTACTCAAATCGTCAGTGAAGGTGAGAAAATAACGATATCCGCCGCGTGCCTCTACGCTCATCGGACCACACACATCGGTATGTATGATTTCCAACAAGTCACTTGCACGCTCCATTGTTCCGGAGAACGGAGTTTTAGTCATCTTGCCCATGAGGCATGGTTCGCACGTGTCAAGTGAATCAAAGTCAAGTGACTCCAAAAGTCCATCGGCATGGAGTTTCTTCATGCGCTTTACACCAATATGACCTAAGCGGCAGTGCCATAAAAATATGGCGCTATCATTGTTAACTCTAACTATTTTGGTCTCAATGTTATGTATGTGTGTATCACTATCAAGATTCAATATGAACAATCCTCTCACATTGGGTGCATGACCATAAAAGATGTCACTCATAGAAATAGAACAACCATTATTCTCTGACTTAAAAGAGTAATCGTCTCGCAATAAACAAGATCCAGATATAATGTTCATGCTCAACGCAGGCACTAAATAACAATGATTTAAGTTCATAACTAATCCTGAAGGTAACTGAAGTGAAACTGTGCCGACGGCGATTGCATCGACCTTGGAACAATTTCCTATGCGCATCGTCACTTCATCTTTCGCCAGCCTGCGTTTATTCCGCAGTTCCTGTTTCGAGTTGCAAATATGAGCAACAGAACCGGTATCGAATACCCAGGCACTACTACGAGAGCTGGTTAAGTACACATCAATAATATGTATATCAAATATACCTGATTTTTTCTTTGGCCGCCTTCTTATCAGCCAGATACTTGGGGCAATTGCGCTTCCAGTGACCCATACCCTTGCAATAGTAACACTCTGTTTCAGGCTTAGGTCCAGCTTTGGGTTTCTTCGTCGGATTGGCAACAGGCTTGCCGCTCTTCTTTGAATTACCCTTCTTGCCTTTGCCGTTTCTCTTGAAACTAGTGGTCTTATTCACCATCAACACTTGATGCTCTTTACGGAGTTCAGACTCTGCGACTTTCAGCATCGCAAACAACTCGCCGGGAGACTTGTTCATCCCTTGCATGTTGTAGTTCAACACAAAGCCTTTATAGCTTGGCGGCAGTGATTGAAGGATTCTGTCAGTGATAGCTTCTTGCGGGAGTTCAATCCCCAGCTCAGCTAGACGGTTTGAGTACCCAGACATTTTGAGCACATGTTCATTGACAGACGAGTTCTCCTCCATCTTGCAAGCATAGAATTTATCGGAGGTCTCATACCTCTCGATCCGGGCGTTCTTCTAAAAGATAAACTTCAACTCCTGGAACATCTCAAATGCTCCATGACGCTCAAAGCGACGTTGAAGTCCCGGTTCTAAGCCATACAAGACTGCACATTGAACTACTGAGTAGTCCTCCTTACGTGCTAACCAAGCGTTCTTAACATCCTGATCAACCGTAGCGGGTGGTTCATCTCCTAGCGCAGCATTAAGGACATAATCCTTCTTCCCAGCTTGTAAGATTAGCTTAAGATTACGAGCCCAGTCTACAAAGTTGCTTCCATCATCTTTCAACTTAGCTTTCTCTAGGAACGTATTAAAATTCAGGGTGACTGTCGTGTGAGCCATGATCTACAACACAAATATATTCAAAGTGGACTTAGACTATGTTCAAGATAACTAGAGTTTAACTTAATCAAATTATTCGCTAAACTCCCACTCAAAAAGTACATCTCTGTAGTCATTTGAGTGGTTCATGATCCACTTACACTAGCTCAAGTCCGATCATCACGTGAGTTGAGTATAGTTTCAGTGGTAAGCATCCCTATGCTAATCATATCATCTATATGATTCATGATCGACCTTTCGGTCTCATGTGTTCCGAGGCCATGTCTGCACATGCTAGGCTCATCAAGCTTTACCCGAGTGTTCCGCGTGCGCAACTGTTTTGCACCCGTTGTATGTGAACGTTGAGTCTATCACACCCGATCATCACGTGGTGTCTCGAAACGACGAACTGTAGCAACGGTGCACAGTCGGGGAGAACACAATTTCGTCTTGAAATTTAAGTGAGAGATCACCTCATAATGCTGCCGTCGTTCTAAGCAAAATAAGGTGCATAAAAGGATTAACATCACATGCAATTCATAAGTGACATGATATGGCCATCATCACGTGCTCCTTGATCTCCATCACCAAAGCACCGGCACGATCTTCTTGTCACCGGCGCCACACCATGATCTCCATCAACGTGTTGCCATCGGGGTTGTCATGCTACTCATGCTATTACTACTAAAGCTACATCCTAGCAAAATAGTAAACGCATCTGCAAGCACAAACGTTAGTATAAAGACAACCCTATGGCTCCTGCCGGTTGCCGTACCATCGACGTGCAAGTCGATATAATCTATTACAACATGATCATCTCATACATCCAATATATTACATCACATCATTGGCCATATCACATCACAAGCATACCCTGCAAAAACAAGTTAGACGTCCTCTAATTTTGTTGTTGCATGTTTTACGTGGTGACCATGGGTATCTAGTAGGATCGCATATTACTTACGCAAACACCACAAAGGAGATATATGAGTTGTTATTTAACCTCATCTAAGGACCTCCTCGGTCAAATCCAATTCAACTAAAGTTGGAGAAACTGACACCCGCCAGTCATCTTTGAGCAACGGAGTTACTAGTAGCGATGAAACCACTCTCTCGTAAGCGTACGAGTAATGTCGGTCCGAGCCGCTTCGATCCAACAATACCGCGGAATCAAGAAAAGACTGAGGAGGGCAGCAAAACGCACATCACCGCCCACAAAAACTTTTGTGTTCTACTCGAGAAGACATCTACGCATGAACCTAGCTCATGATGCCACTGTTGGGGAACGTCGCATGGGAAACAAAAAATTTCCTACGCGCACGAAGCCCTATCATGGTGATGTCCATCTACGAGAGGGAATGTGTGATCTACGTACCCTTGTAGACCGTACAGAAGAAGCGTTAGTGAACTCGGTTGATGTAGTGGAACGTCCTCACGTCCCTCGATCCGCCCCGCGAACCGTCCCGCGAACAGTCCCACGACTAGTGCCGAATGGACGACACCTCCGCGTTCAGCACACGTACAGCTCGACGATGATCTCGGCCTTCTTGATCCAGAAAGAGAGACGGAGAGGTAGAAGAGTTCTCCGGCAGCGTGACGGCGCTCCGGAGGTTGGTGATGATCTCGTCTCAGCAGGGCTCCGGCTGAGCTCCGCAGAAACGCGATCTAGAGGTAAAACCGTGGAGATATGTGGTCGGGCTGCCATGGCAAAGTTGTCTCAAATCAGCCCTAAAACCTCCGTATATATAGGGGGAGGAGGGGGAGCCTTGCCTTGGGGTCCAAGGACTCCCAAGGGGGTCGGCCGAGCCTAGGGGGGAAACCCTCCCCTTCCAAACCGAGTCCAACTAGGTTTGGAAGGAGGAGTCCTTCCCCCTTTTCCCACCTCCCTTTTTTTCTCTTTGATTTTTCTTCCTATGGCGCATAGGGCTTTCTTGGGCTGTCCCACCAGCCCACTAAGGGCTGGTGCGCCACCCTCAATGCCTATGGGCTTCCCCGGGGTGGGTTGCCCCCCCGGTGAACTCCCGGAACCCATTCGTCATTCCCGGTACATTCCCGATAACTCCGAAAACCTTCCGGTAATCAAATGAGGTCATCCTATATATCAATCTTCATTTCCGGACCATTCCGGAAACCCTCGTGACGTCCGTGATCTCAACCGGGACTCCGAACAACATTCGGTAACCAACCATATAACTCAAATACGCATAAAACAACGTCGAACCTTAAGTGTGCAGACCCTGCGGGTTCGAGAACTATGTAGACATGACCCGAGAGACTCCTCGGTCAATATCCAATAGCGGGACCTAGATGACCATATTAGATCCTACATATTCTATGAAGATCTTATCGTTTGAACCTCAGTGCCAAGGATTCATATAATCCCGTATGTCATTCCCTTTGTCCTTCGGTATGTTACTTGCCCGAGATTCAATCGTCAGTATCCGTATACCTATTTCAATCTTGTTTACCGGCAAGTCTCTTTACTCGTTCCGTAATACAAGATCCCGCAACTTACACTAAGTCACATTGCTTGCAAGGCTTGTGTGTGATGTTGTATTACCGAGTGGGCCCCGAGATACCTCTCCGTCACACGGAGTGACAAATCCCAGTCTCGATCCATACTAACTCAACGAACACCTTCGGAGATACCTGTAGAGCATCTTTATAGTCACCCAGTTACGTTGCGACGTTTGATACACACAAAGTATTCCTCCGGTGTCAGTGAGTTATATGATCTCATGGTCATAGGAACAAATACTTGACACGCATAAAACAGTAGCAACAAAATGACACGATCAACATGCTACGTCTATTAGTTTGGGTCTAGTCCATCACGTGATTCTCCTAATGACGTGATCCAGTTATCAAGCAACAACACCTTGTTCATAATCAGAAGACACTGACTATCTTTGATCAACTGGCTAGCCAACTAGAGGCTTGCTAGGGACAGTGTTTTGTCTATGTATCCACACATGTATATAAGTCTTCATTCAATACAATTATAGCATGGATAATAAACGATTATCTTGATACATGAATTATAATAATAACTATATTTATTATTGCCTCTAGGGCATAATTTCAACACTCTTCTGGGTTGATCTCTGGAGCATACGCCAAGCAGCGACTTAAGGTAGTCAGTACCCCCTTCCGGGCGGCAGACCGAGACAATTCGCCAATCTGAGGGTGAAGCGTATATAGGCAGCCAAGCATCTTTTTATGGAAGTTATAGGCTCCTTGGCACCCATCACAGCTTTAACAGTTAATACACTATCGGTATATAACTGCTCTGTCAGCGTGTAAATCGCCTTCAACATTAGCACGCAATCATCCTGAAGGTTGGCGGCTCTCGGACCTGTGCAAAGGGTCATGATAATCAGTGACTCACAATGAGAATTATTGGTAAAAAAAGAAGAGAAATCAAAAGTTTGAGTATTTTACCAAAGACGGCTTGCGCCATGTTTGAGATATGACGCTTCAAGCCGGACAGTTCTTGTTGTACAATAGCCAGCCTGGCTTCAGCCTTCTATGCTCTTGTTGTTGCAGCATCTTGGTCAGCCTGAGCCCTTTTTGAATCGGCTTTGAGTTTTTCCATCTCAGCTAGGACCAATTGATGCTTCTCCTCTGACTTAGCTCGGGCGTCTTGCTGATTAGATAAGTTTTTCTTTAAATCGCCAAGCGCCGATTGAGTCTGAGTAAGAGTTTCCTGTTGAAAGTACATGATAAGGGGCAAGTCTTAGAACTATTGCAAGCAATATCCCTGACACTTGGGGGCTAATGTATAGTTTTTTCAGATAAAATTATACAAAATCAAGACCCGGCTCATCTTTTTACTGATCACCAGGCCCTTCGGGGTTACTGGTCGAAAGTTTTTTCTAAAATCGTCAAGACCCGGCTCATCTTTTTACTGATGACCCGGCCCTTGGGGGTTACTTGTCGAAAGTTTTTTCTAAATTCATCAAGACCCGGCTCATCTTTTTACTGATGACCCGACCCTTGGGGGTTACTGGTCGAAAGTTTTTTCTAAATTCATCAAGACCCGGCTCATCTTTTTACTGATGACCCGACCCTTGGGGGTTACTGGTCGAAAGTTTTTTCTAAATTCATCAAGACCCGGCTCATCTTTTTACTGATGACCCGGCCCTTGGGGGGTACTGGTCGAAAGTTTTTCTAATCTATCAAGACCCGGCTCATCTTTTTGCTGATGACCCGGCCCTTGGGGGTTAATGGGAGTAATATAATGTATAACAAAGCTTACCTCATGTTTATTCTTCAGCATCCGCAACAGGCTTTTCTCCATCTCATAACTCGCCTCCAGGCGATTCGCAAAACCAGAGCAGAGTTCTTGGAATTCCAGATGTTCATATTCAGAAAGCTTAGCCTTGGAAAGTCCAAATTCACGGATGTTTTGAGAGGATGATGGTGCATGCTTTGATAAAACCATTGTGGCCGGTTTAGAGAAGCTCGTGCCAGTGATAACCACAACATCCGGGTCTTCTGCTGTCGTCAATGGACTTGGCGGCTTAGGGGCATCCATTGTGTCATTGGGCGAGTCAGGAAGATCCATTTGATCCTCAGGCTCGCCTTGATCCGGGTCATCTGGGATTGGCGCTGACTCTTTGATGGGCTCTGAAATTATGACAGGAGTTGACCCACTAGTCTTCCTCTTCTTCGCCTGTGCCCTAAAAAAAGGGGAATGGCGCATTAAAAACTGGTAATTCATTATCCTCAGATTCAAAGTAAAATTGTCAAAGGACTTACCCAGGGACTCGAATCATTGGCGGAAGTGTCGACATTACTAAATCGCCAGATGTAGGAGGAGAATTATGCAAGAACTATACGTCAAAGATATAGGCGGATTACGGATGCGATCCAAAGAAACATGAGGAAGTATCGTTCATGGGTACCTCGTTTGGTTTCCTCTTGTTCTTTGCTGGTAAGCCGGACACCAGATCACCAGAGTGACTTCGGGTCTTCCGATTTGAGGTATGTTGTGCTTTCTTCAATAGAAAATTGGGGTCCAAACAAGCATTTGGATGTGAGAACGGAACTTTCCCACAAATTCGCCTGGCCGGCTTAGGTGGAGAAGGAGATGAATCGGAGGAAACATAAATTACCTCTACAAAATCTTCCTGGCTTTCGTTGCCTTCATTCTATTCAAGAGAGGCAGAGGCATAAATACAAAGTTAAAAATGGCGGATGGCGAGTGAAAAAAGGATAGGTTTTTACCTCCGAAGGTGCGTCGCCGACTTGAGATTCATCGGCTTCGGATGGCTCAGCCATGACAGCTTTGCCCTTGCCCTTGGTTTTCTTTGAGGGTGGCTTAGCTTGCTTCATGGCTGGCCTTTTGGGTTTCTTGGACCAAAATTTATCACCTTTCTGGAATGATATATATTATAAAAGGCCACAACTTGAATGAAACATAGGAAATAGAGACAAAGGGCGGGTTAAAATCGCTTACCTTGGGCGCCGGATTAATTTTGCAGAAGGGTTTGAGGCCGATTTGGCCACATTTTCCCGCAGGCTCGCCGGCCAGTTTCTTGATGATAGTGACAATATCCTTTTCCGTTAAAGCCGTATGGAAATAACAATTGAGGATGATCTAAGGTGCCATCAAATTCGCACATAAGCTCGTCCCGGCGACTCAAAGGAAGGATCCGCCATTCGACCCAGCAGC
This sequence comes from Hordeum vulgare subsp. vulgare, assembly GCF_904849725.1. Classification (NCBI taxonomy): domain Eukaryota; kingdom Viridiplantae; phylum Streptophyta; class Magnoliopsida; order Poales; family Poaceae; genus Hordeum; species Hordeum vulgare. The sequence continues at coordinate 523,997,532 of NC_058523.1, forward strand.
GAATCAAGTCGACCCCAGTAAGGCCATTGTTCGTCAAAGATCTTAACTCGGACAATACTGGGATAAAATCTGACTCATCCTCTTCGGTGAGCTTGTCCGGAAGTTTGAAGTTTGTTGGAAGGCGGTCTTTCCTATAGCCCAGAAGCTTGTTTTCTCCTGCGGGTGATGTCTCTTGACAGTAGAACCAAGACTCGCCCCAGCCTTTGGGATGGCTTGGCATGGCGAGTGAGGGAAACGGGTTATCTCTGCGGCGCTGAACATTTACACTGCCAAGTTCCAGGCTGGGACCATTGTGAAATTCCGTCTGGCGATTTAGGTGGAAAAAGTACCTGAATAAGGGAACTGAGGTTTCCATCCGCAGATAAGCCTCACAGAACACTTGGAACTGACATAGGTTACTTATCGAGTTAGGTCCCAGATCCTGGAGGCGGACGTTCATGAAAGCCATGGCGTCTCTAAGAAACTTTGATCCGGGCGGCTTAAAACCTCGCTCAAGGTCTTCAACGAAAACGACTATCTCCCCTTATTTGGGGTTAGGGAGATCTTCTCCGAACCCGGTACGCCAGCCGATAACATTCTGAGGGTCCAAGTTGCCCGTTTTCACATAATCTGCTAGTATGGAGTCATCGACTTTGGTAGGGAGCCAGTCACTTTTGAAAACGGTACCCATGCTACAAAGGAGTAAAGTATGGGTGAATTTACACGCCTTGAATATCTACCGTAAGGGGTGAAATAAGTTCATTTGATTCGCCAAGTAATTTCTTCATGGACTAAGGGAAAAGCTTGACCCGCCATATAAAGATCCGGGTTGGGTTACTATGGCGACTTACGAAGTTTGGCTATTCACAAGAGTTATGTTCTAAAGGTGTCAGAGACATTTGCTCGAAACGGTGAAGTGTGAAGACTACAAACAGCTTTACGCAATGAGCAGGTAAACTATGGATCTACTGGACAGTCGAAAAAACATGAGAAAAATGACTGGATGCAGCAATTTACTACCAGGATAAGGTGATATCATTCGTTTGACGAAATATTGTTCTAAAAACATGCAAGTCAAGGGCAGATAAATGAAGGTATTAAAAACATTGGCTATCTCATCGACGTTTGCATTAATCAGTCAAGGACAGGTAGCAGATATTCACGAAAGGCATCAAGAACATGGCGATGTTAAAACTTTGAGCAGGGATGGGATCTGTTCTTAAGTGAGCGGTGACCTAACCTGATGATTTCGGTCGGAAGTGATCGACGGCGACGGAGGCTGTTGGAGTAGCACGGAAGTCTTGTCGAGCGCAGAGATCTTCGGCGGCGACGGAGTGCTTGGCAGACAGCGAGGTGGTCGACGGCGATGCGGTGGTCGATGGCGGCAAGCAGATCGGCCGCGGTACGAAGCTTGACGGCGGCGAAGATCTATGCGCGACGCCGAAGCTTTCGGGCGACGACAGGAACTGCGGTTAGCGGCGGAGCCCTCGGAAGGCGGGGTGGTTTTCTCGCTGTGATAATGGGGAGGAGATTGATGAGACTGGTAGGTGGGAAGCGCCAGTCCTGTCCCCCACCTATTTAGCAGGGCGGGCGCTGGAATCGAGGCGCCGTGAGCGGGAACCGCCGGAGGATAAAAAGATTCGCTATAATGGCGCTCCGAAAATTTTGGGATAACGACACCAAAGGATCCGTTGGGATTATGTCAGTCTTCCCGGAATTCAAGGGATAAGAAGAGGCCGACGAGAAATGGTTTGGCGATTTAAATATTTTCAGCGCCAAATGGCGGGTTAAAGTTTCTGACATATAGAGAAGAATGAAGAATGAATCGCCTTGAACTGAGCAAAAATATTGGCGTGAAAAGAGTTCAAGTCAATCTGGGGCCTAATGTTGGGGATATTACCTGTTAATAACCCGCCCCAGTTGGGCCGAGTCAGCAAATCAGGCGATTCACCTGAGCGTGGTTTGGGCCTTGGCCTGGCAAGACCAAAGGTTGCATGGCGGTTTATAATTTCCGGAAGGTCTCCAAGCTTTAAAGGATGGCGACTTAGAGACCGCAGAGGTCACGATTTGTAGGAAGGAAAGTATCCTTGTAAAATCCTAGGGGTTCGACCTGTATATAAAGGCGAGTCCCAGGGAAGAAGAGGGCAGGTTAGAAATCATCGAGTGCTAGGTTTGGTGAGTTACGCCCTCCTTCTCAAAGCAGGACGTAGGACTTTACCTCCTCACGAGGGGCCGAACCTGGGTAAATCGCCGTGTCTCTCCCGCTCAACCGCTTTGAGTCGCCACCAAGGTGCGATGGCTCCAGTACTAAGTCCTTTCACGAGGACATCTACCGTGACAAAACCATGACAGGAGTGATGTCGTCCTCTGAGCCGCTTGAGATATCTACATCAAGGTTCCTCAAGACACGCTTGTGCCTCTGACGGTTCTCCTTCTGGGCCACATGAGACTGATATTGTCCCTTGGCATGCATACAGAAGAGAGTCTTCATTTGATCCTTCAGTTTCACTGCCCAAGATGGCATAACAGAAGAGCGGGTCTGTGAAGCAGGTCCTCCTCCAGCAGCAGTCTCTGTGTCCGTGTCCATGTGCTGAGAAGAAGTTGATGGGTTGGCTCATTTGTCTTTGATACGGAACTTGATAGGATCATGCACAAAATAGTCAGCCTGAATAGGGAAGGGATCTACCAGATAGACCTCGTGCCACCTCTTCTGAATGTAGGCAAACAAGTAGGGTCCGTAGATGGGAACCTTGCGGTTCATGATGCAGTTCCAAAGCTCATTGAACATCACATGGGCAATATCGAGAGGGGCAGTATCCTTAGTCCTAGCCTCCTCACATAGCAGAAGCATCTCAGCTAGATGACCATGCACCTCGTCAAAGTTGCCAATACGAGGGAAGAGAGAGTTGCGGAAGATCCGGTGCATGATATCCATATGCTTGGGGAGCACACCTTTCTTCACATAAAGTTGTTGCAGCCTATCATTGGGGGTGGCAGTATATGAAGAAGGAGCATGGGAACGCATCCCAAGAGCATTTTCGTCCCCCTGAAATTCGACTTTGAGAAACTGCATGAACTCTGACCAGGAACCTGTCATCTTCTGAGTACCGGTCATCCAAGTCATGGTGCGTACGTCATCAGGAGCAAAGTGAACAGTGACATAGAACTGGGCCACAATATCTGGGTCAAAGTCTTGTTTGAAGGTGATGATCTCTTTAAGGCCCAGCTTTTCAATCAATGAATGAGCCTCACCAAAGTAGTCCGGATTCCGCCGAAGGTGAGCATGGTAAATCCACTGCACTGGGACAAATATCTTCTTGAATGGCTTGATGATGTCGCGATAGATCATGCAGTGAACCCGTGACCAAACATACTCGATGTTCTTGATCTGAGCCTTGTCTTCAAGATAGTGATTGCAGGTGCGGAATACCATAAAATCCCTCGGGGGCATAGTGCGAACGTTGATCCCTTTGTTCTTGGTAGCTGCCTTCTTGAAGGACCTCTTCTTGGGATTCAGACTGGAGGTGGCGGAACCCTGTGGAGCCTCTGAAGAGCGATACTGCTTGGGTTGGGTGTTACGTGCGGGATTCGAGCGGCGAGCACCACCTGTGACACACAAGACACACACCCAAAAAGAGCGACAGGAGGAGTCAATGCAATGGTCAAAAGAAGCATAAGAATAAACACACATTGCCAAACACACAGAAAAATATCCTCCTAGCGGTAGTACCGCTACCCCTCGCGGTAGTACCGTTGGGGTCCTAGCAGTAGTACCGCTAGGGAGTTGACTTTCAGATATGAATATAAAGAAATCTACAAGAACAACTAGATTTGATTCAAGAGGTCCACGGCTACTACATAAACCCACTACAAGAAACACCATAGCCCTAGCACATGGGGACCTCAAGAACATCTTGATGGAGACACGCCTAGTCAAGGGGTTTCAAGTTTTAGATCTAATCCAAGAGAAGTATGATAAGAAGTACTTGATCTAAAACATGGAGAACCAGGGCAATGTCAAAATAAATGCAATGAATCATAGAACCTAAACTATCCTAGGATATCTCCTTCATTCCATCCAAAAACTAAGCACAAATCATAGCCATGGATCCAAATCACCAAGCTCCTAACCCTAGAACAAGAAAACACCAACCAAGAGAATAAAGTGAGGAGCATTACCGGTGTCCATGGCACTTGACGGAGGAAGGAGGAGAGGAGCAAACCCTCCAACTCAAGGGATAGAAGGGGCTCCGCAGAGAGAGATCCAAACGAGGGGAGTTCGGAGTAGAGGAAGGGAGAGCCACGAGGAAGAAGAAACAAGGCAGGAAAAACGGGACCCCCCTCCTTTATATAGCCCAAGGGGTATGGGCCAGCTGTAGTACCGCCGACGTCCTAGCGGTAGTACCGCTGTCCTGGCGGTAGTACCGCTACCCCTGGCGGTAGTACCGCCGGGGTCCTGGCGGTAGTACTGCTCCCCCTTGAGACAACCCTAAAAAGCCCTAGTCAAGTTGTGATAGGCTGGGGTCCTGGCGGTAGTACCGCTACCCCTGGCGGTAGTACCGCTCAAAATGGCACAACGAGACATAGGATTTCATGGAAAAGACATGGGCAGCGACTAGTCAGTGAAATAACAAGATAACACGAGCAAGGTATACTGACTAGTCATTTTGTATCCTTTCTTTCATATGAGAGAAAGGTGAGGGCGGTGGCTGAGGCCACCTATGTTTGAGGCAAAGGTATGACACCGCAAAGAATTATCCTTGGGTTCATGACCAACGCTCGTCTTTGAAGCACAAGTGTCATTTAGTAATGGCCAAAGTGAAAGACTTGATCGATTTATGCATAATGGGGGGAGGGGAAGTTCATTGAGAGAACAACACTCCCCCTATGTCCATGCCTACATCTAGGACAGGATGTAATGCATAGTGAGGTGCAATGTGCCTAGTTTCAATCCACATTACTTGAATAAATGATATTTAGCTCATGCCTTAACTCCCAGAACCTTGCTTCATCTAAGGGCTTAGTGAAAATATCTGCAAGTTGCTCTTCAGTGTTGATGAAGCGAACTTCAATATCACCTTGCTTGATATGTTCACGAATGAAGTGATGACGAATATCAATATGCTTGGTCTTGCTATGTTGCACCGGATTGAGGGAAATCTTGATAGCACTTTGATTGTCACATAGAAGAGGCACTTTGTCACAAGTGACACCATAATCCTTTAAAGTTTGCCTCATCCATAGCAACTGTGCACAACAACTTGCAGCTGCCACATACTCAGCTTCGGTGGATGATAGTGAGACACAATTCTGTTTCTTTGAGGACCAACTTACCATTAGCGACCAAGAAATTGGCATCCTCCAGAAGTTGACTTCCTCTCCACACAATCTCCTGCCCAATCTGAGTCAGAATAGCCCACTAGGTTGAAGTTTGCTCCTTTTGGATACCATACACCAAAGTTTGGGGTATGAGCCAAATATCGAAAGATTCGCTTAACAGCCATAAAATGACTTTCTTTTGGTGCGGATTGAAATCATGCACAAATCCCTACACTCAACATAATATCCGGTCTAGATGCACAAAGGTAAAGGAGGGATCCAATCATGGAGCGATATACCTTTTGATCCACTTCTTTACCATTGGGATCACTGTCAAGCTTGCATCTTGTTGGCATGGGGAACTTGACCGGCTTGACATCCTCGAGCTCGAACCTCTTGAGCATGTCTTGAGTGTACTTGGCTTGTTTGATGAAGGTCCCTTCTAAGCCTTGTTTAATCTCGAATCCAAGGAAGAACTTCAACTCACCCATCATAGACATCTCAAATTTCTCGGTCATTAGTGCAGCAAATTCTTCATTGAAAGAATCGTTAGGAGAACCAAAAATGATATCATCAACATATAGTTGGCATATGAACAAATCCCCTTTAACCCTCTTAGTAAAAAGAGTGGGATCTATCTTCCCAATTTCAAACCCACGACCTTGTAACAACTCAGTAAGGTACTCATACCACGCACGTGGGGCTTGTTTAAGGCCATAGAGTGCCTTATTAAGTTTGTACACATGATTGGGGAGCTTGGGATGTTCGAATCCCGGGGGTTGTTTGACATAGACCAACTCATTTAAAGGACCATTAAGAAAAGCACTTTTCACATCCATTCGATGTAATCTGAAATTATGATTAGAAGCAAATGCAAGCAGGATGCGAATAGATTCTAGACGAGAAACAGGGGCAAAGGTTTCACCGTAGTCGATACCCTTGACTTGGGATTAGCCTTGAGCCACCAATCTTGTCTTGTTTCGAATCACAATCCCATTGGCATCTTGCTTGTTTTTGAAAATCCATTTGGTCCCGATGACTTTATTTTTCTCCTTTGGCCTTGGCACTAAATCCCAGACTTGATTACGCTCGAAGTTGTTGAGTTCTTCATGCATGTCCATAAGCCAATCCTCAGCATCGAGCGCTTCATGTACCTGTTGAGGTTCACAATACGAAACAAACGCGTGATGCTCACAATAATTCCAAATCTGTTGACGAGTGGATACTCCCCTTTTCAAACTGCCAAGCACATTCTTCATAAGATGTGACTTGACCCTTAGATTGTTCGCAATCTTGGCTGCGCGACGCTCCAAGAGTTATGCATTGGATAACTGGGGAGCATCAACTTGATTACTTTGCTTGCCCTTGCGTTTTGAACCTCCCTTGGCACCAGTAGCCCTCTTGGGTGCTGCAGAAGGGAATTGAGAGACAGTATCCTGATCAACTTGATTTACGACTTGAGCAGGTTCAGTGGTTTGTCCTTGTTCTTGTGGTTGCTCTTGATCTTCTGCTTCTATTTGGTCTGGATCTTGTAGTTGCACTTGATCTTGATCTCGAGCAGGTTCAGAACCTTGGGTAAGCGCTTGTACATCATGGGACACATCACCATCTTTGGGCAATTGATCTTGTCCTTGAGCTTGTTCAACTAGTTGAGGGTCTTCTCTTTGTTCATCGGAAGCATGTGGGGCTTGTGAGGATGATGGCTCCACTTGAGTAGAGCATTGTCCTTCTCCTTCGGCCACAAGGGGTTCCTCAATGGGGAGTATTTGACCAATCCCCATTCTTCTTATGGCTTGGGGAGGAATTTCATCACCTACATCACAAAGACCACTTTGCTCCACTTGGGAGATATTATTTTCATCAAACTACATGTTACACGTCTCCTCAATGAGCCCGGTGGACTTGTTGAGGACACGGTAAGCATGAGAGTTTGTAGCATAACCAACAAAGATGCCCTCTTGTGCTCTAGAATCAAATTTAGCTAAACATGCACCTTTCTTGAGAATGAAACACTTACAACCGAATATCCGGAAGTACTTGAGATTGGGTTTGTTTCCGGTGAGAATCTCATATGGGGTCTTGTTCAAGCCTTTGCGGATATAGAGCCGATTGGACGCATGACATGTTGTGTTGATGGCTTCAGCCCAAAAGTTATATGGAGATTTGAATTCCGCCATCATTGTTCTTGCAGCATCCATCAATGTCCGGTTCTTCCTTTCTGCCACACCATTTTGTTGAGGGGTATATGGTGCTGAATATTGATGTTTTATCCCCTCATCACCTAGAAACTCAACCAAGGTGTAGTTCTTGAACTCGGTGTCGTTGTCACTTCTAATCATCAAAATCTTTGCTTCATGTTGACGCTGAGCTTCATTACCAAAGTTGATGACAGTTTGTTGAGTCTCACTCTTCCTCTTGAAGAAATATACCCAGGTGTATCTTGAGTAGTCATCAACAATCACCAAGCAGTACTTTCTGCCTCCAAGACTATCAAATGACGGCGGACCGAAAAGATCCATATGGAGAAGTTCTAATGGCCTCTTAGTGTAAATGAGAGTCGTTGGACGATGAGCAGTTTCATGAATCTTTCCTTCAATGCAGGCACTGCAAGCACGATCTCTAGCAAAACTCACATTCGTTAGTCCACGAATATGGTCCCCTTTGAGGAGACTTTGCAAAGATCTCATATTGACATGAGCTAGTCGGCGATGCCAAAGCCAGCCCACATCAACTTTAGCCATTAGACAAGTCGCAGTCTTAGTGGGTCGCTTTGAAAAGTTCACCAGATAGAGACCATTTTCGACATATCCAACATAGGCTACTTTAAGAGTCTTGCTCCACAAAAGGACCATAGTACCAAGATTAAAGAATGTGGAAAAACCCATAATTGCAAGTTGACGAACCGAAAGTAAATTGTACGCAAGGGACTCCACAAGCATGACTTTCTAAATAGATAACTCTTGAGAGATGACCACCTTACCAAATCCCAATACCTTTGACGATGATGCATCAGCGAATTGGACATGGGTGGGCTGTTGGAATTATGCCCTAGAGGCAATAATAAATATAGTTATTATTATAATTCCTGTATCAAGATAATCGTTTATTATCCATGCTATAATTGTATTGAATAAAGACTTATATACATGTGTGGATACATAGACAAAACACTGTCCCTAGCAAGCCTCTAGTTGGCTAGCCAGTTGATCAAAGATAGTCAGTGTCTTCTGATTATGAACAAGGTGTTGTTGCTTGATAACTGGATCACGTCATTAGGAGAATCACGTGATGGACTAGACCCAAACTAATAGACGTAGCATGTTGATCGTGTCATTTTATTGCTACTGTTTTCTGCGTGTCAAGTATTTGTTCCTATGACCATGAGATCATATAACTTACTAACACCGGAGGAATACTTTGTGTGTATCAAACGTCGCAACGTAACTGGGTGACTATAAAGATGCTCTACAGGTATCTCCGAAGGTGTCCGTTAAGTTAGTATGGATCGAGACTGGGATTTGTCACTCCGTGTGACGGAGAGGTATCTCGGGGCCCACTCGGTAATACAACATCACACACAAGCCTTGCAAGCAATGTGACTTAGTGTAAGTTGCGGGATCTTGTATTACGGAACGAGTAAACAGACTTGCCGGTAAACGAGATTGAAATAGGTATACGGATACTGACGATCGAATCTCGGGCAAGTGACATACCGAAGGACAAAGTGAATGGCATACGAGATTATATGAATCCTTGGAACTGAGGTTCAAACGATAAGATCTTCGTAGAATATGTAGGATCCAATATGGGCATCCAGGTCCCGCTATTGGATATTGACCGGGGAGTCTCTCGGGTCATGTCTACATAGTTCTCGAACCCGCAGGGTCTGCACACTTAAGGTTCGACGTTGTTTTATGCGTATTAGAGTTATATGGTTGGTTACCGAATGTTGTTCGGAGTCCCGGATGAGATCACGGACGTCACGAGGGTTTCCGGAATGGTCTAGAAACGAAGATTGATATATAGGATGACCTCATTGATTACCGGAAGGTTTTCGGAGTTACCGGGAATGTACCAGGAATGACGAATGGGTTCCGGGAGTTCACCGGGGGGGCAACCCACCCCGGGGAAGCCCATAGGCATTGGGGGTGGTGCACCAGCCCTTAGTGGGCTGGTGGGACAGCCCAAAAGAGCCCTATGCGCCATAGGAAGAAAAATCAAAGAGAAAAGAAAAAAAAGGAGGTGGGAAAAGGGGGAAGGACTCCTCCTTCCAAACCTAGTTGGACTCGGTTTGGAAGGGGAGATCTCCCCCCCTTGGCTCGGCCGAAGTCCTTAGGGGTCCTTGGACCCCATGGCAAGGCTCCCCCTCTTCCCCCTATATATACGGAGGTTTTAGGGCTGATTTGACAACTTTGCCACGGCAGCCCGACCACATATCTCCACGGTTTTACCTCTAGATCGCGTTTCTGCGGAGCTCGGGCGGAGCCCTGCTGAGACGAGATCATCACCAACCTCCGGAGCACCGTCACGCTGCCGGAGAACTCTTCTACCTCTCCGTCTCTCTTGCTGGATCAAGAAGGCCGAGATCATCGTCGAGCTGTACGTGTGCTGAACGCGGAGGTGCCGTCCGTTCGGCACTAGATCGTGGGACTGATCGCGGGACGGTTCGCGGGGTGGATCGAGGGACGTGAGGACGTTCCACTACATCAACCGCGTTCACTAACGCTTTTGCTGTACGGTCTACAAGGGTACGTAGATCACACATCCCCTCTCGTAGATGGACATCACCATGATAGGTCTTCGTGCGCGTAGGAAATTTTTTGTTTCCCATGCGACGTTCCCCAACATGGGCATAGATGGAAAAGGATGCACATCCACCACTAAGTCCTTGCTTCCGGTCATATCATTTGTTGCTCCACTATCGAGCAACCATGACACCCCACCGGAAGCAAACTCCTGCAATAGATCAAGGCTTGGTTTTAGGTACCCATTTTCGAATGGGTCCTTTAATGTTAGAGACAAGGGTCTTAGGAACCCAAATAGCCCATTCAATTGACTCATAGTAAGAACCAACAAATATGGCATAAACATGCCCATCACTAGCACGACATAAAACATAGGAAGGATTGAGTTTGTCGGCTGTGTTGGTAGGAATGGTTTTGCCCTTCTTGACGCTACCATCGTCCACCTTATTCTTGTTCACCTCCTGAGTCCCTTCGCCCTCTTTGACAAAGATGTCCATGAGGGCAGGGGATCGTTTATTCCTGTTCTTCCTTTTTCTTTTTGACTTGGATGTAAGTCCAAGTCCCTCCTTTCCTACCACACCATTTTGATTGCTCAAGAGGTTGTTTAGGCTCTTCTCGCCTTGGATGCATGACACAAGGCCCTTCTCAAGTTTCTCCTTCAACTTGGCATTTTCCTCCACAAGATGTACATGCTCACAACAAGGGTTAGTTGTACAAGCATTATCAATTAAAACAAAAGGAGGACACGTAGAGATTTCCTTGGTAAGCTTTGCTTGGAGTTGACCATGAAACTCTTTCAAGGAGAAATGAGCACCTTTCAAGACCTTGTGAGCCTTGTCAAGTGTGTCAAACTCCACTCTGAGTCTGTCATGGCCAACCCCAAGAGCATCCTTTTCAGACTTAAGCATACGAGTAAGAATAGTAGCATGATCTAGTTTCTTTTGCATTTTAGCCCAGTCATCGTTGTATGACTCCTCAAGAGCCAAACGAAGAGTGCGCTCCTTTTCTAGTGCAATAGATAGTTCAGCAATCTCATCGGCATAGTCACGACTATGTCCTTAAAGCTCGGAGATGGTTTCCTCATGAGACTCAATGAGGTCATTAGCGTCACCCAGTTGTTCCAAGAAAGCAACAAAGTGCTTCTTGGGTTCTCCCTTGATTGTGCACAGAAATTTGTCAAGATCATGGTCATTAAGTTCCACAACATCACTATCATCAACACAATTCAACAATGAAGGAGCAGTAGCGATGTTGGTCTTAATGATAGGGGCTACCTGATCGATACCTTTGGCCATGAGGCACTTGGCGATGTGGTTCTCGTTGGGGGCGTTGAAGAGAGACACCTTCTTGGGTGAAGGGGTGGCAATGGCGACAGTTGCAGTTGCCACCATATCGTCATCGTCATCATCATCGAAGGGGTACTCTTCAAGAGCCACCATACCCTTTGGGTGGGGTTTCTTCACAAAGTTGTTCTTGTTTGGGAATGACTTGGTTTTGTCTTTGCGAATGAGCTTGCCCCTGTTGTCTTCCCTCTTCTCATAGGGACATTCTGCCACAAAGTGACTCACATTACCACAGTTATAGCATGTCCTCACTCGTTGCTTGGATTTTAACCCACTTGAGTTGTTCTTGGTGAAGTTGGGTCTTGAGTTCCTCTTGTTGCCCCAGAATTGCCTTGACGCAAGAGCCATGTGCTCGTGATAAGCATACTTAGTGTCTTCAGGGCAGCTCTCCTCTTCCTCATCCTCTTCTTCTTCAGAAGCAACTTTTGCCTTTAAAGCAAGGTTGGGTGAAGCTGTCTTTGAGCGAACTCGAGCAAGTGCATTGTCAGCTGTCTCTTTCATGATTGACATTGCAATGAATTCATCCAACACCTCACTGGAAGACAAGGAGTGGAAATCTGGTCGTTGGCGAATGACAGATGACATGGCTTTATTGAAAGGCATGATGGCCTTGAGAAACTTGCGCTTGACCCATGTATCATCCACATCCTTGCTCCCATGGTCCTTGAGAGCCACAACAATAGCAGTCACCCTTCGATAGAGATCACGAGGGTCCTCATCTTCCTTCATCACAAACTCATCGGCCTTATCAAGTACCACTTCATAATTGGACCGTTGAATGCTTGAGCTCCCCTTGTACAACACCATAATGTGCTCCCAACAGTCCTTAGCCAGAGTGAAGGGCGCAAGTGAGGAAGATCTTCAGGTGGTACTGCGGAGTGGAGAATAAACAATGCGGAGTGATTATACTGATTGTCCGCACTACTACAAAAATGCCTATAGCTAATATGGCTACTAGTGGAGCACCGTGCATGTGGTGCTCCAAACAATATTACTAATGGCGCACCTACTCTCTGGTGCGCCATTAGTAAGTTTGGCCTTCCCCCACCCCTTGCCAAACTTAGTAGTGGCGCACCACAGGAAAGTGCGCCATTACTAGTTTTAACTAGTAACAGCGCACCATACCAACGGTGCGCCACTACTAACAATTTTTTTTGAAAACTAATAATGGCGCACCACACACAGGTGCGCCATTAGTACCGCTGGGTCATAGCGGTACTACCGCTCCCCTTGGCGGTACTACCGCTGTGACCCAGCGGTACTACCGCCATCATCAAACCCTGGTTACCAATGGCGCATTCCTGGGTGTGGTTCGCCATTGGTAACCATTGGGGCGGTAGTACCGCTCCCCCTGGCGGTAGTACCGCTATGACCCAGCGGTAGTATCGCCATGACCAAATGCACCACCCCCCCCCCCCCCGTGTGGACCGCCATTTCAGTTTTAAAAATAATAAAGAAAATGATGGAAATGTCAAAAAAATAAAAGAAAATTAGTTTCCCATGTGATATGTCGCCTAGTTGTTGGGAAAATTTACAAATATGAATTTCGACTTTATTTGCAAAATCTCTCTGGAATTTGTAAAATGGGCATAACTTTTGCATACGAATTCAGATTAAAAAGTTTTTTATATGAAAAATGATCATCTCGAAAAGTTACATCAACAAGGGGAACCCAGTTGAAGATTTTTAGAATCCCCAAAAACCTAACAGAAAAAAGATACGGGGCTTTTAAGATCTAGAGGGGGAAAATGGAAAAAATATTTTTGAATTTTATTTGTGGAAAAAATGTTCAAAATATGATACGTAATATGACCGGGAAGCTTGAAATATTTTTTCAAAATTTCATCACACTCATAACATGAACAAAGTCCTAGACATCAACAAGGTTTAATAGGATTGATATGATAGATATATCAACAACTGCGTGTGAAGTGAGCTGGTGCTGGGGTTGGATAGAACTAAGAAGTTATGCGTGCTGGGGCTGGAGTAGTGTTTGGATGGGTGACCTTCTGGGAAGTTTGACCACGGAGTGCGATTTGACTTGAGATTAAGCCATAGAGTGACCCGAGATTAAGAAAAAATATGGAAAAAATTGGAATTTTTTTTTGAAAAACAATTGGCGGTACTACCGCTCCCCTGGCGTTAGCACCGCTAGCTATACTAATGGCGCACTATGGGGTGCGCCATTATGGTGCGCCATTATTATCACAGATAGTAATGGCGCACCAAATGTGCGCCATTACTAAAAAATACTAGTGGTGCACCTATAGTGCGCCATTAATGGCCAAAATAGGTGCGCCACTAATAGCCTTTTTTCCACTAGTGCCGCTTCTTCTCTTGGAGTGAGGTTGCTTGGGTCATGGGGATAGTAGCTTTGCTCGATGATTCTCCATAAATTTGTTGAGTTGTGATTCAAATGAGACTTAATAGAAAATACCTAGTTAGCAAAATCACCCTTTACAAGCTTAGGAGGAGGACCAACAGGGTTAAGACGCGGTGTGGGAACCGGTCCTCCATAGACCATGGGTGGTGGAACTGAGGCATAAGTTCCAATCCCATCATTTTTGAGAGGAGGATAAGGTTGCATACCTTTAGCCGTTTCCTTAGAGGAATTGGCCTCTGAATCTGTGTTGGTGGGTTTAACCACCAACGCTGGTTCAGGAGAACTTTTAATTCCCTCAATTAACTCTTTAAGCATGGTCTTGACCTCGTTCGTCAAGGACATCTTGAGTGCGGCCATAGCCGTATTCAAGCCGTCCCTTGTGATCGAAGTCAAGTCCATGGCCTCGGTTTGCGCATGGGGAACTCCCTCATCATCTTCCATACTCAAAGAGACGTGGCTCTGATACCAATTGAAAGGATCGATATGGTTGACTAGAGGGGGTGAATAGACAACAACCACTTTTTAATTAATCTTAGCAAGTTAGGGTTGGCAACATAAAGGTTCTCTAAAATGTCAATAAGGGGGTGAACCTATATGATGCTACCAACAAAAATAACTAAGACAAGTAAGAGATAGACAACAACAAAAGCATACACAATGTAAAGGTTAGAGATAACCGCAAGTGGAACCAATGAAGACGAGGATGTGTTACCGAAGTTCCTTCCCTTTGTGAGGCAGTACGTCTCCGTTGGGGCGGTGTGGAGGCACAATGCTCCCCAATAAGCCCCTAGGGCCACCATATTCTCCTCACACCCTCACACAATGCAAGGTACCGTGATTCCACTATAGGTGCCCTTGAAGGCGGCGACCGAACCTTTACAAACAAGGTTGGGGCAAACTCCACACAAAGCTTGGAGGCTCCCAACAAGACCACGGAGCTTCACCATAATGGAATGTGGCTCCGAGGTGACCTCAACCGTCTAGGGTGCTCAAACACCCAAGAGTAACAAGATCTGCAAGGGATTAGTGGGGGGAATCAATTTTCTCTTGGTGGAAGTGTAGATCTAGGCCTTCTCAACCAATCCCTAGGAAATCAACAAGTTTGATTGGCTAGGGAGAGAGATCGGACACTTTTGAACTTAGGGAGCAACAATGGAGCTTGGGAGGGTCAAAGATAGGGTTCTCGAGCAAGAAGAACCCTTTATATAGTGGGGGGGAATCCAACCGTTTTCCCACTCACAGTCCGATCCCAGCGGTACTACCGCTGGTGGCAGCGGTACAACCGCTAGCAGTCCAGCGGTACTACCGTTGGCCGCAGCGGTACTACCGCTGAGCCCATGGTAGTGCAGAGGCACTACCGGGCCAACCACCGCCAAAAAGTCTTTGCAAAAAGTCCAACGAAGTACATCCACTAGGAAGGCGGTACTAAGTACTGTAGCGGTACTACCGCTGACCAGGGGCGGTACTACCGCCAGCACAGCGGTACTACCGCCAGCTCTAGCGGTACTACCGCTAGACCCAGCGGTAATACCACTAGGAGACCTTTTTGCAAGAGGAAAAACCCTAGAGGCGGGAACCGCTCCAAAGTTGCAGGGAAAGAGGAAGGAGATAAAGTGTGTGCGTGCAAAATTGATTCCACCCAAACCTTTCCACTACGGACCCCCTCTTAATAGTACGACGTTCCTACGACTCAAAGAAAGACAATCGTAGAGGACACCATGCTTCTATTCCACGGAGGGTGCCGAATCGTCTTGTGCCGTTGACATGTGTTATCTGAAAGCTTAATGCACACGATTAGTCCTTTACGGTACTGTCATCAATCACCAAAATTACTTAGGCATGAATATGGCCTAACAGATTGTTTACCTTACACATAGTTCGTTAATGCAGTTGTCCGTTGCTTTGAGTTTACACTTTGGGTGGGGCTCGCAACTTAATACCAGCGAGATGTTCTGGATAGATATCTCAAGGTGGATGATTAGTAAGTAGATGCTGATGAATAAACGGTCTACTTGTCTTGGCATACTGCCCATTACTATTGAGCCTCTAACTTTCAAGTAGCATAATTAGCATTGCGGTGCGTTTATAACTCTGTCAATTGCCCATCTGTAATTTGTTTACCCAAGCATAGTTGTTTATCGTCTTTTGGGAGAGAGACATCACTAGTGAACATCATGTGACTCCAGTCCATATCACCACCATTGCTTACACCTCCATCATTTACTGCTTTCATTTACTTTTTCGTTGCAATCACTATCACTATTCCCGCTTGTGTTTTGATCCTTTGCAAACTACAGGGCCGGAGAGATTGACAACCTATCTGTACTCGTTGGGAGCAAATTTATTTGTGTGTGTGCAGGTCCACGTCTTTTGCTTGCACCACGGCAGGGGACACCTACTTGTTGATCCTCGGAGTCCTCCTGGTTCGATAAATCTTACAGTCTCCATGTAAGGGAAAACTTGCTGCTGACTACATTTCCACCTTCCACCTGGGGTAACCAACAAGGGGCGAGAAGTATATTCATGAACTCGTCATCGGCCAGCGTGCGAAAAAATAGAAAGTCGGCCACGAAGTGCATAATTAAACATTAAAAGCCGACCACGAAGGCCGGCGAGAGTCCATGCGTCCGCATTACATTAATTAAACATAAAAAAAACCTAAAACTATGAGGGCAGCCCTAGGCGGCGTCGTCGTCGTCATCGGGGTCGGTGAGGTCGGCCAGCGTATGCGCAGGACCGGCCCAGGGGAATGTTGTGTTCCAGAGCGCAGCTGCCTGCCCCACCGTCGTCTGTCCCGCTGGCGCGGGTTGTGCTGGTGGTGGTGGAAGCACAGCAGCACGGGCATGCTCCTCCTCCTCCGCCTCCTTCTCCACCTCCATGAGCTGAAGGCCTTCGGCGTGCTCCGCGAGCAGGTGTTGCGACCTCCAGTGCTCGAGGTAGGCTTGCTCCTGCTACGGTGTCGCGCCTGATAACCCATAAGTATAGGGGATCAATTGTAGACTTTCTCGATAAGTAAGAATGTCGAACCCAACGAGGAGCTAAAGGTAGGAAAAATATTCCCTCAAGTTCTATCGACCACCGATACAACTCTACGCACACTTTATGTTCGCTTTATCTAGAACAAGTAAGAAACTAGAAGTACTTTGTAGGAGTGATATGATAGGTTTGCAAGAAAAGAAAGAACACGTAAATAAAAACTAGGGGCTGGTTGGATAAAGAAACAATTACGTTAGTTTAACGAGTGTGGAAAAGTGGTGGTAGGAGTTGCGGAATTGTCCCTAAGCAATTGACTACGTTAATAGACCGATATCAAGTTTTATGTGGGAGAGGCCATGCTACTGCGACAACAGACCTTCCCTGGCAACGGCGCCAGGAATCCTGCTGCTACGGGCTACGCCTATAGGGACTTCCTTTGCAAATATGCAAATGATTTCCCCGCGGCCTTGGAGCCTTGTGTTGGTGTTCCCTTGAAGAGTAAAGGGTGATGTAGCACAGCGGCGGTAAGTATTTCCCTCAGTTTGAGAACCAAGGTATCGATCCAGTGGGAGGATCGCGTCAAGTCACAAGTACCTGCACAAACACAAAGAGCTTGCACCCAACGCTATGAAGGGGTTGTCAATCCCTTATAGATTGTTTGCAAAGTGAGAACTGAAAGCAAAAAGTAAACAAAGAAAAGTAAAAGTGAAAGTGGAGACGGTAGTTGTGAATAGACCCGGGGGTCGTAGTGTTCACTAGTGGCTTCTCTCATGAAAGCAAGTAGACGGTGGGTGAACGAATTACCGTCGAGCAATTGATAGAACCGCGCAAAGTCGTGACGTTATCTAAGGCAATGATTATATCTATAGGCATCACGTCCAAAACAAGTAGACCGATACTTTCTGCATCTACTACTATTACTCCACACGTCGACCGCTATCCAACATGCATCTAGTGTATTAAGTTCAAAAGAACAGAGTAACGCCTTAAGCAAGATGACATGATGTAGATGGAAAATCTCAAATTTATGATGAAAGCCCATCTTGTTACCCTTGATGGCAACAACACGATGCGTGCCTTGCTGCCCCTTCTGTCACTGGGAAAGGTCACCACACGGTATGAACCCAAAACCAAGCACTTTTCCCATTGCAAGAATTATAGATCTAGTTGGCCAAACAAAACCCAAGACTCGGAGAGACTTACAAGGATATCAAATCATGCATATAAGAAATCAGCAAAGACTCAAATATAATTCATAGATAATGTGATCACAAATCCACAATTCATCGGATCTTGACAAACACACCGCCAAAGAGGATTACATCAGATAGATCTCCATGAAGATCATGGAGAACTTTGTATTGAAGATACAAGAGAGAGAAGAAGCCATCTAGCTACTAACTACGGACCCGTAGGTCTGAAGTGGACTACTCACGAGTCATTGGAGAGGCGATGATGTTGATGTAGAAGCCCTCCAACTCCAAAGTCCCCTCCGGCAGGGCTCCGGGAAGGGTCTCTGGATGAGATCTCGCGGAAACGGAAGCTTGCGGCGGCGGAAAAGTGTTTTTGTGGATGCCCTTATTTTTCTGCGATTTTAGGGAATTTATAGGCCAAAGAGCTAGTGCAGGGGAGCGCCAGGGAGGCCACAAGCCTCGTAGCCGCCGCCCCCCTAGCGGCGGCTACAGGGCTTGTGGGCCCGCCCTTTGGCTCTCGTGCCTTGGCCCTCAAGTCCCCCGATCTTCTTCTGTTCTGGAAAATTTTATTTCGGGGATTTTATTCCGTTTGGACTCCGTTCCAAAATCAGATCTGAAAATAGTCAAAAACACAGAAAAAACAGGAACTGGCACTTGACACTGAATTAATAAGTTAGTCCCAAAAAAGATATAAAAGGTACATAGAACATCCAAAGTTGACAAGATAATAGCGTGAAACCATCAAAAATAATAGATACGTTTGAGACGTATCAAGCATCCCCAAGCTTAATTCCTCCTCGTCCTCGAGTAGGGAAGTGATAAAGAATGAATTTTTGATGCTTTCATGCTACCTAGCATAAATGTCCTTTGTAACTCCTCTTATGTGACGTGAATGTTCAGATCCATTAGATTCAAAACAATAGTTTGCTATTGATGTGGAGACAATAATACTTCAAGAAAACTAGCAAGGTAATCATGAACTTTCAAAATAACAAGGCCAAAAGAAAGTTATCCCTACAAAATCATATAATCTGGCTATGCTCTATCATCCTTGCACAACGAATTTAAATCATGCACAACCTCGGTATTGGCCAAGTAATTGTTTTCACACCTTTACTTTCTCAAACTTTTTCAACTCTCACGCAATACATGAGCGTGAGCCATGGTTTTAACACTATAAGTGGAATGGAGTGTGGTGGAGGTTGCAAGACAAACAAGGAGAAGATGGTCACATTGACTAGCCATATCGATGAGCTATGGAGATGCTCATCAATAGATATCAATTTGAATGAGTAGGGATTGCCATACAAATGATGCACTAGAGCTAAGAGTATGTGAAAGCTCTTAAAGAAAACTAGTGGGTGTGCATCCAACTTGCTTGCTCACGAAGACCTAAGGCAATTTTGAGGAAGCCTATCATTGGAATATACAAGCCAAGTTATATAATGAAAATTTCCCACTATCTATATGGTGGTGATAAAACGAGAGACTCTCAATCATGAAGGTCATGGTGCTTAATATGCACAAGTGTGGAAAGATAGTAGCATTGTCCCTTCTCTCTTTTTCTCTCATTTTTTGGTGGGATCTTTGGCCTCTTTTTTTTCATTTTTTAAATATTTTTGTGGGCATCTTTGGCCTCTTTTTGTTTCCTCACATGGGACAATGCTCCATCAATGATGATCATCACACTTACAACTCAAAACTTAGAGCAATGATGACTCTCTATGGAATGCCTTCGGTAGTGTACCGTGACAATGATCTAGCATGGCATAGACATCAATGGAAACATCATGCTAGCTATCTTATGATCATGCAATGGCAATGTAGAAGTGGTGGCACATGTCATGGTGGTAGTTGCATGGCAATATATCTCGGAATGGCATTGAAAAAGCCATAGTAGGTAGGTATGGTGGCTGTTTTGAGGGAGGCTAATGGTGGGTTTTGTGCACCAGCGAAAGTTGCACGACACTAAAGAAGATAGTGATGGTGGAAGGTGAAAGTGCATCTAAACCATGGACTCGACATTAGTCATGAAGAACTCATATACTTGTTGCAAAAGTTTTAGTAGTAATCGAAACAAAGCATCCAATGCATACTCCTAGGGGAAGGGCTGGTAGGTATAAACCATCGCGCTATCCCGACCGCCACACAAAGGATGACAATCAATAGAATAATCATGCTCAGACTTCATCACATAGTGGTTCACCATACGTGCATGCTACGGGAATTACTAACTTCAACACAAGTATTTCTAGATCCACAACACCTTACTAGTATAACTTCAATATTACCACAACCACAACTCAAAAGTAATTGAGATGAATCAAACTTCTCCAACTACTCAATGCACATGAAGGTGGAAGTTTTCATATCCCTTTGGATAACTACCCCTTTTGAGACTACTATCATAGCATATATCAACTACCAAGCCACGCGCTTCCATGCTCTAAAAGATATAAGTGAAGCACACAGAGCAAAATCAACTAGCTCAAAAAGATATAAGTGAAGCACATCTGAGTTGAATTGTCTAACCAAAGGATATAAGTGAAGCTAGACAAAATCACGGTGAGTGCATGTCTCTCTCTCTAGGTGTGCAGCAAGGAAGATTGTGACACAACAAAAATAGAAGACTCCTACGATACAAGACGCTCCAAGCAAAACACATAACATGTGGTGAATAAAAATATAGCCCCAAGTAACGTTACCGATGGATTGAAGACGAAAGAGGGGATGCCTTCCCGGGGCATCCCCAAGCTTAGGCTTTTATGGCATCCTTGAATCAACTTGGGGTGCCTTGGTCATCCCCAAGCTTGAGCTCTTGCCACTCTTTTATCTCTTTGTCCATAAGAACTTCACCCAAAACTTGAAAACCTCACAACACGAAACTTAAACAGAAACTCGTGATAACATTAGTATAAGAAAGCAAACCACCACTTCCTTAGGTACTGTAGCAAACTTGAATTCTACTTATGTTGATGTTGGGTTACTGTATTTTCAATCTTCCATGGCTAATACCCCCCGATACTATCCATAGTTTCATCAAAATAAGCAAGCAACTCAACAAAAACAGAATCTGTAACAGCAGACCAGTCTGTAGCAATCTGTATACTTCGTATACTTCTGGTACTTCAAACATTCTGAAAAATTACGACAGTCTGAAGAATTTGCGTAGCAATCAGCAGCAAAAATAATAAACTCAAAAGCTCTTACAAAAAAATGAAAATTCTTTTCGTGAGAAGAAAGTTTCTGTCTTTTCTAGCATGACCAAACGATCATCCCCAAGACTAGTCATAACGGTTTTACTTGGCACAAACGCAAAAGAAACACAAAAAACACAATCATAACAGAATTATGAAAGTTTGGAAAACACAAAACAGAAAGAAAAAGGATAGATTCGTTGGGTTGCCTCCCAACAAGCGCTATTGTTTAACGCCCTTAGCTAGGCAAAAGGTGATGGAATCACGTATAGTCATCTTCGGTGTTCAAACCATAAGTAGCCCTCATCATAGATTCATAAGGCAATCTTATTTTCTTTCTAGGAAAATGCTCCATGCCCTTCTTTAGAGGAAACTGAAATCTAATATTCCCTTCCTTCATATCGATGATGGCACCAATAGTCCTTAGGAAAGGTCTACCAAGAATAATGGGACATGAAGGATTGCAATCTATGTCAAGTACAATGAAATCCACGGGTACATAGTTCTTATTTGCAACAATAAGAACATCATCGATCCTTCCCATGGGTTTCTTGACAGTAGAATCCGCAAGATGCAAATTAAGAGAACACTCTTCAATCTCATGAAAACCAAGAATATCACATAAAGACTTTGGAATCACGGAAACACTAGCACCCAAATCACACAAAGCATTGCATTCATAGTTTTTGATCTTGATTTTGATAGTAGGTTCCCACTCATCATGAAGTTTTCTAGGTATAGAGACTTCTAATTCGAGTTTCTCTTCAAGAGATTTCATCATAGCATCTACAATATGAGCGGTAAAGGCTTTGCTTTGGCTATAAGCATGTGGAGAGTTTGCAACAGATTGCATCAAAGAAATGCATTCAAACAAGGAGCAACTATCATAATTGAATTCCTTTAAATCCAAAGTGGGAGTTTCATTACTCCCCAATATTTTGATTTCTTCTACTCCACTCTCCACACCTTTATCATCAAGATAGGTGGACTCCGAATCATTGGGGCATTTTTCAACCAAAGTGGATTCATATCCAGCCCCTTCATCAATAGGTTTGACACGCGAAAACAAAGATTCAAGAGGAGTCACACCAAGTACTTTAAGATCTTCGTGATTTGCATCACTAGAACGCACCCTTTTAAACCATTCATGCCTAGCGAATTTGGGCGGTTCTTTCTTTGCTCTCATTCATGGAGACACACATAGCTTTTAAAGTTTCATCCAAGTTGACCTTGGGAGGAGCACATCTAACTTTCAGAGCATCAATATCACAAGACATCCTATCAACGCTCTTAGCCAAATCGTCTATTTTGAGTAGTTTTTCCTCTACAGACGCATTGAAAATCTTTTGAGAGTTGATGAACTCTTTGATATTACTCTCTAAATCAGAGGGTAATTTGTTGCGATTTCCATAAGTGTTGTTGTAGGAATTGCCATAATTGTTAGAGGAGTTACAAGGAAAATGTAGCGACCCGACTCAAAACGAGTCAAGCCTCTGTGTTTCTGTGCCATCCCTGGATCAGTATGCTGGCACACATAGTACATCAATGTATATATCAAAGTGCAATCACATGTAAATAGCGTAAAACTGATATATACCTTAAATATTTCAGCGGAAGCAGTCAAGGGAGTGGAGTCCCAATAAACACCAACGGCAAGTTGAGTGTAGACCGTAACCCTGAATCATACTCTTACTCGTCGAAGAAAAATATTTGCAACATAAGACGTTGCAGCCGTGTAGGTCAGCATATTGAATATGCCGGCAAGTCACATAAGAGAGGGGTGAAAAGTAATCATCTATACTATATGCATATATGGCAGGTGGGGCTATAAGTTTTTAGCGAAAAGCAAGTTTTATCCTACATCAAGAGAGGGCTAAAAGCAAAATGTTACTACGTAGTTGGTTGTTAATGAGATGGTTCCGCCAACCAGTTCTCATACCCGAGTTATCAATATTACCCTCTCAAATATATATAATGGTGTTGAGAAATCCAGATAACTTCAGTTCCTTTGGCTCAAGTCGTCCATGACCGTGGACACGGCTAATCGATTAGGTTTGAGTACTCTGCAGAGTTTTGCACACGTTCCCCACAAGATTTGATCGCCTCCGAGCATGTCCTCACACTTCAAGATGTTTGAAGACCGGATGATCAAAACATGGTCTTTCAACGGGTCCCTCTGAATCCCTGTCGGTGCCCATCCATTCCTACCGTTCGTCTAAATCTGCTAGCACCGCCTGTCCAGAGTCGCCGCATTGTCCAACCAAGCCAGAGCCCATAATGACTTGTGGCTGTGCAGGTAAGCCTTGGGTCTTGAAAATATCCATCCATCTCTTTGAGCCTGGGTGAAGCTTTCCGCAGGATGACATGGCCTCTCCAGCATCCCGGGCATCCACTGGGTTTTCCAGGGAGCCGATAACCGTCCTTCACCCAGTGTTGCGTTGCGTCCGAGGTCTTGAAAATATGGTCTTAGTCCGGTCTTGATTATTATATCAATCTCGCATCACTCGTGGTATACACTCAACCGATAACCCGTCTACTTAAGCATAGCAAATATAACATTGTCGTCCTGGGGCCAAGTGTCGGGGTTGTTGTGTTCCTACCACATGATACTACAGCTTACACTAAAGTTTCCAAGTACCTAGGCAGCATGCAATTGGGCAAAGAAAGGTGATCTACCATGCATCGAAAACATAGGTAATTGTATGATCAAAGTGACTTGCCTGTGATGTTGACGAAGAAGAATTTCTCGAGAAAATAACTTGATTGACTACTCGTCACTCTCCGATGAAATCTATATAGAAAACATAGCACTCACATAAGCACTCATACTAGCAATCATTCTAGCAATCAAAACAAAAGAGCGAGAGCGAATAAGAAACCGAAAGAAACTTCAAATAGAACTAAAGAATCTTCTACTACGTCAACCACTAAATAGTTTGTCTAACAGAAAATATTAACAAAGAACTAAGATATAAGTTTAACTAGGATAAAATAAAGTATTTTTCACAAAACTTTTGAAGGCATTCCCAAACGGGATTTGAAACAACGGTGAAAACAATTGCACGTTACTACGGAGCTAGAATTGTTTTCATAAAAATAAATAAAACTAAAATAAGAACTTGTTGCAAAACTACTGTTATCTAACATAAACAAAACATAATAATCTTTCTGAAATAATAAAGAAAATATTTTAAAACAAAAGTAGAAAATGAATTAGCCGAAATCCTAAAAGCGGTGAAACATAAATTGTTTCACATGAAACAGTGAGCTAAAATACTCAAACAAATCTGAAATTTTTACCACTTATAAATACGATCACTAGTGATCAGTACCAAAAGGAATAAAATTAAAATCTATTTTTAAACTCCTGGAATATGCAAAACAAGGTTTAAACTAAATCTGCTCTAACTTATATTTGAAAATTTCAAACATAGACAAATTATATGTTTTTAAAAACTACAGGAAATTTGTGAGCTACTGGAAAAAGAATCAATGTCATTGGACTTCGGGATCAAACGTTGTGGTTAAAACAAGATTGAAAGTTGCTGTTTTTGCTATTTTGACGGAAAAAACTGGAGATAACTAGCTAGCTATTGGGGTACACGTGGCAAGTTACGGTTGGCTGCGGGTGCTGTTTGTTTCATGGCTAGGAGCAAACGGCTGATGCTAAGCGAAACTCGCTGGTTAAATGATAAGTGAAATAAAACCAGCACGATTTTTCTAATCTAACCGAAGAGGTATTTTAAGATCTAATCTAACCATCTAAATAGGATCTAAGGGCTACAAACAAGAGAAGGGAAATAACAGAGAGGGAGGAGAAGTTCTTACCGTGGTGGAGCTGCTCCCGTGGCTGTATGGCCGAGGTGGGAAGGGGGCTCTGGTGGGGTGGGTCGCCGGCGGGGAGGGGGGGCACTCCGGCGGGGTTGGGGAAGGGGGCCGACGGGTGGGGGCTCTCGGCAGGGGTGGGGAGGCGAGGTGGAGGGAGGGGGTTGCAGGGGGCGAGGTGTAAGGTGTAAAAACTGCTGGTTTTGCTGCTGCTCGTGGCAATGGTGATGGGGGGGTGGAGAAGGGGCAGCAGCGGGGTGGAGAGGTGGTGGAGGAGGGGGCCGAGGTGGTGGGGGGAGGTGGCCGAAGGGTGGAGGTGGAGGAGGTGCAGGGGTAGCGAGGTGGAGGAGTTTCAGTGGGTTTTCCGGCAAGTTTTCCGGTGACAACTCCGGCGAGGGGTGCGCGAGCTAGAGGCGAGGAGAGGCGGCGGTTTCAACGGGAATGGAACGAGGAGAGGTAGGGGCTTCTTATAGAGGCGACGGGAGGCGCCGGGAAGGTATGTGCGTCGCGAATCCCGGAGGAGGGGATCTCCTCTCCATGGAGGGAAAGTTTCTTTGTCACGTGAAAGGAGGAGGAGGAAGAAGATGATCTTCTTGGGCCAAGAATAGGAAAGTGTTTAATGGGCCAGTGGTATTTCCTAATAAAAGTGATCTCCTTCTTATTTTCAAAACTAGGAAACTAAAACGTTAAAAGGGAAACCAAATCAATTCGGAATAAAGAGTTTTTATATACTAAAATTATCATAAAAATAAAATATAAATGATGGGCATTTTTCCACGGCAAAAATAAAAACTTCAGAAAAAAATATTTTCACAAAATTTCCTAAAAGATTTATTTTCTTTTGCAAATAATTTTCAAATGATCCTCTAAGTTTGAGGGTGCAAATAACATTCAAAATTGCCCGGGTATTTGAGGGTCATGTTCCTCCGCTCTTTAAAATGTATTCCCCGGCATTTTGTTGCACGAAGAAAACGAATGGAAATGCAAGGAAAATTCAAATGCAAACATCTCCGTTCAAATTCTTTCTAGTTGAAGAAGTCATGTCATCTTCTCTCGTTGTTTTTAAAAGATTGAATTTGAATTCACCGGAGAAGGGGAAAGTCATTTTATTCCCTCTCATTCAAAAGTTTCGAAAAGTTTCGAATTTCACACAAGTTTCAAACACTCAGCAAACAAACAAACAATCAATCTAGTAATTATATTAGCATTCCAAAATTTGGGATGTTACACACTACCACACTTAAAATGAATCTCGTCCTCGAGATTCGAAGAGGCTAGAAAGAAAAGGTTTAGGTTTTGGAGGTCTTCTAACAAATCCAATCTCCGGCAAGGTGGGATTCTACCACACTTAAAATGAGAGATACTGGTCCCTCAAAATGCTTTAACGATCCTCTGGGGTTTTGGCAACTGACATCGCACAGTCTTCATATTAAATCCTTTGGTGATGCTCTCCCGTTGATATAAGCTTCTTCCGTCACTGGGTCTCCTTAACTGACAGTCTCATGGTCAATTCTAAATAACATATCGATGGTTCTTATGGTGGTCTACCATTTGTGGTTATCCTGCAGAGTGAGGGGTCTTGGTTTCATCCTCACCATATAATTTCCTACGCGTGACAACAAGTGCCATGTACATGGGCTTTTCTTATACCACTCTAAGGCTTAAACAAAAGCTTCAAAGAACGTCGTCTCTCTATATGGGTAAGTCTCTCAGATTTACCATTCCGAATAGCAAGATCAATGATAAGAGTAAGTCGTCATGGTGATCAATCCATTCCGCACCCAAATCATTTCTCTGTATAAGGTTTAGCGAATCTCGCATTCTAACACTTGGGCATCCTCACAAGTGTTGCAGAATTTCTCTTGTCCACGAACGAAGTTCGGATAATCCATTGGTTCTGCAAGCTGAAAGAAACATCTATCGTATCCTCACAACTCTCTGGCTTTCGTATGTTCCTAAGAAAACGTTTGCTGATCCATCATAGCTTCTTCCATAAATCATATTCATTTCATAATCAATCCTTTATTACATCCTTGCTTTCTTCAAAATTCCAACTCAAAAGTAATTTATTACAAATGCTGCCATCCACATTGTTCGGTATGGTCGAGCATTTCTGCCAACTTTATTCATCTGCCTCTCTTTGAGGTACTTTAGTTCCACTCGAACTTTCCGAGGTGCTCCTTGAAATCATCCATCTTTTGCTTCATCATGGTGGTCATGAGCTTCATCTCCACACGTACTTCACTCAGGTATTCCTGGTCCATTCCTACTCAATGGATCCTGTGGGTTTACCGATTACTACCACACTTAAAATTGAATTATACTCATGTCTGCATAGACCATATTTTCTCATATCCTCATAATGTTCAGAGATCTTTGTTCGAAGAGAAACAACGCATACATTTTCAGCATAGGCAATCATGAGACAATAAATTCCATTTATTCATGATGTTATTACAATCTCAGGGACTTCTGTTACAAAAACTTCACTCCATGATCTCATGAAAAACAAGAGTGCTTTTACACTTATTGCCACGGTCAAAACTTAACTACTCCTTTCTAGCTTTCTTCCTTTGTGGACAATCGCTGGCAAAATGTCCTGCTTCCTTGCAACAAAAGCAAATGATTTCCGACAAGTCTCGAGGCATCTTAGTGTTTTCTTTTGCTCCTTGGGTTTCCGGCTTCCTTCCTGAGCACATGTATTTGTGGTGGCCAAATTTCATACACTTGTAACATCTGACATGACTCAGGGTTATGTGTGCAGAGATTTGGTTCTTCCGAGGGTACTTTTTCTTCTTTCCGGACTCCTTTATTTTGGCCAGTTCTTCTATTTCAAGTGGATCAAACTCCACTTCTTCCGTCGGGAAGTATCCCAGATACTCTTGGCTTCTCTTCGTGCAGTCCTGTGAATAATGTCCTTCTTCTCCACATGAGTAGCATGCATTGGAGAAAAATCTGGTCAGACCTTGTCCATCAGGGTCTTCAATATTTTCGTTCATCACCGGTTCTTCTAGAATCTTCTTCTTGAGGGTTTCCTTCACTGCATCTTTCTGCTGCTTGACAACTTGTTGCACCTTGGGGTAAAGGTGACACTGAGCTGGGTAGTGGGTGGTTCCTTCACACAAGAAACAAGTCACCTGACTAGTTGGGCATTCCTCAGCTGGGTGATTTTCTTCACAATGAGTGCATCCATCCGTGTATTCTTCCTGGGTGTGTCCTATTTCTCCACAGATCTTGCATACACAAGTCTTCTCCTTCGGATTATCATAGTACTTCCGAATAAGTCGGGATCTTAACAGAGTGTTCTTGAATTCGCCCCAACTTTCTGCTCCACTAAATCCTTGTATGGCATGATGCATTTTCCACCAGATTGCAGCACTTTGGGTAAAGTACTGGAGAGCGTGTTCCACTTCATACTTCCTTGAGATCAAGTTGCTCTCGAAGTGGTTCTCCATGTTTTGAATCCATATATCAGCCTCCAGCTGGGTCATTGGTCCAGAGACTACAAGTCCAGCTTCATACTCCATCTGGTAGGGTTGAGGTTTTGGGGATGAGACGGGTAAGAGAGGGAGGGAGATACAAACAGTATTTTTGAGAATAGGTTTTAGTTGTGGCCGTCGGAAACACACATCAATGACGGCTCACAAATCATCATAACTAACGTGGGTATATAACAGGGGTTTGGACTTCTAAGGGTCATATAAATATTCGAATGCTTCAGGGTCTTTGAATTCTTCGGGTCTTGAGAGTCTTCAATGGGTGTAGCTTCAATTGCATGATGAAATCCTCTTTACTTGAAGTGGGAGTCGGTTGATCCTTCACGTGGTCAAAGGGGAAAGGGCGTTGTCTAACTATTTGAGGAGAGAGAGAACGTTTGATGAGATCAGAAGAGATGAGAAGTAAAAGGTGTTCTTGAAAAATAGAAATTTTGAGAGATCCTTTCCTAAGAAATTTCCAGTTTCTAGGGTCACGTCCTACACTCAACATGTGCTCTGATACCATCTCCGTAGCGACCCGACTCAAAACGAGTCAAG
Source organism: Hordeum vulgare subsp. vulgare (assembly GCF_904849725.1). Lineage (NCBI taxonomy): Eukaryota > Viridiplantae > Streptophyta > Magnoliopsida > Poales > Poaceae > Hordeum > Hordeum vulgare. The sequence goes on from NC_058523.1 coordinate 524,026,526, forward strand.
CCTCTGTGTTTCTGTGCCATCCCTGGATCAGTATGCTGGCACACATAGTACATCAATGTATATATCAAAGTGCAATCACATGTAAATAGCGTAAAACTGATATATACCTTAAATATTTCAGCGGAAGCAGTCAAGGGAGTGGAGTCCCAATAAACACCAACGGCAAGTTGAGTGTAGACCGTAACCCTGAATCGTACTCTTAGTCGTCGAAGAAAAATATCTGCAACATAAGACGTTGCAGCCGTGTAGGTCAGCATATTGAATATGCCGGCAAGTCACATAAGAGAGGGGTGAAAAGTAATCATCTATACTATATGCATATATGGTAGGTGGGGCTATAAGTTTTTAGCGAAAAGCAAGTTTTATACTACATCAAGAGAGGGCTAAAAGCAAAATGTTACTACGTAGTTGGTTGTTAATGAGATGGTTCCGCCAACCAGTTCTCATACCCGAGTTATCAATATTACCCTCTCAAATATATATAATGGTGTTGAGAAATCCAGATAACTTCAGTTCCTTTGGCTCAAGTCGTCCATGACCGTGGACACGGCTAATCGATTAGGTTTGAGTACTCTGCAGAGTTTTGCACACGTTCCCCACAAGATTTGATCGCCTCCGAGCATGTCCTCGCACTTCAAGATGTTTGAAGACCGGATGATCAAAACATGGTCTTTCAACGGGTCCCTCTGAATCCATGTCGGTGCCCATCCATTCCTACCGTTCGTCTACATCTGCTAGCACCGCCTGTCCAGAGTCGCCGCGTTGTCCAACCAAGCCAGAGCCCATAATGACTTGTGGTTGTGCAGGTAAGCCTTGGGTCTTGAAAATATCCTTCCGTCTCTTTGAGCCTGGGTGAAGCTTTCCGCAGGATGACATGGCCTCTCCAGCATCCCGGGCATCCACTGGGTTTTCCAGGGAGCCGATCAACCGTCCTTCACCCAGTGTTGCATTGCGTCCGAGGTCTTGAAAATATGGTCTTAGTCCGGTCTTCATTATTATATCAATCTCGCATCACTCGTGGTATACACTCAACCGATAACCCGTCTACTTAAGCATAGCAAATATAACATTGTCGTCCCGGGGCCAAGTGTCGGGGTTGTTGTGTTCCTACCACATGATACTACAGCTTACACTAAAGTTTCCAAGTACCTAGGCAGCATGCAATTGGGCAAAGAAAGGTGATCTACCATGCATCGAAAACATAGGTAATTGTATGATCAAAGTGACTTGCCTGTGATGTTGACGAAGAAGAATTTCTCGAGAAAATAACTTGATTGACTACTCGTCACTCTCCGATGAAATCTATATAGAAAACATAGCACTCACATAAGCACTCATACTAGCAATCATTCTAGCAATCAAAACAAAAGAGCGAGAGCGAATAAGAAACCGAAAGAAACTTCAAATAGAACTAAAGAATCTTCTACTACGTCAACCACTAAATAGTTTGTCTAACAGAAAATATTAACAAAGAACTAAGATATAAGTTTAACTAGGATAAAATAAAGTCTTTTTCACAAAACTTTTGAAGGCATTCCCAAACGGGATTTGAAACAACGGTGAAAACAATTGCACGTTACTACGGAGCTAGAATTGTTTTCATAAAAACAAATAAAACTAAAATAAGAACTTGTTGCAAAACTACTGTTATCTAACATAAACAAAACATAATAATCTTTCTGAAATAATAAAGAAAATATTTTAAAACAAAAGTAGAAAATGAATTAGCCGAAATCCTAAAAGCGGTGAAACAGAAATTGTTTCACATGAAACAGTGAGCTAAAATACTCAAACAAATCTGAATTTTTTACCACTTATAAATAAGATCACTAGTGATCAGTACCAAAAGGAATCAAATTAAAATCTATTTTTAAACTCCTGGAATAGGCAAAACAAGGTTTAAACTAAATCTGCTCTAACTTATATTTGAGAATTTCAAACTTAGACAAATTATATGTTTTTAAAAACTAAAGGAAATTTGTGATCTACTGGAAAAATAATCAATGTCATTGGACTTCGGGATCAAAAGTTATGGTCAAAACAAGATTGAAAGTTGCTGTTTTTGCTATTTTGACGGAAAAAACTGGAGATAACTAGCTAGCTATTGGGGTACACGTGGCAAGTTACGGTTGGCTGCGGGTGCTGTTTGTTTCATGGCTAGGAGCAAACGGCCGATGCTAAGCGAAACTCGCTGGTTAAATGATAAGTGAAATAAAACCAGCACGGTTTTTCTAATCTAACCGAAGAGGTATTTTAAGATCTAATCTAACCATCTAAATAGGATCTAAGGGCTACAAACAAGAGAAGGGAAATAACAGAGAGGGAGGAGAAGTTCTTACCGTGGTGGAGCTGCTCCCGTGGCTGTATGGCCGAGGTGGGAAGGGGGCTCCGGTGGGGTGGGTCGCCGGCGGGGAGGGGGGGCACTCCGGCGGGGTTGGGGAAGGGGGCCGAAGGGTGGGGGCTCTCGGCAGGGGTGGGGAGGCGAGGTGGAGGGAGGGGGTTGCAGGGGGCGAGGTGTAAGGTGTAAAAACTGCTGGTTTTGCTGCTGCTCGTGGCAATGGTGATGGGGGGTGGAGAAGGGGCAGCAGCGGGGTGGAGAGGTGGTGGAGGAGGGGGGCCGAGGTGGTGGGGGGAGGTGGCCGAAGGGTGGAGGTGGAGGAGGTGCAGGGGTGGCGAGGTGGAGGAGTTTCAGTGGGTTTTCCGGCAAGTTTTACGGTGACAACTCCGGCGAGGGGTGCGCGAGCTAGAGGCGAGGAGAGGCGGCGGTTTCAACGGGAATGGAACGAGGAGAGGTAGGGGCTTCTTATAGAGGCGACGGGAGGCGCCGGGAAGGTATGTGCGTCGCGAATCCCGGAGGAGGGAATATCCTCTTCATGGCGGGAAAGTTTCTTTGTCACGTGAAAGGAGGAGGAGGAAGAAGATGATCTTCTTGGGCCAAGAATAGGAAAGTGTTTAATGGGCCAGTGGTATTTCCTAATAAAAGTGATCTCCTTCCTATTTTCAAAACTAGGAAACTAATACGTTAAAAGGGAAACCAAATCAATTCGGAATAAAGAGTTTTTATATACTAAAATTATCATAAAAATAAAATATTAATGATGGGCATTTTCCACGGCAAAAATAAAAACTTCAGAAAAAATTATTTTCACAAAATTTCCTAAAAGATTTATTTTCTTTTGCAAATAATTTTCAAATGATCCTCTAAGTTTGAGGGTGCAAATAACATTCAAAATTGCCCAGGTATTTGAGGGTCATGTTCCTCCGCTCTTTAAAATGTATTCCCCGGCATTTTGTTGCACGAAGAAAACGAATGGAAATGCAAGGAAAATTCAAATGCAAACATCTCCGTTCAAATTCTTTATAGTTGAAGAAGTCATGTCATCTTCTCTCGTTGTTTTTAAAAGATTGAATTTGAATTCACCGGAGAAGGGGAAAGTCATTTTATTCCCTCTCATTCAAAAGTTTCGAAAAGTTTCGAATTTCACACAAGTTTCAAACACTCAGCAAACAAACAAACAATCAATCTAATAATTATATTAACATTCCAAAATTTGGGATGTTACAGAAAAGGCCTAGGAACATAGTTTCCTCTAAAAGCATTGTTGTTGCCAAAATTGTTCCTACCAACAAAATTAACGTCCAAACTAGCGTTGCTACTCTCAATCAAGGAAGATAGTGGCATGTCATTAGGATTTAAAGGAGCATTTCTACTAGCAACCAAATTCATTAACTCGTCCATCTTAGCACTAAGCGAGTTAATTTATTCTATAGCGTGTAGCTTTTTCCTAGCAGGTGATCTTTCAGTGTGCCACTGAGAGTAATTGGTCATGATATTGTCTAGGAGTTTTGTAGCATCTCCTAACGTGATTTCCATGAATGTTCCACCTGAGACAGAGTCCAAGATATTGCGAGAAGCAAAATTCAGACCAGCGTAAAAGATTTGTATAATCATGCATCCACAAACTCAAGCCATGAGCAGGACAATTTCTAATCATTAACTTCATCCTCTCCCAAGATTGTGCAACGTGTTCATGATCAAGTTGCTTGAAATTCATGATATCGTTACGGAGAGAGATAATCTTAGCCGACGGAAAATACTTGGATATGTAAGCATCTTTGCGCTTATCCCAAGAATCGATACTATTTTTAGGCAAAGAAGAAAACCAAGTTTTTGCGCGATCTCGCAACGAGAAAGAAAAAAGCTTCAACTTAACAACATCATTATCCACATCTCTTTTCTTTCGCATAACGCAAAGTTCAATGAAGGTATTGAGATGGGATGCGACATCTTCACTAGGAAGGCCAGAGAATTGCTCTTTCATAACAAGATTCAGCAAGGCAGCGTTGATTTCATAAGATTCCACACTAGTGGCGGGAGCAATCGGAGTACTAATAAAATCATTATTATTGGTACTCGAGAAGTCACAAAGTTTGGTGTTTTTAGTCATGATGACTTCAACAAACCAACAAAAACACAAGCAAGCAAGAAAACTGGCAAAGGAAAACGGCAAAAGGCAAAAGAAAACGGCAAAGGAGAAAGGCAAAAAGGCAAATGAAAACGGCAAGGGAGAAAGGCAAATGAAAACGACAAATGTGAAGTGGGGGAGAGGAAAACGAGAGGCAACTGGCAAAAAAAAGGTAAATGCAAGAGATGAGTTTGTGACACCTACTTGGATAGATCTTAACTTGATCTTTCCTCCCCGGCAACGGCGCCAGAAATAGGCGTGTTGACGGGAGATTATTCCTGTCTTGATACTCCTCGGCAAGCGATCCTCCCCGGCAACGGCGCTAGAAATCCTTCTGCTACTGCGACAACAGACCTTCCCTGGCAACGACGCCAGGAATCCTGCTGCTATGGGCTACGCTTATAGGGACTTCCTTGGAAAATATGCCAAGGATTTCCCCGCGGCCTTGGTGTTGGGGAACGTCGCATGGGAAACAAAAATTTTCCTAAGTGCACTTAGACCTATCATGGTGATGTCCATCTACGAGAGGGGATGAGTGATCTACGTACCCTTGTAGACCATACAACAGAAGCATTAGTGAACGCGGTTGACGTAGTGGAACGTCCTCACGTCCCTCGATCCGCCCCGCGAACAATCACGCGATCAGTCCCACGATCTAGTACCGAATGGACGGCACCTCCGCGTTCAGCACACGTACAGCTCGACGATGATCTCGGCCTTCTTGATCCAGCAAGAGAGACGGAGAGGTAGAAGAGTTCTCCGGCAGTGTGACGGTGCTCCGGAGGTTGGTGATGATCTTGTCTCAGCAGGGCTCCGCCCGAGCTCCGCAGAAACGCGATCTAGAGGAAAAACCGTGGAGGTATGTGGTCGGGCTGCCGTGGAAAAGTCGTCTCAAATCAGCCCTAAAACCTCCGTATATATAGGTGGGAGGGATGGGACCTTGCCTTGGGGCTCAAGGAGCCCCAAGGGGGTCGGCCGAGCCAAGGGGGGAAGGCTCCCCCCCAAACCGAGTTGGACTTGGTTTGGTGGGTGGGAGTCCTTCCTTCCCTTCCCACCTCCTTTTTTTTTCTTTCTCTTTCATTTTTCTTTCTTAGGCGCATAGGGCCCCTTTGGGCTGTCCCACCAGCCCACTAAGGGCTGGTGCGCCACCCTCATGGCCTATGGGCTTCTCCGGGGTGGGTTGCCCCCCCCCCCGGTGAACTCCCGGAACCCATTCATCATTCCCGGTACATTCCCAGTAACTCCGAAAACCTTCCGGTAATCAAATGAGGTCATCCTATATATCAATCTTCGTTTCCGGACCATTCCGGAAACCCTCGTGACGTCCGTGATCTCATCCGGGACTCCGAACAACATTCGGTAACCAACCATATAACTCAAATACGCATAAAACAACGCCGAACCTTAAGAGTGCAGACCCTGCGGGTTCGAGAACTATGTAGACATGACCCGAGAGACTCCTCGATCAATATCCAATAGCGGGACCTGGATGCCCATATTGGATCCTACATATTCTACGAAGATCTTATCGTTTGAACCTCAGTGCCAAGGATTCATATAATCTTGTATGTCATTCCCTTTGTCCTTCGGTATGTTACTTGCCCGAGATTCGATCGTCAGTATCCGCATACCTATTTCAATCTCGTTTACCGGCAAGTCTCTTTACTCGTTCCGTAATACAAGATCCCGCAACTTACACTAAGTTACATTGCTTGCAAGGCTTGTGTGTGATGTTGTATTACCGAGTGGGCCCCGAGATACCTCTCCGTCACACGGAGTGACAAATCCCAGTCTTGATCCATACTAACTCAACTAACACCTTCGGAGATACCTGTAGAGCATCTTTATAGTCACCCAGTTACGTTGCGATGTTTGATACACACAAAGTATTGCTCCGGTGTTAGTGAGTTATATGATCTCATGGTCATAGGAACAAATACTTGACACGCAGAAAACAGTAGCAACAAAATGACACGATCAACATGCTACGTCTATTAGTTTGGGTCTAGTCCATCACGTGATTCTCCTAATGACGTGATCCAGTTATCAAGCAACAACACCTTATTCATAATCAGAAGACACTGATTATCTTTGATCAACTGGCTAGCCAACTAGAGGCTTGCTAGGGACAGTGTTTTGTCTATGTATCCACACATGTAAATGAGTCTTCATTCAATATAATTATAGCATGGATAATAAACGATTATCTTGATACAGGAATTATAATAATAACTATATTTATTATTGCCTCTAGGGCATAATTCCAACAGTCTCCCACTTGCACTAGAGTCAATAATCTAGCCCTCACATCATCATGCGAATTAGATTGTAATAAATCTAACACCCATACAGTTCTGGTGTTGATCATGCTTTGGCCGTGGAAGAGGTTTAGTCAGCGGGTCTGCTACATTCAGATCCGTGTGCACCTTGCATATATTTACGTCCTCCCCTTCGACGTAGTCGCGGATGAGGTTGAAGCATTGTTTGATGTGTCTCGACTTCTTGTGAAACCGTGGTTCCTTTGCTAAGGCAATGGCACCCGTGTTGTCAGAGAACAAGGTTATTGGATTCAGTGCGCTTGGCACTACTCCAAGATCCGTCATGAACTGCTTCATCCAGACACCCTCCTTAGCCGCCTCCGAGGCAGCCATGTACTCCGCTTCACATGTAGAATCTGCTACGACGCTCTGCTTGGAACTGCACCAGCTTACCGCACCCCCATTAAGAATAAATACGTATCCGGTTTGCGACTTAGAGTCGTCCGGATCTGTGTCAAAGCTTGCATCGACGTAACCTTTTACGGCGAGCTCTTCGTCACCTCCATATACGAGAAACATCTCCTTAGTCCTTTTCAGGTACTTCAGGATATTCTTGACCGTTGTCCAGTGATCCACTCCTGGATTACTCTGGAACCTACCTGCCATACTTATGGCCAGGCTAACATCCGGTCTAGTGCACAACATCGCATACATGATAGAACCTATGGCTGAAGCATAGGGGACGGATCGCATATGCTCTCTATCTTCATCAGTTGCTGGGCACTGAGTCTTACTCAATCTCGTACCTTGTAAAACTGGCAAGAACCCTTTCTTGGACTGTTCCATTTTGAACCTCTTCAAAACTTTATCAAGGTATGTGCTTTGTGAAAGTCCTATCAGGCGTTTTGATCTATCCCTATAGATCTTAATGCCTAGAATGTAAGCAGCTTCTCCTAGGTCCTTCATAGAGAAACTTTTATTCAAGTAATCCTTTATGCTATCCAAAAACTCTACGTTGTTTCCAATCAGCAATATGTCATCCACATATAATATTAGAAACGCCACAGAGCTCCCACTCACTTTCTTGTAAATACAAGATTCTCCAACCACTTGTATAAACCCAAATGCTTTGGTCACCTCATCAAAGCGTTTGTCCCAACTCCGAGATGCTTGCACCAGTCCATAAATGGATCGCTGGAGCTTGCACACCTTGTTAGCATTCTTAGGATCGACAAAACCTTTGGGTTTCATCATATACAACTCTTCCTTAAGGAAACCGTTAAGGAACGCCGTTTTGACATCCATCTGCCAGATTTCATAATCGAAAAATGCAGCTATTGCTAACATGATTCTGACGGACTTAAGCATCGCTACGGGTGAGAATGTCTCATCGTAGTCAACTCCTTGAACTTGTGAAAAACCCTTTTGCCACAAGTCGAGCTTTATAAACGGTTACATTTCCGTCAGCGTCCGTCTTCCTCTTAAAGATCCATTTGTTCTGAATAGCCTTGCGGCCCTCAGGCAGTACTTCCAAAGTCCACACTTTGTTCTCATACATGGATCCTATCTCGGACTTCATGGCTTCTAGCCATCTGTTGGAATCTGGGCCCACCATTACTTCTTCATAATTTGCAGGTTCATTGTTGTCTAACAACATGATCGATAAGACGGGATTGCCGTACCACTCTGGAGCAGCACGTGGTCTCGTCGACCTGCGTGGTTCGACAAAAACTTGAACCGGAGTTTCATGATCATCATCATTAACTTCCTCCTCAACTGGCGTCACAACGACAGAGGTTTCCCCTTGTCCTGCGCCACCATCCAGAGGGATGAGAGGTTCGACAACATCGTCAAGTTCTATCTTCCTCCCACTCAATTCTCTCGAGAGAAACTCCTTCTCGAGAAAAGCTCCGTTTTTAGCAACAAACACTTTGCCCTCGGATTTGAGATAGAAGGTGTACCCAACTGTCTCTTTTGGGTAACCTATTAAGACGCACTTTTCCGCTTTGGGTTCCAGCTTTTCAGGCTGAAGCTTTTTGACATAAGCATCACATCCCCAAACTTTAAGAAACGACAACTTTGGCCTTTTGCCATACCACAGTTTGTATGGTGTCGTCTCAACGGATTTTGATGGTGCCCTATTTAAAGTGAATGCAGCTGTTTCTAATGCATAACCCCAAAATGATAACGACAAATCGGTAAGAGACATCATAGATCGCACCATCTCCAATAAAGTACGATTACGACGTTCGGACACACCATTACGCTGTGGTGTTCCAAGCGGTGTCAATTGTGAAACAATTCCACATTGTCTTAAGTGAGCACCAAACTCGAAACTCAGATATTCACCCCCACGATCAGACCGTAGGAACTTGATCTTCTTGTTACGATGATTTTCCACTTCACTCTGAAATTGCTTGAACTTTTCAAATGTTTCAGACTTGTGCTTCATCAAGTAGACATAACCATATCTACTCAAATCGTCAGTGAAGGTGAGAAAATAACGATATCCGCCGCGTGCCTCTACGCTCATCGGACCACACACATCGGTGTGTATGATTTCCAACAAGTCACTTGCACGTTCCATTGTTCCGGAGAAGGGAGTCTTAGTCATCTTGCCCATGAGGCATGGTTCGCACGTGTCAAGTGAATCAAAGTCAAGTGACTCCAAAAGTCCATCAGCATGGAGTTTCTTCATGCGCTTTACACCAATATGACCTAAGCGGCAGTGCCACAAAAATATGGCGCTATCATTGTTAACTCTAACCCTTTTGGTCTCAATGTTATGTATGTGTGTATCGCTATCAAGATTCAATATGAACAATCCTCTCACATTGGGTGCATGACCATAAAAGATGTTACTCATAGAAATAGAACAACCATTATTCTCTGACTTAAAAGAGTAACCGTCTCGCAATAAACAAGATCTAGATATAATGTTCATGCTCAACGCAGGCACTAAATAACAATGTTTTAAGTTCATCACTAATCCTGATGGTAACTGAAGTGACACTGTGCCGACGGCGATTGCATCAACCTTGGAACCATTTCCTACGCGCATCGTCACTTCATCTTTCGCCAGCCTTCGTCTATTCCGAAGTTCCTGATTCGAGTTGCAAATATGAGCAACAGAACCGGTATCGAATACCCAGGCACTACTACGAGAGCCGGTTAAGTACACATCAATAACATGTATATCAAATATACCTGATTTTTCTTTGGCCGCCTTCTTATCTGCCAGATACTTGGGGCAATTGCGCTTCCAGTGACCCACACCCTTGCAATAGTAACACTCCGTTTCAGGCTTAGGTCCAGCTTTGGGCTTCTTCGTCAAATTGGCAACAGGCTTGCCTCTCTTCTTTGAATTACCCTTCTTGCCTTTGCCGTTTCTCTTGAAACTAGTGGTCTTATTCACCATCAACACTTGATGCTCTTTACGGAGTTCTGACTCTGCGACTTTCAGCATCGCAAACAACTCGCCGGGTGACTTGTTCATCCCTTGCATGTTGTAGTTCAACACAAAGCCTTTATAGCTTGGCGGCAGTGATTGAAGGATTCTGTCAGTGATAGCTTCTTGCGGGAGTTCAATCCCCAGCTCAGCTAGACGGTTTGAGTACCCAGACATTTTGAGCACATGTTCATTGACAGACGAGTTCTCCTCCATCTTGCAAGCATAGAATTTATCGGAGGTCTCATACCTCTCGATCCGGGCGTTCTTCTAAAAGATAAACTTCAACTCCTGGAACATCTCAAATGCTCCATGACGCTCAAAGCGACGTTGAAGTCCCGGTTCTAAGCCATACAAGACTGCACATTGAACTACTGAGTAGTCCTCCTTACGTGCTAACCAAGCGTTCTTAACATCCTGATCAGCCGTAGCGGGTGGTTCATCTCCTAGCGCAGAATTAAGGACATAATCCTTCTTCCCAGCTTGTAAGATTAGCTTAAGATTACGAGCCCAGTCTACAAAGTTGCTTCGATCATCTTTCAACTTAGCTTTCTCTAGGAACGTATTAAAATTCAGGGTGACTGTCGCGTGAGCCATGATCTACAACACAAATATATTCAAAGTGGACTTAGACTATGTTCAAGATAATTAGAGTTTAACTTAATCAAATTATTTGCTAAACTCCCACTCAAAAAGTACATCTCTCTTAGTCATTTGAGTGGTTCATGATCCACTTACACTAGCTCAAGTCCGATCATCACGTGAGTTGAGTATAGTTTCAGTGGTAAGCATCCCTATGCTAATCATATCATCTATATGATTCATGATCGACCTTTCGGTCTCATGTGTTCCGAGGCCATGTCTGCACATGCTAGGCTCGTCAAGCTTAACCCGAGTGTTCCGCGTGCGCAACTGTTTTGCACCCGTTGTATGTGAACGTTGAGTCTATCACACCCGATCAACACGTGGTGTATCGAAACGACGAACTGTAGCAACGGTGCACAGTCGGGGAGAACACAATTTTGTCTTGAAATTTTAGTGAGAGATCACCTCATAATGCTACCGTCGTTCTAAGCAAAATAAGGTGCATAAAAGGATTAACATCACATGCAATTCATAAGTGACATGATATGGCCATCATCACGTGCTTCTTGATCTCCATCACCAAAGCACCGGCACGATCTTCTTGTCACCGGCGCCACACCATGATCTCCATCAACGTGTTGCCATCGGGGTTGTCGTGCTACTCATGCTATTACTACTAAAGCTACATCCTAGCAAAATAGTAAACGCATCTGCAAGCACAAACGTTAGTATAAAGACAACCCTATGGCTCCTGCCGGTTGCCGTACCATCGACGTGCAAGTCGATATTATCTATTACAACATGATCATCTCATACATCCAATATATCACATCACATCGTTGGCCATATCACATCACAAGCATACCCTGCAAAAACAAGTTAGACGTCCTCTAGTTTTGTTGTTGCATGTTTTACGTGGTGACCACGGGTATCTAGTAGGATCGCATCTTACTTACGCAAACACCACAACGGAGATATATGAGTTGCTATTTAACCTCATCCAAGGACCTCCTCGGTCAAATCCGATTCAACTAAAGTTGGAGAAACCGACACTTGCCAGTCATCTTTGAGCAACGGGGTTACTCGTAGCGATGAAACCAGTCTCTCGTAAGCGTACGAGTAATGTTGGTCCAAGCCGCTTCAATCCAACAATACCGCGGAATCAAGAAAAGACTAAGGAGGGAAGCAAAACGCACATCACCGCCCACAAAAACTTTTGTGTTCTACTCGAGGAGACATCTACGCATGAACCTAGCTCATGATGCCACTGTTGGGGAACGTCGCATGGGAAACAAAAAATTTCCTACGCGCACGAAGACCTATCATGGTGATGTCCATCTACGAGAGGGGATGAGTGATCTACGTACCCTTGTAGACCGTACAGCAGAAGCGTTAGTGAACGCGGTTGATGTAGTGGAACATCCTCACGTCCCTCGATCCGCCCCGCGAACAATCCCGCGATCAGTCCCACGATCTAGTACCGAACGGACGGCACCTCCGCGTTCAGCACACGTACAACTCGACGATGATCTCGGCCTTCTTGATCCAGCAAGAGAGACGGAGAGGTAGAAGAGTTCTCCGGCAGCGTGACGGCGTTCCGGAGGTTGGTGATGATCTCGTCTCAGCAGGGCTCCGCCCGAGCTCCGCAGAAACGCGATCTAGAGGAAAAACCGTGGAGGTATGTGGTCGGGCTGCCGTGGAAAAGTCGTCTCAAATCAGCCCTAAAACCTCCGTATATATAGGTGGGAGGGAGGGGACCTTGCCTTGGGGCTCAAGGAGCCCCAAGGGGGTCGGCCGAGCCAAGGGGGGAAGGCTCCCCCCCCCCAAACCGAGTTGGACTTGGTTTGGTGGGTGGGAGTCCTTCCTTCCCTTCCCACCTCCTTTTTTTCTCTTTCTCTTTGATTTTTCTTTCTTAGGCGCATAGGGCCCCTTTGGGCTGTCCCACCAGCCCACTAAGGGCTGGTGCGCCACCCTCATGGCCTATGGGCTTCTCCGGGGTGGGTTGCCCCCCCTGGTGAACTCCCGGAACCCATTCGTCATTCCCGGTACATTCCCGGTAACTCTGAAAACCTTCCGGTAATCAAATGAGGTCATCCTATATATCAATCTTCGTTTCCGGACCATTCCGGAAACCCTCGTGACGTCCGTGATCTCATCCGGGACTCCGAACAACATTTGGTAACCAACCATATAACTCAAATACGCATAAAACAACGCTGAACCTTAAGTGTGCACACCCTACGGGTTCGAGAACTATGTAGACATGACCCGAGAGACTCCTCGGTCAATATCCAATAGCGGGACCTGGATGCCCATATTGGATCCTACATATTCTACGAAGATCTTATCGTTTGAACCTCGGTGCCAAGGATTCATATAATCCCGTATGTCATTCCCTTTGTCCTTCGGTATGTTACTTGCCCGAGATTCGATCGTCAATATCCGCATACCTATTTCAATCTCGTTTACCGGCAAGTCTCTTTACTCGTTCCGTAATACAAGATCCCGCAACTTACACTAAGTTACATTGCTTGCAAGGCTTGTGTGTGATGTTGTATTACCGAGTGGGCCCCGAGATACCTCTCCGTCACACGGAGTGACAAATCCCAGTCTTGATCCATACTAACTCAACTAACACCTTCGGAGATACCTGTAGAGCATCTTTATAGTCACCCAGTTACGTTGCGACGTTTGATACACACAAAGTATTCCTCCGGTGTTAGTGAGTTATATGATCTCATGGTCATAGGAACAAATACTTGACACGCAGAAAACAGTAGCAACAAAATGACACGATCAACATGCTACGTCTATTAGTTTGGGTCTAGTCCATCACGTGATTCTCCTAATGACGTGATCCAGTTATCAAGCAACAACACCTTGTTCATAATCAGAAGACACTGATTATCTTTGATCAACTAGCTAGCCAACTAGAGGCTTGCTAGGGACAGTGTTTTGTCTATGTATCCACACATGCAAATGAGTCTTCATTCAATATAATTATAGCATGGATAATAAACGATTATCTTGATACAGGAATTATAATAATAACTATATTTATTATTGCCTCTAGGGCATAATTCCAACACTTGGAGCCTTGCGTTGGTGTTCCCTTGAAGAGAAAAGGGTGATGTAGCACAGCGGTGGTAAGTATTTCCCTCAGCTTGAGAACCAAGGTATCGATCCAGTGGGAGGATCGCGTCAAGTCACAAGTACCTGCACAAACACAAAGAGCTTGCACCCAACGCTATGAAGGGGCTGTCAATCCCTTATAGATTGTTTGCAAAGTGAGAACTGAAAGCAAAAGGTAAACAAAGCAAAGTAAAAGTGAAAGTGGAGACGATTGTTGTGAATAGACCCGGGGGCCGTAGTGTTCACTAGTGGCTTCTCTCATGAAAGCAAGTAGACGGTGGGTGAACGAATTACTGTCGAGCAATTGATAGAACCGCGCAAAGTCGTGACGTTATATAAGGCAATGATTATATCTATAGGCATCACGTCCAAAACAAGTAGACCGATACTTTCTGCATCTACTACTATTACTCCACACGTCGACCGCTATCCAGCATGCATCTAGTGTATTAAGTTCAAAAGAACAGACTAACGCCTTAAGCAAGATGACATGATGTAGATGAACAATCTCAAATTTATGATGAAAGCCCATCTTGTTACCCTTGATGGCAACAACACGATCCGTGCCTTGCTGCCCCTTCTGTCACTGGGAAATGTCACCACAAGGTATGAACCCAAAACCAAGCACTTCTCCCATTGCAAGAATCATAGATCTAGTTGGCCAAACAAAATCCAAGACTCGGAGAGACTTACAAGGATATCAAATCATGCATATAAGAAATCAGCAAAGACTCAAATATAATTCATAGATAATCTGATCACAAATCCACAATTCATCGGATCTCGACAAACACACTGCCAAAGAGGATTACATCGGATATATCTCCATGAAGATCATGGAGAACTTTGTATTGAAGATCCAAGAGAGAGAAGAAGCCATCTAGCTACTAACTACGGACCCGTAAGTCTGAAGTGGACTACTCACGAGTCATTGGAGAGGCGATGATGTTGATGTAGAAGCCCTCCACTCCAAAGTCCCCTCCGGCAGGGCACCGGGAAGGGTCTCCAGATGAGATCTCACGGAAACGGAAGCTTGCGGCGGCGGAAAAGTGTTTTCGTGGATGCCCTTATTTTTTCTGCGATTTTAGGGAATTTATAGGCCAAAGAGCTAGGGCAGGTGAGCGCCAGGGAGGCCACAAGCCTGGTAGCAGTCGGCCCCCTGGTGGCGGCTACCGGGCTTGTGGGCCCCCTGTGGCTCTCCTGCCTTGGCCCTCAAGTCCCCCGATCTTCTTCTGTTCTGGAAAAAAAATCGGGGATTTTATTTCGTTTGGACCCCGTTCCAAAATCAGATCTGAAAAGAGTCAAAAACACAGAAAAACAGGAACTGACACTTGGCACTGAATTAATAAGTTAGTCCAAAAAAAGATATAAAAGGTACATAAAACATCCAAAGTTGACAAGATAACAACGTGAAACCATCAAAAATTATAGATACGTTTGAGACGTATCAGGCCACTGCTAGCATGTCATCTCTTACTTGGAATTATATGCACTTATGATTGGAACTATTAGCAAGCATCTGCAACTACTAACGTTAATTAAGGTAAAACCCAACCATAGCAATAAGATATATTGCCCCCCTTCAATCTCGTATGCATCAATTTCTATGCTAGGCTGAAGCTTCTGTCACCCTTTCCCTCCAATACATAGTCCTATCAACATACTACTAACCCTATGGTGTGATCCACGCGCGCGCTCATATGATGGGCACCAAAGGACAACAACATAACCACAAGAAAATTAAACCAATCATAGCAATTCATCAATCACCGATAGGACAACGAAAATGTACTCACACATCATAGGATGACAACACATCATTGGATAATAATATGAAGCATAAAGTACCATGTTCAAGTAGAGGGTACAGCGGGTTGCGAGAGAGTGGACCGCTGAATATAGATGGGGGAAGGTGATGGAGGTGTTGGTGAAGATGACGGAGGTGTTGGTGTAGATCGTCGTCACACGATGATGTCCCGGGCGGCGTTCCGGCGCCGTTGGGAGAGAGGGGGGAGAGCCCCCCTTCTTCTTCTTCTTCCTTGACCTCCTCCCTAGATGAGAGAAGGGTTTCCGCTCTGGTCCATGGTCTCCATGGCGGCGGAGGGGCGAGAGCCCCTCCAAGATTGGATCTCTCCCACTGTGTCCTTCTGTTTCTGCGCTTCCAGATTTTGGCTTTCACCGTTTCTTAAATTCCTGGAGATCCGTAACTCCGATTGGGCTGAAATTTTAACACGATTTTCTTCCGGATATTAGCTTTCTTGCGGCGAAAGAAGGGCCCCAGCCGCCTTAGGGATTGGTCACAAGCCTGCCAGACGCGCCCTAGGGGGGGGGCGCGCCTCCTGGGCTTGTGACCTCCTCGGGCATCGTTTCACGTAGATTCTTCTTCCCAAAAATAATAAATATTCCCAAAAAATCCGCGTAGGTTTTTTATTGCATTTGGACTTCGTTTGGTATGGATAATCTGCGAAACAAAAAACATGCAACAATGAGGAACTGGCACTGGGCACTGGATCAATATGTTATTTCCAAAAATTAGTATAAAAAGTTGCCAAAATTTATGAAAGTTGTAGAATATTGGCATGAAACAATCAAAAATTATAGATACGACGGAGACATATCAGCGCCCAGCCAGATGGGCGGCACCGTGACGAACTCCTGGACGACGCCGGTCCACTGGTAGACCTCTCGCGGCTCCGTGGGCTCGAGCTTCGGCGGAGGTGGCACGACGCAGTTGCCGGCGGCCCATGGCGCGATGGCCTCCGCGAGCTGCTCCAGGTACGCCGCCTCCTCGTCGACCCTGCGCCGCGCTTCCTCCTTGCTGTCGCGGAGGACAGCTGCGAGCGACGCCTGGTAGGCGGCCTCAGCCTCCTGGTCCTCGTTGCTGACGACAAGCGGGGGCGACGGAGGGCCTCCTGACTGCACTTCGTGCACGCCACGACGGCGCTGCGCTCGTGCTCCACCGCGAACCACACCTCCCAGTTAGGGGAGTCGAACGCGTACACACGGTCTCGCCGCTGCTCCGTCGTCAGCAGACGCCGACGGCGGCTCACCTCCTGTGCATGCACCCGCGATGACCGCGGCACGACCGGCACCGGAATCCTCTCGGATCCAGATGCTAGTCGTGCGACATCATGACATCGGGGTAAGGGAGCGTCACGCGGTGCTCCCAGTGCCACCTCGCTTGGTGCAGCGGGACGCTCTCGCGCTCGCGAGGCCGATGGGAAGACGACCGCGGGGAGATGACGCGGGGGTAGAGCGGGACCTTGCCCTTGTTTGGGAAGTCGCTGGCCATGGTATGCTAGGGTTTTGGTCGCCGAGGAGGTGGCTGGATGTGGACGGGCGGGGTTCTGGAAGCAGATGGCGCAACCCACCGCACGCTCGAATTCAAAAATGCTGGCCGCGGTCGCTGACGCGTGGGCCCGAGGATGACGGCCTCATAAATAATGCTAACCGCGGTGGTTGGGGGCGGACAGCGAAGGGGGGCGGGCGTCCGCGCCGACGTATTTCAGTCCCAATTTTGATCCGAAAATGGGTCAGCACGGACGCGTTTGGTCAATGGATCGACGCATTGGATCATTAATTTTGTCAACGACGACGGATGAAATGGGTCTTAGCTCTTTCTCGAATCTCGTTTAAACTCTGCCACTTCAGTCAACCACAGTTTGGATTCGACTAAGTTTGAGACGGGTGATCTCGCGGAATGGATTGACCTGCAGAGTATCGGAATGGAAGGGGAAAAAAGTGTCACGGAGTCACAGTCGTGCTCGCACAGCACCACGAGCTGCGGCCGCGTCGTGGCCACGTAAGCTGCTGGTCTCCTGCTGGCCGTGCGCGCGCTGCATAGATGTGGTCAGACGAGTCCGCATGGACGTGGTATTGCTTCCTCCGCTCGGGGGCCAGTTTTCTTGCACGCCAACCTTCCACAGGAACTACGAGTGCCGGCAAGTCGTGACCACCTGCGTCCCCGTTTTTTAAGAAATATACGGAGTATATGTTCTTTTTCTGGAGTACATGCCTACATGGCAAATTGTGTCGCTGTGGTGACCACGTCAAAATTCTGTGCACGTACGTCGCACTAGTAGTACTTAACCGTGGGCCTCAGACCAAATCAAACATATACGTACAGTTCCTTCATTGCCTTATAGCATCTCCACTCCTCCCCCTGAACAGGTCCCACGAGGGCGCCTTTTTATCGTCAGCGATGAAAAATTAGTCCAGTCGCATCCCTAACTCCTCGTTTAACGCCTGTTTGGATCGAAATAACAGCCGGCGAATCCGAACCGAACCCAGCCCCCTAGGCATGCCTGGACGCCGACCGAAGCGAAAAGTCGAGCGGGTCCTTGCCGTCGGCGACAGTGAGGCATATTCCCGTCGTTTTCTTCCCCTTTCCCTTCATTCCCCTCCCCCTCGCCGCTCTCGCCATTCGGCCGCCATGCCGTCAAAAAAGTACACCGTCCCTCGCCCCGCCACCGCTGCTGATTCCACCCAGCCGAAGCAGAGGAAAAGTCGATGCCTAGACCGCGCGGGCATTTCAGACGCCGAGTGAAGGGAGGATGTCAGCCGCCGAGAGGCGGTCACAACCGACCGGCGGAGAAGGCTCGACGCCAAGAGGATCAGGGAAGCGGCGGAGGCGGCCGATCAGAAAAAGGCGTCTCGCGCGGGGATGATGTATCCGCCCGGCCGCAACCCGGAGGGCGCATGGAGGGGTTGACAGAGCGTCGCATCGTCGCCGGTCAACCTCTCGCCGCCGCAACCTCCCTGGGGCTACGCACCCTCGCCTGGCTACTCTGACGGCGACGCACATGGCGGTTTCAACCCCCAATACTACCTTCCCGCATGGCGCGCCACATCGTTCCTCCCCCACCGGCTTGAACCATGACCCGCGCACTCCCTCCCTCGCGTTCAACGTCGGCCTCAACACCCAGTACAACTACTCGCCGTCAGCGTACTCGTCAGCAGCCTCGCCTCCGTCGGCTCTGCCTCGTGGTGCCCTTTCGTTTGTGCCCGGTTCGGCGCCACAATTTGCCCACATCGACGCCGACATGGACGGGGTCATCACGAGCGGCTTTGCCGCCGCCGCGTCCTACCCGAGGTTCGGCGTGCAGGATGAAACAATGAACACTGCCGACGGCATTGACGAAGAGCTCGACGACACCGAGGAGGAGGAGCGGGAGGAAGGACAGGTGGAGATGGAGCCGGAACTAGTATCGAAGAGGAAGAGGGGGAGAAGCGACCGTCGAATGCCAAGCCAGCCGACCCCCGCGTCAAGTGGACGTCAAAGGAAGACGAGTGCCTTCCCGAAGCGTGGAAGACCGTCAGCATGGACCCGATCTTCTCAAGACCAACGTCGTCGCGAAGAAGAGGAACACCGACCTAACATTCTTGATGGGGGCAGACACGTCGACGATGGACGAGCAGGTGAAGGCGTGGTACCTGATGGAGCGCCAACTCGTCTTAATCCAGATGCCCGTGCCGATGGCGACCATAGTGGTGAACACAACAACAACACCGACGACGACTCCCAGCTCGAACGCAGAAACCAAGTTAACGACAAGCCCGACTACGCCGACCGCGAGCCCGACTGTGGCCAGTCCCGTGGCAGAGGAGCCGCCCAGCTGTCCGTTTGATTCGTTTCATGTTGTCTTCTTTTTGATTGCCGGACTATTGGGTGTGATTGGTTGCCGAACTATTGAGTTGATCGCAGAACTATGTCATCCACGTCGCCGACTTATGGCATGATGATGGCAAACTCGTGTCGTTTTTTGGGTAGAGGGATAGATAAATTTAAAAATAGTTGACGTCTCGGGACCGAAACCTGAGAACGTGGCTAAAAACTCGCTCGTCCTCAAGACGAAAAACCCGCCAGCGCAATGCCAAAAAGGCATTTGCCGAATGCGCTGGGACTAAACGGCTGGAATTGCTCTTGCTCCCTCACTTGCGAATGTCGAATCATATGAACATTTCAAGTCATCAAAAACCAAATAAACCATATGACATTGTACTACACAAGCATCCGTCTCTAATTCGCCTCAGTCCCATCAACGTACTAATTTATAAAATAGAAAAACATCCGTTGATGAGCTGCTGCTGCTGCTGCTGCGGTGGCGGGCGCGGGCGCCAGCGTCCGTGGCTGTGCTTCCACGTTGGCACGTACGTGATGTGTGGATATACGCACTTAATGTGTGGATAATAAGAGGAAGAGAGGGGCGGCGGCCACGTAGTGCGTGCTACAGGCTTGAAGAAATCGGTTTCCTTCCATTGGAACCAGAAGAAGATCAACCCGGCCGGACCAATTGATGCGATCGCAGTCTGTCGTTTGCTTGCACGGCAACGTCAGTAAGCTGGCGGGCCACGACCCGTCGTACGTCCACCACCGCCATCTTCTTCAACGCTCCCTCCCCTTCTCCGGTCGACAACCACGGTTCGTTTACCTCTGACTGTTTCCATTGATCCTGTCCCTTTTTTTACAACACGTACTAATTCTCCTGCCACGACTATAATATCGCTTTTATCTACACAACAAGATCCCCAAGATTGTTTTGTTTTTTGGTATCCTCTCAAAGATTGTTGTTGTTGTTCCTATGGATGGATGATACAGGTCAGTCGGGCACAGACATTCTTCCTTGCACCAGCCACAAAACTTGGAGGAATAATATGCCGATCATGTCGCCATCGTCCTCGCCACGTCCAGACACCCAATCATGGGCCACTTCGCGCCAGTAGCCTTCATCTCTCCATGAATTGACCGTTGACGCAGCCAACTCTTCCACGTACGTTGACCACCTGTACAAGTAGAAACGTTCGTTCTCCAGCTCGTGTTTGCAAGCGCTCGCTTCAAATCCAACACCATTTCGTGGCGTGTGGCTTGGCTTCCCATCCATGAAGTCCAACCAAGACGACGGCGGCGGCGCCATGAAGAAGAACCCGCCGAGCATCGAGATCGTCCAGCACCGGGTCGGCGGCGGCCTAGGCAGCGGCGGCGGCGGCTCGATATCCTTCTCCGAGCCGTGGCGGGAGATGACGCCGGGGAGCGGCAGCGGCCACGGCAGCTCGGGCAGGAGCGGCGGCTGGGAGCCGCCCGAGAAGCGCCTCACGCTGTTCGCGCTCCGCCTCGCCGTCCTCGAGAAGGCGGCCAGCGGGCTCGGGAAGCTCGACTTCGCGTGGGCCACTGTCGTGCTGCTCGGCGGCTTCGCCAGCGACCTCGACACCACCGACTTCTGGTACATAACCGTCATCCTCGTCAGCGAGGCCGCGCGCGTCTTCAGCCGCAGCCACGAGCTGGAGTGGCAGCACCACGCCACCCTCACCTCCACGGCGGGCAACGCGTTGCGCTCCAGCTCCCGCTTCTTCCGCCGCATCGCGCACGCCATCGCCGAGCCCCAGACGGCCGCGGCGTTCGGGGTCGGCGACACGCGCGCCAGGGCGGCGCTCTTCCAGCGGCAGATCGTGGCCCTCATGAAGCAGCGCACCTGGCACGCGCCCGACGTGCCGCTGCTCCCCTACACCGGCTGGGTCTTCGTCTCCAAGAAGATAGGCAGGCTGCTCAACTGGCTGCAGGTGCTCTCGGCGTTCGCCTGCGTCGCGCTCTCGGTCATGCGGCTCCGGAAGCACGAGTTCGGTGACGCCAAGAACATGCGGCCGGCGCTGCTGCTCTTCTACGCGCTGGCGCTGCTCGAGGCGTCCCTCTTCTTGCTGGAGAAGGCGTACTGGACGTGGAAGATGTCCGTCTGCAAGCTGCTCGACCAAGTGAGCGCCGAGTGCGAGCTCGGCCCCTACGGCCTCGTCTCCCTCAAGCGCTTCTTCTACGACGCCTACTCGCAGTGCATCGAAGGCAGCATCTTCGACGGCATCAAGATGGACCTCGTCACCTTCGCCGAGGAGCTCATCCTCTCCGACTTCCTCGACGAGCAGCTCATCGGCATCCGCATCCTGCAGCAGCTGGCCACCGGCAAGGGCTCCGCGCGCGACACGCTGCGCAAGCTCGGCACCAACCCGCGCTCCATCGAGCGGGCCGTCGAGATGCTCAACTGGAAGCGCCACGACGAGGAGGAGGTGCGCAAGTGCGCGGCCGAGGTCGTGTCCAAGCTCGCCGGCAAGCGCCAGAACGCGCTCCGCGTGTCTGGCATCCCGGGCGCCATCGAGTCCGTCATGTCCCTGCTCTACACCGGCCGCGGCCCACTGGCGTCCGTGGACCACCCGTTGGGGGCCGTCGCCGCGGCCGCCGTGCCAGACCGTCTCTACGACTACCTGCAGTTCAACCTTCTGGGCCTGCACATACTGAAGAAGCTCGCGAGGGATCACGACAACTGCGGCAAGATCGGCAACGCGCGTGGCCTGCTGGCCAAGATTGTGGAGTTCACGCACGTCTCGCCGGCCCTGCTCCTCAACCCGAGCGCTTCCGACTCCCAGGTGCGCTCCGTGAAGCGCGCGCTCCAGGTGATCAAGATGCTCGTGTACACGACGGGGGCGACGGGCAAGGCGCTGCGGCGGGACGTCGCCGAGAACGTGTTCACGGTGAGCAACCTCCGGGGGGTGCTGCGGCACGGCCACCAGCACATGGACCTGCAAAAGCTGGCCATGGACGTCCTCACCGGGATGGCCATGGACGATAGGGCCAAGGAGACGATCGTGGGCACCGGTGGCGTGGTCAAGCTGCTCATGTCCATATTCTTCAATGCCAGCGAGTGCGAGCTCGGGAACGAGGCCGGCGAGGCGCTGGCGATGCTTGCCTTGGAGAGTGAGGCGAGCTGCTCCGCCATCCTCAAGAGGGCCGACGTGCTCGATCAGCTGGCGTCCGCGTTGGACGGCCACGACCCTCGATGCCTCAACGCCATGAGGGTGCTGCGCAACCTCTGCGCTTACTCGGGAGAGGAGCATCGGACGCGCCTCAGCACGGTGACCAAGGCCATGCCCACGGTACCAGATCTTTTACTTACTTGGTCCTGTTATAGTATTTCTCTTCTGCGTGATCCTACCAAACCATGGCTGACGCAATCTTCGGACAAGACATTTGGATGACACATTGTATATATCTTTGGCATTCAGGTGCTGGGAGCCACCATGACAGGACGAGACAAGATCCTGGAAGTGTCCGTCGGGCTGACCACGCAGATCTGCAGGTTCGTCGACATCGAGCAGTTCACCGCCGAGCTGCGCCGGGCCGGCCTGGACGAGCGCGCCTACGTGGAGCGGCTGCTCGCCATCCTGCGGCAATACAGGTACCCGGAGATCAAGGTGCCACGGATGCGGCGGTTCCTGGTGCAGCAGCTTGTCTGGCTCATGACGAGCTCACCTCGACGCCGCGGCGGCGGCGGCTTTGTGGGGTTGCTCCGGGAGCTCGGGATGGAGCGGCTGCTCGAGGCCGTCGCCGAGACGACGTCGGAGGTGGAGTGCTACCACGTCTTTTCTGGCAGCGTCCCGATCGGCAAGCACCGCGAGAGCTTCTCTGCCATCGTGGACACCGCGCTCCAGCTGCTCGCCGACGGGGACGGAGACGGTGCCGGAGGAGGAGAAAGCGACAACTGAATCTAACGAAAGACTGCGATGACGCTCTGAATGAACCACGGAATGCGATTAGTTAAGGGAGTTGAGCATTCTCTTCCTAGTATTGCGAGACACAAAACTGTTTTTTGTATTGCATAGGGAATTGTTGGTCACTATCTAGTCAATGCGATTAGAGAGTTCAGTGTGTATAGTTCCAAAAAACAGGATGGTGTGTATAAGACGTATATACTCCTTCAACACTTCCAGACGGAACGGATTAGGTCGTCACAGTTGACGGCAATGTAGGAGCACAAGATTACAGCCTGGTTAACAGTAGAAACTTGCAAGACCCCATGTTTTATTTACCCGCTTTCCGCAGTTTCGGGTCAGGGAAATTCATCCACATAACTTCGTGAGAACAGACACTGAGACCCAATCATTATTTGTTTTCACACTAGTTTTATGGCCTGACAAGTTCATCCAAATAACTTTCAGAGCTGGACTCAGGAGGCAGGAGTGAACTTGATGGAAACGCTGTTGACGCAGTGGCGCTCGTCCGTAGGCGTCTTGAAGCCCTCTCCCTTGAACACATGGCCCAAATGCCCACCACAAGATGCACATGTGATCTCTACCCTCCTACCATCAGGATCGGGCTGAACACACAAGGGAACATGGTACTATTCAGTATGTTATCCAAACAAAGAAAATAAAGGACCTGATGATAGAATAAAGGTAGTGAACGGCTGCTGAAGCATATATACCGTCCTGTGTATGGCTCCAGGGAGCCCCTCGAAGAAGGCCGGCCAGCCGCAGCCGGAGTCGAATTTGGTGGTGGACTTGTAGAGGGGCGTTCCGCAGCCAGCGCAGTTGTACACCCCGCCACCGTAGAACTTGTTGTACTCACCAGTTCCGGGCAACCTGGATTGCAATTTCAGATTAGGTTGAAGGCATGCTGGCGCCATTTTCAGAAATAATTTTGCACGTCAGGTGACAAACAAAGGTCGTCAAGTTGAAACTTCAGAGTTTGGCTCCCTTTGGGCTAACTTAGTTCAGTTTCTATATGTTTTTGCAGCTTTTCTAGTTGTTATAGCCATCCCACTGTGGCCTGTGGTGGTTTAGTACATCTTGTGCTTTCTCGGCATTCTTCTTATATAGACATTGACGTCAGTTTAGATGCATATTTGAGAAGTTGACGGAACTTCAGAGCCAGGCAAATAGATGAAAAATTACCGAAGTTTACTCGCCAATTTTAAATCTCCCAGTCTATACAATCAGTTTCCGAGTAACTTCTGTTTTTGATTTTTTTTTTCTAACTCTAAAGCAGAGTACTAACTAAATCGTAACTCAGTTTCAATGATCAAGTTGCTAAACACACATACCGTGTGGTAGAATATGAACAACTTGACACTACAGGGAATTGTCTACAAGAGTACTGGCCATCAGGACATGTCAGCAGTTTTTATTTTTTTGTTGTTGTTGCAAATTTAGACTCTGTCCTAAAAAGGATTTTTTTTTACTCTATACGAGTATAATTCTACAATCCTTCTTACATAAGAAATCATGAACTCACACAGGTTGGCTGAACGCAGGTAGCCACAATAAACTGGCTGGGATAGTGCTAAGTGGGGATCTAATTGTTCAATTAGGATAGACATTATCCATCAACAAGAAGACAAGAACGGTGAGTAGCAAGCAGAGTCAACGGGTTCGAATCTCCAAGAATCCTCCTACCAATCGATGGCCATGGCGCCCGCATCAAAATCGGCCAAAGCAATCGCGCGAGCGCCAACACGGATCCTAAACATCGTCATCGCAAACACGCACGGCATACACTTGAGAGAGAACGAACTGGCGGGGCGAGAGATGGCGATAAGCAGTAGGTATATATACTGACTCGGTGCCCTTGAGGCGGAGGATGCGGAACTGCTCGGGGGAGAGGACGGCGCGCCACTCCTCCTCGCTCCGAGGCTTGCTGTCGCCCGACGCCATCGATCGCTCCCCCGCGCGCGGCGAACGCAGGCAGCACGAAGCCGGTGGAGCGCCGGGGAGGGAGGCAGGGAAGGGGGGATTGAGAGCAGAGGAGGGGAACAGGAAGGATAGCGGAGACTTGTTGCGCGGTGGGTGCGACTGGCCACGTTTTGGAGCCTTCGGATGCGGATGCGGATGGGAAGCACGGCATCCATTTGGCACTCGATTCAATTAATGTAGTAGTACAACGACCCGGTGCAGGCGCGTTGAACTTGGACGGGTTCTCGGCTACCCACGTACGAGGACAAATTTAAGACAAATAATTTGAGACAAAGGAATACTACTTGAAGGGATCCAACATGCACTTTGTCCGCATATGTGAAACGGATATGTGCAACTTTTAGGATGAAAAAACAGGGTGGACGAGGGCATAGGATAGCCCTCGCGATCGTAGTGGCAACCGCGCGGGCGACCGCCGCCCCCCACCGCCGGCAAAATCTCGCCACCGCGCCTGAATCCATCGCCGCCCCACCCATCCCTTCACCCTAGCCCGCTCGCACTTCCCCTACACGCCATGCCAAGAGCTAGATCCACCTGCTCGTCGCCGCCTTCTTGATCAAGGTGCTGCCGATGCCACTTCCATTCGTGTACGAGTCGTTCTCAGAGATGTTTTAGCCGTTGGACTCGATGTCGTCGAAGATGCGTCGGGATACGTGGGCTCGAAGATGGAAGGAGAGGGCGGTGCGAATCCGCGACGACACAATATCGTGGATCCACCGCGTCCAGGAATGGAGAGATGCGGAGCGTGGAGCGTAGGAAATCACAGTTTTGGTCGGGAGAAAGTACCAGGTCATGTATGCTCAGACATGCAAGGATCAAGCAGATCGTGAGCTGTTCAATTTAGTGAGGAGGATCTACTTTGAGGGGACAAGAGGAGATAAGTCGAGGATGCCACACCACACAAAACCACCTGCGGCGTTCGTCAATTGGGTGAAGCAGGAGGCGTGGTGCGGGGATCCAGAGCGAGTGGCGAGATGGTGCTGCATCAATGGGAATGTGAGGGCCCGGGCCCCTCCAGAGCCAGAGGAGGCCGCCCCGTTGTTGTTCCTCTCACCCGCACCGGCGACCGACTAACATTGGTGTTATCAGCTTGTCCTGCCAGCTCCAGCATGCCGACAAGCTTGGTGATGCGTGTAGAGAGGGCATCCCCTATTCCCGTGCCTGAATTCTTTGGATCTTTTTGCTGGTCTTTGGAGGATATCCTCACTGCACACAGAGATTTGAGACATACTCCTCAAATGCAAGCATGGGGAGAATTCCAGTGAGAGAGGAAGAGTTAATCTAGCCACATCTTCGGAGGCTATTTGTGAGGATGAGACAATCAGGCAGAAGGGCAGACTCGATTCAGAAGTTTCTTTTTTTAGAAAAGAAGGATGACCTCTGACCATCAGCCATACAAAGCAATACATCAATATATCTGAAGCCACCCTCTTAACAATATCTGTCGCTATTCCTATCTAATGATGAAGGGGTGCAGAAAGTGTGAGCCACATACCCAAACCTCTCACCTAGCCTAACATCTAAAGCCGGAGTCCCCGACCGAGTCACATACCGGGTCAGGGGCACAAACCGGTCCAACGCACCCTCATAGGTCGTCGCCGCCGCTTTCCATCAATCCATTTTCAGAAGAGTTACTGACACATCTTTAGACTCGATTCAGAAGCTGGTGACAAGGATCATGGTGGAAGCATCGGCGGAGGAAGTTTAGCTCATGGCGCCGAACAGGGTCACACAACGAGCAGAAATCATCTCGTGGGAGCTGGCGGCGGAGAAGTCACCGCTGGTGGACCAGAGAATGAAATGGAAAGCGTTCTGGCAACTTCAAAATCCAGAGAGCAAAGCACTAGCGAGGAGCTCTATCGATCGATTGGCATAATAGCACAGAAGAGTGGAGGCGCTGCATAGGTTGGTGGATCTGAATCACCGTATTTGCTCCCGGTCATGGAGTAGTTTGGAGGTTTCAAGTTTCAGAAATGGACGAGACCTGCAAGGAGCCAAGTCCATGGTGTTGCTGACAAGGGTGCCATGTCGCCCACCTTTTTGCCAACCAGCCATGGTGATGAGGGGGAGCGGTTGTTGGGGAACGTAGCATGAGAAACGAAAAAAATTCTACGCACACGCAATAACTATCTATGGTGATGATCATCTACGAGAAGGGAGAGTGAATCTACGTACCCTTGTAGATTGCTAAGCGGAAACGTATATAACACGGTTGATGTAGCGAAACATCTTTGCGATCCAAATCGCAACCCGTCCCACGATCTCATCATGATCCGTCCCGCGACCCTATCACGATCCATCTCGATCTAGTGCCGAACGAACGGCACCTCCGCGTTCAGCACACGTACAGCTCGATGACGACTGATACTTCTCAAACGTATCTATAATTTTTGATGGTTTCACGTTGTTATCTTGCCTTCTTTCTTTGTTTTATGTACCTTTTTATATCTTTTTGAGACTAACTTATTAATTCAGTGCCAAGTGCCAGTTCCTGTTTTTTCCGTGTTTTTGACTCTTTTTAGATCTGATTTTGGAACGGAGTCCAAACGGAATAAAACCCCGAAATGATTTTTTCCCGAACGAAAGAAGACGAGGGAGCCTTTGGGCCAAGCCAGGTGGGCCCAGGGAGCCCACAAGCTCCCACCACGCCACCAGGGGGAGGCGGCGGTGGGAAAGCTTGTGGCCACCCTGGCCGCCCCCTGACCTAGATCTTGCGCCTATATATTCCCAAATATTCCGCAAAAAATCAGGGGAGCCTCGAAAATATTTTTCCGCCGCCGCAAGCTTTCGTTTCCGCGAGATCTCATCTGGAGACCCTTCCCGGCGCCCTGCTGGAGGGGACTTTGGAGGTGGAGGGCTTCTTTATCATCATCATCACCCCTCCAATGACTCGTGAGTAGTTCACTTCAGACCTACGGGTCCGTAGTTAGTAGCTAGATGGCTTCTTCTCTCTCTTGGATCTTCAATATAAAGTTCTCCATGATCTTCATGGAGATCTATCCGATGTAATCTTCTTTGGCGGTGTGTTTGTCCTGATCTGATGAATTGTGGACTTGTGATCAGATTATCTATGATATATATTTGAGTCTTTGTTGATTTCTTATATGCATGATTTGATATCCTTGTAAGTCTCTCCGAGTCTTGGGTTTTGTTTGGCCAACCAGATCTATGATTCTTGCAATGACTTATACAGCCACGGGCCAGCCCCCCTCCCCACCCCCTCCCCACTCCATGGGGAGGGGGCTGGCCCGTGGCCTGTTAAGTCAATGTGAGGCGCCTAAGCGTTCGGCGCCACACATTACAATGTGTGACGCCTGAGGCTTAGGCGTCACACGGCCTGGGGGGTGGGCCCTCTCTGCCAGGTGCTCGGGGGGTGTGGCGCCGAACGGCTAGGCGTCACACAGTGTAGTGTAGTGTGGCGCCTAGGTGTCGGGCGCCACACAAAAGGGTCAGCCGGGTGACATATTTTCCCCGAGGGGTCACTCCGTGAGTTCTTTCCCCCCAGGGGTCATTTTTGTCAATTTTGCCCCTTTTTGCCAACCAGCCATGGTGAAGAGGTGGAGCGGTGGCACAACCAGCTAAGGGGAGATATAAAAGCAAGGCTGGGGGAAGTGGTCCCTAATGTTATTACTCCCCACCTCCCTTCCTCCCCTGCCGCTGCCACCGAGATGGGTGATGGTGGGAGAGGGCATGACCATGGTAGAAACAAGACGAGGTGCTCCGACCACCCCAACCCCTGGATGCAAGAAGAGCAGCAATCGAGCCAAGGTATGGGCCCGCCCCCTCAGCAATAGTTCTTTGGCTACGGGTTTGAGGGGCCTCCTCCCACTTGGCCATTCGGAGGGCCATTTACTGGTCCTTTCCCACAACAGTAATGAGGAGGGGCGCAACAATAGTGGTATCCCCCCCCTCAAATCCAAGGACCACAGGGTGGGGTGCAGGGTGATCATAGTGAGGGATCTACTGGATCTCCAACAAAGCAAAAAACCAATCGAAAAATCAACAGAGGAAGAAGTAGGAAGTGACCCAAAAGAATCCCCAGCCTTGTCCTGGTTTGATGTCTGACTCCATAGTTACTTGCTACAACTGTGGGGATCCTGGTCATCACAAGGATAAATGCACCAAGCCCAAATGCTGCTTTATCTGGAGGATGGTGACCCACAAGTAGGGGTGGGCATATTAACCGAGAACCGATATACCGAACCGAAAGAACCGGGACCAAAACCGAATGAACCGAAACCGAAAAGTGTTGTTTCTATTTCAGTTATTAAATCTTGATAACCGAAATTTGTTTGATAATTTTAGTTTTAGAACCTAGTTAACAGAAAATACCTAATAACCCGAAACTACAGTACACGTGCGGTTGCTCCTATATTCCCCGTCGAGGCCATCGATCGGCTAGTCCTGCTCGCCCAGCTAGACCGACAAGCCAAGTCTCTCTAGTATCTTTTCTCTCTCATCTAAGTCCAGCCATGTACACATTTGGTGGTATCGCTCATACGGTGTAGCAATCAGCCCATCTAAAATGCATTAGTTTCACTACAATAGTGCGTGCTCTAGTACCACCTCGGGTTGCGAGTGAGAAAGGAAGCATAGGCAAAACTATAGAAGACATCTACGACTATCCTTTTGCATTGTCCCGTGCTAGTACTAGACTTCAGCTACCTCGTCAAAACTGGTGACCAAATCGATTTTTTGTTTTTTCAAAAAATCGGTTACCTATGTCTGCATTACCCGATCGGTGTGCATGTTTTAAGAAACCGAAAATGTTTATGACCCGGAAAACCAAACCGATCGTTCGGTTAGACCGAATGCCCAGGTCTACCCACAAGGTGGAAGAGTCCTCTGAAAAAGAAGTCTTTGAAACTGTTAGAGTCAAAATTGCTTGCAAAGATCATACTAGATTTCCTGGAGATAGGATTTTTGGCATTAATGGAAAGCTGTACAGGATCCTGGTGGAAGTTGAACCACTCATAGTGGAAGAGGAAGTGGTCATTCAACACCCCCCTCGGGCTAATACCCAGGTGCCTATGGGTACTGATAAAGGTGACAACATATCTATTGATGGCACTGGCTCACATAGAAGCTCAAAAACAGGATTTGAAACCGGTGCACATTCTCGATCTGATTGTGGCAATCCTCCAAAAAACACGTGCAAAAACCAATGACAAGATACCCTGACCCCTGATACTCCAACTTCCCTCCTGAAAGGACGTGGATGTCACCTAGAGGGGGGGGGGGTGAATAGGCGCTTTAAAACAATTAGGAATAAAACTAACGTTTAATTTGTCAAGCACAAAACCTAAAACAACTAGGCTCACCTATGTGCACCAACAACTTATGCTAAGCAAGATAAACAACTAAGTGATATAAAGATATATGACAAGAAACAATAAGGTTATCACAAAGTAAAGTGCATAAGTAAAGGGTTCGGGTAAGAGATAACCGAGGCACGTGGAGATGACGATGTATCCCAAAGTTCACACCCTTGCGGATGCTAATCTCCGTTTGGAGCGGTGTGGAGGCACATTGCTCCCCAAGATGCCACTAAGGCCACCGTAATCTCCTCACGCCCCTCGCACAATGCAAGATGCCGTGATTCCACTAAGGGACCCTTGAGGGAGGTCACCGAACCTGTACAAACAAGGTTGGGGCAATCTCCACAACTTGATTAGAGGCTCCCAACAACACCACGAAGCTTCACCACAATGGCATATGGCTTTGAGGTGACCACAAATGCTCGGGGCAATCTGTACAACTTAATTGGAGACCCCGACGTTTGCCCGGAGCTTTACACCACAATGATTTAGCTCCGAGGCACCACCAAGTTTCTAGGGGTACAAAGTACCCAAGGGTAATAAGCTTCTCAATTTCTCACTTCCACGTATCACTGTGGAGAACTCAAACCGATGCAACTAATGCAATGGCAAGAACAAACGAAGTGGTCAAGTCCCTCACACTCAAATCCCTCCACAATAACAAAAGCTATGGAGAAATATGAGAGGAAAAACACGGAGCTCACAAAGAACTCTAAGATCAAGATCCAAGGGGTTCCCCTCACATAGAGGAGAAACTGATTGGTGGAGATGTGGATCTAGATCTCCTCTCTCTTTTTCCCTCAAGAACTAGCAAGAATCGTTGGAGGGGTTGAGAGTTAGAAAGCTCTAAGAAGGTCAACAATGGGGGAAGAACACACGCTCAACGGATGGATAAGGTCCAATGGGAAGAAGACCCCCTTTATATGGTGGGGGAAAGAATGTGACCGTTACCCCCACTCTCAGCCCGAGCACAGCGGTACTACCGCTGCTAGGAGCGGTACTACCGCTGCAAGGAGCGGTACTACCGTGGTAGATCCACCAACCAGGGAAGTAAAAAATTACTTCCGTGCCTACCACCGCTGAGGCTGCGGATGTGCAAAAGTCTGACCGGACGGTACTATCGCCAGAGAGCGGTAGTAAAAAACTACTGCCGCTCCTAAAGCGGTAATACCGCTCACACCTGCGGTACTACCGTTTGCACGTGCGGTACTACCACTGGTCACTGAAACTGCCATAACTTTCGCATACGAGCTACGAATCGAGCAAACTCAAGCTTGTTGGATTCGGGGCGACAAGAGCTATCCAGAATCTTAAGAACAAGTGCACAAAATTGTTGGGAAACGTTGCATGGGAAACAAAAAAATTTCCTACGCACACGAAGACCTATCATGGTGATGTTCATCTACGAGAGGGCGAATGGATCCACATACCCTTGTAGATCGCTAATAGGGAAGCGTTATGAAACGCGGTTGATGTAGTGGTACAACTTTGTGATTCAAATCACCATCGTCCCACGATCCGTTCCGATCTAGCGCCGAACGAACGACACCTCCGCGTTCAACACACGTATAGCTCGATGATGATCTCGGCCTTCTTGATCCAGCAAGAGAGATGGAGAAGTGGATGAGTTCTCCGGTAGCGTGACGGCGTGCCGGTGGTGGTGATGATCTACTCCTGCAGAGCTCCGCCCGAGCTCCGCACAAATCCGATCTAGAGGAAGAACTACGTGGTATAGGTTTGAGTTGCACGTGGCAAAGTTGTGTCTCAAAAGCCCTAAAGCCACCAATATATATAGGAGGAGGGGAGGGTCTAGCCTTGGGGCTCAACGGAGCCCTAAGAGCGTCGGCCGATTGGGAGGAGGTGGACTCCCACCCCAATTCGGTTTGGGGGAAGGAGTCCTCTCCTTCCTTCCCACCTCCCTCTTTCCTTGTTTTTTCTTTTCCTCTAGTTTTTTCCACTTGTGGCGCCATAGCCCTCTTGGGTTGGCCTCACTAGCCCACAGAGGGCCGGTGCACCACCCTAGGGTTACTGATGTTAGAGCATATATCTCCATATGTGGTTTTGGTAATTGATGACAACTCCTATGGACTAATGGTTGCTTTAAGTTATATTTATAGGACTTGTCCATAGACATTTCTTGAAGTCCATCTGTTGGGTTCAAGGAGTTTATATGATGACCAAAATGTTATTCAAGGTATTATCCAAAGAATGGTCATAGAAACACTAGGTTGATCAAGATCTCAGACAAAGAGTAAATCAAGATGATCAACACACAAAGCGTACAAGATGTACCGAGAGGGATCAAGTGATCCCATGGTATGGTAAGCATTGTCCATTACGTGTTTGTGTACTAACCCATGGTCTTTGTGAGACTCCTATGTGGGGGTTAGGTGTGTTTCCATTGGGCTTGCGTCAAAAGGAAGATCTCATACAACCCATGAAGGATGACGTCAAGTGGTGATCGTCATCAAGATTGTGGTGTGCAAGTTCAAGCGGATCATCACGAATATATCATTGAAACTATTGTCAATGATCATGTGCTGACAAGGACAACCTCATGTGCTAACAAGGACAAGATCAAGATAAGCATTCCTGAGCACTACATGCTTGATTCTTGTGGATGTTCACATGGTGGACATGACAAGATCAAGATAAGCATTCTTGAGAACTTCATGCTTGATTCTTGTGGATGTTCACATGGTGGACAAATGAAGATGAATACATAAGCTAGGCTTTCCGCATTGTGTATGGGAAAGCTACTTGAAGACTTCATCATGTCTTGCTTTCAACTTGAGCCAAGAAGGAACAACAACATCAAGCTCAGGTGAAAGGGCTAACTCAAAGGTATCCGTTCCTTTGACGTTAGTGGTGCGGAGTGATGATCAACGAATAAAAGTATACACTCAAGTATGGATCATCAGTACTCTTTTATGATTCTTGAGTCCTTAGGGATCCCGCACTATTAAGAGGGGATCACAGGTTTTGCGATGAACTTGCTCAAACTACATCATCACTTTTTGCTCAGACCACATCTCCACTGCTTTGTTGTTATCTGTAAACAAAACCAGTGCCTCGGACATACGGCTTCCTCCGGACGTCCGAGGGCCGAACGACCGACTACCTCGGAAATCCGGAATCCTATACCAGAGAAATCAGAGCCATTTAACTCGGACTTCCGGCTCCCTCCGGACGTCCGAGGCCCGGATGTCCGGCCAAGTCCCGGAAATCCGGAAGCCTGCACCAGTAGAAGTTGAGTTCTATATCTCGGTAATCCGACTCCCTCCGGACGCCCGAGGGCCGGACGTCCGGCCAGGCTCCGGAAATCCGGAGGTCAACACCAGTAGAATGTGTGCACTATATCTCGGAAATCCGGCTTCCTCCGGATGCCCGACCACCGGATGTCCGACACTCATCGGAAATCCGGAAGCCACCACCGGTAGAACTTGTGCTGTATAACACGGACTTCCGGGCCACTCCGTACGTCCGTATACTGATGAATTCAAATATGTTCAGGCACACCTACAGGCCTCGTACGACCGACCCCTGTCGGACGTCCGGTCGCTGTTTAATTCAAAATAGTTTCAGTCGTATCTACAGGCCCCGGACGACCGACCCCTGTCGGACGTCCGACCCCTCGCGGTCGCCCGGACTTCCGACAACTTTCGGACGTCCGGACCCTGTGTGACTTAAAGTGTCCCCAACGGCTCTTTTTCTCTCCACTCTATAAATACCCCCCTCCCACTTCGTGAGAGGGTTGTCTAACACAGCCTTATCCTCACAAGAACACATTTCCACCTCACACACATTTGCTCACTCCAAATCTTAGATCCCAAGAGCATTTGTGAGCCCCTTTGAGAGTTGTTCCAATCAAAAGATAGATCTTCTCCCTCTCCTTCTCTCAACCCAAGCTATTTGTGATTTGAGCAAGTTTTGAGCATTCCCCGTGATCTTGTTACTCTTGGAGGTTGGAGACTCCTAGGCGGTAGGAGTTCTCCAGAGAGGAATCAATCCGTGTGATTTCCCCCGGAAAAGTTTGTGAGGGTCCTCAAAGGCTTACCACTAGTGGTTGAGAAACGCCTTCGTGGTGTTATCTCAAAGGGAGAATAGGGTGAGCCTTCGTGGCGTTGGTGTGCCTTCGTGGTAACATCCACCTCTCTTACGGTGACTAGCTTCCCTCCAAGGAAGTGAACATCGGGATACATCTTCGTCTCAGTGACCTTGGTTATCCTTAACCCTAACTCCTTACTTGTGGTCTACTTGTGTTATTTGAGCATACATACATTGCATATTGCTTGTGCTCATTATATTGTGTTGGCCATTTCTTGTACAAGATTAATCATTCAAGCATACCCTCTATATCCACACGTTCATACTTGCATCCCTTGATACATCGTGTTGATATAGTGTGATCTAGTATCGTGTGTTGTTCACCTACTTGTCGTGTGATATAGCTCAAATAAGTTTGTGTAACTTACTTGTGCTTGTTAGTTACTGTATTGTGTCCATCTTGGTAGATCGTGTTGTTGATACACGTTGCAGTGCCTAGTGCATTTAGGATTTGTGCTTGACAAGTACCCTCTTAGTTTATTTCCGCATTAGGTTCAAGCCAAATCTGAAGAAGTTTTTAAATAGCCTATTCACCCCCCTCTAGGCGTCATCGAGGTCTTTTCAATTGGTATCAGAGCTAGGTCTCTCTTTAATTAGGTTTCACGACCTAGAGAGTATCGATGTCGACTATTGGATTAGTGCACAATGGCATCTTTGACTTTGATGGCACAAATTATACCCTATGGAGAATTCGTATGCTTCATCACTTTCGGGCCATGGGCCCAAATACTTTATGAATTGTTCTTGTAGGGATTGCCGACAAAAGGGATGATGCATCTTCATCTACTAATGAAATGTATCTTGATTGTGAGGCCTTTCTTGCCATTCATCGAACCATAAGTCCTGAAGTGTTCAAGTCTATCTCGACTTGCAAGTTAGATCATGAAGTTTGGACTAAATTTGAAGATATATATGGTGGGTCCAATCTTGATGAAGACAGTATTATGATGAAGGAGTTGGTGCATGAGCTCTTCACTCTTTTCGATCTTAAAGAGTCCACCACTACTCCCATATCCGATTGCTTGCACACCTCAGCATCTTCAATCTCACAAGGTAATGACATGGTGAGTGAAGAAATATATGTTGATGAAAATGGCATAGCCTCTATGGACACGAGCATATCTAGCACCAAACATAGTGTAAATTATTGTGCTGATAGGTCATGCATTTCACCTAAAGATTCCTTGACAAATGTGTGTGGTGATATGCCTGCTTCCTCGTGTCCTCTTGATCAAAATATCTTGGTTCTCCCTAGTTGCTCTATGACTAACCATTTAGGGGAAATCAAGAAATATGAAGTACTTTTGACTAATGAAGAATCTGATTCACCAAAAGAATCATCATCAACTCCTCCAGTTCACATGTGCCTCATGGCAAGAGGTAATAATGAGGTATCATCTTCCCTGTGCAATAACAATGATATTTGCGATGAGGATGATGATGATGACTTGACTGAAAATATCTATGTGATCAGTAAAATTCTTCATAAAGCTAAAAATAACGCTCTTCAAAGGTTCCAAGATGTTCTTGCTTACTTTGAAAACTGTAATGATTCACTTAATCATGAACAAGCTAAAAGTGAACAACTTGAACATGAACTTGAGAAGAGTCATCAAGCATGTAGAGACTTAAGATCTTCAAAAGGAGAGATTGAAGTTGCTCATGATAAACTTAAAAGGGATTTTGAGGTCCTTCTCCTTGAATGCAATAATGTCAAGGGAGAGCTCATCAAAACCTCTAAGATCTATGAGGAGCTTCAATCTACTCATGAGAAGTCTCTATTTGCTACTTACTCCTCTCATATTGTTGATGATACTTGTACATCTAACTCTACCTCTTTTGAAGTATCAACATTGAAGGAGAATGTTGAGCTACGTGCTCAACTTGATTTACTAACTAGCAATTATGGGAAGTTGGAAGAAAACCATGTAATGCTCACAAGCTCTCATGCCGATTTTCTAACATCCCATAATGTGCAAAATTTAGCTCATGAGGCTATCATCACCAAGGTAACATCAAGCGAGCCTCATGTGGACAATGGCACTACTTCTAGTCAAAGTACTATATTTCCATGTGCTAGTCCTCGTAATTCGTCTACTCATAATGTTGCTACCTCATGTGATGAATTACTTTCCTTGCCTTGTTGCTCTAACATTGAAGCCTACACTTCCTCTAGTACTTGCGTTGATACTAACCGTGCAGAGGAAATCAAAGAGCTCAAGGCCCAAGTCACTTCTTTGAAGAAAGACTTGGAACAGTGTCACGAAGGGATGCCCACACTCAACAACGTCCTGTGTGAGCAAACATCTCCGAATGACAAAAATGAGTTTGGAGTAAACTCAAACAAGAACAAGAGGGGCCTAGAACAAGTCAAGAATTCGGCCAAAATCATTTGCTTCAAGTGCAAAGTTAAAGGGCACCATGTTAGATCTTGCCCTCTGAAGACGAAGTCTCAAAGTCACAAGCAACAAGGGAAGCGGCCACAAACTCAATCACATATTCAACTACAAGTTGAAGGAAGGCCTCTTCCCAATAAGACCCAAGCCAACACTCCCCAAGGTGAGAAATCAACCGGGAAGAAAACAAAGGGTAGATGTTGCTACTTATGTCGTGAGAAGGGTCACGTCGCTTCGTCTTGCACGAAAGGTAACTTATCCAACCCAATCACTATTGATGATACATATTCCCTTGGGAAGGATAAGGTTGGCAATGTGTTTGCCAAGTTTGTTGGTACTCAAAATGGTGTCAAGAAAAGAACCATTTGGGTTGCCAAGCCTATTGTGATTAACCTCTTAGGACCCAACGTAGTTGGGGACCAACAAGCTCAAACTTGATCAATAGGTGACCTTGGAGGACATTAGAGACTTGGATACATAATGAAGAATTAAGGGGTCTTCATCATTCATATTATCTCAAGCCAAGTCATTTGGATTATCGAGTTCCTACCTTATATCCAATGTGCCTCCTTTACGGTAACTTATACTTAAACTATTTACATTGTTAGGTGCTTGCCCCTTTGCATGTTGTGGTTTTGTACCTTGCATGCGTTTGTATATGTTGTGCTTCCAACTTGCTTATCTTGAGTAATCGAGTATGTGTATGTTGTTTTGCACATCATGTACATGTGAGTCCTGTATTGAGCCTATCTGCATCTTGTCTGTATTTTTTGTTGGCTCTTGTGAGAGATTAATGGACTATCCCATTGTGGGGGAGTGATGTGCTTTGCACACCTCACAATCCTATAAATGTGTATACATGGGGAATACCACTTAGTTTTGATGCTTCAAGATTATCTAGTGTCTATGTGGTATGTCTTACTCATGAGAAATTCAAATTCTATATGGTCCATTAAGTATCTCTTGTTGGTTTTAATTTGCCACTTGTTAATATTGTTCGTTTATCACATTATGGGGGAGTAATATGCTATGTGCATATTACAAACCTAGAAAATGTGTACATTTGAGGTGTTGCCACTTAGTGTTGATATTGTAAATTATCCTGTTCCTAGGTGGCATGTTAGCTCTACAAGTGTCATTTGCTTGCGTTGTATGGGTAAAGATGATCTTGGATATTTTTGTGATCTACCAATGAGCATCATTTCAAAAAAAAAAAAACTTCTTGTCCTTGACAATTGGTATTCCCATCATATGATTGGAATTGATAATCATCTTTACATTGGATTTTGTGTTTCGTTTGTCTTTCTTGCCTCTTATGAATCTATTTTTAACATGACTAGTGTGGTTATGGATATAGAGAAAGTGATGATCCCATCGTGTGCGTTTTGTATTCAAATGCAAATTCTATATAATGCACGTCCCTTGGGGGAGCTATCCTATTCTCTTTAAAAACACTCTCTTTATTCACCCATCATAAAATCATTTGATCCCCATCAAGTGTGTGTTGATGGGAGGCAAGTCTTGCTCTTTATGATGCTTTGTGCCATCATGAAAATTTGTAGAGGGCTTTGTTTGTTGGAACCTAGCTCTCTCTTAGAAACTAGATACCTCGTGTTTGTTTTCCTTCAATTGGCAATGGATATCTCATTCCTTGATGTATCTTTTAATTGATATCTTTCAAGTGATAGTTCTTTTGTTTTAGGATCTTATTGTCACTTGATATCTTGTCTTTTGATGACTTATCAACTCTGTGTTGAGTTGATTCTTGAGAGTCTTGAGCATGCATATCTAGCTACTATATACAACTTCTTTTGCTTGCTTTCCTCCTTTGACCCAATATATAAGGGAAACTCCACCCTGTCATAAATTGGCTAAAGTGTGCATGAAATTCAAATTCATATCTATATGCACATATGTGTGTGGAGTTTGTCCTATGTATTGCTGGTTTTCTAACTCTTTGGTCCCAATGAGTTTGGGCACCATTTTGTTTGTTTTGTTGTTCCAGGAACAACTGGAGATGCA
Organism: Hordeum vulgare subsp. vulgare; assembly: GCF_904849725.1. Taxonomy (NCBI): domain Eukaryota; kingdom Viridiplantae; phylum Streptophyta; class Magnoliopsida; order Poales; family Poaceae; genus Hordeum; species Hordeum vulgare. Next base: position 524,065,769 of record NC_058523.1, read on the forward strand.
TTGGATGCTCGGCTCACCTATAAGGAAGATGTTGAGACCATGTGATTATTGGAGCCAAGTTAGGATGATCAAATAACAACTATCTACTACATCAATCCAATGTTGTCTCGGTAACAAGTATCCACTTCATGCATTCTTTTCTTGCAAAGGACCCAACCTGTCTTTTCTTTTCCAGGTTGCATCATGGCATGAATCTCTTTATTTGTTCTCGTAGTACTTGTTTGCTTTCTCAAAGCATCCGAACGATGATGTCTTACTGCTAGTTGGGATGTCTTTGATGTTCGTATGTTGGAAGTTCATATTATACAATAAGAAAATATTAGGCCATGTGCTATGCTTCCAAGCAAAAGATCTCATTGATATATTTATGACTTCCCTTTTTGGATATCTAGTGTTCTTCCTTCTTGTAACCATTTCGTGTGTACATCCTTCTTTGTGGATATATATATCATCATGATTGTCTTCTACTTAGAATCTTGGTCACATGAGAGAAGTTACATCTCTAATTGATATCCTCTTTTCTTTCACGTCCACCGCTGCATTTCCTTTTTCGGTTTTGGTGGCAACGTGAAAGGATTTGTTTTGAGTGCATATCTTATTTTCCTACATCTTTGGTGCACTCTTTGGCCGTGAAGATTATTTTTCCTCATGCTTGTCTTGATGAGGGTTTTGCCATTTTCAATTAGTATCCCTCCTCTTGACAAGATTCTTACTTACTATCTTCAGAATGGCTTGTCACAAGCGTTGGTTCTTATTTTGTTTATTAGTAAGCTTGTGAACCCATTTTCTAGTATGTGTGTGTGGGAATGATATGTCTTGCACTTTGTATCTCATATTCATCAAGACTATGTTGATGAGCAATGCTCATCCTTATCTTAAGTCTTCTCAAGTGCTTTGCCATGACTCACACACATTACTTTGGTTGAGCTTATTCTTAAGTTGCTTCCTTTACATGTTGCTCAACCATTAGTTTTGTGCAATTGATATGCCTATTGTCTCATCTATGTTCTTGCACTCGTTGTGTGTGTGTCTATTAATTCTGGGGGAGCAACGATCCTATTTTGTGCACCTGTGTCAAATACAAAAATCTCATATTAGTGCACAAATCATGGGGAGCTTCTCTAGTTTTTGATAAAGCACTATGTTGCCTCTATCATAATATCTTTTATTCATGTGGTTCGAAGGACCATATGATTGTTTGTTCCATCTGGAATTCTTTGATTGCTTGCCTCCATCTTTGTATGTCTTTGTGGCATACGATCCTTTTATTTGCAATCTTTGGGTCCTCAATATAGTTTGTTTTCCTCCAACTACTTATCATTGTATTTGTGTATTTTTCTGCACTCATTTGCTGAGAAGTACACACTTTTTGGAGGACCACCTACTATTTTGGCTTTCTAAACTTGTCGTCCATTTTGGCAATCGATGCCAATGGGGGAGAAGTTTAGAGAGTTTACTTTGGATATGTTTAGAGGATTTTGCTTTTATTGCGTAAGCATTTACATCTTGCACACATGCATTATTACCTCGTATGTGTGCGCTTGGTTATGCTTATCTCCTTATATAAACTCTCTTGAAGTGGTTGTCTTCAATTACCAAAATGGGGGAGATTGTTAGAGCATATATCCCCATATGTGGTTTTGGTAATTGATGACAACTCCTATGGACTAATGGTTGCTTTAAGTTATATTTATAGGACTTGTCCATAGACACTTCTTGAAGTCCATCTGTTGGGTTCAAGGAGTTTATATGATGACCAAGATGTTATTCAAGGTATTATCCAAAGAATGGTCATAGAAACACTAGGTTGATCAAGATCTCAGACAAAGAGTAAATCAAGATGATCAACACACAAAGCGTACAAGATGTACCGAGAGGGATCAAGTGATCCCATGGTATGGTAAGCATTGTCCATTACGTGTTTGTGTACTAACCCATGGTCTTTGTGAGACTCCTATGTGGGGGTTAGGTGTGTTTCCATTGGGCTTGCGTCAAAAGGAAGATCTCATACAACCCATGAAGGATGACGTCAAGTGGTGATCGTCATCAAGATTGTGGTGTGCAAGTTCAAGCGGATCATCACGAATATATCATTGAAACTATTGTCAATGATCATGTGCTGACAAGGACAACCTCATGTGCTAACAAGGACAAGATCAAGATAAGCATTCCTGAGCACTACATGCTTGATTCTTGTGGATGTTCACATGGTGGACATGACAAGATCAAGATAAGCATTCTTGAGAACTTCATGCTTGATTCTTGTGGATGTTCACATGGTGGACAAATGAAGATGAATACATAAGCTAGGCTTTTCGCATTGTGTATGGGAAAGCTACTTGAAGACTTCATCATGTCTTGCTTTCAACTTGAGCCAAGAAGGAACAACAACATCAAGCTCAGGTGAAAGGGCTAACTCAAAGGTATCCGTTCCTTTGACGTTAGTGGTGCGGAGTGATGATCAGCGAATAAAAGTATACACTCAAGTATGGATCATCAGTACTCTTTTATGATTCTTGAGTCCTTAGGGATCCCGCACTATTAAGAGGGGATCACAGGTTTTGCGATGAACTTGCTCAAACTACATCATCACTTTCTGCTCAGACCACATCTCCACTGCTTTGTTGTTATCTGTAAACAAAACCAGTGCCTCGGACATCCGGCTTCCTCCGGACGTCCGAGGGCCGAACGACCGACTACCTCGGAAATCCGGAATCCTATACCAGAGAAATCAGAGCCATTTAACTCGGACTTCCGGCTCCCTCCGGACGTCCGAGGCCCGGATGTCCGGCCAAGTCCCGGAAATCCGGAAGCCTGCACCAGTAGAAGTTGAGTTCTATATCTCGGTAATCCGACTCCCTCCGGACGCCCGAGGGCCGGACGTCCGGCCAGGCTCCGGAAATCCGGAGGTCAACACCAGTAGAATGTGTGCACTATATCTCGGAAATCCGGCTTCCTCCGGATGCCCGACCACCGGATGTCCGACACTCATCGGAAATCCGGAAGCCACCACCGGTAGAACTTGTGCTGTATAACACGGACTTCCGGGCCACTCTGTACGTCCGTATACTGATGAATTCAAATATGTTCAGGCACACCTACAGGCCTCGGACGACCGACCCCTGTCGGACGTCCGGTCGCTGTTTAATTCAAAATAGTTTCAGTCGTATCTACAGGCCCCGGACGACCGACCCCTGTCGGACGTCCGACCCCTCGCGGTCGCCCGGACTTCCGACAACTTTCGGACGTCCGGACCCTGTGTGACTTAAAGTGTCCCCAACGGCTCTTTTTCTCTCCACTCTATAAATACCCCCCTCCCACTTCGTGAGAGGGTTGTCTAACACAACCTTATCCTCACAAGAACACATTTCCACCTCACACACATTTGCTCACTCCAAATCTTAGATCCCAAGAGCATTTGTGAGCCCCTTTGAGAGTTGTTCCAATCAAAAGATAGATCTTCTCCCTCTCCTTCTCTCAACCCAAGCTATTTGTGATTTGAGCAAGTTTTGAGCATTCCCCGTGATCTTGTTACTCTTGGAGGTTGGAGACTCCTAGGCGGTAGGAGTTCTCCAGAGAGGAATCAATCCGTGTGATTTCCCCCGGAAAAGTTTGTGAGGGTCCTCAAAGGCTTACTACTAGTGGTTGAGAAAAGCCTTCGTGGTGTTATCTCAAAGGGAGAATAGGGTGAGCCTTCGTGGCGTTGGTGTGCCTTCGTGGTAACATCCACCTCTCTAACGGTGACTAGCTTCCCTCCAAGGAAGTGAACATCGGGATACATCTTCGTCTCAGTGACCTTGGTTATCCTTAACCCTAACTCCTTACTTGTGCTCTACTTGTGTTATTTGAGCATACATACATTGCATATTGCTTGTGCTCATTATATTGTGTTGGCCATTTCTTGTACAAGATTAATCATTCAAGCATACCCTCTATATCTACAGGTTCATACTTGCATCCCTTGATACATCGTGTTGATATAGTGTGATCTAGTATCTTGTGTTGTTCACCTACTTGTCGTGTGATATAGCTCAATTAAGTTTGTGTAACTTACTTGTGCTTGTTAGTTACTGTATTGTGTCCATCTTGGTAGATCGTGTTGTTGATACACGTTGCAGTGCCTAGTGCATTTAAGATTTGTGCTTGACAAGTACCCTCTTAGTTTATTTCCGCATTAGGTTCAAGCCGAATCTGAAGAAGTTTTTAAATAGCCTATTCACCCCCCTCTAGGCGTCATCGAGGTCTTTTCAACTGAGCTCACTCCCGGGTGGGTGGGCCCCTCCCGGTGAATACCTAGAACCCATTCGTCACTCCCGGTACACTGTCGGTAATGCCCAAAATCTTTCCGGTGACAAATGAAACCATCCTATATATCAATATTCGTTTCCGGACCATTTCGGAAACCCTCGTGACGTCCGTGATCTCATTCGGGACTCTGAACAACCTTCGTTCACCAACACATATAACTCAACTACACTAAAACGTCATCGAACCTTAAGTGTGCAGACCCTGTGGGTTCGAGAACTATGTAGACATTCCCCGAGACACTCCTCGGTCAATATCCAATAGCGGGACCTCGATGTCCATATTGGATCATACATATCCTATGAAGATCTTATCGGTTGAACCTCCGTGCCAAGGATTCATATAATCCCGTATAACATTCCCTTCGTTCTTCGGTATGTTACTTGCCCGAGATTTGATCGTCGGTATCCCTATACCTATTTCAATCTCGTTACCGGCAAGTCTCTTTACTCGTTCCGTAATACGAGATCCTGTGACTTACACTTGAGTCACATTGCTTGCAAGGCCTGTATGTGATGTTGTATGACCGAGTGGGCCCCGAGATACCTCTCCGTCACACGGAGTGACAAATCCCAGTCTTGATCCATGCTAACTCAACAGACACCTTCGGAGATACGTGTAGAGCACCTTTGTAGTCACCCAGCAACGTTGTGACGTTTGATACACACAAGGTATTCCTCCAGTGTCAGTGAGTTACATGATCTCATGGTCATCGGAATGAACACTTGACACACAGAAAACAATAGCAACAAAATGACACGATCATATGCTACGTTTATAGTTTGGGTCTTGTCCATCACATAATTCTCCTAATGATGTGATCCCGTTATCAAGTGACAACACTTGTCTATGGTTAGGAAACCTTAACCATCTTTTGATCAACGAGCTAGTCAACTAGAGGCTCACTAGGGACAATGTGTTTCTGTGTATCCACACATGTATTTGAGTTTCCAATCAATACAATTCTAGCATGGATAATAAACGATTATTATGAACAAGGAAATATAATAATAAATATCTTATTATTGCCTCTAGGGCATATTTCCAACAAAAATAGGATCGTTTCTCTCCCAAAATTAATAAAAACACACAACTAGTGCAAGCAAGTAGATAAGACACTAAGAACATCACTTGCACAAGACAAATGGTTGAGCAATCATTAAAAATAGACAACTTGAGAATAGTGTTGGGTAACGTAGCAATTTCAAAAATTTCCTACGCCATACAAGGATCTATCTATGGAGAAACCAGCAACGAGCAAAGGGGAAGAGCATCTTCATACCTTTGAAGATCGCTAAGCGGAAGCGTTACTATGAACGCGGTTGATGGAGTCGTACTCGCAGCGATTCAGGTCGCTGTGGATTCCGATCTATGTGCCAAATCACGGCACCTCCACGTTCAACACACGTGCAGCCCGGTGATGTCTCCAACACCTTGAACCAGCAAGGAGGAAGGATAGGTTGAGGGAGAGAGCTCCGACGACACGACAGCGTGGTGGAGCTATGTGGTTCTCCGACAGGGCTTCGCCAAGCGCTGCGGAGGACGAGGAAGAGGAGGAGTAGGGGTGGGCCATGGAGAGATAATTGTGTGTCTCCAAAAGGCTAAAACCCTCCACTATATATAGAAGGAGGGGGAGGGAGGCTTCCTTGGCCCCTCCTCCAAGGAGGAGGATCTTCGGCCGAACCTAGGGAGGTGTCCACCTCCCACAAGGGAGGTGGACTACCTTGGTAGGACTCTTTCTCCTTTCCTTTTAAGCTTCCCTTGCCTTATCTCTTTATCCCTATGCGCATGGGCCATTAGGGAAGGTCTTGGCCAGCCCAATAAGGGTTGTCCCACTTCCTCTAACAGCCCAAACAATTCTTTGGTCCTCACCCCCTCCCGGGGTTCCTCCGGCACCCTCCCGGCACTCCCGGTACATTACCGATGAGCCCGAAAACTTTCCGGTGACCAAAATAGGAGTTCCTATATATCAATCTTTACCTCCAGACCATTCCGGAGCTCCTCCTGAGGTCCGGGATCTCATCCGGGACTCCGAACAACCTTCGGTAACCACTTACACTATTTCCGTATAAGCCTAGCGTCATCGAACCTTAAGTGTGTAGACCCTACGGGTTCGGGAAGCATGCACACATGACCGAGACACCTCTGCGGCCAATAACCAACAGCGGGGTCTGGATATCCATGATGGCTCCCACATGTTCCTCGATGATCTCATCAGATGAACTACGATTTCAAGGATTCAATCAATCCCGTATACAATTCTCTTTGTCTACCAGTATATAACTTGCCCGAGATTCGATCGTCGATATCCCCATACCTTGTTCAATCTCGTTACCGACAAGTCTCTTTACTCGTTCCGTATCACATCATCCCGTGACTAACTCCTTAGTCACATTGAGCTCATTATGATGATGTTCTACCGAGTGGGCCCCGAGATACCTTTCCATCATACGGAGTGACAAATCCCAGTCTCGATTCGTGCCAACCCAACAAACACTTTCGGAGATACCCGTAGTACACCATTATAGCCACCCAGTTACGTTGTGACGTTTGATGCACCCAAAGCATTCCTACGGTATCCAGGAGTTGCACAATCTCATGGTCTAAGGAAATGATACTTGACATTAGAAAAGCTTTAGCAGACGAACAACACGATCTAGTGCTATGCTTAGGATTGGGTCTTGTCCATCACATCATTCTCCTAATGATGCGATATCGTTATCAATGAGATCCAATGTCCATGATCAGGAAACCATGATCATCTATTGATCAACGAGCTAGCCAACTAGAGGCTCACTAGGGACACATTGTGATCTATATATTCACTCATGTATTACTGTTTCTGGTTAATACAATTATAGCATGAATAATAGAAAATTATCATGAACAAGGAAATGTAATAATAACCCTTTTAATATTGCCTCTAGGGCATATTTCCAACAAATAGGCTCGACCAAAATGATGTGTGAGTCATGGCAGAGCACTTGAGAAGACCATGATAGGGATGAGCATTACACATCACTATAGTCCTTATGAAAAGAGAAACAAAGTGCAACACATATCCTTCCCACACACACACACACACACACACACTAGAAAATGGGTTCACAAGCCTACTAATAAATAAATTAATAACCAATGCTTGTGACAACCCATGGTGAAGATAGGAAATAATAATTGTCAACAGAACGTTTACCAATCGAAATGGCAAAACCCTCGTCAAGACAAGCATGAGGAAAAATAATCTTCACCACCAAGGAGTGCATCAATATGCAAGGATATAAGATCCGCACTCAAGACACATCCTTTCACGAAAGCACCAAAAACTGAAAAAGTAAATTCAACAGTGGATGTGAAAGAAAAGAGAATATCAATTAGAGATGTAACTTCTCTCATGTGTAAAAGATTCTAGGTAGAAGACAATCATGATGATATATATCCACAAAGAAGGATGTACACACGAAATGGTTACAAGATGGAATAAACAAGATATCCAAAAGGAAGTCATAAATATACCAATAAGATCTTTGCTTGAAAGCATAGCACATGGCCTAATATTTTCTTATTGTACAATATGAACTTCCAACTTATGAACATCAAAGACATCCCAACTAGCAATAAGACATTATCGTTCGGATGCTTTGAGAAAGGAAACAAGTACCACAAGAACGAATCAAGAAATTCATGCCATGATGCAACCTACGAAAGGTTGAATGCAAGAAATGTATGCATAAAGTAGATACTTGTTACCGGGATAACATTGGATTGATGTAGTAGATAATGGTTCATAGATCATCCTAGCGTGGCTCCAATAAGTCCATGGTGTCAACACCTTCCTTGTAGGTGAGTCGAGCATCCAATGCATCTCCAATTGTTTCTAGAACAACAACACAACCAAAATGGTGCCCAAACTCATTGGGACCAAGAGTTAGATAACAAACAATACATAGGACAAACTCCACATAAATATGTGCATATAGGTATGAATTTGAATTTCATGCACAACATATAGTACCTGCAACTACATATAGTAAATATGCATGATCAAGGCTTTCAAGAATCAAATCAACACATCGTTGATAAGACACCAACACACAAGGTATCAAGTGATAATAAGATACCAAACGAAAAACTATCACTTGAAGGATTGTCACGCCCAAAATGCGACCCTATCCTCAATTTGACACGAAGGCCTCGTCAGGGATAGAAGCGCATCTCGTCGTGTCGCAAGAATGGATATCGTTACAAGTACATGTACTGAAAAGAAAGATATATATATAGAGTTGGCTTACACTCGCCACAAGCTACATCAGAGTCACATCAGTACATTACATAATCATCAAGAGTAAGAGCAGGGTCCGACTACGGACGAAAACAAACGACAAAAGAAGAACGACGTCCATCCTTGCTATCCCAGGCTGCCGTCCTGGAACCCATCCTAGATCGGTGAAGAAGAAGAAGAAGAACCAACTCCAAATGAACAATCAACGCGCTCGCGTTAAGTAACCTTTACCTGTACCTGCAACTGGTGTTGTAGTAATCTGTGAGCCACAGGGGACTCAGCAATCTCATTTCCAAAGGTATCAAGACTAGCAAAGCTTAATGGGTGAGGCATGGTTAAGTGGTGAGGTTGCAGCAGCGGCTAAGCATATATATGGTGGCTAACTTACGAGTACAAGAAATAAGAGGGGGATGACCTACGCATAACGGACGTGAACTACTGTTGATCAAATGGATGATCCTGAACACCTACCTACGTCAGACATAACCCCACCGTGTCCTCGATCGGAGAAGGAACTCACGAAAGATACAGTCACGGTTACGCACACAGTTGGCAAGTTTTAATTAAGTTAACTTCAAGTTATCTAGAACCAGTGTTAAACAAAGTTTCCACCTTGCCACATAACCGCGGGCACAGCTTTCCGAAAAGATTTAACCCTGCAGGGGTGCTCCAACTTGTCCATCACAAATTACCACAAGCCGCATAGAAATCCTCCATCACGAAGCTCGCGATCTTGTCGGATTCCCTAGTGGAAAACCTCAACTCTGAGAATACCCAAAGCATCACCGGAATCCCGATGCATAAGATATCTCGTCAAAGGTAAAACTAATCCAGCAAGGCCGCCCGACGTGTCGACGATCCCGATAGGAGTCGCGTACCTCGTTCTCAGGACACGACGGATGGGTCACACTAGGAGAAACCAAACCTCGGGTTGCCCCGCGGTGGCCTCGTAGTCTGCCAATTTGGACCAACACTCATGAGGAGCACTGGCCCGGGGGTTGATTAAATTTCCTCAGGTTAATTACTCCCTATGCAATTCATTAGTTGTTAGGCAATTGTAGTACCAAAGTTGGGCCTTGCCAGACCAACTTTAATCTAAAACGAATTATCAAGGGGGTCCCCATAACAACCCCGATCGTGTTAGGAGCGCTCAATTATGGAACATAACACCGGTAGACGAAACTAAGGTGGAACAAAACACCAGGCTAGAAAGGCCGAGCCTTCCACCTTTTACCAAGTATATAGGTGCATTAAATTAAATAGCATTTAAATATGGTGATATAACAAGGAACCCATGTTTTTCACATGGAAGCATTTGCACCTGCAACTAGCAACGCTAACAACGGGGTTAAGCAAGCAGTAACATAGCCAAACAGTGGTTTGCTAGGTCGAACAGGTTTAGGGTTATCATGGCATTGTTGAGAGGTTGATATTTAACATGTGGTAGGCAACGAGACATAATCGATAGAAACGATAAAACTAGCAGGGCAATGATAGTAATGGTATCTGGGGAAATGGTCATCTTGCCTGAGATCCTGCTTGGAAGAAGAATGACTCCATGAAGCAGACGAACTGACGTAGTCGAACGGGTCCTCACATCCGACACGCTTGCGGAACTCTATCGAGACGAAGCAAACCGGAAACACAAATTAACACACGGAATTCACCACACGATGCACAACACAAATGATGCATGAGCAGCTGAATACATGCAAGACACGGCATGACAATTCACACAATCAAACACTACACATTAAGAGAAGGTCAATATGCAACGAGTTGCATATTGACGAAACTCCACGTTAATTTATTTAGTTCTATCCCGATTAAAGACACGGCAATATTAAACGTGATTAAACATGACAAGAGGTGAAGTGCAATTAATCTACCTATCTAGGCATTTTAAATGAGGTCGGAAATGACATATAGCATCTCCGAACGACCTCACATGTTAATTTACAATTCTGTCCAGATCTGAACTAACACATTTAAATAGTTGTTAAACAGCAAAACAAATAGGTTCACGGGATTCTACGTCAAGACAAGCAATCTACACATAGAGATCATCTCCAACGGAGCTACGGTTCAAAAGATACAAGCTTCGCAAGATACGGTGGCATGAATGCAATATATGGGCAACGGCGGCTACGAGCACTTCAAAACATACAAACAACAAGAGAAAATGAAACTACACGAGATTCTAAGCAAGTTTCATATAGGACACGATCAAATCGGAGCTACAGTTCAAAAACTACGAGCAAAACAAGAAATCACTACAATCTGCCAAAATCAGTCACATAGCATTTTCTACGCCCCACAACTACGGCTACACAACTCCGATATGCTCAAGCAAGGCATGGCACGGAAGAGGGCAAGAAGCACTACTACAAACAACTAACAACAACTAGCATGGCATCATGGATCACTAGGGAAAGAAGACACAAAATGGCATCTCACACACTATTTCAGACTTAGTGAAAATTACACCTCATGAAAGTGCAGTTTTCGATCTGAAGCAATATTGACAGCAGAAAAATCCTAAGCTACAGGTCTCCAAATGGCATGAAAATTTACAGCATGCTAGAGAAACACAAGGGGTACAACTAACTCCATTGGACCAACCTCAAAAGAGCTACACATCACAAGATACAAGCAAGACAAGACAGCAACAAAATATAACAGATTCCAGACTTAGAAATATTTCAGCTCCTCTAAAACAGCACTATTTCTAGCAACTTGACAGCAAGCAAACCACACCTAAACATGCATTTCTATTGCAACCAAAAATACCAGGGGCTAGACAAAACATCCAAGAACAACTTCCTAGTTGACAACTCCGTCAAACGAAGCACGGAATAAATCCTACGAAATAAACAAAAGGGCATCACGGCAAAATATCGGGCGAACTAACTTGCTCAAAAGCTAAAACTAATTGCACAGAAAAATCCATGGGATTTTTCTACCCCGGAAACATATAAAATATGTGGGGTTTGCAACACAAAATAATGCCGCACATAAATGCGAGAAAAAATAACCTATACGCGGGAAAATAAATTACCGGCAAATCCCTACACGTAAAAATACAATTGACCGCTCTAAAATACATGCAAAAATGATTCCTAAAACATGGACATTTAATCTACGGTATACAGGCAGTCCGGACACGCACGAGAAATTATACGGGTCGGAAACGTAATAGGACAGCACGTGTTTCTAGGCATGCGGCACGCTAAACGATGTCAAACAATTATGCAAGTTGGATAATCTTATTCTACGCGAAATTCTACGCCAAAACCATATAAAATACGCCTCGATCCGACTTACAAAATAAAATCTACGGGCATACTAAAATCGTCTATATAATCTGGAATTTAATTAATTGCGAAAATCCCTAAAAATAATAACCTACCGGGCCTATCTGCTATCGGGCCGAAACTAGGGCGCATCATAACTAAAATGCAACTGGGCGAGGAAAAGGAGGGCAGGGAGGAGGATCTCACCTCGGGCCGGCTCGAACTAGGCCTGGGGCTGCTGCTGCCTCGGCCTGGAGGAGCTGCGAGCTGGGCCGGCTCGGGGCCCAGGCAGCTGGCGCGGAGCGGCCCACGCGAGGGGGAGGCGAGCGTGCGCCTCGTCGCGTCTTCCTCCCTGCACGAACCATGGCGGCGCGGCAGAGAGTCGCCGGAGGAGCTCCAGGCAGCTGCGAGGGGAACCGGCGGGGAACGCAGGCGCGGGACGGATCCGGCCACCGGGGCTCCGTTCCCGGTGGTGGCGGCTCGAGGCGGCGCTCGGGCAGGGAGATCGGCGGCGGCATAACCTCGGTTGGGCGAGGTAGTTCGCGGCGGCCGGCGAACCCTTGGGCAGCGGACGGGGGCTTGAAGGGCGGCGGCTGGCGGGCAGGGAGAGGCGGCGGCAGCCACCGGCGGGCGCGGAGGCGGGGCACGGGAGCTCGGGATTAGAGGAGGCGCAGGAACACGGGCACAGGAGGCGGCTGCCATGGGAGGGAGCTCGGGCAGGAGGAGGGAGGCGCCCTAGGCCGTTGGATCCGAGATCCGACGGTCCAGACCGGGTGAGCTAGGCTGGATCAGATCTGGGGAAGAGAGATGGTTTCTAGGGTTTCGGGAATTGCACGCTTTTCGAGGCAGGGTTAGGGGAGACCTAAAATGGAAGGGAAGGTGTGTTTAAATAAGAAAGGGGGGCCTAGGTTAACCGGAATTCCGTTCCGGATCCAACCGCGGGGTCGGATTCGACTAATTCCGAACGCGGGAAAACGGTTACGAGGCCGTGTAGAGTGGATATCCGGAGACGAGAGGGAGAACGGGCGGCGCGGCAACGAATTTTAAAACACCGACAGACGTCCGACGGTAGACCGAATACAGTGCCGGTACGGTCGACCGTTCGGGTACCAGACGAACTCCGATCGCGACGAAATTCGACACGCGGCCTAGCTATATCTAATTATGACCGCATGCCAAGTTTCACCCCGATCAGAGAAAGTTTTTCACACACTTTTTAAACAAGGTTTCGACGATGCCGCGGGCGCGTGCGATTGCGGTCGGGCTCAGAACGGACAACGACGAGAACCGGCAACTAACAACGGATGCAATTTTGAAAACGGGCGGCAACGGAGATGCCGATGCAATGCAGATGATGTGCATGATGCAATGATGATGCGACAAATAAAAATAGACACACGACGAAAACGGAAAGAAGGGGGAATCTTCTAGAACATCGGCATCGGGCTGTCACAAGGATATCAATTAAAAGATACATCAAGGAATGAGATATCCACAGACACGTGCCAGACAAAAGGAAACAAGATACCAATTGAAGGAAAAAAAACACGAGGTATGTAGTTTCCAAATGAGAGCTAGGTTCCAAACAAACCAAACCCTCGAAAATTTTACATGATGGTACAAAGCATCATAAAGAGGAAGACTTGCCTCCCATCAACACACTCTTGATGGGGATCAAAAGATTTTATGATAAACGCATAAAGCGAGTGTTCTAAAGAAAATAGGATAGCTCCCCCAAGATTTGTGCATTATATAGAACTTGCGTTTGAATACAAAATGCACAAGATGGTGTCATCACTTTCTCTATATCTGTAGAAACACTAGACATGTTCAAACCAATCAACAAGAGGCAAGGAAAACAAACGATACATAATATCCAATGTAAAGATGATTAGCAATTTCTACCACATGAAGGGAATACCAATTATCAAAGGACACGAAGTGTTTGGAAATAATTCTCATTGTTAGATTACAAATATATCCAACATCATCTTTACACCAAAAACACAAGCAAATGACACTTGTAGAGCTAACATGCCACCTATGAACAAGACAATTTACAATATCAACACTAAATGGCAATTCCTCAAATGTACACATTTTCTAGGCTTGTAATATGCACATAGCGTATTACTCCCCCATAATGTGATAACCCAACAATATTAACAAGTGGAAAATTCAAACCAACAATAGATAATTAATGGACCATATATAATTTGAATTTCTCATGAGTAAGACATACCACATAGAAACTAGATAATCTTGAAATATCAATACTAAGTGGTATTACTCATGTATACACATTTATAGGATTGTGAAGTGCGCAAAGCACATCACTCCCCCACAATGGGATAATCCATTAATCTCTCACAAGAGCCAACAAAGATACAAACAAGATGCAGAAAAGGCTCAATACAAGACTCATATGTACATGATGTGCAAACCAATATATACATACTCGATTACTCAAGATAAGCAAATTAGAATCACAACATATAAAAGCACATGCAAGGTACAAAACCACAACATGCAAAGGGGCAAGTAACTAGCAATGTAAAAAATTTAAGTACAAGTTACCTTAAGGAGGCACATTGGGTACAAAACTACTTTGAGTACTAATACGTCTCAAACGTATCTATAATTTTTGATGGTTTCATGTTGTTATCTTGTCAACTTTGGATGTTTTATATACCTTTTATATCTTTTTTTGGGACTAACTTATTAATTCAGTGCCAAGTGTCAGTTCCTGTTTTTCTGTGTTTTTGACTCTTTTCAGATCTGATTTTGGAACGGAGTCCAAACGGAATAAAATCCCTGAAATAATTTTTTCCAGAACAGAAGAAGATCGGGGGACTTGAGGGCCAAGGCAGGGGGCTCACAGGGAGCCCACAAGCCCTGTTGCCGCGGCCAGGGGGCCCCGCGGCAACCAGGCTTGTGGCCTCCGTGGCGCTCCCCTGCCCTATCTCTTTGGCCTATAAATTCCTTAAAACCCCAGAAAAAATCAGGGCATCCACGAAAACACTTTTCCGCCGCCGCAAGCTTCCGTTTCCGCGAGATCTCATCTGGAGACCCTTCCCGGTGCCCTGCTGGAGGGGACTTTGGAGTTGGAGGGCTTCTACATCAACATCATCGCCTCTCCAATGACTCGTGAGTAGTCCACTTCAGACCTACGGGTCCGTAGTTAGTAGCTAGATGGCTTATTCTATCTCTTGGATCTTCAATACAAAGTTCTCCATGATCTTCATGGAGATCTATCTGATGTAATCCTCTTTGGCGGTGTGTTTGTCGAGATCCGATGAATTGTGGATTTGTGATCAGATTATCTATGAATTATATTTGAGTCTTTGTTGATTTCTTATATGCATGATTTGATATCCTTGTAAGTCTCTCTGAGTCTTGGGTTTTGTTTGGCCAACTAGATCTATGATTCTTGCAATGGGAGAAGTGCTTGGTTTTGGGTTCATACCGTGTGGTGACCTTTCCCAGTGACAGAAGGGGCAGCAAGGCACGCATCGTGTTGTTGCCATCAAGGGTAACAAAATGGGCTTTCATCATAGATTTGAGATTGTCCATCTACATCATGTCATCTTGCTTAAGGCGTTACTCTGTTCTTATGAACTTAATGCACTAGATGCATGCTGGATAGCGGTCGATGTGTGGAGTAATAGTAGTAGATGCAGAAAGTATCGGTCTACTTGTTTTGGACGTGATGCCTATAGATATAATCATTGCCTTAGATAACGTCATGACTTTGCACAGTTATATCAATTGCTCGACAGTAATTCGTTCACCCACCGTCTACTTGCTTTCACGAGAGAAGCCTCTAGTAAACACTACGGCGCCCGGGTCTATTCACAACTATCGTCTCCACTTTCACTTTTACTTTGCTTTGTTTACTTTTTGCTTCCAGTTCTCACTTTGCAAACAATCTATAAGGGATTGACAACCCCTTCATAGCGTTGGGTGCAAGCTCTTTGTGTTTGTGCAGGTACTTGTGACTTGACGTGATCCTCCTTACTGGATCGATACCTTGGTTCTCAGACTGAGGGAAATACTTACCGCCGCTGTGCTACAACACCCTTTCCTCTTCAAGGGAACACCAATGCAAGGCTCCAAGGCCGCGGGGAAATCCTTTGCATATTTGCCAAGGAAGTCCCTATAGGCGTAGCCCGTAGCAGCAGGATTCCTGGGGCCGTTCCTAGGGAAGGTCTGTTGTCGCAGTAGCAAGTACCAACAAACTTGGCAAACACATTGCCTACCTTATCCTTACCAAGAGAATATATATTATCAATAATGATCCAGGACGACAAGAGATATCCAAACAACGACTGGAAATCTTAAGAACATGCAGTTATGAAAATGCCAATGATATAGAAATGTGAGACCTCTATGAATGAAGAACCGGCAAAAAATTCCAACATCGAAAACATCATAGAAGATGCATATGGACTCCGTCTTCGATGAACTCGAGATTGTCATGAAGATGACCATAATCTCCAAAACTCACAAAGAGAAACACCAAGCAAGAACCAAGAAATATGATTCAAGGATGCAAATGGTTTGAGATCTCAACGAACGATACGATCAAGCTACTCACTTGAGAGCCCCTATTGACAATATGACAATCTATCCTAAAATAGAAAAACCTATCAAGTGAAAAGCTATACCTTACACCTAGTACTATTGAGCTAGATGACGATGATCTCGGCTTCCTCAAGATGGACCACCTTTCTTGATTGTGTTGGTTTGATGAAGGCTAGTTCATTGCTCCCCATACTCACTATGGGTGAGACACTCTTTAGCACATCTTCACAAGTCGATTGCCACAACATTGGACGACAAGCTTCAAGCATGATATATTCATGATGCTCCATGCTACTTCTCGAGCTTGCGTTGGTTTTTCCCTTGAAGAGGAAAGGGTGATGCAGCAAAGTAGCGATAAGTATTTCCCTCAGTTTGAGAACCAAGGTATCAATCCAGTAGGAGTATCAAGATGAGGCACCAATGTACCTGCGCAAAAACAAACAAACTTGCACCCAATGCTATAAAGGGGTTGTCAATCCCTTCACGATTATTTGCAAGGTGAGATCTGAAGGTGAAAAGTACAACAAAGTAATTTTGTAGATATGAAAATATGATGTGAAGTAGACCCGAGGGCCATAGTGTTCACTAGAGGCTTCTCTCATGATAGAAGTATTATGGTGGGTGAACGAATTACTGTCGAGCAATTGATAGAATCGCGCAAAGTCATGACGATATCTAAGGCAATGATCATACATATAGGCATCACGTCCGAGACAAGTAGACCGATACTTTTTGCATCTACTACTATTACTCCACTCATCGACCGCTATCCAGCATGCATCTAGTGTATTGAGTTCATAACAAACAGAGTAACGCCTTAAGCAAGATGACATGATGTAGAGGGATAGATTCATGCAATATGATATAGACCCCATCTTTTTACCCTTGATGGCAACAACACAATGCGTGCCTCGCTACCCCTTCTGTCACTAGGTGAGGACACCGCACGGTATGAACCCAAAACCAAGCACTTCTCCCATTGCAAGAATTATAGATCAAGTTGGCCAAACAAAACCCACAACTCGAAGAGAATTACAAGGATACGAAATCATGCATATAAGAGATCAGAGGAGACTCAAATAATATTCATAGATAATCTGATCATAAATCCACAATTCATCAGATCTCGACAAACACACCGCAAAAGAAAGTTACATCGGAAAGATCTCCATGAAGATCATGGAGAACTTTGTATTGAAGATCCAAGAGAGATAAGAAGCCATCTAGCTACTAGCTATGGACCCAAAGGCTTGTGGTGAACTACTCACGCATCATCGGAGAGGCAATGGTGTTGATGAAGAAGCCCTCCGTGTCCGAATCCCCCTCCGGCAGGGCACCAGAATGGTCCCCACATGGGATCTTGCGGAGACAGAAGCTTGCAGCGGCGGAAAAGTATTTTCGTGGCTCTCTTCTTTGGTTTCAGGATTTTAGAGAATTTGCTCTTGACAGTAACTAAGTAAATGATCAATGTGAATGAGTAGGGATTGCCATGCAACGGATGCACTAGAGCTATATGTGTGTGAAAGCTCAAAAAGAAAACTAGTGGGTGTGCACCCAACTTGCTTGCTCACGAAGACCTAGGGCAATTTTGAGGAAGCCCATCATTGGAATATACAAGCCAAGTTATATAATGAAAATTCCCACTAGTATATGAAGGTGACAAAACAAGAGACTCTCTATCATGAAGAGCATGGTGCTATTTTGAAGCACAAGTGTGGAAAAATATAGTAGCATTGTCCCTTCTCTCTTTTTCTCTCATCATTTTTTTGTTTGGGCTCTTTGGCCTCTTTTTTTCATTTTTTTGGTTGGCATCTTTGGCCGCTTTTTTTATTTCCTCACATGGGACAATGCTCTAATAATGATGATCATCACACTTTTAGTTAATTACAAATAAATACTTAGAACAATGATGAATCTATAGGAAATGCCTCCGGTAGTGTACCGGGATGTGCAACGATCTAGCTTAGCGATGATGTTGAGACATCTCGCTAGCTATCTTACGATCATGCAATGGCAATATGAAAGTGACGACACATGTCATGAGACGGAACAGTGGGAGTTGTATGACAATATATCTCGGAATGGCTATGAAAATGCCATAATAGGTAGGTATGGTGGCTGTTTTGAGGAAGGTATATGGTGGGTTTGTGCACCGACGAAAGTTGCGTGGCACTAGAGAGGCTAGCATGGTGGAAGGGTGAGAGTGCGTATAATCCATGAACTCACATTAGTCATGAAGAACTCATATACTTATTGCAAAAGTTTTATTAGTAATCGAAACAAAGTGCTAAACGCATACTCCTTTTTTTTGAGTGTAAGACAGTAGGATAAAATCCTACTGCGTGTATATATCAAGCCAAGAGTTACACATGTACAAGATGGGGAGGGGGGAAGTGGGGCAGGGTGGAGTTACATATTATGTGGTGTCAGCTAGGGTGGCTACAATGTTATCTATGTTTTGCACCTTGCTAGTAGGCACACGGTGTCTAAGATTGGAGAAGTCTTTTACAAACCGACGCCGCCAAGCCTCAAGAGATGGGGTTATTTGTTCAAAGCACTTATTATTTCTTGCCTTCCATCTGCTCCAGGCTGCCACCAGAAAAACATCCATGAACATGTCCCTGGGGTGCGCTTCCCTCTGGTGCTGTAGCTTCTCCAGTCTATGTTGTCGTTCTGACCATGTGATGTTGAGCATATTCCAACAGCGTTGGCTAAAGCTGCATTCAAAGAAGAGGTGTTCCAGTGTTTCCTCCGCGTGACGATCGCAGAGCATGCAGTCCAGAGTAGCCCCTATGTTGTAATGTCGCCGTTTGAGCATATTCCTCGTGTTGAGCCTGTCCATCAGCAAAAACCATCCAAATACCTTGATCTTCGGTACACATTTGGTTTTCCATAGCCATCGAAACGCTGGATGCACCGTAGTCTCTTGGAAACAGAAACGTCGATATGCTGCCGTCTCAAAGGTGCTAGCCCCCCAAGAACACACCCAGCCATCTCCCCTAGGGTTTAGCTGTACTTCTCTGATTTCTTGTTGTATCATCCTGAGTTCATCATACGCTTGTTCAGACAGGGGCAGCGAGAAGGCTTCTTGGAGCGAGCTAGTCCCCAGGAAGGTCTGAACCGAGACATCTTCAGTTCTAGCAAAGGAGAAAGCCCGAGGGAATTTTTCTGCATATACGGCATTGTTCCAGTTGTCTTTCCAAAAGAGCGTCGAGAGGCCATTGTTGACATTGACTCTAGTTATCCCTCGGAACACCGGCATAACTTTGGTCAGTTCTTTCCACCAGAAGGAGCCACAACGATCTTAAACGCATACTCCTAGGGGAAGGGTTGGTAGGTGTTTAACCATCGCGCGATCCCGACTGCCACACAAAGGATAACAATCAATAAATCAATTATGCCCCGACTTCAAACATAGCGGTTCACCATACGTGCATGCTACGAGAATCACTAACTTCAACACAAGTATTTCTAGATTCACAACACCCTACTAACATAACACTAATATTACCATATCCATATTTCAAAACTAATTGTGAGGAATCAGACTTCTCTTACTAATCAATGCACTTGAATATGGAAGTTTTTATTATATCCTCTTTGGATGCCTATCATATTTAGGACTAATTTCATAGCACACGCCAATTACCAAGTTACTTAGAGAGAGCATTCTCAAAAGGATATAAGTGAAGATCGAGAGTTTTTATTTCTTCAAAATATGACACCGCCGTGCTCTAAAAAGATTTAAGTGAAGCACTAGAGCAAAATTATCTAGCTCAAAAGATATAAGTGAAGCACATGCGAGCTAAATTGCCTAACTCAAAAGATATAAGTGAAGCTCATTGAGTATTCTAGCAAATTCACGATAAGTGCATGTCTCTCTCAAAAAGGTGTGTGATACGTCCATTTTGCATCATGCTTTCATGTTGATATTTATCGCTTTTTGGGCTGTTATTACACTTCACGGTACAATACTTATGCCTTTTCTCTCTTATTTTGCAAGGTTTACATGAAGAGGGAGAATGCCGGCAGCTAGAATTCTGGCCTGAAAAAGGAGCAAGTTTGAGATACCTATTCTGCGCAACTCCAAAAGCCGTGGAAATCAACGAGGATTTTTTTTGGGATTTATAAAAAATACTGGGCCGAAGAAGTACCAGAGGGGCGCGAGCAGGAGGCCACAAGCCTACTAGGCGCGGCCCCCCTGGTCGCACCTAGGAGGCTTGTGGGCTCTCACTTGGCCCTCTGGCTCCCCTCTTTTGCTACAAGAAGGGTTTCGTCCCGAAAAAATCAGGAGGAGGCTTTCGGAGGATTCGCCACCGCCACGAGGCGGACCTTGAGCAGAACCAATCTAGAGCTCCGGCAGGACGATCCTGCCGGGGAAACTTCCCTCCCGGAGGGGGAATCATCGCCATCGTCATCACCAACACTCCTCTCGTCGGACGGGACTCATCACCATCAACATCTTCATTAGCACCATCTCATCTCCAAACCCTAGTTCATCACTTGTAACCAATCTCCGTCTCGCGACTCTGATTGGTACTTGTAAGGTTGCTAGTAGTGTTAATTACTCTTTGTAGTTGATGCTATTTGGATTACTAGGTGGAAGAGTTTATGTTCAGATCTTTGATGCTACTCATTACCTCTCTGGTCATGATTATGATTATGCTTTGTGAGTAGTTACTTTCGTTCCTGAGGACATGGGATAAGTCATGCTATAAGTAGTCATGTGAATTTGGTATTCGTTCGATAGTTTGGTGTGTTGTATGTTGTTTTTCCTCTAGTGGTGTTATGTCAACGTCGACTACATAACACTTCACCATTATTTAGGCCTAGAGGAAGGCATTGGGAAGTAGTAAGTAGATGATGGGTTGCTAGAGTGACAGAAGCTTAAACCCTAGTTTATGCGTTGCTTCGCAAGGGGCTGATTTGGATCCACTAGTTTAATGCTATGGTTAGACTTTGTCTTAATTCTTCTTTCGTAGTTGTGGATGCTTGCGAGAGGGGTTAATAATAAGCGGGATGCTTGTCCAAGTAAGGGCAGTACCCAAGCGCCGGTCCACCCACATATCAAACTATCAAAGTAGCGAACACGAATCATATGAACATGATGAAAACTAGCTTGACAAAATTTCCCATGTGTCCTCGGGAGCGCTTTACCTCCTATAAGACTTTGTCCAAGCTTGTCCCTTGCTACAAAAGGGATTGGGACACTTTGCTGCACCATGGTTACTTTTGTTACTTGCTACTTGCTGCGAATCATCTTGCCACACAACTACTTGTTACCGATAATTTCACTGCTTGTAGATATTACCTTGCTGAAAACCACTTGTCAGATCCTTCTGCTCCTCGTTGGGTTCGACACTCTTACTTATCAAAAGGACTATGATAGATCCCCTATACTTGTGGGTCCTCAAGACTCTTTTCTGGCACCGTTGCCAGGGATTGAAGCGCCTTTGGTAAGTGGAAATTGGTAAGGAAACATTCATATAGTGTGCTGAAATTTATTGTCACTTGTTACTATGGAAACTAATACTTTGAGGGGCTTGTTCGGGGTATCTTCACGTCGAACGGAAGCACAAAGAGTTGCTCCTCAACCTGCTGCACCTACTGAAAATATTTGCTATGAATTTCCTTTGGGTATGCTTGAGAAACTGCTGGCTAATCCTTTTACAGGAGATGGAACATCACATCCAGACTTGCATCTAATCTATGTAGATGAAGTTTGTGGTTTATTTAAGCTTGCAGGTTTGCCCGAGGATGAGGTCAAGAAGAAGTTCTTTCCCTTATCTTTGAGGGATAAGGCGTTGACATGGTATAGGCTATGTGATGATACCGGATCATGGAACTACAATCGGTTGAAATTGGAATTTCATAAAAAGTTTTATCCTATGCATCTAGTACATCGTGATCGGAATTATATTTATAATTTTTGGCCTCGTGACAGAGAAAGCATCGCTCAAGCTTGGGGGAGGCTTAAATCAATGTTATATTCATGCCCCAATCCTGAGCTCTCGAGAGAAATCATCATTCAGAACTTCTATGCTCGGCTTTCTCAAGATGATCGCACCATGCTTGACACTTCTTGTACCGGTTCTTTTATGAAGAGAGATATTGACTTCAAATGGAATTTAATGGAGAGAATTAAACGCAACTCTGAAGATTGGGAGCTTGAAGAAGGTATGGAGTGAGGTATGAATTTCAAGTTTGATTGCGTTAAATCCTTTGTTGAACCAAATACTTTTTTGTGATTTTAGCGCTAAGTATGGACTTGACTCTGAGATAGTGATAACCCACAAGTGTAGGGGATCGCAACAGTTTCGAGGGTAGAGTATTCAACCCAAATTTATTGATTCGACTCAAGGGGAAGCAAAAGAATATTCTCAAGTATTAGCAACTGAGTTGTCAATTCAACCACATCTGAAAGATTAGTGTCTGCAAGCAAAGTATCAGTAGCAAAGTGGTATGATAGCAACGGTGCCAGAAACAGGTCTGTTGACGGCAGACTATTCGTAACTTGTTGTATCAATGGCGCCAGTAAAGTGTTGTAGCAAGTAAACTCAGTAGTGACAGCAGTAGCAAGTAACAACAGTAGTGACAGAGTAACAACAGTAGCAATAGAGTAACAGCAACAACAATAACAACAGTAGCAGCAAAGTAACATAGCAAGGACCAGTAGTAAAAGACTCGTAGGCACTGGATCGGTGATGGATGAGTATGCCGGATGTGATTCATCATGTAACAGCTACAACACGGAGAGATAAGTAACTAGCTCCCGTTCGTCAATCTAATGTAGGCATGTATTCCATATGTACTCATACGTGCTTAGGGAAAAGAACTTGCATGACATCTATTGTCCATCCCTCCCGTGGCAGCGGGGTCCTAATGGAAACTACGGGATATTAAGGTTCTCCTTTTAATAAAGAACCGGACCAACGAATTAACACGTGGTGAATACATGAACTCCTCATACTATGGTCATCTCTGGGAGTGGTTCTGGCTATTGTCACTCCGGGGTTGCCGGGTCATAACACATAGTAGGTGACTACAACTTGCAAGATAGGATCTAAAACACACATATATTGGCGACAACATAATAGGTTCAGATCTAAAATCGTGGCACTCGGGCCCTAGTGACAAGCATTAAGCATAGCCAAGTAGTAGCAACATAAATCTAGAACATAGTGGATACTAGGGATCAATCCCCGTCAAAACTAACTCGATTACATGATATATCTCATCCAACTCATCACCGTCCAGCAAGACTACGATGAGATTACTCACGAACGGTGAAGAGCATCATGGAATTGTCGATGGAGGAAGGTTGATGATGACGATGATGACGATTTCCCCTCTCCGGAGCCCGGAACGGACTCCAGATCTGCCCTCCAGATGAAGAACAAGAGGTGGCGGTGCCTCCGTATCGTAAAACGCGATGAATCCTTCTCTATGTTTTTTTTCTCGGGCGAAACGGAATATATAGAGCTGAGATTGAAGGTGGTGGAGCCTCTTGGGCCCCACAAGCCCTCACGGCGCGACCAAGGGGGGTGGCCGCGGCCCATGGGCTTGTGGCCCACTGGCTCACCTCCTCCGGTGGATCTTTGTGCAGGTATTTTTCATTAATTCGAGAAAAATTCTCCGTAAATTTTCAGGTCATTCCGAGAACTTTTATTTCTGCACAAAAACAACACCATGGCAATTCTGCTGAAAACAGCGTTAGTCCGGGTTAGTTCCATTCAAATCATGCAAGTTAGAGTCCAAAACAAGGGCAAACGAGTTTGAAAAAGTAGATACGACAGAGACGTATCAACTCCCCCAAGCTTAAAGCCTTGCTTGTCGTCAAGCAATGCAGTTGACAAACTGAAAGAGACATAAGAAAAACTTTGACGAACTCTGTTTGATCTTGTTGTTGCAACTATGTCTAACTCATAACCAGAATTTCAGCAAGATCACAAACAAACCACAAAAGCACATGACATCTAGGTCTCACGGTAAACTCATATCAATGGCATAATCAGCTAGCGAGCAAATAATAATAAGTTTCAAATGTCAACACTTCAATCAAAACAATCATGAAGCAGTATGAACAGATGGTATCTCGGTAGCTCTTTCTGAGACCGCAAAACATAAATGCAGAGCACCTTCAAAGACCAAGGGCTGACTAAACATTGTAATTCATGGCAAAGAAGATCCAGTCACAGTCATACTCAACACAATTAAAAGCAAATCATAAAAACGACAGAGGTGCTCTCTAATTGGTGCTTTTATAAGAGGAGGATGACTCAACAGGAACATAAATAGACAGGCCCTTCGCAGAGGGAAGCATTGATTTGCAGAGGTGCCAGAGCTCAAGCTTTTAAAACAGAGATAATAATTTTGGGTGGCATGCTTTCATTGTCAACGCAATGACTAAGAGTTCTCAACATCTTCCACACTACACATGCTATAAGCGGTTCCCAAACAAAAAAGTAAAGTTTTGACTCCCCCACCACCAATCAATCACATTCCACGGCTAGCCGAATCCTCGGGTACCGTCGATACCAACATCAATCCTGGGGGAGTTTTGTTTGCAATTATCTTTTCGATTTGAGCATGGAACTGGGAATTCCAATTACCGGCCCCTTTCTCGTGAATGATAGTGAATAAACACATATCGAGGATAACATGCGTAGCATGGAAGATACTATTAGCCCCCTGTCACCACATGAGCGGTTCGGGCATGCAAAACAGATTATTTCTTGAAGGTTTAGAGAGTGGCACATGCAAATTTACTTGGAACGGCAGGTAGATACCGCACATAGGTAGGTATGGTGGACTCATATGGAACAACTTTGGGTTTATGGGGGTGGATGCACAAGCAGTATTCCCACTTAGTACAAGTGAAGGCTAGCAAAAGATTGGGAAGCGACCAACTAGAGAGCGACATCAGTCATCAAAATGCATTGAGATTACCTAACATTGAGTGCAAGCATGAGTAGGACATAAATCACCATAAACATGAATACCATAGAGGCTATGTTGATTTTGTTTCAACTACATGCGTGAACATGCGCCAAGTCAAGCCACTTGAATCATTCAAAGGAGGATACCATCCTATCATACTACAACACAGTCATCTCAAAATTGATGTGGGCATCCAAGACAAACCATTATAAGCTCCTAGCTAAGTAAGCATGGCATAAGCAACTATGATTTCTAAGTTGTCATTGCAAACATGTTTCCCTCACAACAAAGCTGAATCATGCATGATGAGCTAGTCATATTTACAAAAACAAAATAGATCGAGTTCATACCAGCTTTTCCAGGCTCAGTCACTTCATCATATATCGTCATTATTGCCTTTCACTTGCACGACCGAACAATGTGAACAATAATAATCGTGCTCGTGCATTGGACTAAAGCTAGAATCTGCACGCAAACACAAAGGAGAAGACAAAGTAATATGGCTCTTTGAAAGCTAAACAGGTATGCATGCAAGAGCCACTAAACATTGTAACCAATATCTTCTACCTTTACCCAAAGAAAAAGAAAACTATTTACACGGGAAAGCTCCCAACAAGCAAAAGAAGAAAAATAAAATCTTTTTGGGTTTTCTCAAACTAGACAAACACATGAAAAGAAAACGAGAAAAAGAAAATAAACTAACATGGATGATACAATGGCAAAGTGAGAACACCGGCTAACAAAGTGAAAGCATAAGCAAGAATGTAAAGTTGGTGAGAACACATACTCCCCAAGCTTAGGCTTTTGGCCTAAGTTGGTCTACTCCCAAGGATGGTCCTGGCGAAACCCAATATCATAATGGGGGTTATACGGGAGCACTGCAGCCACTGCCTGAATAGCTGCCTCACGGAGACGAGCAACCTTTGCCTCCCTCTCATACTCCTCTGCCTCTCCTCTGGTTATGTAATATCTCCATTTTACCTGAAAGTCAAAGAAGGCAGGAGCGGGAAGGGTAATATGGAAAACATGATGTCGGTTAAATATCAAACGGTATAGGAGGGATTCGTCATCCCTGTCAAGGAACTGGTAGCGTGTCAAAGCGACGCGGTCAAGGAAAGCTGTATGGAGCGGGGGGTCTCCTTCACGGATGGGTACTCCAAGAAAATTTACTATGCGGGTGGCATAGATCCCACCAAAGAAATCCCTTTCATTAGCATTGTTATTCAGCCTCCTTGCTATTATAGCTCCCATGTTGAAACTCTTGTCACCCGTCACTGCGCTCTTAAGGATACCAATGTCGGGTGCACAGAGGTGACAATGCTCAATCTTACCATTAATGCATCTGCCTATGAAGAGGGCAAAGTAATGCAAGGCTGGAAAATGAATACTCCCCATGGTAGCTTGTGTAATGTCTCTAGTTTCTCCAACAGTAATACTAGAGCAAAAATCTCTAACCGAAGATTTAGGAGGATCATTGAGGCTACCCCAAATAGGTATTTTGCAAATTCTATCGAAATCCTCTAAATCCATGGTATACGATTTGTCATAGAGATCAAACAATACCGATGTCTCACGGCCAGCTGAAAATTTGAATCTACGAACAAAAGAGGCAGTGAGAGCAACATATTGTTCACATTTATCGGAGATGAATTCTTCGAGTCCAACGTTGTGAACAAGTGCATCAAACTCATCTTTGAAACCCGCCTCAATCATAAATTCATCAGAAGGCCATTCACATTGTTGTACCTGCGCGTCCCTTGGTTGGTAAGGATCAGGCTCCCGAATCCCAAGCCGGGGACCTCTCTTGCTTGAGGAACCACCATGATAGTTTCTCCTGAACATCTTCCTTTTCTGAAATTTTCAGTGACCCAAAGGAATAGTGAACAAGGCTCAACTAAACTTGTAGCAACTACTCCCACAAGTGCCTAGAGGCCATATTACGCATCAAAACTACTTGGGACCAGCTAAAATCAGCATGCAAAGCTCAAGAACATGGTCACCAAGGCAGCAAAAATACCCGAAGTATAAGGCACTAGAGCAGAAACTAATTGGACCAATGGAGGAGTCACTTACCAAGGAGTAGTTTCCCCAAAACAGTTCGGAGAACGGTGATTTGAGCAAAGAGATCGAAAATCCCAGCAAGAGGAGCAAGAACACGGGTTTGAGCTGCGAAACAATTTTTTCTGCAGGTAGGAGAACCAGATGAGAGCAAGAATGAGTGGAGGGCGTGCCTGTGGGCCCCACAAGCCTGGGTGGCGCGGCCAGGGGGTGCCTGCGCCCCAAGGGCTTGTGGCCCACTGGTACAACCCCTAGACAAGCTCTTTGTCTCGGAATTTTTCAAAAATTCCAGAAAAAATCATACTAGATTTTCAGGACGTTTGGAGAACTTTTATTTTTGGGGTACTTTTCTACCGGAAGCTAAAACAGAAAACAGGGAAAACTAAACTAAATCTATCATTTTTCTTCTAAGCAACCTAAAGTGAAAGCTTGGAACAGAGGTTCGTGACTCCTCGATTCATCCATCTCATGGTCATGAAAAGAAATCCGTCAGTGAGGTTGATCAAGTCTCTTTGACAAACTTTTTCAAATCGCAAAAAGAGAACGGAGAATTATCGAATATTCACTAGGTCACCTCAATGGGGATGTGTATTTCCCCAACAAGCAAATCACACTTCATCTTGGCACGAGGTATAGGGCATTCAAAGCTCCCAATTAGAATCAATGAAGTTTTTTTGATAGCATTGATGCAATGTACTCGATATTGTTTCTTTGGAAAGTGCATCGTATGCTCATTACCGTTGACATGGAAAGTGACATTGCCTTTGTTGCAATCTATAACAGCCCCTGTAGTGTTTAAAAAGGGTCTTCCAAGGATAACCGCCATGGCATCGTCCTCAGGAATATCCAAGATAACAAAGTCTGTTAAGATGGTGACGTTAGCAACCACAACAGGCACATCCTCGCAGATGCCGATAGGAAAAGCAGTTGATTTGTCGGCCATTTGCAGAGAGATTTCAGTGGGTATCAACTTATCCAGTTCAAGTCTACGATAAAGAGAGAGAGGCATAACACTAACACCGGCTCCAAGATCGCATAAAGCAGTTCTCACGTAGTTACCTTTAATGCATCAAGGTATAGTGGGCACACCGGGATCACCTAGTTTCTTAGGAGTTCCACCCTTGAAGGTATAATTACCCAGCATGGTGGAAATCTCAACCTCAGGTATCCTCCTCTTATTAGTCACAATATCTTTCATGTACTTAACATACGGAGACATTTTGAGCATATCTGTCAAACGCATTTGCAGAAAGACAAGTCTGATCATTTCAACAAATCGCTCAAAATCGTCGTCATCCTTTTTCTTGGATGGCTTGGGAGGAAAGGGCATAGGTTTCTGAACCCATGGTTCCCTTTCTTTACCATGCTTCCTAGTAGTGAAGTCATTCTTATCGTACCTTCTATAATTAGGCCGTGGGTTATCAAGATCAACAAGTTCAATCTCCACATCCTTATCATTACTAGGTTGAGCATCAACATGAACATCACTATTGATATTATTATTAGGATCATGTTCATCACCAGATTGTGTTTTAGCATCAGAGACAGAGGCATCATTTGGACTCTCAGGTGTAGCAGCAACAGGGTTGCTAGCGTGCAGGTTCCTATCATCTTTCTTCTTCTTTCTAGGATGTTAGGTGTTGGGGAACATCGCATGGGAAACAAAAATTTTCCTACGCGCACGAAGACCTATCATGGTGATGTCCATCTACAAGAGGGGATGTGTGATCTACGTACCCTTGTAGACCGTACAGCAGAAGCGTTAGTGAACACGGTTGATGTAGTGGAACGTCCTCACGTCCCTCGATCCGCCCCGTGAACCGTCCCGCGATCAGTCCCACGATCTAGTGTCGAACGGACGGCACCTCCGCGTTCAGCACACGTACAGCTCGACGATGATCTCGGCCTTCTTGATCCAGCAAGAGAGACAGATAGGTAGAAGAGTTCTCCGGCAGCATGACGGCGCTCCGGAGGTTGGTGGTGATCTTATCTCTGCAGGGCTCCGCCCGAGCTCCGCAGAAACGCGACCTAGAGGAAAAACCGTGGAGGTATGTGGCCGGGCTGCCGTGGAAAAGTCGTCTCAAATCAGCCCTAAAACCTCCGTATATATAGGGGGAAGAGGGGGAGCCTTGCCTTGGGGTCCAAGGACCCTCAAGGGCTTTGGCCGAGCCAAGGGGGGCAACCCTCCCCTTCCAAACCGAGTCCGACTAGGTTTGGAAGGAGGAGTCCTTCCCCTTTTTCCCACCTCCTCTTTTTTTTCTCTTTAATTTTCTTCCTATGGCGCATAGGGCCTTCTTGGGCTGTCCCACCAGCCCACTAAGGGCTGGTGCACTACCCCCAAGGCCTATGGGCTTCCCCGGGGTTGGTTGCCCCCCCGGTGAACTCCCGGAACCCATTCGTCATTCCCGGTACATTCCAGGTAACTCCGAAAACCTTCCGGTAATCAAATGAGGTCATCCTATATATCAATCTTCGTTTCCGGACCATTCCGGAAACCCTCGTGACGTCCGTGATCTCATCCGGGACTCCGAACAACATTCGGTAACCAACCATATAACTCAAATACGCATAAAACAACGTCGAACCTTAAGTGTGCAGACCCTGCGGGTTCGAGAACTATGTAGACATGACCCGAGAGACTCCTCGGTCAATATCCAATAGCGGGACCTGGATGCCCATATTGGATCCTACATATTCTACGAAGATCTTATCGTTTGAACCTCAGTGCCAAGGATTCATATAATCCCGTATGTCATTCCCTTTGTCCTTCGGTATGTTACTTGCCCGAGATTCGATCGTCAGTATCCGCATACCTATTTCAATCTCGTTTACCGGCAAGTCTCTTTACTCGTTCCATAATACAAGATCCCGCAACTTACACTAAGTCACATTGCTTGCAAGGCTTGTGTGTGATGTTGTATTACCGAGTGGGCCCCGAGATACCTCTCCGTCACACGGAGTGACAAATCCCAGTCTCGATCCATACTAACTCAACGAACACTTTCAGAGATACCTGTAGAGCATCTTTATAGTCACCCAGTTACGTTGCGAGGTTTGATACACACAAAGTATTCCTCCGGTGTCAGTGAGTTATATGATCTCATGGTCATAGGAACAAATACTTGACACGCAGAAAACAGTAGCAACAAAATGACACGATCAACATGCTACGTCTATTAGTTTGGGTCTAGTCCATCACGTGATTCTCCTAATGACGTGATCCAGTTATCAAGCAACAACACCTTGTTTATAATCAGAAGACACTGACTATCTTTGATCAACTGGCTAGCCAACTAGAGGCTTGCTAGGGACAGTGTTTTGTCTATGTATCCACACATGTATATAAGTCTTCATTCAATACAATTATAGCATGGATAATAAACGATTATCTTGATACAGGAATTATAATAATAACCATATTTATTATTGCCTCTAGGGCATAATTCCAACACTAGGTGCATCATTGCTAACTCCTTGAGAATCTTGATCAATTCTCTTTGGATGACCCTCAGGATACAAAGGTTCTTGGGTCATTCTACCACCTCTAGTAACGACTCTCACAGAATTGTCATTCAACTCAGTAAGCAAGTCATTTTGAGCTTTAAGTACTTGTTCTACCTGAGTAGTAACCATAAATGCATGTTTACTCATGAGCCTAAGATCATTGACATTTCTGTCCACACAAGCACTTAAATGACTAAGCATACGAGCATTTTGTTCCAATTGTCTGCTAACATAATCATTGAAACTTTGTTGTTTGGCAACAAAGTTATCAAATTCATCCAGGCTTAGGCTAGCAGGTTTATCAAAAGGAATATCACTATCATCAAACCTACGCAGAGAATTTACTTCTACTACCTGTATCGGGTTATCAAGACCATGGATCTCTTCGATAGGTGGTAGATTTTTGACATCTTGAGATTTAATGCCTTTCTCCCGCATAGATTTCTTGGCTTCTTGCATATCTTCAGGACTAAGGAATAGAATACCTCTTTTATTCGGAGTTGGATTAGGAGGTGGTTCGGGAATAGTCCAAGCATTCTCATTGCACAAGATGTTATTCAGTAGAATCTCAGCTTGTTCTATAGTTCGTTCCCTAAAAACACAACCAGCACAACTATCTAGGTGGTCTTTGGAAGCATCGGTAAGTCCATTATAGAAGATATCAAGTATTTCATTCTTCTCAAGAGGGTGATCAGGCAAAGCATTCAGTAGCTGGAGGAGCCTCCCCCAAGCTTGTTGGAGACTCTCTTCTTCAGCTTGAGCAAAGTTGTATATTTCCTGCAAGGCAGCTTGCTTCTTATGGGCAGGGAAATATTTTTCAGAGAAGTAGTAGACCATATCCTGGGGGCTACGCACACAACCAGGAGCAAGAGAAGTGAACCAAGTCTTAGCATCATCCTTTAGCGAGAAAGGAAACAACTTGAGGATATAGTAGTGGCAGATCTTTTCCTCACTAGTGAATAGGGTGGCTATATCGCGCAGTTTGGTAAGATGGGCTACAACCGTTTCAGACTCGTAACCGTGAAAAGGATCTGATTCGACTAGAGTGATTAACTCAGGGTCGACAGAGCATTCATAATCCTTATCGGTCACAAAGATAGGCGAAGTAGCAAACTTCGGGTCGTATTTCATCCTAGCGTTCAGAGATTTTTCTTTCCACTTGAGCAGTAGTTTCTCAACATCATAGCTATCCTTACACGCAAGAAAATCCTCAGCTATCTCTCCCTCCATAACATAGCGTTCAGGCATAACAGGCAATTCATGCATAGTAGCAGGTTCTACTTGAATAGTATCAGCAGTTTCAGAAGTATCATCACATCTAGCAGCAATTCTAGCAAGTTGTGCATCAAGGAATGCACCTAGTGGCAAAGCAGTATCTAGCATAGCATCATCATGCATAGTATCGAGCATAGCATCATCATGCAAAGTATCATCAGGCATAGTATCAAGCATAGCATCATCATAAGCATCATGGGCAACATAAGTAGCATCATCAAGCACATGCGACATATCAAGATTTCTAGCAGGAGGCGATGTCGCAAACTTACTCATAACTGAAGGTGAATCAAGTGCAGAGCTAGATGGCAGTTTCTTACCTGTCCTCGTAGTGGAAGGCAAGATTTTAGTTCTTGGATCTTTCGGATTCCTCATAGTGAACAGCAGACGTTAATCCCAAGTGACTCAGAGAGTTTAGCTGTGCTTCCCCGGCAACGACGCCAAAAAAAGGTCTTGATAACCCACAAGTGTAGGGGATCGCAACAATTTTTGAGGGTAGAGTATTCAACCCAAATTTATTGATTCGACTTAAGGGTAAGCGAAAGAATATTCTCAAGTATTAGCAGCTGAGTTGTCAATTCAACCACACCTGAAAGATTAGTGTCTGCAAGCAAATTATCAGTAGCAAAGTGGTATGATAGCAACTGTGCCAGAAATAGGTCTGTTGATGGCAGACTATTCCTAACTTGTTGTATCAATGGCGCGAGTAAAGTGTTGCAGCAAGTAACAACCAATTAGCAAGTAACAGCAGTAGTGACAACAGTAGCAAGTAACATCAGTAGTGATAGAGTAACATGAGTAGCAATAGAGTAACAACAGCAACAGTAACAGCAGTAGCAGCAGAGTGACGTCGTAAGGACGAGTAGTAAAAGACTCGTTGGCAGTGGAACGGTGATGGATGAGTATGCCGGATGTGATTTGATACGTTCATTTTGCATCATGTTTTCATGTTGACATTTATCGCTTCTTGGGCTGTTATTTCACTTCACGGTAAAATTCTTATGCCTTTTCTCTCTTATTTTGCAAGGTTTACATGAAGAGGGAGAATGTCGGTAACTGGAATTCTGGCATCAAAGTGGAGCTAAGTTGAGATACCTATTCTGCGCAACTATAAACACCGTAAAAATCAACGAGGATTTTTTTCGTGATTTATCAAAAATACTGGGCCGAAGAAGTGCCAGAGGGGCGCCAGGGGGTGGCCACAAGCCTGCATGGCGCGGCCACCCCCCAGGCCACGCCATGGGGGTTTGTGGGCACTTTGCTGGCCCACTTGCCCCCCTCTTTTGCTATATGGAGGGTTTCGTCCAGGAAAAAATCAGGGAGGATCTTTTTCATGGATTCGCCGCCGCCACGAGGCGGAAATTGAGCAGAACCAATCTAGAGCTCCGGCAGGACGATCCTGTCGGGGAAACTTCCCTCTTGGAGGGGGAAATCGTCGCCATCGTTATCACCAACACTCCTCTCATCGGAGGGGACTCGTCACCATCAACATCTTCATCAACACCATCTCATCTCTATACCCTAGTTCATCTCTTGTACCCAATCTCCGTCTCGCGACTCCGATTGGTACTTTTAAGGTTGCTAGTAGTGTTGATTACTCTTTGTAGTTGATGCTAGTTGGATTATTTGGTGGAAGAGTTTATGTTCAGATCCTTGATGCTACTCATTACCTCTCTGGTCATGAATATGATTATGCTTTGTGAGTAGTTACTTTTTTTCGTGAGGACATGGGATAAGTCATGCTAATAGTAGTCATGTGAATTTGGTATTCGTTCGGTAATTTGATATGTTGTATGTTGTTTTTCCTCTAGTGGTGTTATGTGAACGTCGAATACATAACACTTCACCATTATTTGGGCCTAGAGGAAGGCATTGGGAAGTAGTAAGTAGATGATGGGTTGCTAGAGTGACAGAAGCTTAAACTCTAGTTTATGCGTTACTTCATAAGGGGCCGATTTGGATCCACTAGTTTAATGCTATGGTTAGACGTTGTCTTAATTCTTCTTTCGTAGTTGCGGATGCTAGCTAGAGGGGTTAATCATAAGTGGGATGCTTGTCCAAGTAAGGGCAGTACCCAAGCGCCGGTCCACCCACATGTAAAACTATCAAAGTAACGAACGCGAATCATATGAACATGATGAAAACTAGCATGACAGAAATTCCCGTGTGTCCTCGGGGGCATTTTTCCTCCTATAAGACTTTGTCCAGGCTTGTCCCTTGCTACAAAAGGGATTGGGCCACTTTTCTGCACCGTTGCTACTTTTGTTACTTGTTTCTTGCTACGAATCATCTCACCACACAATCACTTGTTATAGACAATTTCTGTGTGTGCACATTTTACCTTGCTGAAAACCACTTGGCAGATCCTTCTGCTCCTCGTCGGGTTCGACACTCTTACTTATTGAAAGGACTACGATTGATCCCCTATACTTGTGGGTCATCAAGACTCTTTTTTGGCGCCGTTGCCGGGGAGTGAAGCGCCTTTGGTAAGTGGAACTTGGTAAGGAAACATTCATATAGTGTGCTGAAATTTATTGTCACTTGTCACTATGGATACTAATCCTTTGAGGGGCCTGTTCGGGGTATCTTCACCTTGAACGGAAGCACGGAGAGTTGCTCCTCAACCTGCTGCACCTACTGAAAATATTTGCTTTGAATTTCCTTCGCGTATGCTTGAGAAACTGCTGGCTAATCCTTTTATAGGAGATGGAACATCACATCCAGGCTTGCATCTAATCTATGTAGATGAAGTTTGTGGTTTATTTAAGCTTGCAGGTTTGCCCGAGGATGAGGTGAATAAGAAGGTCTTTCCTTTATCTTTGAATGATAAGGTGTTGACATGGTATAGGCCATATGATGATACTGGATCATGGGACTACAATCGGTTGAAATTGGAATTTCATCAAAAGTTTTATCCTATGCATTTAGTGTTGGGGAACGTCGCATGGGAAACAAAAATTTTCCTACGCGCACGAAGACCTATCATGGTGATGTCCATCTACGAGAGGGGATGTGTGAGCTATGTACCCTTGTAGACCGTACAGCAGAAGCGTTAGTGACAAATCCCAGTCTCGATCCATACTAACTCAACGAACACCTTCAGAGATACCTGTAGAGCATCTTTATAGTCACCCAGTTACGTTGCGAGGTTTGATACACACAAAGTATTCCTCCGGTGTCAGTGAGTTATATGATCTCATGGTCATAGGAACAAATACTTGACACGCAGAAAACAGTAGCAACAAAATGACACGATCAACATGCTACGTCTATTAGTTTGGGTCTAGTCCATCACGTGATTCTCCTAATGACGTGATCCAGTTATCAAGCAACAACACCTTGTTTATAATCAGAAGACACTGACTATCTTTGATCAACTGGCTAGCCAACTAGAGGCTTGCTAGGGACAGTGTTTTGTCTATGTATCCTCACATGTATATAAGTCTTCATTCAATACAATTATAGCATGGATAATAAACGATTATCTTGATACAGGAATTATAATAATAACCATATTTATTATTGCCTCTAGGGCATAATTCCAACATTTAGTACATCGTGATCAGAATTATATTTATAATTTTTGGCCTCGTGACAGAGAAAGCATCGCACAAGCTTGGGGGGAGGCTTAAATCAATGTTATATTCATGCCCCAATCATGAGCTCTCGAGAGAAATTATCATTCAGAACTTCTATGCTCGGCTTTCTCATGATGATCGCACCATGCTTGACACTTCTTGTACCGGTTCTTTTATGAAGAGAGATATTGACTTCGAATGGAATTTATTGGAGAGAATTAAACGCAACTTTGAAGATTGGGAGCTTGAAGAAGGTAAGGAGTCAGGTATGAATTTCACTTTTGATTGCGTTAAATCCTTTGTTGAGACAAATACTTTTTTTGACTTTAGCGCTAAGTATGGACTTGACTATGAGATAGTAGCTTCATTGTGTGAATCCTTTGCTGCCCATATTGATCTTCCCAAAGAGAATTGGTTTAAATATCATCCTCCTTTATAAGTCAATGTAGTTAAACCCACTCAAGTTGAAGAGGAAGTCATTGCCTATAATGATCCTATGGTTCCCAGTGCTTACATTGAGAAACCACCTTTCCGTGTTAGGATAAAGGATAATTCTAAAGCTTCAACTGTGATACGTAGAGGCTATATTAGAACACCTACACCCCCTGAGAAAATTAGAGTTGAACCTATCATTGCTATTATCAAAGATCTTCTGTCTGAAGAAGTTGAGGGACATAATATTCACTTCAGTGATGATGCTGCTAGAATTGCTAAACCTCACGTTAGAGACAAACATAGGCATGTTGTTGGCATGCTTGTGGTTTCTGTTAAGATGGGAGATCATTGTTATCATGGTTTATGTGACGTGGGTGCTAGTGTTAGTGCAATACCTCAATCCTTATACAATGAAATCAAAGATGAGATTGCACCTGTTGAGATAGAGCATATTGATGTCACTATTCAGCTTGCCAATAGAGATACTATCTGCCCTGTGGGAATTGTTAGGGATGTTAAAGTCTTGTGTGGTAAAACGAAGTATCTTGCTACCGCTCAAGATAGCTTTTGTCCCATCATATTTGGCAGACCTTTTCTCAATACCGTCAATGCTCATATTGACTGTGAGAAGCAAACTGTCACCGTTGGCTTTGAAGGTGTGTCACATGAGTTCAATTTCTCCAAGTTTGGTAGACAACCTCATGAAAAGGAGTTGCCTAGTAAGGATGAAACTATTGCCTTAGCCTCTATTGTCGTACCTCCTACTGATCCCTTAGAGCAATACTTGCTTGAGCATGAAAATGATATGCATATGGATGAAAGGGATGAGCTAGATAGAGTTGTCTTAGAACAATATCCTATCCTTAAGAATAACTTGCCTATTGAGCTGCTTGGAGATCCACCCCCACCAAAGGGTGATCATGTGTTCGAGCTTAAACAGTTGCCTGATACTCTTAAGTATGCTTATCTGGATGAAAAAGAGATATATCCTGTTATTATTAGTGCTAGCCTCTCAGAGCATGAAGAAAAGAAGTTTCTAAAAACTCTGAGGAAGCACCGTGCTTCTATTGGATATACTCTCGAGGATCCCAAGGGCATTAGTCCCACTCTATGCCAGCACAAGATTAAAACCGATCCTGATTTCAAACCAGTTGCTGATCATCAAAGGAGATTGAATCGTAAGATGAAAGAAGTAGTAAGAAAAGAAATACTAAAGCTCCTGGAAGCGGGTATTATCTATCATGTTGCTCATAGCGATTGGGTGAGTCCGGTGCATTGCGTTCCTAAGAAGGGAGGCATTACCGGTGTCCCTAATGATAAGGATGAATTAATCCCACAGAGGATTATTACTGGCTATAGGATGGTGATTGATTTTAGGAAGTTGAATAAAGCCACTAGGAAAGATCATTACCCTCTCCCTTTTATTGACCAAATGCTAGAAAGGCTGTCTAAACACACACACTTTTGCTTTCTAGACGGTTATTCTGGTTTCTCCCAAATACCAGTTGCACAATCTGATCAGGAGAAAACCACTTTCACCTGCCCTTTCGGTACCTTTGCTTATAGACGTATGCCTTTTGGCTTATGTAATGCACGTGGCACCTTTCAAAGATGTATGATGGCTATATTCTCTGACTTCCGTGAAAAGATTGTCGAGGTTTTCATGGATGACTTTTCCATTTACGGGTCTTCCTTTGATGATTGCCTCAGCAACCTTGATCGAGTCTTACAGAGATGTAAAGACACCAATCTTGTCTTGAATTGGGAGAAGTGCTACTTTATAGTTAATGAAGGCATCGTCTTAGGACATAAAATTTCTGAAAGAGGTATTGAAGTCGATAAGGCTAAGGTTGATGCAATCGAGAAAATGCCATACCCCACAGATATCAAAGGTATAAGAAGTTTCCTTGGTCATGCTGGTTTCTATAGAGGGTTCATTAAAGACTTCTCTAAGATTTCTAGGCCTCTTACCAATCTCTTGCAAAAGGATATTCCTTTTGTTTTTGACGATGATTGTGAGGAAGCCTTCGAAATACTTAAGAGGGCTTTGATAACTTCATCTATTGTTCAACTACCTGATTGGAACTTGCCTTTTGAAATCATGTGTGATGCTAGTGATTATGCTGTTGGTGCTGTTCTAGGGCAAAGAGTTGATAAGAAGTTGAATGTTATTCACTACGCTAGTAAAACTCTAGACAGTGCCCAGAGAAACTATGCTACTACGGAGAAGGAATTTTTAGCAGTTGTGTTTGCATGTGAAAAGTTCAGGTCTTACATAGTTGATTCCAAAGTCACTATTCACACTGATCACGCTGCTATCAAGTACCTCATGGAGAATAAAGACACTAAACCTAGACTTATCAGATGGGTTCTCTTGCTACACGAATTTGATTTGCACGTTGTCGACAGAAAGGGTGCTGATAACCCAGTAGCAGATAACTTGTCTAGGTTGAAGAACGTTCTTGATGACCCACAACATATTGATGATAGATTTCCCGATGAGCAATTGAATGTCATCAATACTTCACGTAGTGCACTGTGGTATGCTGATTTTGCAAACTATATCGTTGCCAAATACATACCACCTAGTTTCACGTACCAGCAAAAGAAGAAATTCTTCTTTGATTTAAGATATGACTTCTGGGATGATCCTACAGAACATGAACATGAACATGGACAGATCCTACAGAATTGCCACTCCGAGGCCTATGGAGGATACCATGCGGGAGATAGAACTGCACACAAGGTATTGCAATCAGGTTTCTATTGGCCCACTCTCTTCAAGGATGCTCGTAAGGTTGTCTTGTCTTGTGACGAATGTCAAAGAATAGGTAATATTGGTAAACGTCAGGAAATGACTATGAATTATTCACTTGTCATTGAACCATTTGATGTTTGTAGCTTTAATTATATGGGACCTTTTCCAAAATCCAACGGGTATACTCATATCCTAGTTGCTGCTGATTACGTCACTAAGTGGGTAGAAGCTATCCCAACTAGTAGTGTTGATCACAACACCTCTATCAGGATGCTTAAGGAAGTTATTTTCCCTAGATTTGGAGTCCCTAGATATCTAATGATCGACGGTGGTTCACATTTCATTCATGGTGCTTTCCGTAAGACGCTTGCTAGGTACGATGTAAACCATAGAATTGCGTCTCCCTATCATCCTCAATCCAGTGGTCAAGTAGAGCTAAGCAATAGAGAGATTAAACTAATTCTGCAAAAGACTGTCAATAGGTTTAGAAAGAATTGGTCTAAGAAGCTCGATGATGCACTGTGGGCTTATAGAACTGCCTATAAGAATCCCATGGGCATGTCTCCGTACAAAATGGTGAACGGTAAAGCATGTCATTTACCTCTTGAGCTAGAGCATAAGGCTTATTGGGCAATCAAAGAGCTCAACTTTGATTTCAAACTTGCTAGTGAGAAGAGGTTATTTGACATTAGCTCGCTTGATGAATGGAGAACTCAGGCATATGAAAATGCCAAGTTGTTCAAAGAAAAGGTTAAGAGGTGGCATGATAAAAGGATGCAAAAGCGTGAGTTCAATGTAGTGATTATGTCTTGCTATATAATTCTCGTTTAATATTTTTTGTAGGCAAACTTCTCTCTAAATGGGAAGGTCCTTACATTGTTGAGGAAGTATATCGTTCCGGTGCTATCAAGATCAACAACACGGAAGGTAATTTTCCGAGAGTGGTAAATGGGCAGAGAATCAAGCATTATATCTGAGGTACTCCCATAAATGTTGAAAGCAATATTATCAATACCATAACTCCGGAGGAATACCTAAGCGATATTTATCAGCCTGTTTCAGACTCCGAAAACGAAGAGGTATGTGATTCGGTAAGAAAACAGACTCCAAATTTTTTCTCCGTTTTAGAATATTTAGAAAAATAAAAAAAATTAAAGCAGCCCGGAAAGCGCACGAGGAGGCGACAAGCCTACCAGGCGCGGGCCACCCTGATACGTCTCCGTCATATCTACTTTTCCGAACTCTTTTGCCCTTGTTTTGGACTCTAACTTGCATGATTTGAATGGAACTAACCCGGATTAACGCTGTTTTCAGCAGAATTGCCCTCGTGTTGTTTTTGTGCAGAAATAAAATTTCTCGGAATGTCCTGAAAATTTACGGAGATTTTTTCCGGAATAAAAGAAAAATACATGCGCAAAGATCCACCGGAGGAGGTGGCCCAGTGGGCCACAAGCCCACAGGCCGCGGCCACCCCCTTGGTCGCGCCGTGAGGGCTTGTTGGGCCCACGTGGCTCCACCGCCCCCAAACTCAGCTCTATATCTTCCGCCTCGCCCGGAAAAAAATGAGAGAGAAGGTTTCATCGCGTTTTGCAATACGGAGGCGCCGCTGATACGTCTCAAACGTATCTATAATTTTTGATGGTTTCACGCTGTTATCTTGCCTTCTTTGTATGTTTTATGTACCTTTTTATTTCTTTTTTGGGACTAACTTATTGATTTAGTGCCAAGTGCATGTTCCCGTTTTTCCGTGTTTTGACTCTTTTCAGATCTGATTTTGTAACGGAGTCCAAACGAAAGAAAAACCCCGAAATGATTTTTTTCCGAACGGAAGAAGTCCACGGGGCTTTTGGGCCATGCCAGGTGGGCTCCAGGGAGCCCACAAGCCCCCACTCCACCACCAGGGGGAGGCGGCGGTGGGCTGGCTTGTGGCCTCCCTGGCCGCCCCCTGACCTAGGTCTTGCGCCTATATATTCCCAAATATTCCGCAAAAAATTAGGGGACCCTCGAAAATACTTTTCCGCCTCCGCAAGCTTCCGTTTCCGCGAGATCTCATCTCGAGATCCTTCCCGGCACCCTGCCGGAGGGGACTTTGGAGGTGGAGGGCTTCTTCATCATCATCATCGCCCCTCCAATGACTCGTGAGTAGTTCACTTCAGACCTACGGGTCCGTTGTTAGTAGCTAGATGGCTTCTCTCTCTTGGATCTTCAATACAAAGTTCTCCATGATCTTCACGGAGATCTATCCGATGTAATCTTCTTTGGCGGTGTGTTTGTCGAGATCCGATGAATTGTGGACTTGTGATCAGATTATCTATGATATATATTTGAGTCTTTGCTGATTTCTTATATGCATGATTGGATATCCTTGTAAGTCTCTCCGAGTCTTGGGTTTTGTTTGGCCAACTACATCTATGATTCTTGCAATGGGAGAAGTGCTTGGTTTTGGGTTCTTCCATGTGGTGACCTTTCCGAGTGACAGTAGGGGCAGCAAGGCACACATCAAGCGGTTGCCATCAAGGGTAAAAAGATGGGGTTTTTTATCATTGGTTTGAGATTATCCCTCTACATCATGTCATCTTGCTTAAGGCGTTACTCTATTCTTATGGACTTAATACACTAGATGCATGCTGGATACGGTTGACGTGTGGAGTAATAGTAGTAGATGCAGAAAGTATCGGTCTACTTGTTTCGGACGTGATGCCTATAGAAATAATCATTGCATAGATATCGTCACGACTCTGCACAGTTCTATCAATTGCTCGACAGTAATTTGTTCACCCACCGTCTACTTGCTTTCATGAGAGAAGCCACTAGTAAACACTATGGCCCCCGGGTCTATTCACATCCATTGTTTACAACTCCGCTTTTACTTTGCTTTGTTACTTTGTTGCTTTCAGTTCTCACTTGGCAAACAATATATAAGGGATTGACAACCCCTTCATAGCGTTGGGTGCAAGCTTTTGTGTTTGTGCAGGATCTTGAGATACTCTTCCGCCGGATTGATACCTTGGTTCTCAAACTGAGGGAAATACTTACCGTCGCTGTGCTACATCACCCTTTCCGCTTCGAGGGAACACCAACGCAAGGCTCCAAGGCCACGGGGGAAATCCTTTGCATACTTGCCTAGGGAGTCTCTTAAGGCGTAGCCGCAGCTGAAGGATTCCTGGTGCCGTCAACACAACTATTTCTGGTGCCGTTGCAAGGGATACACAACAGCCATCAGAAGTATTTCTGGCGCCGTTGCCGGGGAGGAGAAATCAAGATCTATCCAAGTAGGTCTCACAAACTCTTCTCTTGCATTTACTTTTGTTTCCAGTTGCCTCTCGTTTTCCTCTCCCCCACTTCACATTTGCCGTTTTCATTTGCCTTTCTCCTTCGCCGTTTTCTTTTGCCTTTTTTCGTTCGCCCTTTTCTCTCGCTTGCTTTCTGTTCGCTTGTGTGCCATGTGCCCTCAATATGCTTGCATCTTCGCTTGCTGAAAATCTAGTGATATGGATCCTCATCCACTTGCTAGTCTCTTTAAGAGACCCACTATTCTTGAACGAATTGCTAGTGAGTTGAGGACAATTGACTATTTCTATGGAGTTCTGCTTGAGATGTGTGAATCTGAAAATCGTGATGAAGAAACTTATGAAGTGATTCACGAGGGCTCCTTGAATGAAAAGCATGATTGCAATGGTTTCACTATAAATTCTATTAGCGGCAATCATGCTAAAGATATGCAAAACCCTAAGCTTGGGGATGCTAGTCCAGCTATGACCACTACTTGTTGCAAAGATCATGATTGGGGTGATGATTTTTCTTTTGATCTTGAAAATTTGTTCAAACCTCATGATGAATATGATATTTGCAATAATATTGAAAGTGGGTTTGGAGACGTCATAACTTTAGTTGATGATAATCCCACTGTTGTTGAAGAGCGTCAACTTTGCATGCATGTGGATGATGAAAAGAATATCCTATGGGATAGCTATATTGTTGAATTTGAATATGATCCCACATGTAATTGCTATGAGAGAGGAAAATATTGTGGTAGAAACTTTCATGTTACCCAATTACCTCTCGTTATGTTGAGATTGCTATTGTCTCTTTCTTCTTCCTTGCATATGGCAACTATTGGTTGTCTTGACAATCTGTTTTCCTATAAAATGCCTATGCATAGGAAGTATGTTAGACTTAGATGTCGTTTTCACATGCTTTAGGATTCTCTCGTTGTGCTTCAATTCTTGTCTTTTGTGAGAGCATCATTGAATGCCTAGCTAAGGGCGTTAAACAAAAGCGCTTGTTGGAAGGCAACCCAACGAATCTATCCTTTTTGTTTCTGTTTTGTGTTTCCACACTTCCATAATTCTGTTATGATTGTGTTTTCCATGTTTCTTTTTGCGTTTGCGCCAAGCAAAACCGTTATGATTAGTCTTGGGGATGATCGTTTGGTCACGCTGGAAAAGACATAAACTTTCTGCTCACGAAAAGAATTTTCATTTTTTTATGTAAGAGCTTTTGAGTTGATTCTTTTTGCTGCTGATTGATACGCAAATTCTTCAAACTGTCGTAATTTTTCAGAATTTTTGAAGTACCAGAGGTATACGAAACATACAGATTTCTACAGACTGGTCTGCTGTTAACAGATTCTGTTTTTGTTGTGTTGGTTGCTTATTTTGATGAAACTATGGATATTATTGGGGGGTATTAGCCATGGAAGATTGAAAGTACAATAACCCAACATCAGCACAAGTAGAATTTAAGTTTTCTACAGTACCTAAGGAAGTGGTGGTTTGCTTTCTTGTACTAATGATATCACGAGTTTCTGTTTAAGTTTCGTGTTGTGAAGTTTTCAAGTTTTGGGGGAAGTTCTTATGGACAAAAAGATAAACAGTGGCAAGAGCTCAAGCTTGGGGATGCCCAAGGCACCCC
The DNA here is from genome assembly GCF_904849725.1 of Hordeum vulgare subsp. vulgare. Classification (NCBI taxonomy): domain Eukaryota; kingdom Viridiplantae; phylum Streptophyta; class Magnoliopsida; order Poales; family Poaceae; genus Hordeum; species Hordeum vulgare. Next base: position 524,109,695 of record NC_058523.1, read on the forward strand.
AAGAGATTCAAGGATGCCGTAAAAGCCTAAGCTTGGGGATGCCCCGGGAAGGCATCCCCACTCTCGTCTTCAATCCATCGGTAACGTTACTTGGGGCTATATTTTTATTCACCACATGTTATGTGTTTTTGCTTGGAGCGTCTTGTATCATAGGAGTCTTTTATTTTTGTTGTATCACAATCATCCTTGCTGCACACCTAGAGATAGAGACATGCACACACCGTGATTTTGTCGAGCTTCACTTATATCTTTTGGTAGACAATTCAGCTCACATGTGCTTCACTTATATCTTTTGAGCTAGATACTTTTGCTCTATGTGCTTCACTTATATCTTTTAGAGCACAGCGGTGCGTAGCTTGGTAGTTGATCTATGCTTTGAAAGTAGTCTCAAAAGGGGTAGTTATCCAAAGGGATACGAAAACTTCCACCTTCATGTGCATTGAATAGTTAGAGAAGTTTGATTCATCTCAATTAGTTTTGAGTTGTGGTTATGTTAATATTGAAGTCATGCTAGTAAGGTGTTGTGGATCTAGAAATACTTGTGTTTAAGTTAGTGATTCCCGTAGCATGCACGTATGGTGAACCGCTAGGTGATGAAGTCTGAGCATGATTAGGATATTGATTGTCATCCTTTGCGTGGCGGTCGGGATCGCGCGATGGTTTATACCTACCAACCCTTCCCCTAGGAGTATGCGTTGAATGCTTTGTTTCGATTACTAATAAAACTTTTGCAACAAGTATATGAGTTCTTCATGACTAATGTTGAGTCCATGGTTTAGATGCACTTTCACCTTCCACCATCACTATCTTCTTAGTGCCGCACAACTTTCGCCGGTGCACAAAACCCACCATTAGCCTCCCTCAAAACAGCCACCATACCTACCTATTATGGCTTTTGCAAAGTCATTCCGAGATATATTGCCATGCAACTACCACCATGACATGTGCCACCACGTCTACATTTCCATTGCATGATCGTAAGATAGCTAGCATGATGTTTCCATTGATGTCTATGCCATGCTAGGTCGTTGCCACGGTACACTACCGAAGGCATTCCATATAGAGTCATAATTGCTCTAAGTTTTGAGTTGAAAGTGTGATGATCATCATTATTGGAGCATTGTCCCATGTGAGGAAATAAAAGAGGCCAAAGAAGCCCATAAAAAAGAGGCCAAAGAGCCCACCAAAATAAATAAAAAATGAGAGAAAAAGAGAGAAGGGACAATGCTACCACTTTTTCCACACTTGTGCATATTGAGCACCATGATCTTCATGATTGAGAGTCTCTCGTTTTGTCACCACCATATAGCTAGTGGGAAATTCTCATTATATAACTTGGCTTGTATATTCCAATGATAGGCTTCCTCAAAATTGCCTTAGGTCTTCGTGAGCAAGCAAGTTGGATGCACACCCACTAGTTTTCTTTAAGAGCTTTCACATACTTGTAGCTCTAGTGCATCATTTGTATGGCAATCCCTACTCATTCACATTGATATCTATTGATGAGCATCTCCACAGCTCATTGATATGCCTAGTTAATGTGACTATCTTCTCCTTTTTGTCTTGCAACCTCCACCACATTCCACACCATCTATAGTGCTATAACCATGGCTCACGCTCATGTATTGCGTGAGAGTTGAAAATGTTTGAGAAAGTAAAGGTGTGAAATAATTAATTGGCCAATACCGGGGTTGTGCATGATTTAAATTCGTTGTGCAATGATGATAGAGCATAGCCAGACTATATGCTTTTGTAGGGATAACTTTCTTTTGGGCTTGTTATTTTGAAAGTTCATGATTACTTTGCTAGTTTGCTTGAATTATTATTGTTTCCACCTCAGTAGCAAACTATTTTTTTGAATCTAATGGATCTGAACATTCACGTCACATAAGAGGAATTACAAAGGACACCTATGCTAGGTAGCATGAAAGCATCAAAAATTCATTCTTATCACTTCCCTAGTGGAGGATGAGCAGGAGTTAAGCTTGGGGATGCTTGATACGTCTCAAACGTATCTATAATTTTGATGGTTTCACGCTGTTATCTTGCCTTCTTTGTATGTTTTATGTACCTTTTTATATCTTTTTTGGGACTAACTTATTGATACAGTGCCAAGTGTCAGTTCCCGTTTTTCCGTGTTTTTGACTCTTTTCATATCTGATTTTGGAACGGAGTCCAAACAGAAGAAAAACCCTGAAATGATTTTTTCCCGAACGAAAGAAGTCCAGGGGGCTTTTGGGCCAAGACAGGTGGGCTCCAGGGAGCCCACAAGCCCCCACTCCGCCACCAGGGGGGAGGCGGCGGTGGGCAGGCTCGAAAATATTCCGCAAAACATCAGGGGAGCCTCGAAAATACTTCTCCGCTGCCGCAAGCTTCCGTTTCCGCGAGATCTCATCTGGAGACCCTTCCCGGCACCCTACCGGAGGGGACTTTGGAGGTGGAGGGCTTCTTCATCATCATCATCGCCCCTCCAATGACTCGTGAGTAGTTCACTTCAGACCTACGGGTCCGTAGTTAGTAGCTAGATGGCTTCTTCTCTCTCTTGGATCTTCAATACAAAGTTCTCCATGATCTTCATGGAGATCTATCCGATGTAATCTTATTTGGCGGTGTGTTTGTCGAGATCCGATGAATTGTGGACTTGTGATCAGATTATCTATGATATATATTTGAGTCTTTGCTGATTTCTTATAACCATGATTTGATATCCTTGTAAGTCTCTCCGAGTCTTGGATTTTGTTTGGCCAACTAGATCTATGATTCTTGCAATGGGAGAAGTGCTTGGTTTTGGGTTCTGCCATGTGGTGACCTTTCCCAGTGACAGTAGGGGCAGCAAGGCACACATCAAACGGTTGCCATCAAGGGTAAAAAGATGGGGTTTTTATCATTGGTTTGAGATTATCCCTCTACATCATGTCATCTTGCTTAAGGCGTTACTCTATTCTTATGGACTTAATACACTAGATGCATGCTGGATAGCGGTCGACGTGTGGAGTAATAGTAGTAGATGCAAAAAGTATCGGTCTACTTGTTTCGGACGTGATGCCCATAGAAATAATCATTGCATAGATATCGTCACGACTCTGCACAGTTCTATCAATTGCTCGACAGTAATTTGTTCACCCACCGTCTACTTGCTTTCATGAGAGAAGCCACTAGTAAATACTACGGCCCCGGGTCTATTCACATCCATCGTTTACAACTCTGCTTTTACTTTGCTTTGTTACTTTGTTGGTTTCAGTTCTCACTTGGCAAACAATCTATAAGGGATTGACAACCCCTTCATAGCGTTGGGTGCAAGCTTTTGTGTTTGTCTAGGATCTTGAGATACTCTTCCGCCGGATTGATACCTTGGTTCTCAAACTGAGGGAAATACTTACCGTCGCTGTGCTACATCACCCTTTCCGCTTCGAGGGAACACCAACGCAAGGCTCCAAGGCCACGGGGGAAATCCTTTGCATACCTGCCTAGGAAGTATCTTAAGGCGTAGCCGCAACTGAAGGATTCCTGGTGCCGTCGACACAACTATTTCTGGCACCGTTGCAAGGGATACACAGCAGCCATCAGCCGCCACATCCTGTTCTTCATCTGGAGGGCAGATCTGGAGTCCGTTTCGGGCTCCGGAGAGGGGAAATCGTCGCCATCGTCATCATCAACCTTCCTCCATCGCCAATTCCATGATGCTCTTCACCGTTCATGAGTAATCTCATCGTAGGCTTGCTGGACGGTGATGAGTTGGATGAGATCTATCATATAATCGAGTTAGTTTTGACGGGGATTGATCCCTAATATCCACTATGTTCTAGATTGATGTTGCTACTACTTGGCTATGCTTAATGCTTGTCACTAGGGCCCGAGTGCCATGATTTTAGATCTAAACCTATTATGTTGTCGCCAATGTATGTGTGTTTTAGATCCTATCTTGGAAGTTGTAGTCACCTACTATGTGTTATGACCCGGCAACCCCGGAGTGACAATAGCCGGAACCACTCCCAGAGATGACCATAGTATGAGGAGTTCATGTATTCACCATGTGTTAATGCGTTGGTCCGATTCTTTATTAAAAGGAGAACCTTAATATCCCGTAGTTTCCATTAGGACCGCGCTGGCACGGGAGGGATGGATAATAGATGTCATGCAAGTTCTTTTCCCTAAGCACGTATGACTACATACGGAATACATGCCTATATTAGATTGACGAACGAGAGCTAGTTACTTATCTCTCCGTGTTATAGCTGTTACATGATGAATCACATCCGTCATACTTATCAATCACCGATCCACTGCCTACGAGTCTTTTACTACTGGTCCTTGCTACGTTACTTTGCCTAGGCTTGTCCCTTGCTACAAAAGGGATTGGGCCACTTTGCTGCTACTGTTGTCACTTTGCTACTACTGTTGCTACTGTTGTTACTCTGCTGCTGTTGCTACTGTTGTTCCTTGCTACTTCGTTGTTACTTGTTGCAAGATCTTTTCCAACACTGTTGTCGGGGAAGAATAGTTACTCGCCCACGTGCAACACTGGCGCCATTGATACAAAAGTTAGCAATAGTCTGCCTTGTCAACAGATCGTTTCTGGCACCATTGCTATCATACTACTTTGCTACTGATACTTTGCTTTCAGACACTAATCTTTCAGGTGTGGTTGAATCTGACGAACTCAGCTGCTAATACTTGAGAATATTCTTTCGCTTCTTCTTTGGCGAACCAACAAATTTGGGTTGAATACTCTACCCTCGAAAACTGATGCGATCCCATATGCTTGTGGGTCATCAAGGCTTTTTCTGGCGCCGTTGCCGGGGAGGCACAGCTATATTCTCTGAGTCACTTGGGATTGACGTCTGCTGATCACTATGAGGAATCCGAAAGATCCAAGAACTAAAATCTTGCCTTCCACTACGAGGAGAGGTAAGGGACTGCCATCTAGATCTGCACTTGATTCACCTTAAGTTTTGAGTAAGTTTGCGACTTTGCCTCCTGCTAGAAATCTTGATATGTCGCCTGTGCTTGATGATGCTACTTCTGCTGCCCATGATGCTTATGATGATGCTATGCTTTATACTATGCTTGATGATGTTATGCTTGATACTATGCCTGCTGATGCTAAGCTTGATACTGCTTTGCTACTAGGTGCATTCCTTGATGCACAAATTGCTAGAGTTGCTGCTAGACGTGATGTTACTTCTGAAACTGCTGATACTATTGAAGAAGAACCTGCTACTATGCCTAAATTGCCTGTTATGCCTGATACGCGCTATGTTATGGAGGGAGAGATAGCTGAGGACTTTCTTGCGTGTAAGGATAGCTATGATGTTGAGAAACTTCTGCGCAAGTGGAAAGAAAAATCTTTGAACACTAGGATGAAATACGACCCGAAGTTCGCTACTTCGCCTATCTTTGTGACCGATAAGGATTATGAATTCTCTGTCGACTGTGAGTTAATCACTCTGGTCGAATCTGATCCGTTTCACGGTTATGAGTTTGAAACGGTTGTAACCCATCTTACCAAAATGCACGATATAGCCACCCTATTCACTAGTGAGGAACAGATCCGCCACTATTATATGCTCAAGCTGTTTCCTTTCTCGCTAAAGGAGGATGCTAAGACTTGGTTCACTTCTCTTGCTCCTGGTTGTGTGCGTAGCCCCCAGGATATGGTCTACTACTTCTCCGAAAAATATTTCCCTGCACATAAGAAGCAAGCTACCTTGCAGGAAATATACAACTTTGCTCAAGCTGAAGAAGAGAGTCTCCCACAAACTTGGGGGAGGCTCATCCAGCTATTGAATGCTTTGCCTGATCACCCTCTTGAGAAGAATGAAATACTTGATATCTTCTATAATCGACTTGCCGATGCTTCCAAAGACCACCTAGATAGTTTTGTTGGTTGTGTTTTTAGGGAACGAACTGTAGAACAAGCTGAGATTCTACTGAATAACATCTTGTGCAATGAGAATGCTTGGACTATTCCCGAACCACCTCCTAACGCAACTCCGAAGAAAAGAGGTATTCTATTCCTCAGTGCTGAAGATATGCAAGAAGCTAAGAAATCTATGTGAGATAAAGGCATTAAATCTGAAGATGTCAAAAATCTACCACCTATCGAAGAGATCCATGGTCTTGATAACCCGATACAGGTAGTAGAAGTAAATTCTCTGCGTAGGTTTGATGAGAGTGATATTCCTTTTGATAAACCTGCTAGCCTATGCCTAGATGAGTTTGATAACTTTGTTGCCAAACAACAGAGTTTCAATGATTATGTTAGCAGACAATTGGAAAAGAATGCTCGTATGCTTAGTTATTTAATTGCTTGTGTGGACAGAAATGTTAATGATCTTAAGCTTCTGAGTAAACATGCCTCTATGGTTACTACTCAGGTAAAACAAGTACTTAAAGCTCAGAATGACTTGCTCAATGAGTTGAATGACAATTCTGTCAGAGTCGTCACTAGAAGCGGTAGAATGACCCAGGAACCTTTGTATCCTGAGGGTCACCCGAAGAGAGTTGAACAAGATTCTCAAGGAGTTAGCACTGATGCACCTAGTCATCCTAGAAAGAAGAAGACAGATGATAGGAACCTGCACGCTAACAACCCTGTTGCTGCTACACCTGAGAGTCCAAACGATGCCTCTATCTCTGATGCTGAAACACAATCTGGTGATGAACATGAGCCTAATGATAATATCAATAGTGATGTTCATGTTGATGCTCAACCTAGCAACGATAAGGATGTGGAGATTGAACCTGTTGATCTTGATAACCCACAGCCTAAGAATAAGAGATATGATAAGAACGACTTCGCTGCTAGGAAGCATGGTAAAGAAAGGGAACCATGGGTTCTGAGACCCATGCCCTTTCCTCCCAAACCATCCAAGAAAAAGGATGATGAGGATTTTGAGCGCTTCGTTGAAATGATCAGACCTGTCTTTCTGCAAATGCGTTTGACAGATATGATCAAGATGTCTCCTATGCTAAGTACATGAAAGATATTGTGACTAATAAGAGGAGGATACCTGAGGTTGAGATTTCCACCATGCTTGCTAACTATACCTTCAAGGGTGGAACTCCTAAGAAACTAGGTGATCCTGGAGTGCCCACTATACCTTGCTCCATTAAAGGCAACTACGTTAGAACTGTGTTATGCGACCTTGGAGCCGGTGTTAGTGTTATGCCTCTCTCTCTTTATCATAGACTTGAACTGGACAAGTTGACACCCACTAAAATCTCTCTGGAAATGGCCGACAAATCAACTGCTTTCCCTATCGGCATTTGCGAGGATGTGCCTATTGTGGTTGCTAATGTCACCATCTTAACAGACTTTCTTATCTTGGATATTCCTGAGGACGATGCCATGGCTGTCATCCTCGGAAGACCCTTTTTAAACACTGCAGGGGCTGTTATAGATTGCTACAAAGGCAATGTCACTTTCCATGTCAACGGTAATGAGCATACGGTGCACTTTTCGGAGAAACAATATCGAGTACATTGCATCAATGCTATCGAAAAAACTTCATCGATTCTTATTGGGAGCTTTGAATGCCCTATACCTCGTGTCAAGATGAAGTATGATTTGCTTGTTGGGGCGATACACATCCCCATTGAGGTGACCTAGTGACTATTTGAAAACTCTCCGTTCTCTTTTGCGATTCGAGAAGTTTTGTCGAGGGGATTTGATCAACCCCATTGACGGATTTCTTTCGATGACCATGAGATGGATGAATCAAGGAGTCACAAACCTCTGTTCCAAGCTTTCACTTTAGGTTGCTTAGAAGAAAAATGATAGATTTAGTTTAGTTTTCCCTGTTTTCTGTCTTAGCGTCGGTAGAAAAGTACCCTGAAAATAAAAGTTCTCCGAACATCTTGAAAATCAAGTATGATTTTTGCTGGATTTTTTGAAAAGTACTGGGACAAAGAGTCTGTGTGGGGGCCACACCAGTGGGCCACAAGCCCTAGGGGCGCGGGCACCCCATGGCCGCGTCACCCAGGCTCGTGGGGCCCACAGGCACCCCCTCCACTGATTCTTGCTCTCATCTGCTTCTCCTACCTCCAGAAAAAATCGTTTCGCAGCTCAAACCCGTGTTCTTGCTCCTTTTGTTGGGATTTTCGATCTCTTTGCTCAAATCACCGTTCTCCGAACTGTTTTCGGGAAATTACACCTTGGTAAGTGACACCTCCATTGGTCCAATTAGTTTTTGCTCTAGTGCCTTATGCTCCACGTATTTTTGCTGCCTTGGTGACCATGTTCTTGAGCTTTGCATGCTGATTCTAGCTGGTCCCAAGTAGTTTTGATGCGTAATATGGTCTCTAGGCACTTGTGGGAGTAGTTGCTACGAGTTTAGTTGAGCCTTGTTCATTTTTCCTTTGGGTCACTGAAAATTTCAGAAAAGGAAGATGTTCACGAGAAACTTTCATGGTGGTTCCTCAAGCAAGAGAGGTCCCCGTCTTGCGATTCAGGAGCCAGATCCTTACAAACCAAGGGACGTGCAGATACAACCATGTGAATGGCCTTCTGATGAATTTATGATTGAGGCAGGTTTCAAAGATGAGTTTGATGCACTTGTTCACAACGTCGGACTCGAAGAATTCATCTCCAATAAATGTGAACAGTATGTTGCTCTCACTACCTCTTTTGTTCGTAGATTCAAATTTTCCGCTGGCCGTGAGCCATCGGTACTGTTTGATCTCTATGATAAACCGTATACCATGGATTTAGAGGATTTCAACAGAATTTGCAAAATACCTACTTGGGGTAGCCTCAATGATCCTCCTAAATCTTCGGTTAGAGATTTTTTGCTCTGGTATTACTGTTGGAGAAACTAGAGACATTACGCAAGCTACCATGGGGAGTATTCATTTTGCTGCCTTGCATTACTTTGCCCTCTTCATAGGCAGATGCATTAATGGAAAGATTGAGCATTGTCACCTCTGCGCACCCGACCTTAGTATTCTTAAGAGCGCAGTGACGGGTGACAAAAGCTTCAACATGGGAACTATTATAGCAAGGAGGCTGAATCAGAATGCAATTGAAGGGGATTTCTTTGGTGGGATCTATGCCACTCGCATAGCAAATTTTCTTGGAGTACCATCCGCGAAGGAGATTCCCCGCTCCACACAGCTTTCCTTGACCGCGTCGCTTTGACACGCTACCAGTTCCTTGAGAGGGATGATGAATCCCTCCTATACCGATTGATATTTAATCGGTAGCGTATTTTCCATATTACCTTTCCTGCTCCTGCTTTCTCTGATTTTCAGGTAAAACAGAGATATTACATAACGAGAGGAGAGGCAGAGGAGTATGAGAGGGAGGCGAAGGCTGCCCGTCTCCGTGAGGTAGCTATTCAAGCAGTGGCTGCAGCGCTCCCGTATAACCCCGATTATGATTTTGGGTTTCGCCAGGACCATCCTTGGGAGTAGACCAAGTTAGGCCAAAATCCTAAGCTTGGGGGAGTACGTGTTCTCACCGACTTTACATTCTTGCTTATGCTTTCACTTTGTTTGCCGGTGTTCACACTTTGCAACTGTATCATCCATGTTAGTTTATTTTCTTTTTCTTGTTTTCTTTTCGTGTGTCTCTAGTTTGAGAAAACCCAAAAAGATTTTCTTTTCTTCTTTTGCTTGTTGGGAGCTTTCCCGTGTAGATAGTTTTCTTTTTATTTGGGTCAAGGTAGAAGATATTGGTTACAATGTTTAGTGGCTCTTGCATGCATACCTGTTTAGCTTTCAAAGAGCCATATTACTTTGTCTTCTCCTTTGTGTTTGCCTGCAGATTCCAGCTTTAGTCCAATGCACGAGCACACTTATTATTGTTCGCATAGTTCGGTCATGCAAGTGAAAGGCAATAATGACGATATATGATGAAGTGACTGAGCCTGGAAAAGCTGGTATGAACTCGATCTATTTTGTTTTTGTAAATATGACTAGCTCATCATGCCTGATTCAGCTTTGTTGTGAGAGAAACATGTTTGCAATGACAACTTAGAGATCATAGTTGCTTATGCCATGCTTACTTAGCTAGGAGCTTATAATGGTTTGTCTTGGATGCCCACATGAATGTTGAGATGACTATGATGTAGTATGATAGGATGGTATCCTCCTTTGAAGGATTCAAGTGGCTTGACTTGGCGCATATTTGCGCATGTAGTTGAAACAAAATCAACATAGCCTCAATGATATTCATCTTCATGGTGATATATGTCCTCTTCATGCTTGCATTCAATGTTAGTTAATCTCAATGCATTTTGATGAGTGTTGTCGCTCTCTAGTTTGTCGCTTCCCAGTCTTTTGCTAGCCTTCACTTGTACTAAGCGGGAATACTGCTTGTGCATCCACCTCCATAAGCCCAAAGTTGATCCATATGAGTCCACCATACCTACCTATTTGCGGTATCTACCTGCCGTTCCAAGTAAATTTGCATGTGCCACTCTCTAAATCTTCAAGAAATAATATGTTTTGCATGCCCGAACCGCTCATGTTGTGACAGAGGGCTATTGGTATCTTCCATGCTAGGCGTGTTATCCTCGATATGTGTTTATTCACTATCATTCACGAGAAAGGGGCCAGTAATTGGAATTCCCAGTTCCATGCTCAAATCGAAAAGATAATTGCACACAAAACTCCCCCAGGATTGATGTTGGTTTGGACGGTACCCGAGGATTCGGCTAGCCGTGGAGTGTGATTGATTGGTGGTGGGGGAGTCAAAACTTTACTTTTCAGTTTAGGAACCGCCTATAGCATGTGTAGCGTTGAAGATGTTGAGAACTCTTAGTCACTGCGTTGACAATGAGAGCATGCCACCCAAAAATTATTATCTCTGTTTTAAAAGCTTGAGCTCTGGCACCTCTGCAAATCAATGCTTCCCTCTGCGAAGGGCCTGTGTATTTATGTTCCTGTTGAGTCATCCTCCTCTTACAAAAGCACCAATTAGAGAGCACCTCTATCATTTCTATGCTTTGCTTCTAACTGTGTTGAGTATGACCGTGACTGGATCTTCATGGCCTTGAATTAAAATGTTTAGTCAGCCCTTGGTCTTTGAAGGTGCTCTGCATTTATGTTTTGCAGTCTCAGAAAGAGTTAGCAGGATACCATCTATTTGTACTGCTTCATGTTGTTTTGATTGAAGTGTTGACGTTTGAGACTTATTATTTGCTCGCTAGTTGATTATGCCATTGATATGAGTTTACCGTGAGACTTAGATGTCATTTGCTTATGTGGTTTGCTTATGATCTTGCTGAAATTCTGGTTATGAGTTAGACATAGTTGCAACCACAAGATCAAACAGAGTTCGTCAAAGTTTTTCTTTTGTCTCTCTCAGTTTGTCAACTGAGTTGCTTGAGGACAATCAAGGCTTTAAGCTTGGGGGAGTTGATACTTCTCCGTCGTATCTACTTTTCCGAACTCTTTTGCCCTTGTTTTGGACTCTAACTTGCATGATTTGAATGGAACTAACCCGGACTAACGCTGTTTTCAGCAGAATTGCCATGGTGTTGTTTTTGTGCAGAAATTAAAGTTCTCGGAATGTCCTGAAAATTTACGGAGATTTTTTCTGGAATAAAAGAATAAAAGATCCACCGGAGGAGGTGGACCAGTAGGCCACAATCCCACAGGCCGCGACCACCCCCCCTGGCCGCGCCGTGAGGGCTTGTGGGGCCCACGTGGCTCCACCGCCCCCAAACTCAGCTCTATATCTTCCGTCTCGCTCGAAAAAACTGAGAGAGAAGGTTTCATCGTGTTTTGCGATACGGAGGCACCACCACATCCTCTTCTTCATCTGGAGGGCAGATCTGGAGTCCGTTTCGGGCTCCGGAGAGGGGAAATCGTCGTCATCAACCTTCCTCCATCGACAATTCCATGATGCTCTTCACCGTTCGTGAGTAATCTCATCGTATGCTTGCTGGACGGTGATGAGTTGGATGAGATCTATCATGTAATCGAGTTAGTTTTTGACGGGGATTGATCCCTAGTATCCAGTATGTTCTAGATTGATGTTGCTACTACTTTTCTACGCTTAATGCTTGTCACTAGGGCCCGAGTGCCATGATTTCAGATCTGAACCTATTATGTTGTCGCCAATATATGTGTGTTTTAGATCCTATCTTGCAATTTGTAGTCACCTACTATGTGTTATGACCCGGCAACCCCGGAGTGACAATAGCCGGAACCACTCCCGGAGATGACCATAGTATGAGGAGTTCATGTATTCACCACGTGTTAATGCGTTGGTCCGGTTCTTTATTAAAAGGAGAACCTTAATATCCCGTAGTTTCCATTAGGACCGCGCTGCCACGGGAGGGATGGACAATAGATGTCATAAAAGTTCTTTTCCCTAAGCACGTATGACTACATACGAAATACATGCCTACATTAGATTGACGAACAGGAGCTAGTTACTTATCTCTCCGTGTTATAGTTGTTACATGATCAATCACATCTGTCATACTCATCAATCACCGATCCACTGCCTACGAGACTTTTACTACTGGTTCTTGCTACGTTACTTTTCCTAGGCTTGTGGCTTGCTACAAAAGGGATTGGGCCACTTTGCTGCTACTGCTGTCACTTTGCTACTACTGTTGTTACTCTGTTGTTGCTGCTACTGCTGTTCCTTGCTACTGCGTTGTTACTTGTTGCAAGATATTTTCCGACACTGTTGTCGGGGAAGAATAGTTACTCGCCCACGTGCAACACTGGCGCCATTGATACAACCATTAGGAATAGTCTGCCTTGTCAACAGATCATTTCTGTCATAGTTGCTATCATACTACTTTGCTACTGATACTTTGCTTGCAGACACTAATCTTTCAGGTGTGGTTGAATCTGACAAACTTAGTTGCTAATACTTGAGAATATTCTTTCGCGTCTTCTTTGGCGAACCAACAAATTTGGGTTGAATACTCTACCCTCGAAAACTGCTGCGATCACATACGCTTGTGGGTCATCACACCCCCCTGGCCGTGCCTGTGGGGATTGTGGCCACCTCGTGTGCCTCCCGGACTCCGTTTTCTTGCGGAGTACTCCTTCTGGTCTGGAAAAAATCATTATATATTCTCCTGAAAGGTCTGACCCTCGTATCACGCAAATTTCCTCTGTTTTCGTTTCGAGCGTGTTTCTGCTGCAGATCTAGATCGATATGACGTCCCCAAAAGCTCCAAAGGACAAGATCTTCGAGAAGGTCATCAATCCCTACCTCACGGGAGTGCTGCAACACCCTCAATCTATTGAGATGCGTGAGGGGATGTTGCACATCCGTGATGTTGAGGGGCCCAAGAAGACCGGAAGCATGGAGGTGAGGCTCGAAGCAATGGAGCAACATGTCTTCAACTGCCAAGGGATGGTGGAGCCTGGACTCAGCGCCAACCACATGATGATCACAGAGTTCACCAACAAGCACAAGATCGATGCCAATGACATTGGGAAGCACCTCTCCAGGCTCTATGACAGAATTGATCACCTCCAAGCCCAGATCTATGACCTGCAGAATCAAAACTGTGATTATGAGTATAGATTTAAATCAATACGGTTGGCTGCAGATTTGAGGATTCCAGAGACTCGGTCATCTTTCCATGATGGAGCACCTATGCCTTGGAAGACAGAGGATCAAGCCCATGTTGCAACAACTCCACCACCATCACCCCCAAAGGAAGACAACTGAGCATGGGTATGGGCAATCCCCTTGGCTTGTGCCAAGCTTGGGGGAGTTGCCCCGGTATCGTATCACCATCACATCTTTTGCCTTTACCTTTTCTTAGTTCGTTCCTTTTCGGTTTTATTCTTTCTCTAGTAGAATAAAGGTCTTAGTGTTTTAGGATTGAGTTTTGCTTTGTGTCACCCCCGATGTATTCGAGCTCGTGAGCCATATAATAAAGAGTGTCTTAGTTAAGGGCCTTGCTTCATGCCATGATCAAAAGAATGAGAACAGAACAAAAGCATGAAAGATCATGTAATGATCTTATGGGAAGTGATGGCTTCACATATAAAAAGAATGATGGTTGAAACTTGTTGAGGGTAGACAAATGTATACCTTGGTCATTGTTGCAATTAATAGGAAGTGATAAAGAAGGAGAGGTTCACATATAAATATATCATCTTTGACAACCATCTATGATTGTGAACACTCACTAAACTATTACATGCTTAGAAGTAGATGTTGGACAAGGAAGACAACATAATGAATTGTGTTTGCTTGGTTCCGAACAATGTTATATGACTAGAGATACCTTAGCATGTGACGATTTCTTCCACCTCATATCAGCCAACACTCCCGCACTGAGTAGGGATACTACTTGTGCATCCATAAACCTTCAACCCAGTTTTGCCATGAGAGTCCACCATACCTACCTATGGATTGAATAAGATCCCTCAAGTAAGTTGTCATTGGCGCAAGCAATAAAAATTGCTCCCTAATATGTATGATCTATTAGTGTGTGGAAAATAAGCTTTGTACGAACCGGTGATGACGAAGACATAAAAGCGACAGACTGCATAATAAAGTTCTTTATCACAGGAGGCAATATAAAGTGACGTTCCTCCGCACTAAGAGGACACACATCCAAACCTCAAAAGTGCATGACAACCTCTGCTTCCCTCTGCGAAGGGGCTATCTTTTACCTTTATTTTTGCCCTTGAAAGAGTCATGGTGATCTTCACCAATTCCTTATTTCGCCTTTATCTTGGCTAAAGTCATATGCTTGGGAAAGATCTATATTCATATGTCAACTTGGAAGTAAGTATTCATGAATTATTGTTGTTGACATTACCCTTGAGGTAAATGGTTGGGAGGCGAAACTATAAGCCCCTATCTTTCTTTGTGTCCAGCTGAAACTTTGATCTCATAAGTACCACGTGAGTTGTAGCAATTGTAGAGAATGAAAAGATGATTGAGTATGCCCGTCTATGTCTTCGGCTAAGAGATCTTTGATAATAGCAACACTAGGTTCAACTCTAATCTCCCCAGGGGGTGCAAGTGGTCTAATGTAACCCCTACGTATCATAGTTGGAGCTTTAGAATAATCCTTTATCCTAGCAGGGTAAGGTGGTTTCTCAGTGTAAGCACAAGGAACAACAGGATCACTAAAAGCTATGATTTTATCCTCAACTAGATTGGTTTTGGCTATGTTGCTTTCTATAGGAGGATGATATTTAAACCACTTCTCTTTGGGAAGATCAACATGAGCAGCAAAAGATTCACATAGAGAAGCTACTATCTCAGAGTCAAGTCCATACTTAGCGCTAAAATCTCTAGAAGTGTTTGTCTCAACAAAAGATTTAATGCAATCAAATTGGAAATTCATACCTGATTCCTTACCTTCCTCCAGCTCCCAATATTCAGAGTTGCATTTGATTCTATCCAATAAATTCCACTTGTGATCAATATCCTTCTTCATAAAAGAACCGACACAAGAAGTGTCAAGCATGGTACGATCTTCATGAGAAAGCAGAGCATAAAAGTTTTGAGTGATGATTTCCCTCGAGAGCTCATGATTGGGGCATGAATGTAGCATTGATTTAAGCCTCCACCAAGCTTGAGCTATGCTTTCCCTATCACGAGGCCAAAAGGTATAAATAATGTTCTGATCACGATGTACTAAATGCATAGGATAGAACTTTTGATGAAATTCCAATTTCAACCGATTGTAGCCCCATGATCCAGTATCATCACATAGCCTATACCATGTCAACGCCTTATCCTTCAAAGATAAAGGAAAGACTTTCTTATTTACCTCATCCTCAGGCAAACCTGCAAGAAATAAACCACAAACTTCATCTACATAGATTAGATGCAAATCTGGATGTGAAGATCCATCTCCTGTGAAAGGATTAGCTAGCAGTTTCTCAAGCATACCCAAAGGAATTTCAGAAAATATACTTTCAGTATGTACCTCGGGTTGAGGAGAAACTCCTCGTGCTTCCGTTCATGGTGAAGATACCCCAAACAAACTCCTCAAAGAAATAGTTTCCATAGTGACAAGTGACAATAAATTTTAGCACAATATATAGATGTTTCCTTACCAATTTCCACTTACCAAAGGCGCTTCACTCCCCGACAACGGCGCCAGAAAAGAGTCTTGATCGTAGTCCTTTCGATAAGTAAAAGTGTAGAACCCAACGAGGAGCAGAAGGCTCTGATAAACGGATTTCAGCAAGGTAATAACTACAAGCACTGAAAGTAGCGGTAACAAGTGATTGTGTAGCGAGGTGAAACGTAGCAAGCAAAGAGTAACAAGTAACAAGTAGTAGCAACGGTGCAGCAAGTGGCCCAATCCCTTTTGTAGCAAGGGACAAGCCTGAACAAAGTCTTATAGGAGGAAAAACGCTCCCAAGGACAGACGGGAATTTCTGTCATGCTAGTTTCATCATGTTCATATGATTCACGTTCGTTACTTTGATAGTTTGATATGTGGGTGGACCAGCACTTGGGTAGTGCCCTTACTTGGACAAGCATCCCACTTATGATTAACCTCTCTCGCAAGTATCCGCAACTACAAAATAAGAATTAAGACAAAGTCTAACCATAGCATTAAACTAGTGGATCCAAATCAGCCCCTCACAAAGCAACGCATAGACTGGGGTTTAAGCTTCTGTCACTCCAGCAACCCATCATCTACTTACTACTTCCCAATGCCTTCCTCTAGGCCCAAATATGGTGAATTGTTATGTAGTCTACGTTCACATAACACCACTAGAGGAAAAACAACATACAACATATCAAAATACCGAACGAATATCAAATTCACATGACTATTATCAGCATGACTTATCCCATGTCCTCAGGAACAAAAGTAACTACTCACAAGACATAATCATAATCATGACCAGAGGTGTAATGAATATCATCAAGGATCTGAACATAAACTCTTCCACTAAATAATCCAACTAGCATCAACTACAAAGAGTAATCAACACTACTAGCAACCTTACAAGTACCGATGGGAGTCGCGAGACGATGATTGGTTACAAGAGATGAACTAGGGATTGGAGAGGAGATGGTGCTGATGAAGATGTTGATGAAGATGCCTCCCGTCCGATGAGAGGAGTGTTGGTGATGACGATGGCGACGATTTCCCCCTCCGGGAGGGAAGTTTCCCCGGCAGGATCGTCCTGCCGGAGCTCTAGATTGGATCTGCTCAAGTTCCGCCTCGTGGCGGCGGCGAAACCACGAAAAAGCTCCCTATTGATTTTTTCCAGACCAGGATGCTTCATATAGCAAAAGAGCGGGGCTAGTGGGCCGTCAAGCAGCCAACAAGCCTGCCATACGCCACCAGGGGGGTGGTGGCGGTGGGCAAGCTTGTGGAGCCCTGGTGGCCCCCTCCGGTAGTTCTTTCACCCAGTATTTTTAATATATTCCAGAAAAAATCCACGTAACTTTTTAGGGCATTTGGAGATGTGCAGAATAGTGGACTAGGATTTGCTCCTTTTCCAGTCCAGAATTCCAGCTGCCTGAATTCTCCCTCTTCAAATAAACCTTGCAAAATAAGAGAGAAAAGGCATAAATATGGTACCACAAGTAATATAACAGCCCAAAAAGGCAATAAATATCAACATGAAAGCATGATGCAAAATGGACGTATCAACTCCCCCAAGCTTAGACCTCGCTTGTCCTCAAGCGAAAACCAAGTTCCATAAACATGTCCACATGTTGAGGGATGAAGATGTCGATAAAACGTAATACACACATGAGGGCATCATGATCACACATAGCACAACAATATATCATAAAGATTCTTATGGGAAAGTAACAATTCCTTCACAAAGCAAAGCATGAAGCAAAAATCTTACCGAGAAGTAACCAACAATAATCCATAGTCATTGAAGCAATTGCAATTTATCACAACATCAGAAAGAGTCAAATAGAGCTCGTAAGGCAAACCCACATACTCAATCATCTCTTTTGTTTTCCACAATTGTTACAACTCACGTGGTACTCATCGTGTCAAAGTTTCAGCTGGACACAGAGGAAGATAGGGGCTTATAGTTTTGCCTCCCAACGGTTTACCTCAAGGGTAAAGTCAACAACAATAAAGCATGAGTACTCAACTCCAAGTTGATATATGAATATAGATCTTTCCCAAACATGTGACGGTAGCCAAGACAAAGGCAAAAAGGGAATTGGTGAAGATCACCATGACTCTTACAAGGGTAAAAAGTAAAGGTACAAGATAGGCCCTTCGCAGAGGGAAGCAGAGGTTGTCATGCTCTTTTGAGGTTTGAATGCGTGTCCTCTTAGTGCGGAGGAACGTCACTTTGTATTGCCTCCTGTGATAAAGAACTTTATTATGCAGTGTGTCGCTTTTATGTCTTCCTCATCACAGGTTCGTACAAAGCTTATTTTCCACACACTAATAGATCATACATATTAGAGAGCAATTTTTATTGCTTGCACCGATGACAACTTACTTGAAGGATCTTATTCAATCCATAGGTAGGTATGGTGGACTCTCATGGCAAAACTGGTTGGAGGTTTATGGATGCACAAGTAGTATCTCTACTTGGTGCGGGAGTTTTGGCTAATATGAGGTGGAAACAATCATCACATGCTAAGGGATCTCTAATCATATAACATTGTTTGGAACCAAGCAAACACAATTCATTATGTTGTCTTCCTTGTCCAACATCTACTCCTAGGCATGTAATAGTTTGGTGAGTGCTCACAATTGTAAAAAGTGTCTAAGATGATATATTTATATGTGATCCTCTCTTTCCTTATTACTTCTTATTAATTGCAACAATGACTGAGGTCTATGTTGATTTATTCTGAACAAGTTTCAATCATCATACGTGTCATAAGTGAAGTTATCACTTTCCATAAGATCGTCTCATGATCTTTCATGCTATCGTTCTTTTCATACTTTTGATCATGGCACAAAGCAAAGCCCTTGACTAAGACACTCTTTATTATATAGCTTGTAAGCTCGAATACATCGGGGGAGAGACAAAAGCAAAAGACTCAAACTAAAAACTAAAGACTTATTCCTCTAAAAGAAGAAATAAAAACTAAAAAAGGAAAGAATTAAAACAAAGGTAAAAGAAAAAGATATAAAGGTGATACGATACCAGGGCAACTCCCCCAAGCTTGGCAGAAGCCAAAGGGATTGCCCATACCAATGCATAGTTGTCTTCCTTTGGTGCTGATGGTGGTGTTGTTGGAGCAGTCTTGAGCTTGTCTAATTTCCACTTGAGCAAAAAGTTTTGCTCCCTTAGATCGTCATTTTCATCCTCAAGTTTCAAAACTCTATGGCAAAGCTCCTGCTTACTCTCCTGCAAGAAATGAGAAGGGATAAACAAGGTCTTAGGCTTCTTCCTATGGTCAGGGAGGCTTGACTTGTTGAACTCCACATGGGTGTTTGCAGGTTGAGGTAGAGGAGCCTCCTCTTCATCGGATCTCGTTGGCTCCTTCCCTTTGGGCTCATAGTCCTCTTCCTCATCAGTGGTACAGCCATATGGTTCCAAGTCCCCATTAATCCTAGAGTTAGCACGATCATCAGCCACATAGATCTATTCTTCTGAATCTTGAGAAGACATCTTGACCTAAATCTGCGGCAGACAACAAGCTCGAAACGAAAACAGAGGAAAACTGCACGATATGGAGATCAAAACCTTCGGGCGACTATATATTGACTTTTTCTGGGCCAGGAGGAGTCCTCCGCAAGAAAACGGAGTCCGGGAGGCACACGAGGTGCCCACAAGCTTGCCCACCGCCACCAGGGGGTGGTGGCGGAGTGGGGGCTTGTGGATGCCTCGTTCGCTCTCACGACTGCTTTTTTATTTTTCTAATTTTCCAAAAATTCCAAAACGGAGGAAATTTCCTATTGGAAAAAGTATCGGAGTCCAATTTCTTACCGAAACAGATACATCTTCGTTTTCAAGGTCTAAAACAGGCTGATAAACATCCCTTATGTACTCCTCTGGAGTTATGACATTGATGATATTGGTCTCAACATTTATGGGAGTACCAGAGATGTAATGCTTGATTCTTTGCCCATTTACCACTCTAGGAAAATTTGCTTTCGTGTTGTTGATTTTGATGGCACCAGAACGATATACTTCCTCGACAACATAGGGACCTTCCCATTTAGAGAGAAGCTTGCCTGCAAAGAATCTCAAACGAGAATTGTATAGCAAGACATAATCACCTACATTGAACTCTCGTTTCTTTATTCGTTTGTCGTGCCATCTCTTAACCTTTTCCTTGAACAACTTGGCATTCTCATATGCCTGGGCCCTTCATTCATCCAACGAGCTGATATCAAACAACCGCTTCTCACCGGCAAGTTTGAAATCAAAGTTGATATCTTTGATTGCCCAATAAGGTTTGTGTTCCAGCTCAAGAGGTAAATGACAGGCCTTACCGTAAACCATTTTATACGGTGACATGCCCATGGGATTCTTATGAGAAGTCCTATAAGCCCATAGCGCGTCGTCAAGTTTGCTAGACCAGTTCTTTCGAGATCTATTGACGGTCTTTTGTAGGATCAACTTGATCTCCCTATTACTCAACTCTACTTGACCACTAGACTGAGGATGATAAGGAGATGCAACTCTATGGTTGACATCATACTTAGCTACCATCTTGCGGAAAACACCATGAATGAAGTGTGAACCGCCATCAGTCATCAAGTATCTAGGGACTCCAAATCTTGGGAAAATGACTTCTTTAAGCATCTTAATAGAGGTGTGGTGATCAACATTTTTAGTGGGGATAGCTTCTACCCACTTAGTAACGTAATCCACAGCAACTAAGATGTAAGTGTACCCATTGGAACTCGGGAAGGGTCCCATAAAATCAAAGCCTCAGACATCAAATGGTTCAGTGACAAGTGAATAGTTCATAGGCATCTCTTGATGCTTACTGATGTTCCCTATCCTTTGGCATTCGTCACAAGACAAGACAAACTTACGAGCATCCTTGAAGAGAGTGGGCCAATAGAAACCTGATTGCAATACCTTATGTGCAGTTCTATCTCCAGCATGGTGTCCTCCGTAGGCTTCGGAATGACACTTCTGCAGGATATGTCCCTGTTCATGTTCAGGCACACAACATCTAATAACCCCATCTACTTCTTCCTTATAAAGGTGAGGATCATCCCAAAAGTAGTGTCTCAAATCAAAGAAGAATTTCTTCTTCTGCTGATAGGTGAAACTGGGTGGTATGTATTTGGCTACGATATAGTTTGTGGGCTCTCACTTGGCCCTCTGGCTCCCCTCTTTTGCTAAAAGAAGGGTTTCGTCCCAAAAAAAAACAGGAAGAGGCTTTTCGAAGGATTCGTCGCCGCCACGAGGCGGAACTTGAGCAGAACCAATCTAGAGCTCCGGCAGGACGATCCTGCCGGGGAAACTTCCCTCCCGGAGGGGGAAATCGTTGCCATCGTCATCACCAACACTCCTCTCGTCGGAGGGGACTCATCACCATCAATATCTTCATCAGCACCATCTCATCTCCAAATCCTAGTTCATCCCTTGTAACCAATCTCCGTCTCGCGACTCCGATTGGTACTTGTAAGGTTGCTAGTAGTGTTAATTACTCTTTCTAGTTGATGCTATTGGGATTACTTGGTGGAAGAGTTTATGTTCAGATCTTTGATGCTACTCATTACCTCTCTGGTCATGATTATTATTATGATTTTTGAGTAGTTACTTTCGTTCCTGAGGACATGGGATAAGTCATGCTATAAGTAGTCATGTGAATTTGGTATTCGTTCGATATTTTGATGTGTTGTATGTTGTTTTCCTCTAGTGGTGTTATGTAAACGTCGACTACATAACACTTCACCATTATTTGGGCCTAGAGGAAGGCATTGGAAGTAGTAAGTAGATGATGGGTTGCTAGAGTGAAAGAAGCGTAAACCCTAGTTTATGCGTTGCTTCGCAAGGGGCTGATTTGGATCCACTAGTTTAATGCTATGGTTAGACTTTGTCTTAATTCTTCTTTCGTAGTTGCGGATGCTTGCGAGAGGGGTTAATCATAAGTGCGATGCTTGTCCAAGTAAGGGAAGTACCCAAGCGTCGGTCCACCCACATATCAAACTATCAAAGTAGCGAACGCGAATCATATGAACATGATGAAAACTAGCTTGACAGAATTTCCCATGTGTGCTCGGAAGCAATTTACCTCCTATAAGACTTTGTCTAGGCTTGTCCCTTGCTACAAAAGGGATTGGGCCACTTTGCTGCACCGTGGTTACTTTTGTTACTTGCTAGTTGCTACGAATCATCTTGCCACACAACTACCTGTTACCGATAATTTCAGTGCTTGCAGATATTACCTTGCTGAAAACCACTTGTCAGATCCTTCTGCTCCTCGTTGGGTTCGACACTCTTACTTATCGAAAGGACTACGATAGATCCCCTATACTTGTGGGTCATCAGTGTGAAGCAAGGATGATTGTGACAAAACAAAAAGCAAAGACTCCTATAATACACGACGCTCCAAGCAAAACACATATCATGTGGCGAATAAAAAATATAGCTCCAAGTAACGTTACCGATGGATTGAAGACGAAAGAGGGGATGCCTTCCCGGGGCATCCACAAGCTTAGGCTTTTTGGTGTCCTTGAATTTGTCTTGGGATGTCTTGGGCATCCCAAAGCTTAAGATATTTCCACTCCTTATCCCATTGTCCATGAGAACATCACCCAAAACTTGAAAACTTCACAACACAAAACTTAAATAGAAACTCGTGATACCATTAGCATAAGAAAACAAACCACCAACTCTTTAGGTACTGTAGTAAACTTGATTTCCATTTAGATTGATGTTACATTACTGTATTCTCACTTTTCCATGGCTAGTACCCCCGATACTATCCATAGTTTCATCAAAATAAGCAATCAACACAACAAAAACAGAATCTGTCAAAAAACAGACCAGTCTGTAGCAATCTGTATACTTCGTATACCTCTGTTATCCCAAAATTTCTGAACAATTATGACCATTAGAGCAATTCTCATATAAACCAGAAGCAAAAAGAATCAACTAAAAATATCTTTCTGGATAGGAATTAAAAATAATTTCGTGAGCGCAAAGTTTCTGTCTTTTTCAGCATTATCAAACAACCATCACCAAAACTAATCATAAAGGTTCTACTTGGCACAAACACAAAAAGAAACAGAAAAACACAACCATAACAGAATTATGATGGTGTGGACACAACAAAACAGAAAGCAAAAAAAGCAAAGATAAATTCATTGGGTTGCCTCCCAACAAGCGCTATTGTTTAACGTTGTTAGCTAGGCATAAGGCGATAGAATCAAGTATCGTCATCTTTTGTGCTCAACCCATAAGTAGGGTGAACACTCAACGTTTTAAGATCTTCATCTCTCTTACTAGATGGTTCACCACTGTTTTAGGAACAAAAACAAACTTGGTGGCCTTATTGTGGGAAAAATTTGGAGTGTTCTGAACAGCGGCAAAAGCGGAACCCAAGTTGGTTATAACATCCTCTAGTTTGCCAATTCTAGCGGAATCATGACCTAGTTTTTCGTTAACTGTGGGTTCCTTCTCCTTTAAAATTTTCAAAGTCATTCCCACCTTGGATCCATACTGAGTGCTTTGATTGTGGATCTTTTTATCCAAATTTTCTATGAGTTCTATCGTAGCAACTTTATTTTCAATGATATCTAGCCTACGCATCACATGTTCCAAAGTTAAGGTAGTTCCATTAACCATGAGTGGGGGTGAGCCAACCAAATTTATTAAAGCACCGTAAGAATCAACGGTATGGCTACCCAAGAAATTTCCGCCTACGATGGTGTCAAGAACATACCTATTCCAAGGGGAAATACCCACATAAAAGTTGCGAAGTAGAACAGTAGTAGATTGCTTACGAGTAGATCTATTCTGAGCATTCCAAATCTATACCAAGCATCCTTTAAGTTTTCTCCCTCATTTTGTTTAAATTAAGAACTTCGCTCTCAGGAGTAACGTTCAAAGCGATAGGACTAGCCATAAGGATAGGTAGACTAACCCACACAAGCAAACAAAAAGCAAGCGAAAGAAAAGGGCGAACGAAAAAGGCAAATATTTTTGTATTTTTTTCAGAAGTGGGGGAGAGGAAAACGAGAGGCAAAAGGCAAATAATGTAAATGCAAGAGATGAGTTTGCGATAGTTACTTGGATATGCTTCACTTTGAATACTCCCCGGCAACGGCGCCAGAAATTATTCTTGCTACTTCTCGAGCTTGTGTTGGTTTTTCCCTTGAAGAGGAAAGGGTGATGCAACAAAGTAGCGATAAGTATTTCCCTCAGTTTGAGAACCAAGGTATCAATCCAGTAGGAGTATCAAGATGAGGCACCAATGTACCTGCGTAAAAACAAACAAACTTGCACCCAACGCTATAAAGGGGTTGTCAATCCCTTCACGATTATTTGCAAGGTGAGATCTGAAGGTGAAAAGTGCAACAAAGTAATTTTGTAGATCTGAAAATATGATGTGAAGTAGACCCGGGGGCCATAGTGTTCACTAGAGGCTTCTCTAATGATAGCAAGTATTACGGTGGGTGAACGAATTACTGTCGAGCAATTGATAGAATCGCACAAAGTCATGACGATATCTAAGGCAATGATCATACATATAGGCATCACGTCTGAGACAAGTAGACCGATACTTTCTGCATCTACTACTATCACTCCACACATCGACCGCTATCCAGCATGCATCTAGTGTATTGAGTTCATAACAACCAGAGTAACGCCTTAAGCAAGATGACATGATGTAGAGGGATAGATTCATGCAATATGATATAGACCCTGATACGTCTCCAACGTATCTATAATTTTTGATGGTTTCATGCTATTATCTTGTCAAACTTTGGATGTTTTGTATGCCTTTTATATATTTTTGGGACTAACTTATTAACTCAGTGCCAAGTGCCAGTTCCTGTTTTTCCATGTTTTTGACCCCTTTCACAGGAGATTTTGAAACGGAGTCAAAACGGAAGAAAATCCCCGAAAATATTTTTTTTTGGAACGGAAGAAGATCGGGGAGCTTGGGAGCCAAGACAGGGGAGCCCCAGGGGCCCCACAAGCCCCCACCCCGCGGCCAGGGGGAAGGCCGCGGCCCACAGACTTGTGGCCCCCTGGACCTCCTCTGCCCTAGGTTTTGTGCCTATATATCCCCAAAAATTCCACAAAAAATCAGGAGATCATCGAAAGTACTTTTCCGCCGCCGCAAGCTTCTGTCTCCGCAAGATCCCATCTGGGGCATGTTCTGGTACCCTACCGAAGGGGGATTTGGATACGAAGGGCTTCTTCATCAACACCATGACCTCTCTGATGATGCGTGAGTAGTTCACCATAGACCTACGGGTCCATAGCTAGTAGCTAGATGGCTTCTTCTCTCTCTTGGATCTTCAATACAAAGTTCTCCATGATCTTCATGGAGATCTATCCGATGTAATCTTCTTTTGCGGTGTGTTTGTCGAGATCCGATGAATTGTGGATTTATGATCAGATTATCTATGAATCTTATTTGAGTTTCTTTTGATCTCTCTTATGCATGATTTCATATCCTTGTAATTCTCTTCGAGTTGTGGGTTTTGTTTTGCCAACTAGATCTATGATTCTTGCAATGGGAGAAGTGCTTGGTTTTGGGTTCATACCGTGCGGTGACCTCACCCAGTGACAGGAGGGGTAGCGAGGCACGCATCGTGTTGTTGCCATCAAGGGTAAAAAGATGGGGTTTTCATCATTGGTTTGAGTTTATCCCTCTACATCGTGTCATCTTGCTTAAGGCGTTACTCTGTTCGTCATGAACTCAATACACTAGATGCATGCTGGACAACGGTCGATGTGTGGAGTAATACTAGTAGATGCAGAAAGTATCGGTCTACTTGTCTCGGACGTGATGCCTATATGTATGATCATTGTCTTAGATATCGTCATGACTTTGCGCGGTTCTATCAATTGCTCGACGGTAATTTGTTCACCCACCGTGATATTTGCTATTTTGAGAGAAGCCTCTAGTGAACACTATGGCCCCCGGGTCTACTCCACACCATATTTTCAGGCTTACACTTTTTACTTTGTTGCACTTTCCGTCTTCAGATCTCACTTTGCAAACAATCTTGAAGGATTGACAACCCCTTTGAAGCATTGGGTGCAAGCTCGTTTGTGTTTGCGTAGGTACTCTGGACTTGACGAGACTCTCCTACAGGATCGATAACTTCGTTCTCAAACTGAGGAAAATACTTACTGCTCCTTTGCTGCATCACCCTTTCCTCTTCAAGGGAAAAAACCAACGCAAGCAAGTCTCCATCAACGTGTCAATTTCTGGCGCTGCTGTTTGAGAAGTAGCAGACCCCATCTTTTTACCTTTGATGGAAACAACACGATGCGTGCCTCGCTACCCCTTCTATCGGACACCGCACGGTACGAACCCAAAACCGAGCACTTCTCCCATTGTAAGAATTATAGATCAAGTTGGCCAAATGAAACCCATAACTCGAAGATAATTACAAGGATACGAAATCATGCATATAAGAGATCAGAGGAGACTCAAATAATATTCATAGATAATCTGATCATAAGTCCACAATTCATCGGATCTCGACAAACACACCGCAAAAGAAAGTTACATTGGATAGATCTCCATGAAGATCAAGGAGAACTTTGTATTGAAGATCCAAGAGAGAGAAGAAGCCATCTTGCTACTAGCTATGGACCCGAAGGTCTATGGTGAACTACTCACACATCATCGGAGAGGCAATGGTGTTGATGAAGAAGCCCTCCGTGTCCGAATCCTCCTCCGACAGGGCACCAGAACGGTCCCCAGATGGGATCTTGTGGAGACACAAGCTTGCGACGGCGGAAAAGTATTTTCCTCTCTTCTTTGGTTTCGGGATTTTAGAGAATTTATAGGCGAAAGAGGTAGGGCAAAGGAGCCACGTGGGGCCCACATGCCTGCCAGGCGCGGCCCCCCCAGGCTGCGGCTAGGGGGCTTGTGACCTCCCCCGAGGTCTCCTGCCTTGGTTCTGAAGTCCCCTGCGTATCTTCTGTTATGGAAAAAATCATCCCGCATGTTTTATTCCGTTTGGACTCCGTTAAATATTCTTCTCTGAAAAAGGTCAAAAACTCGAAAAAAATAGAAACTCGCACTTGGCACTGAGTTAATAGGTTAGTCCCAAAAAATATATTAAATAGCATATTCATACATATAAAACATCCAAAGTTGACAAGATAATAGCATGGAACCATAAAAAATTATAGATACGTTGGAGACGTATCACTCCACTTGAACTTGCAGACCGCAATCTTGATGACGATCACCACTTGATGTCATCCTTCATAGGTTGAATGAGATCTTCCTCTTGACGCAAACCCATGGAGACACACCTAACCCCACATAGAACTCTCATGAAGACCATGGGTTAGTACACAAAAGCATTATGGACAATGCTTACCATCCCATGGGATCACTTGATCCCTCTCGGCACATCTTGTACACTTTGTGTGTTCATCATCTTGATTTACTATTTGCTTTGTCTTGATCAGCCTTGTGTCTTTATGACCAATCTTAGGATAATACTTTGAATACCACCTTGGTCATCATATAAACTCCTTGAAACCAACAGATGGACTTCAAGAAGTGCCTATGGAAGAATCCTTCGAATATAACTTAAGGCAACCATTAGTCCATAGGGATTGTCATCAATTACCAGAACCACATATGGAGAAATATGCTCTAACACCTCCTGAAAGACAGATTGCCTGAAGACCTACAAAACTTAAAATAAGGCTGGTGAACTTGCTCTCCAATGTTGATGAAGAGGTTGCAGATAGCTTTGATCTACTAAGAGAGATGGAAGGATGGGATGAAGATTATCTGGATTCTGAGGTCATATGGGATGTGTCCAGAGAAGGATAAGATGGAACACAATGGGAGAGAACGAAGGTACAAAATCAGTCACAACAATATGAGATCGACTCCCCCCTTCCACCACAGGGCAAAGGTGGGAGGTGAGGACCAAAGCAAGCACCAAGGGTGAGTGCCAGGACTGCAGATGACAACCGAATTAATCTCCAAAAAGCACAGAAGCTCAAGGTAGTGCAGAATATGGAGGTCCCTAAAAACTAGTACGATTCCAACCTTCTCTGTGTTTAAAAACCCTGATTTCCTTTTTGTTGCATCCATAGTTGGAGTAGAAGTTGACTGTGTAGCAAAGAAAGTACAAAATAGTAGGGTTACTGAGGATATGGCCTCTAATAGAACTGTGGGTTCTCATTCTATTACATAACTCCTGCTAGGAATGTATATGAAGATGTACATTTAAATTCTGATGGTTTATGGTATCTAATCTGCAAGAAAAGGGGCAAGCACCCCATAACAAGAGTTATTTCATGCATGCTCTGTTTTGCAATGTCAGAGGTATCACTGCTCCTGGTAGAAAAACTTTGATTACTGACACTCTAAACAAGACACATGCCTCTATCCTAGGTTTCCAGGAAACCAAAAACGAAGTTGTCTCTGAGTCTTATTTAAAGTCACTAGTTAGTAGTAAAAAAATCTGGCATCACCTCCCATCAAAAGGCTTTATTGGTGGCATCAGGATGGGGTTGATGAAGATGCTTTTGTGGTGGTATCCTAGGCATGTCTCGAATACTCTATCGGTTGTGTCATTAAGTTTAAGAGAACTGACACAACATTTAGAATGGTGATTGTTTACGGGTCCCTTATGAAGAAGGGAAGGATGCCTTCCTTTCTGAGCTACACGCCTTGAGTCTAGAAAAATCCTTCCCCACTCTGTTTGGGGGGGGGGGGTTAATCTAGCCAGGAATGCTAATGAGAAAAGCAATGGAGTTATCAATCACAAGTGGAGTGATAACTTTAATTCTTGCATTGAAATTTGGAGCCTCTTAGAGATTAAACTTTCTAGTAGTAAATTTACTTGGGCAAATAATCAAGCAGATTTGATCATGTCTACCATTGACATAATATTTTGTAATACTGAGTTAGATTTGTTTTTCCCCTTAGCTTACTATACGGCCTTACCTAGACTATGATGTGACCATACTCCCATACTATGGGATTCTGGCATCAGCTAGAGCCCAAAGAAGGGTGGTTACAAGATGGAAAAAATGTGGCTATTAAGAGAGGCTTCTCTAACCTCATCTCCAAAATCTGGAATGAGGGGACCCTTGGCACAACAATTGTGGATGTGTGGCAAGAAAAAGTTAGGAAAATTAGGAGAATTACTAAAGGCTGGAGTTCCAATGAAGAGGCTCAGCTTAGGAGGTATAAAAAGTGCTTTTAGATGAGTTTGACAAATTAGATATTAAGTCAGAAGCAGTAACCCTTGTGGAAGCTGAATCATCTAGACTTAAGTTTGTGTAGGCTGCGCTGAACAAAATTTGGCTCCAAGAGGAAACCAAATACAAACAAAGGTCTAGGGATAAGGACATTAAAGAAGGATATGGAAATACTGCCTATTTTCATGGTATACCAAACCAGAGGAGGAGGAATACTACCATCCACTCTCTGAATGGACCTAATGGGCCAGTTACACATGAAAATGAGATGCTAAATATAGCTAGTAATTTCTACAAGACCTCTTTAAGCTTGAGGAGAGATCTCGTTTTCAGCTATAACCAGACTTCTTGTGAGGGGAGCAAGAGGTCAAGACTGAGAAAAATGAAATGCTAGAGGCACCTTTTCCAGAAGAGGGGATTAAAAAGGCAGTGTTTGACTCCTACTTTGATGGGGATCCAGGGCCTGATGGACTACCTTTTTTCTTGTACTAACACTTTTGGGAGTTGAAAAAAAAGGACTTGATGGCAATGTTTGAGGACTTCCATAGAGGATCTTTATACATTTTTAGACTTAATTTTGCCATGTTAACTTTGATTCCTAAGGAAGTTGATTGTACTTCCATGAACAAATTGAGGCCCATCAGTTTTCTAAACTGTAGCTTTAAGATCTTCACTAAAGTGCTCACAAATAGGCTAAACAAAGTCCTGCAAAGGCTCATCGCTAGTGACGAGTCTGCCTTCCTTAAAGGAAGATACATACTGAAAAGTGTGGTCATATCTCATGAGGTTTTATACTCTGTCCTTTCTAGCAAAATACAAGGACTAGTGCTCAAGCTGGACTATGAGAAAGCGTTTGATAAAGTCAATTTAAATTTCCTATTTTAACTCCTAACTATTAGAGACTTTGGTGGAAAATGGCTTGGCTGGATCGAACAGATCACACTTGGTGGTTCTGTTGGAGTCAGACTGAATGGTAATGAAAGTGCCTTTTTCATCACTAGCAAAGGCCTTAGGCAAGGTGACCGCATTTCCCCTTTGCTTTTTAATGTGGTAGTAGATGTCCCCACCAAGATGCTGATGAAATCTTCTAACCATCAACTAATTGAAGGTCTATGCAGTGAGGTTTGCGCCGGTGGGACCACTTGCCTCCAGTATGCTGATGACACCATTTTGTTATTAGACAAGAATTTAGACCATGACTCTAAGTTGAAAATAGTTCTTTGTTGATTTGAGCAAGTATCTTGGATGAGGAAAAACTATAATAAAAGTTAGTTGATCCCCCTCAACATGGGGGTAGTTGACCTTGCTGTTATTTTCGAAATTTTAGAATGTGTTGGGGGATGTTTCCCCCATTAAGTATATGGAAGTTTCTCTCCATTATGTCAAACTTAGAAGAGAGGACACTCAACCTCTTATTAATAATATTATGAAAAGAATTGCAGGCTCGAGGGGTAAGCTCCTCTCTTATAAAGGAAGGTTGTTCCTAATCCAAGACCGCCTTGCGAGTATTCCAATCTATTTTCTCTCCTTTTTCAAATTCCCAAGATGGACAGTCAGTATGATTAACTCCCAAATGGCTAACTGCCCGTGAAACGATTTTCAGGGGCATAGGAAACTCCACCTAGCCAATTGTAATTTAGTTTGTATGAGGAAGGAATTTGGGGGTCTGGGCATCGCAAACCTCCAAGATGTAAACCTTTGCCTGTTAGGCTCATGGTTCAAGACATACTATGAGGGAGAGGGGAAGCCTTGGAGGAAAATTATAGACCATAAATACATTAGGGATTGTCCCAATCTTTTTGCCCAAAAACATAGCAAAACACTTCTAGGTTCTGGAAAGGAGTTAAATCCATCACCCATACCTTAATATTTGGATATAGATGGAAGATAGGAAAGGGTGACAAGGTTAGATTTTGGGAAGACACTTGGTTTGGCACATCTCCTATGGCAGTCCAGTTCTGGAATGTGTATGAGATTTGTAATGAACAGACCAAGTGCATTGATGAGATTTGGGATGGCACAACTCTTATACTTTCTTTTAGAAGGAATTTTAGTGAAAAGCTCATGGAACAATTGTTTCAAATAGAGGAAATTGCGAGGAGAATATGCTTCTGTGCTGATTCAGATGCCCCAGTTTGGAAAGTGAAGATAGAAGATCTACTACGACCCGGCCGGTTGGAGCCTTGCTTCCCATTGGTTAGTCCTGTCTGGCTTCCGGATGCCGACCGGTTTAGTAAGAAGACTAGGCATTACAAGAAAGATTGCCCTACGATTATCACTGGAGCCCGAATTACAAGATGACACCGTATCCAAAACAGACTCTTCCGAAGACTTGGCGTGCGCTCCAAGGCAAGATGATAATATCGACATGATTACTCCTTGGTGTAACCCTAGTACCCCTCGTATCTATATAAACCAGAGGGTTTTAGTTCGTAGGGCAGATTGAGATCATTACTCCTAGGGTTTTAAACCACAACATACGATCTCGAGGTAGACCAACTCTGTATTCGATACTCCATCATCAATATAAACAAGAGCAGGATGTAGGGCGTTACCTCCTTCAAGGGGGCCCGAACCTGGATAAATATGGTCTCCCTTGTCCTCCATTACCCATCGATCCAAGATGCACAGTTCGGGACCCCCTATCCAAAATTCATCGGTTTTGACATCAACACCGGCCACCACAAGGCCCGGCGCAACCACTGCTCGCGGCCGCACGGGCATGCCACCACCAAGTCCGTCGCAGCTACTGCTCGCGGCCACCGAGACCGGCCAAGACGACACCTGGCGCAGCCACGGCCGGGGCCGGCCACCACGACGCCCGTCCCGTCTCACGTGGCGAGCTCCCCGATGAGGA
This sequence comes from Hordeum vulgare subsp. vulgare, assembly GCF_904849725.1. Taxonomy (NCBI): domain Eukaryota; kingdom Viridiplantae; phylum Streptophyta; class Magnoliopsida; order Poales; family Poaceae; genus Hordeum; species Hordeum vulgare. The sequence continues at coordinate 524,141,787 of NC_058523.1, forward strand.
TCAGATTGTTTTTTTAGTTTTGAGGGACCCGATTGTTTTTTTAGGGACCCAATTGTAATTCAAAAAATATTTGGACCCACCAGTCATAACCTGCCAATGGTCAACCTGACGAGTGGACCCAAGCTATCATAATAATATTTTAAGTTAATTAACATAGTCAATAGTGCGACATAGTAATTTTTTGGAACACGAACCAATTTTATGGTAGTTTTTTTTATATTAAAAATGATAGTTTTCAAACTTTAGCCCGTAGGTGCAACTCCAACGGGGCGACCCATTTAGTCCGTTGCCGCCCGTTTAGGGCCGCGCGGACAAAATAGATGGCCCAACGCGCCGACCCAATGCCAAAATGTGTCTGCTTCGCGTCCGCGCCAACCCATTTTTTGCCCAAATTGGGGACTGAAATGTGTCGGCGTGGATGCAAAGCGGAGCGTGCGCGCTGTTGGAAATATGCCCTAGAGGCAATGATAAATAGTTATTATTATATTTCCTGTTTAAAGATAATCGTTTACTATCCATGCTATAATTGTATTGAATGAAAACATAGGTATATGTGTGGATAAATACACACAACAATGTCCCTAGCAAGCCTCTAGTTGGCTAGCCAGTTGATCAAGGATAGTCAAGGTTTTCTGAGTATGTGCAAAGTGTTGTTGCTTGATAAGTGGATCACATCATTAGGGGAATCATGTGATGGAATAGACCCAAACTATGAACGTAGCATATTGATCGTCTCATTTTATTGCTATTGTTTTCTGCGTGTCAAGTATTTGTTCCTATGACCACGAGATCATATAATCCACTGGCACCGGAGGAATACCTTGTGTGTATCAAACGTCACAACGTAACTGTGTGACTATAAATGTGCTCTACAGGTATCTCCGAAGGTGTCCGTTGGGTTAGTATGGATCAAGACTGGGATTTGTCACTCCGTGTGACGGAGAGGTATCTCGGGGCCCACTCGGTAATACAACATCACACACAAGCCTTGCAAGCAATGTGACTAAGTGTAAGTCATGGGATCTTGTATTAAGGAACGAGAAAAGAGACTTGCCGGTAACGAGATTGAAATAAGGTATGCGGATACCGACGATCGAATCTCGGGCAAGTAACATACCGAAGGACAAAGGGAATGACATGCGGGATTGCCTGAATTCTTGACAGTGAGGTTCAACCGATGAGTTATTCGGGGAATATGTAGGATCCAATATGGGCATCCAGGTCCCGCTATTGGATATTGACCGAGGAGTACCTCGGGGCATGTCTGCATAGTTCTCGAACCCGCGGGGTCTGCACACTTAAGGTTCAGCGATGTTGTTCAGAGTCCCGGATGAGATCACGGACGTCACGAGGGTTTCCGGAATGGTCCGGAGACGAATATTGATATATAGGATGACCTCATTTGATTACCGGAAAGTTTTCGGGCATTACCGGGAATATACCGGGAGTGACGAATGGGTTCCGGGTGTTCACCGGGGGGGCAGCCCACGGGGGGGAAGCCCATAGGCCTTGGGGTGCCGCACCAGCCCTTAGTGGGCTGGTGGGACAGCCCAAGAGGCCCTATGCGCAGGAGAGAAAAAATCAAAGGAAGAAGAAAAGAAAAAGAGGTGGCAAGGAAGGGAAGGACTCCACCTTCCAATCCTAGTTGGACTAGGATTGGAGGTGGACTCCTCCACCTCCTTGGCCGGCGGGCTCTTCGGGTCTTGGACCCCATGGAAAGTCTCCCCACCCCTCCTCCTATATATAGTAAAGGTCTAGGGCTGATTTGAAACAACTTTGCCACGGCAGCCCGACCACAAAACATCACGGTTTTTCCTCTAGATCGTATTTCTGCGGAGCTCGGGCGGAGCCCTGTAGGAGTTTTCACCACCACCGGAGCACCGTCACGCTGTCAGAGAACTCATCTACTTCTTCGTCTTGCTTGCTGGATCAAGAAGGCCGATATCATCGTCGAGCTGTACGTGTGCTGAACGCGTAGGTGTCGTCCGTTCGGCACTAGATCGGAGCGGATCGCGGGACGGTTCGTGGGATGGTTTGCGGGGCGGATCGAGGGACGTGAGGACGTTCCACTTCATCAACTGCGTTTCTTAATATTTCCTGCTGTGCGATCTACAAGGGTACGTAGATCCAAATCTCCTCTCGTAGATGGACATCACCATGATAGGTCTTCGTGCACGTAGGAAAATTTTTGTTTCCCATGCGACGTTCCCCAACGGTGGCATCATGGGCTAGGTTCATGCGTAGATGTTATCTTGAGTAGACCACAAAGGGTTTTGTGGACGGTGATGTTCGATTTGTTGCCCTCCTTAGTCTTTTCTCGATTCAGTTGTATTGTTGGATTGAAGCGGCCCGGACCGACATTATTCGTATGCTTACGAAAGACTGGTTTCATCGCTTGACATGCAACCTCGTTGCATAAAGATGACTGGCGGGTGTCTGTTTCTTCAACTTTCGTTGATTTGGTTTTGACCGAGGCGGTCCTTGGAGAGGTTAAGTAGCAATTTGCACATCTCCGTTGTGGTTTTTGCGTAAGTAGGATGCGATCTACTAGATACCCATAGCAACCACGTAAAACATGCAACAACAATTTGAGGACGTCTAACTTGTTTTTGCAGGGTATGCTTGTGATATGATATGGCCAAAGACGTGATATGATATATTGGATGTATGATATGATCATGTTGTAATAGTTAATATCGACTTGCACGTCGATGGTACGGCAACCGGCAGGAGCCATAGGGTTGTCTTTTAAACTAACTTTTGTGCTTGCAAATATGTTTACTATATTGCTAGGACGTAGCTTTAGTAGTAATAGCATGAGTAGCACGACAACCCCGATGGCGACACGTTGATGGAGATTATGGTGTGGCACCGGTGACAAGAAGATTGTGCCGGTGCTTTGGTGGTGGAGATCCAGAAGCACATGATGATGGCCATATCATGTCACTTATGAATTGCATGTGATGTTAATCCTTTTATGCACCTTATTTTGCTTAGAACGAGGGTAGCATTATGAGGTGATCTCTCACTAAAATTTCAAGACGAAATTGTGTTCTCCCCGATCGTGCACCGTTGCTACAGTTCGTCGTTTCGAGACACCACGTGATGATCGGGTGTGATAGACTCAACGTTCAGATACAACGGGTGCAAAACAGTTGCGCACGTGGAACACTCGGGTTAAGCTTGACGAGCCTAGCATGTGCAGACATGGCCTCGGAACACATGAGACCAAAAGGTTGATCATGAATCATATAGTTGATATGATTAGCATAGGGATTCTTACCACTGAAACTATCCTCAACTCACGTGATGATCGGACTTGAGCTACTGGAATTGGATCATGAACCACTCAAATGACTAGAGAGATGTACTTTTTGAGTGGGAGTTTAGCAAGTAATTTGATTAGTTAAACTTTGATTATCTTGAACATAGTCTAAGTCAACTTTGAAAATATTTGTGTTGTAGATCAATGACTCACGCGACAGTCACCCTGAAGTTTAATACGTTCCTAGAGAAAGCTAAGTCGAAAGATGATGGAAGCAACTTTGTGGACTGGGCTCGTAATCTTAAGTTGCTCCTGCAAGCTGGGAAGAAGGATTATCTCCTTAATGCTACGCTAGGAGATGAACCACCCGCCACGGCTGACCAAGATGTTAAGAATGCTTGGTTAACACGCAAGAAGGACTACTCAGTAGTTCAATGTGCAGTCTTGTATGGCTTAGAGCCGGGACTTCAACGTTGCTTTGAGCGTCATGGAGCATATGAGATGTTCCAGGAGTTGAGGTTTATCTTTCAGAAGAACGCCCGGATCAAGAGGTATGAGACAGCCGATAAATTATATGCTTGCAAGATGGAGGAGAATTCATCTGTCACTGAACGTGTGCTCAAAATGTATGGGTACTCAAACCGTCTAGCTGAGCTGGGGATTGAACTCTCGCAAGAGGCTATCATTGACAGAATTCTTCAATTACTGCTACCAAGCTATAAGGGCTTTGTGTTGAACTATAACATGCAAGGGATGAACAAGTCACCCGGCGAGTTATTCGCGATGCTGAAAGTCGCAGAGTCAGAACTCCGTAAAGAGCATCAAGTGTTGATGGTGAATAAGACCACTAGTTTCAAGAGAAACGACAAAGGAAATAAGGGTAATTCAAAGAAGAGCGGAAAGCCTGTTGCCAATCTGATGAAGAAACCCAAAGCTGGACCTAAGCCTGAAACGGAGTGCTATTATTGCAAGGGTATGGGTCACTGGAAGCGCAACTACCCCAAGTATCTGGCTGATAAGAAGGCGGCCAAAGAAAAATCAGGTATATTCGATATACATGTTATTGATGTGTACTTAACCAGCTCTCGTAGTAGTGCCTCGGTATTCGATACCGGTTCTGTTTCTCATATTTGCAACTCGAAATAGGAACTACGGAATAAGCGAAGGCTGGCGAAGGATGAAGTGACGATGCGCGTGGGAAATGGTTCCAAGGTTGATGCAATAGCCGTCGGCACAGTTTCACTTCAGTTACCATCAGGATTAGTTATGGACTTAAATAAATGTTATTTAGTGCCTGCGTTAAGCATGAACATTATATCTGGATCTTTTTTATGCGAGACGGTTACTCGTTTAAGTCAGAGAATAATGGTTGTTCTATTTCTATGAGTAATATCTCTTATGGTCATGGACCCAATGTGAGAGGATTGTTCATATTGAATCTTGATGGTGATAATACACATATACATAACATTGAGACCAAAAGAGTTAGAGTTAACAATGATAGCGCCATGTTTTTATGGCACTGCCGCTTAGGTCATATTGGTGTAAAGCACATGAAGAAACTCCATACCGATGGACTTTTGGAGTCACTTGACTTTGATTCACTTGACACGTGCGAACCATCCCTCATGGGCAAGATGACTAAAACTCCGTTCTCCGGAATAATGGAGCGTGCAAGTGACTTGTTGGAAATCATACATACCGATGTGTGTGGTCCGATGAGTGTGGAGGCACGCGGCGGATATCATTATTTTCTCACCTTCACTAACGATTTGAGTAGATATGGTTATGTCTACTTAATAAAGCACAAGTCTGAGACGTTTGAAAAGTTCAAACAATTTCAGAGTGAATTCGAAAATCATCGCAACAAGAAGATCAAGTTCCTACGGTCTGATCGTGGGGGTGAGTATCTGAGTTTCGAGTTTGGTACTCACTTAAGACAATGTGGAATTGTTTCACAGTTGACACCGCCTGGAACACCACACCGTAATGGTGTGTCCGAACATCGTAATCGTACTTTATTAGAGATGGTGCGATCTATGATGTCTCTTACCGATTTGCCGTTGTCGTTTTGGGGTTATGCATTAGAAACAGCTGCATTCACTTTAAATAGGGCACCATCAAAATCCGTTGAGACGACACCATACGAACTGTGGTATGGCAAAAGACCAAAGTTGTCATTTCTTAAAGTTTCGGGATCTGATGCTTATGTCAAAAAGCTTCAGCCTGAAAAGCTGGAACCCAAAGCGGAAAAATGCGTCTTCATAGGTTACCTAAAAGAGGCAGTTGGGTATACCTTATATTTCAAATCCGTGGGCAAAGTGTTTGTTGCTAAAAACGGAGCTTTTCTTGAGAAGGAGTTTCTCTCGAAAGAATTGAGTGGGAGGAAGATAGAACTTGATGAGGTTGTCGAACCCCTAATTCCTCTTGATGGTGGCGCAGGGCAAGGGGAAACCCATGTTGTTGCGGCACCGGTTGAGGAACAAGTTGATGATGATGATCATGAAACTTCGGATCAAGTTACTGTCGGACCTCGCAGGTCGACAAGATCACGTACTGCTCCCGAGTGGTACGGTAATCATGTCTTGACGATTATGTTGTTGGACAACAATGAACCTGCGAATTATGAAGAAGCAATGGTGGGACCAGATTCCAACAAATGGCTGGAGGCCATGAAGTCTGGGATAGGATCCATGTACGAGAACAAAGTGTGGGCCTTAGAAGTACTACCTAAAGGCCGCAAGGCTATTCAGAACAAATGGATCTATAAGAAGAAGACAGACGCAGACGGTAATGTGACCGTTTATAAAGCTCGACTTGTGGCAAAGGGTTTTTCACAAGTTCAAGGAATTGACTACGATGAGACATTCTCACCGGTAGCGATGCTTAAGTCTGTCCGAATCATGTTAGCAATAGCTGCCTTTTACGATTATGAAATCTGGCAGATGGATGTCAAAACGGCGTTCCTTAACGGTTTTCTTAAGGAAGAGTTGTATATGATGCAACCCGAAGGTTTTGTCGATCCTAAGAATGCTAACAAAGTATGCAAGCTCCAGTGATCCATTTATGGACTGGTGCAAGCATCTCGGAGTTGGAATAAACGCTTTGATGAGGTGATCAAAGCATTTGGGTTTATACAAGTAGTTGGAGAATCTTGTATTTACAAGAAAGTGAGTGGGAGCTCTGTGGCGTTTCTAATATTATATGTGGACGACATATTGCTGATTGGAAACAACGTGGAGCTTTTGGAGAGCACAAAAGGTTACTTAAATAAAAGTTTCTCTATGAAGGACCTAGGAGAAGCTGCTTACATTCTAGGCATTAAGATCTATAGGGATAGATCGAAACGCCTGATAGGACTTTCACAAAGCACATACCTTGATAAAGTTTGAAGAAGCTTAAAATGGATCAGTCCAAGAAAGGGTTCTTGCCAGTGTTACAAGGTATAAAATTGAGTAAGACTCAGTGCCCAGCAACTGAGGAAGATAGAAAGACAATGAGTTCCGTCCCCTACGCTTCAGCCGTAGGTTCTATCGTGTATGAAATGTTGTGCACTAGACCAGATGTCAGCTTGGCCATAAGTATGGCAGGCACGTTTCAGAGTAATCCAGGAGTGGATCACTGGACGGCAGTCAAGAATATTCTGAAGTACCTGAAAAGGACTAAGGAAATGTTTCTCGTGTATGGAGGTGACAAAGAGCTCGTCGTAAAAGGTTACGTCGATGCAAGTTTTGACATCGATCCGGATGACTCTAACTCTCAAACCGGATACATATTTATTCTTAATGGGGGTGCGGTAATCTGGTGCAATTCCAAGCAGAGCGTTCTAGCAGATTCTACATGTGAAGGGGGCTACATGGCTGCCTCGGAGGCCGCTAAAGAGGGTGTTTGGATGAAGCAGTTCATGACAGATCTTGGAGTTGTGCCAAGTGCACTGGATCCATTGACTCTGTTGTGTGACAACACTGGTGCCATTGCCTTAGCAAAGGAACCAAGGTTTCACAAGAAGACCAGACACATCAAACGACGCTTCAACCTCATCCGCGACTATGTCGAAGGAGAGGACGTGAATATTTGCAAAATGCACACGGATCTGAATGTAGCAGACCCGCTCACTAATCCTCTTCCACGGGCAAAATATGATCAACACCAGAACTGTATGGGTGTTCGATTTATTACAATGTAAATCGCATGGCGATGTGAGGACTAGATTATTGACTCTAGTGCAAGTGGGAGACTGTTGGAAATATGCCCTAGAGGCAATGATAAATAGTTATTATTATATTTCCTGTTTAAAGATAATCGTTTACTATCCATGCTATACTTGTATTGAATGAAAACATATGTACATGTGTGAATAAATAGACACAACAATGTCCCTAGCAAGCCTCTAGTTGGCTAGCCAATTGATCAAGGATAGTCAAGGTTTTCTGACTATGTGCAAAGTGTTGTTGCTTGATAACTGGATCACATCATTAGGGGAATCATGTGATGGACTAGACCCAAACTATGAACGTAGCATATCGACATTTTATTGCTATTGTTTTCTGCGTGTCAAGTATTTGTTCCTATGACCATGAGATCATACAATCCACTGGCACCGGAGGAATACCTTGTGTGTATCAAACGTCACAACATAATTGGGTGACTATGAAGGTGCTCTACAGGTATCTCTGAAGGTGTCCGTTGGGTTAGTATGGATCAAGACTGGGATTTGTCACTCCGTGTGACGAAGAGGTATCTCGGGGCCCACTCGGTAATACAACATCACACACAAGCCTTGCAAGCAATGTGACTAATTGTAAGTCACGGGATCTTGTATTACGGAACGAGAAAAGAGACTTGCTGGTAACGAGATTGAAATAAGGTATGCGGATACCGACGATCGAATCTCGGGCAAGTAACATACCGAAGGTCAAAGGGAATGACATACGGGATTGCGTGAATCCTTGACACTGAGGTTCAACCGATGAGTTATTCGGAGAATATGTAGGATCCAGTATGGGCATCCAGGTCCCGCTATTGGACATTGACCGAGGAGTACCTCGGGGCATGTCTGCATAGTTCTCGAACCCGCGGGGTCTGCACACTTAAGCTTCGGCAATGTTTTAGTATAGTTGAGTTATATGTGTGGTTACCAAATGTTGTTCGGAGTCCCGGATGAGATCACGGACGTCACGAGGGTTTTCAGAATGGTCCGGAGACGAAGATTGATATATAGGATGACCTCATTTGATTACCGGAAAGCTTTCGGGCATTACCGGGAATCTACCGGGAGTGAAGAATGGGTTTCGGATGTTCACCGGGGGGGCCAGCCCACGCGGGGGAAGCCCATAGGCCTTGGGGGTGCCGCACCAGCCCTTAGTGGGCTGGTGGGACAGCCCAATAGTCCCTATGCGCAGGAGAGAAAAAATCAAAGGAAAAAGAAAAGAAAAAAGAGGTGGGAAGGAAGGGAAGGACTCCACCTTCCAATCCTAGTTGGACTAGGATTGGAGGTGGACTCCTCCACCTCCTTGGCCGGCGAACTCTTGGGGTCTTGGACCCCAAGGCAAGTCTCCCCACCCCTCCTCCTATATATAGTGAAGGTCTAGGGCCGATTTGAGACAACTTTGCCACGACAGCCCGACCACAAAACATCACGGTTTTTCCTCTAGATCGTATTTCTGCGGAGCTCGGGCGGAGCCCTGCGGGAGTAGATCCTTCACCACCACCGGAGCACCGTCACGCTGTCAGAGAACTCATCTACTTCTTCGTCTTGCTTGCTGGATCAAGAAGGCCGATATCATCGTCGAGCTGTACGTGTGCTGAACGCGGAGGTGTCGTCCGTTCGGCACTAGATCGGAGCAGATCATCGGACGGATCGCGGGACGGTTCGCGGGGCGGATCAAGGGAGTGAGGACGTTCCACTTCATCAACCGCATTTCTTAACGCTTCCTACTGTGCGATCTACAACGGTAAGTAGATCCAAATCTCCTCGTAGATGGACATCACCATGATAGGTCTTCGTGCGCGTAGGAAAATTTGTGTTTCCCATGCGACGTTTGATACGTCTCAAACATATCTATAATTATTTATGGTTTCACGCTGTTATCTTGTCTTCTTTGGTTGTTTTATGTACCTTTTATATCTTTTTTGGGACTAACTTACAAATTCAGTGCCAAGTGCCAGTTCCTCTTTTTTTCGTGTTTTTGACTCTTTTCAGATCTGATTTTGGAACGGAGTCCAAACGGAAGAAAAACCCCAAAATGATTTTTTCCCGAACGGAAGAAGATCAGGGAACCTTTGGGCCAAGCTAGGTGGGCTCCAGGGTGCCCACAAGCCCCCACTCCGCCACCAGGGGGAGGCGGCGGTGGGCAGGCTTGTGGCCTCCCTCGCCGCCCCCTGACCTAGGTCTTTGGCCTATAAATTCCCAAATATTCCGCAAAAAAACAGGGGAGCCTCAAAAATACATTTTCGCCGCAGCAAGCTTCTGTTTCCGTGAGATCTCATCTGGAGACCCTTCCCGGCGCCCTGCCGGAGGGGACTTTGGAGTTGGAGGGACTCTTCACCATCATCATCGCCCCTCCAATGACTCGTGAGTAGTTCACTTCAGACCTACGGGTCCGTAGTTAGTATCTAGATGGCTTCTTCTCTCTCTTGGATCTTCAATACAAAGTTATCCATGATCTTCATGGAGATCTATCCGATGTAATCTTCTTTGGCGATGTGTTTGTCGAGATCCGATGAATTGTGGATTTGTGATCAGATTATCTATGATATATATTTGAGTCTTTGCTGATTTCTTATATGCATGATTTGATATCCTTGTAAGTCTCTCCGAGTCTTGGGTCTTGTTCGGCCAACTAGATCTATGATTCTTGCAATGGGAGAAGTGCTTGGTTTTGGGTTCTGCCATGTGGTGACCTTTCCCAGTGACAGTAGGGGCAGCAAGGCACACATCAAGTAGTTGCCATCAAGGGTAAAAAGATGGGGTTTTTATCATTGGTTTGAGATTACCCCTCTACATCATGTCATCTTGCTTAAGGTGTTACTCTGTTCTTATGAACTTAATACACTAGATGCATGTTGGATAGCGGTCGACGTGTGGAGTAATAGTAGTAGATGCACACAGTATCGGTCTACTTGTTTTGGACGTGATGCCTATAGAAATAATCATTGCATAGATATCGTCACGACTTTGCGCGTTTCTATCAATTGCTCGACAGTAATTTGTTCACCCACCGTCTACTTGCTTTCATGAGAGAAGCCACTAGTAAACACTACGGCCCCCAGATCTATTCACATCCATCGTTTACATCTCCGCTTTTACTTGTTTCAGTTCTCACTTGGCAAACAATCTATAAGGGACTGACAACCCCTTCATAGCGTTGGGAGCAAGTTTTTGTGTTTGTGCAGGATCTTGAGATACTCCTCCACTGGATTGATACCTTGGTTCTCAAACTGAGGGAAATTCTTACCACCGCTGTGCTACATCACCCTTTCCGCTTGGAGGGAATACCAACGCAAGGCTCCAAGGCCACGGGGGAAATCCTTTGCATACTTGCCTAGGAAGTCCCTTAAGGCGTAGCCGTAGCAGAAGGATCAAGCCAAGTCTTCTCCCGTCGACGTGCCTATTGTTGGCGCCATTGGAAGGTCTTTTGTTGCAGTAGCAGAAGTATTTCTCGCGCCGTTGCAAGGGAAGCACAACTGATATCAGAAGTATTTCTGACGCTATTGCCGGGGCGGAGAAATCAAGATCTATCCAAGTAGGTCTCACAAACTCTTCTCTTGCATTTACTTTTGTTGCCAGTTGCCTCTCGTTTTCCTCTCCCCCACTTCACATTTTCCTTTCTCCTTTGCCTTTTCCTTTGCCTTTTTTGTTCTCCCTTTTCTCTCGCTTGCTTTCTGTTCGCTTGTGTGCCATGTGACCTCAATATGCTTGCATCTTCGCTTGCTGAAAATCTAGTGATATGGATCCTCATCCACTTGCTAATCTCTTTAAGAGACCCACTTATGTGGAATGAATTGCTAGTGAGTTGAGTGCACTTGACTATCTTTATGGAGTTTTGCTTGATATGCGTGAATCTGAAAATCGTGATGAAGAAATTTATTAAATGATTCACGAGGGCTCCTTGGATGAAAAGCATGATTGCAATGGTTTCACTACAAATTCTATTAGTGACAATCATGCTAAAAATATGCAAAACCCTAAGCTTGGGGATGCTAGTCTTGCTATGACCACTAGTTGTTGCAAAGATCATGATTGGGGTGATGACTTTTCTTTTGATCTTGAAAATTTGTTCAAACCTCAAGATGAATATGATATTTGCAATATTATTGAAAGTGGGTTTGGAGAAGTCATGACTTTAGATGATAATCCCACTATTTTTGAAGAGCGTCAACTTTGCATGCATGTGGATGATGAAAAGAATATCCTATGGGATAGCTATATTGTTGAATTTGAATATGATCCCACATGTAATTGCTATGAGAGAGGAAAATATTTTGGTAGAAACTTTCATGTTACCAAATCACCTCTCATGATGTTGAGATTGCTCTTGTCTCTTTCTTCTTCCTTGCATACGGCAGCTATTGGTTGTCTTGACAATTTGTTTTCCTATAAAATGCCTATGCATAGGAAGTATGTTAGACTTAGATGTGATTTTCCCATGCTTTAGGATGCTCTCGTTGTGCTTCAATCCTTATCTTTTATGTGAGCATCATTGAAATCCTTATGCCTAGCTAAGGTCGTTAAACAATAGCGCTTGTTGGGAGGCAACCGAACGAATCTATCCTTTTTCTTTCTGTTTTGTGTTTTCCACACTTTCATAATTCTGTTATGATTGTGTTTTTTGTGTTTCTTTTTGCGTTTATGCCAAGAAGAACCATTATGATTAGTCTTGGGGATGATCGTTTGGTCATGCTGGAAAAGATAGAAACTTTCTGCTCACGAAAAGAATTTTCATTTTTTTTTGTAAACGCTTCTGAGTTGATTCTTTTTGCTGCTGATTGCTACGCAAATTCTTCAGACTGTCGTAATTTTTCAGAATTTTTGAAGTACCAGAGGTATACGAAATATACAGATTGCAAGAGACTGGTCTGCTGTTAACAGATTCTATTTTTGTTGTGTTGGTTGCTTATTTTGATGAAACTATGGATAGTATTGGGGGGTATTAGCCATGGAAGATTGAAAGTACACTAACCCAACATCAGCACAAGTAGAATTTAAGTTTGCTACAGTACCTAAGGAAGTGGTGGTTTGCATTCTTGTACTAATGTTATCATGAGTTTCTGTTTAAGTTTCGTGTTGTGAAGTTTTCAAGTTTTGGGTGAAGTTCTTATGGACAAAGAGATAAAGAGTGGCAAGAGCTCAAGCTTGGTGACGCCCAAGGCACCCCAAGGGATTCAAGGATGTCGTAAAAGCCTAAGCTTGGGGATGCCCCGGGAAGGCATCCCCTCTCTCGTCTTCAATCCATCGGTAACGTTACTTGGGGCTATATTTTTATTCACCACATGTTAGGTGTTTTTGCTTGGAACGTCTTGTATCGTAGGAGTCTTTTATTTTTCTTGTGTCACAATCATCCTTGCTGCATGATGTTTGTTGTGTATCCCTTGCAATGGCGCCAGAAATAGTTGTGTCGACGGCACCAGGAATCCTTCAGCTATGGCTACGCCTTAAGGGACTTCCTAGGCAAGTATGCAAAGGATTTACCCTGTGGCCTTGGAGCCTTGCGTTGGTGCTCCCTCGAAGCGGAAAGGGTGATGTAGCACAGCGATGGTAAGTATTTCCCTCAGTTTGAGAACCAAGGTATCAATCCGGCGGAAGAGTATCTCAAGATCCTGCACAAACACAAAAGCTTGCACCCAGCACTATGAAGGGGTTGTCAATCCCTTATAGATTGTTTGCCAAGTGAGAACAGAAAGCAACAAAGTAACAAAGCAAAGTAAAAGCGGAGATGTAAACGATGGATGTGAATAGACCCGGGGGCCGTAGTGTTTACTAGTGGCTTCTCTCATGAAAGCAAGTAGACGGTCGGTGAACAAATTACTGTCGAGCAATTGATAGAACTGTGCAGAGTCGTGACGATATCTATGCAATGATTATTTCTATAGGCATCACGTCCGAAACAAGTAGACCGATACTTTTTGCATCTACTACTATTACTCCACACGTCGACCGCTATCCAGCATGCATCTAGTGTATTAAGTCCATAAGAACAGAGTAACGCCTTAAGCAAGATGACATGATGTAGAGGGATAATCTCAAACCAATGATAAAAACCCCATCTTTTTACCCTTGACGACAACTGCTTGATGTGTGCCTTGCTGCCCCTACTGTCACTGGGAAAGGTCACCACATGGCAGAACCCAAAACCAAGCACTTCTCCCATTGCAAGAATCATAGATCTAGTTGGCCAAACAAAACCCAAGACTCGAAGAGACTTACAAGGATATCAAATCATGCATATAAGAAATCAGCAAAGACTCAAATATATATCATAGTAAATCTGATCACAAGTCCACAATTCATCGGATCTCGACAATCACACTGCCAAAGAAGATTACATCGGATAGATCTCCATGAAGATCATGGAGAACTTTGTATTGAAGACCCAAGAGAGAGAAGAAGACATCTAGCTACTAACTACGGACCCGTAGGTCTGAAGTGAACTACTCACGAGTCATTGGAGGGGCGATGATGATGATGAAGAAGCCCTCCAACTCCAAAGTCCCCTCCGGCAGGGCGCCGGGAAGGGTCTCCAGATGTGATCTCGCGGAAACGGAAGCTTGCGGCGGCGGAAAAGTATTTTCGAGGCACCCTTGATTTTTTGCGGAATATTAGGGAATATATAGGTGCAAGACCTAGGTCAGGGGGCGGCCAGGGAGGCCACAAGCCTGCCCACCGCCGCCTCCCCCTGGTGGCGGAGTGGGGGCTTGTGGGCTCCCTGGAGCCCACCTGGCTTGGCCCAAAAGCCCCCTGGACTTCTTCCGTTCGGGAAAAAATCATTTCGGGGTTTTTCTTCCGTTTGGACTCCGTTCCAAAATCAGATTTGTAAAGAGTCAAAAACACGGAAAAAACAGGAACTCGCACTTGACACTGAACTAATAAGTTAGTGCCAAAAAGATATAAAAAGATACATAAAACATACAAAGAAGGCAAGATAAGAGCGTGAAACCATCAGAAATTATAGATACGTTTGAGACGTATCAAGCATCCCCAAGCTTAACTCCTGCTCGTCCTCGAGTAGGGAAGTGATAAGAATGAATTTTTTATGCTTTCATGCTACCTAGCATAGGTGTCCTTTGTAATTCCTCTTATGTGACGTGAATGTTCAGATCCATTAGATTCAAAACAATAGTTTGCTATTGACGTGGAAACAATAATAATTCAAGCAAACTAGCAAAGTAATCATGAACCTTCAAAATAACAAGGCCAAAAGAAAGTTATCCCTACAAAAGCATATAGTCTGGCTATGCTCTATCATCATTGCACAACGAATTTAAATCATGCACAACGCAGGTATTGGCCAAGTAATTGTTTCACACCTTTACTTTCTCAAACATTTTCAACTCTCACGCAATACATGAGCGTGAGCCATGGTTATAGCACTATAGATGGTGTGGAATATGGTGGAGGTTGCAAGACAAAAAGGAGAAGTTAGTCACATTAACTAGGCATATCAATGAGCTGTGGAGATGCTCATCAATAGATATCAATGTGAATGAGTAGGGATTACCATACACATGATGCACTAGAGCTACAAGTATGTGAAAGCTCTTAAAGAAAACTAGTGGGTGTGCATCCAACTTGCTTGCTCACGAAGACCTAAGGCAATTTTGAGGAAGCCTATCATTGGAATATACAAGCCAAGTTATATAATGAGAATTTCCCACTAGCTATATGGTGGTGACAAAAGAGAGACTCTCAATCATGAAGATCATGGTGCTCAAAATTCACAAGTGTGGAAAAAGTGGTAGCATTGTCCCTTCTCTCTTTTTCTCTCATTATTTTGGTGGGCTCTTTGGCCTCTCTTTTTTATGGGCTTCTTTGGCCTCTTTTATTTCCTCACATGGGACAATGCTCCAATAATGATGATCATCACACTTTCAACTCAAAACTTAGAGCAACTATGACTCTATATGGAATGCCTTCGGTGGTGTACCGTGGCAATGATCTAGCATGGCATAGACATCAATGGAAACATCATGCTAGCTATCTTACGATCGTGCAAAGGCAATGTAGACGTGGTGGCACATATCATGGTGGTAATTGCATGACAATATATCTCGGAATGACTTTGAAAAAGCCATAGTAGGTACGTATGGTGGCTGTTTTGAGGAAGGCTAATGGTGTGTTTTGTGCACCGGCGAAAATTGTGCGGCACTAAGAAGATAGTGATGGTGAAAGGTGAAAGTGCAACTAAACCATGGACTCAACATTAGTCATGAAGAACTCATATACTTGTTGCAAAAAAATTATTAGTAACCGAAACAAAGCATTCAACGCATACTCCTAGGGGAAGGGTTGGTAGGTATAAACCATCGCGCGATCCCGACCGCCACGCAAAGGATGACAATCAATAGACTAATCATGCTCAGATTTCATCACATAGCGGTTCACCATACGTGCATGCTACAGGAATCACTAACTTCAACACAAGTATTTCTAGATCCACAACACCTTCTAGCATGACTTCAATATTACCATAACCACAACTCAAAACTAATTGAGATGAATCAAACTTCTCTAACTATTCAATGCACATGAAGGTGGAAGTTTTCGTATCCCTTTGGATAACTACCCCTTTTGAGACTACTTTCAAAGCATAGATCAACTACCAAGCCACGCACTGCTATGCTCTAAAATATATAAGTGAAGCACATAGAGCAAAAGTATCTAGCTCAAAAGATATAAGTGAAGCACATGTGAGCTGAATTGTCTACCGAAAGATATAAGTGAAGCTCGACAAAATCACGGTGAGTGCATGTCTCTCTCTCTAGGTGTGCAGCAAGGATGATTGTGACACAACAACAAAAAAGTAAAAGACTCCTACGATACAAGACGCTCCAAGCAAAAACACATAACATGTGGTGAATAAAAATATAGCCCCAAGTAACGTTACCGATGGATTGAAGACGAGAGAGGGGATGCCTTCCCGGGGCATCCCCAAGCTTAGGCTTTTACGGCATCCTTGAATCTCTTGGGGTGCCTTGGGAATCCCCAAGCTTGAGCTCTTGCCACTCTTTATCTCTTTGTCCATAAGAACTTCACCCAAAACTTGAAAACTTCACAACACGAAACTTAAACAGAAACTCGTGATAACATTAGTACAAGAAAGCAAACCACCACTTCCTTCGGTACTGTAGAAAACTTAAATTCTACTTGTGCTGATGTTGGGTTACTGTACTTTCAATCTTCCATGGCTAATACCCCCCCGATACTATCCATAGTTTCATCAAAATAAGCAACCAACACAACAAAAACAGAATCTGTTAACAGCAGACCAGTCTGTAGCAATCTGTATGTTTCGTATACCGCTAGTACTTCAAAAATTCTGAAAAATTACGACAGTCTGAAGAATTTGCGTAGCAATCGGCAGAAAAAAGAATAAACTCAAAAGCTCTTACAGAAAAAAAAAATGAAAATTCTTTTCGTGAGTAGAAAGTTTCTGTCTTTTCCAGCATGACCAAACGATCATCCCCAAGACTAATCATAACGGTTTTGCTTCGCACAAACGCAAAAAGAAACACAAAAAACACAATCATAACAGAATTATGAAAGTGTGGAAAACACAAAACAAAACGAAAAAGGATAGATTCGTTGGGTTGCCTCCCAACAAGCGCTTTTGTTTAACGCCCTTAGCTAGGCATTGATGATGCTCACACAAAAGACAAGAGTTGAAGCACAACGAGAGCATCATAAAGCATGTGAAAATCACATCTAAGTCTAACATACTTCCTATGCATAGGCATTCTATAGGAAAATAGATAATCAAGACAACCAATAGTTGCCATATGCAAGGAAGAAGAAAGAGACAAGAGCAATCTCAACATCACGTGAGGTGAATTGGTAACATGAAAGTTTCTACCACAATATTCCCCTCTCTCATAGCAATTACATGTGGGATCATATTCAAATTCAACAATATAGCTATCCCATAGGATATTCTTTTCATGATCCACATGCATGCAAAGTTGATGCTCTTCAAAAATAGTGGGATTATCATCAAATAAAGTCATGACTTCTCCAATCCCACTTTCAATATTGTTGCAAATATCATATTCATCATGAGGTTTAAACAAATTTTCAAGATCATAAGAAAGATCATCACCCCAATCATGATTATTGCAACAAGTAGGGGACATAGCAAAACTAGCATCCCCAAGCTTAGGGTTTTGCATATTTTTAGAATGATTGTCACTAATAGGATTTATAGTGAAACCATTGCAATCATGCTTTTCATTCAAGGAGCCCTCGTGAATCACTTCTCGAATTTCTTCCTCACAATTTTCAGATTCACGCATCTTACGCAAAACTCCAAAGAAATAGTCAATTGCCCTCAACTCACTAGCAATTTGTTCCACACGAGTGGGTCTCTTAAAGAGACTAGCAAGTGGATGAGGATTCATATCACTAGATTTTCAGCAAGCGAAGATGCAAGCATATTGAGGGCACATGGCACACAAGCGATCAGAAAGCAACCGAGAAAAAAGGGCAAAGGCGAAAGGCGAATTAAAACGGCAAATGTGAAGTGGGGGAGAGGAAAACGAGAGCCAACTCGCAACAAAAGAAAATGCAAGAGAAGAGTTTGTGAGACCTACTTGGATAGATCTTGATTTCTCCTCCCCGGCAACGGCGCCAGAAATACTTCTGATGTTTGCTGTGTATCCCTTGCAATGGCGCCAGAAATAGTTGTGTCGATGGCACCAGGAATCCTTCAGCTACGGCTACGCCTTAAGGGACTTCCTAGGCAAGTATGCAAAGGATTTCCCCCGTGAGCTTGGAGCCTTGCGTTGGTGTTCCCTCGAAGCGGAAAGGGTGATGTAGCACAGCGACGGTAAGTATTTCCCTCAGTTTGAGAACCAAGGTATCAATCCGGCGGAAGAGTATCTCAAGATCCTGCACAAACACAAAAGCTTGCACCCAACGCTATGAAGGGGTTGTCAATCCCTTATAGATTGTTTGCCAAGTGAGAACTGAAAGCAACAAAGTAACAAAGCAAAGTAAAAGCGGAGATGTAAATGATGATTGTGAATAGACCTGGGGGCCGTAGTGTTTACTAGTGGCTTCTCTCATGAAAGCAAGTATACGGTGGGTGAACAAATTACTGTCGAGCAATTGATAGAACTGTGCAGAGTCCTGACGATATCTATGCAATGAGTATTTCTATAGGCATCACATCCGAAACAAGTAGACCGATACTTTCTGCATCTACTACTATTACTCCACACGTCGACCGCTATCCAACATGCATCTAGTGTATTAAGTCCATAAGAACAGAGTAACGCCTTAAGCAAGGTGACATGATGTAGAGGGATAATCTCAAACCAATGATAAAAACCCCATCTTTTACCCTTGATGGCAACTGTTTGATGAGTGCCTTGCTGCCCCTACTATCACTGGGAAAGGTCACCACACGGCAGAACCCATAACCAAGCACTTCTCCCATTGCAAGAATCATAGATCTAGTTGGCCAAACAAAACCCAAGACTCGGAGAGACTTACAAGGATATCAAATCATGTTATAAGAAATCAGCAAAGACTCAAATATATATCATAGATAATCTGATCACAAGTCCACAATTCATCGGATCTCGACAAACACACCGCCAAAGAAGATTACATCGGATAGATCTCCATGAAGATCATGCAGAACTTTGTATTGAAGATCCAAGAGAGAGAAGAAGCCATCTAGCTACTAACTACGGACCCGTAGGTCTGAAGTGAACTACTCACGAGTCATTGGAGGGGCGATGATGATGATGAAGAAGCCCTCCAACTACAAAGTCCCCTCTGGCAGGGCGCCCGGAAGGGTCTCCAGATGAGATCTCGCGGAAACGGAAGCTTGCGGCGGCGGAAAAGTATTTTCGAGGCTCCCCTGATTTTTTGCGGAATATTTGGGAATATATAGGCACAAGACCTAGGTCAGGGGGCGGCCAGGGAGGCCACAAGCCTGCCCACCGCCGCCTCCCCTCTGGTGGCGGAGTGGGGGCTTGTGGGCTCCCTGGAGCCCACCTGGCTTGGCCCAAAAGCCCCCTGGACTTCTTCCGTTCGGGAAAAATCATTTCGGGGTTTTTCTTCCGTTTGGACTCCGTTCCAAAATCAGATCTGAAAAGAGTCAAAAACACGGAAAAAACATGAACTGGCATGAAACCATCAAAAATTATAGATACGTTTGAGACGTATCACTGCAAACCTAGAGAGAGAGACATGCACACACCGTGATTTTGTTGAACTTCACTTATATCTTTTGGTAGACAATTCAGCTCACATGTGCTTCACTTATATCTTTTGAGCTAGATACTTTTGCTCTCTGTGCTTCACTTATATCTTTTAGAGCACAACGGTGCGTGGCTTGGTAGTTGATCTATGCTTTGAAAGTAGTCTCAAAAGGGGTAGTTATCCAAAGGGATACGAAAACTTCCACCTTCATGTGCATTGAATAGTTAGAGAAGTTTGATTCATCTCAATTAGTTTTGGGTTGTGGTTATGATAATATTGAAGTCATGCTAGTAAGGTGTTGTGGATCTAGAAATACTTGTGTTGAAGTTAGTGATTCCCGTAGCATGCATGTATGGTGAAGCGCTATGTGATGAAATCTGAGCATGATTAGTATATTGACTGTCATCCTTTGCGTGGCGGTCGGGATAGCGCGATGGTTTATACCTACCAACCCTTCCCCTAGGAGTATGCGTTGAATGCTTTGTTTCGATTACTAATAAAACTTTTGCAACAAGTATATGAGTTCTTCATGACTAATGTTGAGTCCATGGTTTAGATGCACTTTCACCTTCCACCATCACAATCTTCTTAGTGCCGTGCAACTTCCGCCGGTGCACAAAACCCACCATTAGCCTCCCTCAAAACAACCACCATACCTACCTATTATGGCTTTTACAAAGTTATTCCGAGATATATTGCCATGCAACTACCACCATGACATGTGCCACCACGTCTACATTGCCATTGCATGATCGTAAGATAGCTAGCATGATGTTTCCATTGATGTATATGCCATGCTAGATCATTGCCACGATACACTACCGAAGGCATTCCATATAGAGTCATCGTTACTCTAAGTTTTGAGTTGAAAGTGTGATGATCATCATTAATGGAGCATTGTCCCATGTGAGGAAATAAAAGAGGCCAAAGAAGCCCACCAAAAAAAAGGCCAAAGAGCCCACCAAAATAAAAAAAATGAGAGAAAAAGAGAGAAGGGACAATGCTACCACTTTTTCCACACTTGTGCATATTAAGCACCATGATCTTCATGATTGAGAGTTTCTCGTTTTGTCACCACCATATAGCTAGTGGGAAATTTTCATTATATAACTTGGCTTGTATATTCCTATGATAGGCTTCCTCAAAATTGCCTTAGGTCTTCGTGAGCAAGCAAGTTGGATGCACACCCACTAGTTTACTTTAATAGCTTTCACATACTCATAGCTCTAGTGCATCAATTGTATGGCAATTCCTACTCATTCACATTGATATCTATTGATGAGCATCTCCACAGCTCATTGATATGCCTAGTTAATGTGACTATCTTCTCCTTTTTGTCTGGCAACCTCCACTACATTCCACACCATCTATAGTGCTATAACCATGGCACACGCTCATGTATTGCGTGAGAGTTGAAAAGGTTTGAGAAAGTAAAGGTGTGAAACAATCACTTGGCCAATACCGAGGTTGTGCATGATTTAAATTCATTGTGCAATGATGATAGAGCATAGCCAGACTATATGCTTTTGTAGGGACAACTTTCTTTTGGCCTTGTTATTTTGAAAGTTCATGATTACTTTGCTAGTTTGCTTGAATTATTATTGTTTCCACGTCAATAGCAAACTATTGTTTTGAATCTAATGGATCTGAACATTCACGTCACATAAGAGGAATTACAAAGGACACCTATGCTAGGTAGCATGAAAGCATCAACAATTCATTCTTATCACTTCCCTACTCGAGGACGAGCAGGAGTTAAGCTTGGGGATGCTTGATACGTCTCAAATGTATCTATAATTTTTGATGGTTTCACGTTGTTATCTTGTCTTCTTTGGTTGTTTTATGTACCTTTTATATCTTTTTTGGGACTAACTTATTAATTCAGTGGCAAGTGTCAGTTCCTGTTTTTTTCGTGTTTTGACTCTTTTCAGATCTGATTTTGGAATGGAGTCCGAACGGAAGAAAAACTCCGAAATGATTTTTTTTTTCAAAAGGAAGAAGATCAGGGGGCCTTTGGGCCAAACCAGGTGGGCTCCATGGAGCCCACAAGCCCCCACTCCGCCACCAGGGGGCTGTGGGCAGGCTTGTGTCCTCCCTGGCCGCCCCCTGACCTAGGTCTTTGGCCTATAAATTCCCAAATATTCTGCAAAAAACCAGGGGAGCTTCGAAAATACTTTTCCGCCGCCGCAAGCTTCCGTTTCCGCGAGATCTCATTTGGAGACCCTTCTCGGCGCCCTGCCTGAGGGGACTTTGGAGTTCGAGGGCTTCTTCATCATCATCATCGCCCCTCCAATGACTCGTGAGTAGTTCACTTCAGACGTACGGGTCCGTAGTTAGTAGCTAGATGGATTCTTCTCTCTTTTGGATCTTTAATACAAAGTTCTCCATGATCTTCATGGAGATCTATCCGATGTAATCTTGTTTGGCGGTGTGTTTATCGAGATCCGATGAATTGTGGATTTGTGATCAGATTATCTATGATATATATTTGAGTCTTTGCTGATTTCTTATATGCATGATTTGATATCCTTCTAAGTCTCTCCGAGTCTTGGGTCTTGTTCGGCCAACTAGATCTATGATTCTTGCAATGGGAGAAGTGCTTGGTTTTGGGTTCTGCCATGTGGTGACCTTTCCCAGTGACAGTAGGGGCAACAAGGCACACATCAAGTAGTTGCCATCAAGGGTAAAAAGATGGGGTTTTATCATTGGTTTGAGATTATCCCTCTAGATCATGTCATCTTTCTTAAGGCGTTACTCTGTTCTTATGAACTTAATACACTAGATGCATGCTGGATAGCGGTCGACGTGTGGAGTAATAGTAGTAGATGCAGACAGTATCGGTCTACTTGTTTTGGACGTGATGCCTATAGAAATAATCATTGCATAGATATCGTCACGACTTTGTGCGGTTCTATCAATTGCTCGACAGTAATTTGTTCACCCACCGTCTACTTGCTTTCATGAGAGAAGCCACTAGTAAACACTACGGCCCCCGGGTCTATTCACATCCATCGTTTACATCTATGCTTTTACTTTGCTTTGTTACTTTGTTACTTTCAGTTCTCACTTGGCAAACAATCTATAAGGGATTGACAACCCCTTCATAGCGTTGGGAGCAAGTTTTTGTGTTTGTGCAGGATCTTGAGATACTCCTCCACTGGATTGATACCTTGATTCTCAAACTGAGGGAAATACTTACCACCGCTGTGCTACATCACCCTTTCCGCTTCGAGGGAACGCCAACGCAAGGCTCCAAGGACACGGGGGAAATCCTTTGCATACTTGCCTAGGAAGTCCCTTAAGGCATAGCCACAGCAGAAGGATCAAGCCAAGTCTTGTCCCGTCGACGTGCCTAATGTTGGCGCCATTGGAAGGTCTTTTGTTGCAGTAGCAGAAGTATTTCTGGCGCCGTTGCAAGGGAAGCACAGCTGGTATCAACGTTCCCCAACACGCGCCCTCTCGGTGTCCGCTCCAATCACCCACGATCGACATTATTTATGACGGTCGCCCTTCTCAGGCCCATGCGTCAAAGGCCGCTGTCGATCTTTTTTAATCCGCCCGTGTGGTGGGTTCCGCCTTATGTGCTTTCACAACCCACCCGTCCCCATCTCGCCACCTCGTTGACGACCAAACCCTAGCCGCGTGTCATGGCCTGCTCCTTCCAAAACAAGGGCAAGGCCCCCCTCTACCCCCGCGCCATCTCCCCGTCAGCGTCTTCCCACCAGCCTCGCCAGCGTGTCAGCATCCCGGTGCACCAAGCGCGCGGCACTGGGAGCACCGTGTGCCGCTTCCTTGCCCCGATGTCACCCTCCCGCACCACTGGCATCTGGATCCGGAGAGGATCCCGGTGCCGGCCCTGTCGCGATTGGCGCGGTTGCACGCGGAGGAGGTGAGTCGCCGTCTGCGTCCGCTGACGCTGGAACAACGGCTCAACCCTGCCTACGCGGTCGACTCACCCCACTCGGAGCTCTGGTTCGCGGTCGAGCACGAGGAGGAGCGTCAGCGTGGCGTGTGCAACGTGCAGCCAGGAGGCCCTCCGGCACCCCCGACCGTCGTCAGCGAGGAGGACCGAGAGGCTGAGGCCGCCTACCAGGCGGCGCTGGCAACTGTTCTCCACGAGAGCGGGGAGGAAGAGCGACGCAAGGCCGACGAGGAGGAGGCGGCGTAGTAGCAGCGGCTCGCGGAGGCCATCGCGCTGTCGGCCGCCGGCGACTGCGTCGTGCCACCTCCGCCGAAGACCGAGCCCACAGAGCCGCAGGAGGTCTACTAGTGGATCGGCTGTGTCCGGGAGAGGGTCAGTGCGCCGCCCATCTAGCTGGGCGCGACACTGGAGCAGGAGCAAGACTACCTCCTGCACTGGAAGACGGAGTACCTCCAGGAGGAGCGCGCCGAAGGCCGTCGACTGATGGAGCTTGAAAAGGAGGTGGAGGAGGAACGATGAAAGATGGAGGAGGAGGAGCGCTCTCGTGTTGTGCTGCCACCGCCACCAGCACAGCCTACAACGGCAGGAAAGACAACGGAGGCGCAGTTAGCTACATTCTGGAACACGACGTTCCCCTGGGCCGGCCCTGCGTCTACGTTGGTCGACCTCACCGGCCCCGTCGCCGCCGCCGCCGCCGCCTAGGGCTGCCTCCTGGTTTAGTTTTTTAATGTTTAATTAATGTAATGGGGACGCGTGGACTCTCATTGGGCTTCGTGGCCGGCTTTTAATGTTTAATTATGCTTGTTTATTATTTTTGAAAATGATTTATATTTTTTTCACACGCCGGCAAAAATGGATTGGGTCAGCGATGGGCGCATGCGCCGACCCAAACGCCGAGGCGGACGTTGGTGTCCGCTGGGCTGACCGAAAGGACAAAATGTGAACAAAATGGCCGTCCGTTTGGGTCGGTCGGTTGAAATTGCTCTAACGTGGTAGTTTATTTTTTGCTATATATTCCCCTAGAAGGCATGCATATACTCAATTATCCTTTATAATATCCTTCATTATAGGAGTATTTTGCCAATCTGCCCAATTTACGATGATCATCTTGTTCATCCCACTTTGCATGCGAGTTTCTGGTCAATACAATTCTAAAACAAAAAGTAAATATTTATCATAAATAAGAAAATGTGATAATAAATTATCTCTAAGGTGTATATTTTCAACACTTTTACGGCAGGAAGCGATTGACTCAAGCATCATTTATATATTTTATTATAGGAGTATTTTACCAATCTGCCACGTTTGCGGTGACCATGTTGTTCATCTCGCTTTGAATGCGAGTGACATTTTTTTTTTTTTTTGCGAGAGAGTGACATTTCTTCTATGGCCAGTTGTGGTTTATCATGAACCAAACCAAACACGTTCTTAATATCCACGAGCGTAACAAAATTATCCTAGAATTTTTTTGTATATATATATATCGACCCAAGGAATGTTTCCCCATTCCCGCGGCCTTCTCCCGCACACCATATCTGACGGAATGTTCTTCCGCTTCAGGAGCCCGCGAATTGCACGCCAAGGAGAAGCGCATATAATGGTACGTAGCTTAGCTAGTCATGGACCCATGGTGACGGCTATGCATGTCCCCACCGCGCTGCCATCCCGTCTATCATTCCATGTACCAACTCTCACGTAACAACTAACAACCAGTGAAGGAATCAAGCAAGAAACCTAGTCGTGGGCATGGAGGTGGCTTCCAAGCATAAGCTTTCCACTCCCATGTCCTTGCTTCCATGCGCATCCATCCATGGCCATCCTCGCGTCCGCGTCCAGTCAAAGGCTGTACTCCATTATCACCACCCTGTACCTGCGACAATGATATATTCTGCCGGCAATGGGATTGGGAATCGACAATGATATATTTTGATTGACCGGGCCGGCAGGTTACCACCGTGCCCATCTGCCACACTGCCTCTATATATATACCGGCCGTCTCCCGTGCGCGCGTCCTCCTTGCTGCTCACTGTCGATCGATAGCTAGCGCTAGCTGCTCGGCGTGTTAGGCATGGCCTCCGAGGGTGGTGATGCCGACGTCGGCTTGTGCGGCGACTTCATGGAGCTGCGGCCGGACAAGGGTGGGGTTCGCGACCTCGTCCACCTCCTGTGGTCGCCCAACGTCGCCGAGAACGGCGCCGTGGAGTGCCCCGCCGGCACGGAGATCGGGTCGGCGCGGCGGCGGTGGGCCGTGTTCGTGTCGCTGGTGGCGCAGATGCTGCTGCTGCGGGCCAAGCGGCCGGTGGCGCTGCTGGGGCGGGCGGCCGAGTACTGGATGAACCTCCTCAACGAGAACGGCGGCGGCGTTCTCCCTCTCCTCGCCAACGCCCTGCATGGTACGTAGTTGTACCGAGCGTTTGATTTCGCGTTGTTCCTCAAAATCAGTCGTCCACCTGATAGATCGATTCAACTGTTCTTGACCGCATGATTGATTGCATTTATGATGCTTTCGCTTTCAACTACTCTGGTCGGCTGATTTTGTTCATGAGAGGGTGGCATGAACAGACATTTCCCGGTCTCGTGCAGTTGTAGCGATGCAATCAACGAAACTACTAGTACCTTTTTTTCTTAACCAACCTACCTAATTAACGTGGCATCCTTGATGCAAAATAAGAAAATGAGTGACTCAATACTCCAACCTACTAGTCTCTCCTTGAAGATCTATGTACTTAATCATATACTCTTTGGGTATGCGGGTACATAAAAACGGAGGGAGTTCGTCGGATTCCAAATTTCCAACTAATGGACACTGCTAATATCTTGCGTACCGCTGATTCTTCGAACAAATTAAGGACACATACATATTTTCAGGACTAGTCTTTGAATAGAGACTGCCTACCATAAAAGCAGAAATTACAAGTCGTTTTCTAAAAAACTGATAAAAGGTCGTTTTTCATAGTTTTGAAACTGAATGATACTATTCTGCTGTAACAGTCCAGCTTACTATTCCGATTGTTGACGATTGCGTCCAGAAGAGGACAATCCCTAATTGATTGATTGAGCACCAGTTCTGAAGATTATTACCCTGATCGATATATACATTGTCACACACTCAAGCCATTGCATGTGACAAAATGACAAGTATATGTATGTTGTGGTACCACCCAGCCGAGTCCCAAAAGAAGGAGAATATATGCTAAATTGCTAGCTTATACTACTACCAACTCTTGCTTCAGGGAAGGTGAAAATGCCAGACAGAGCATCCCTGAACTACCGCTCCTGCATCGGGCTACTCGACACGAGGATCGAGCTGGACAAGATGATCAAACCAGGGGACAGCAACTACCACGCCGCCCTGTCGATCATGGCCGCGAAGCTGGCCTACGAGAACGAGCCCGTCATCAGCAGCGTCGTGCAGAACCACTGGCACATGGAGTTCCTGGGCTTCTACAACTGCTGGAACGGTAAGACAAACAACCAACTCCGGCATCCTCGGTCACTTGCATGACGTGCGATGCATGCGTGCGTGCGTGCATGGCTTGATTTAATGGCGTGTCGCACTCTGGTCCGGTCCGTGGATCCAGACTACGAAGGGGACTACACGACGCAGGCGTTCATGCTGGCGGACGCGCCGGCGCCGGACGCGACGCTGGCGGTGGTGGCCTTCTGCGGCACCAAGCCGTTCGACACGGAGCAGTGGTGCACGGACGTGGACTTCTCCTGGTACGAGCTCCCGGGCGCCGGCGCCGGCTGCCGCGTCCACGGCGGCTTCATGAAGGCGCTGGGACTGCAGCGGCGCGGCGGCTGGCCGAGGGACGTCGCCGACCCCACGGGCGCCGGCGACGGCAGGCCGTTCGCGTACTACGCCATCCGCGAGAGGCTCAGGGCGTTCCTGGGCGGCAACCCGGGCGCCCGGTTCGCGGTGGCCGGGCACAGCCTGGGCGGCGCGCTGGCCGTGCTGTTCCCGACGGTGCTGGCGCTGCACGGGGAGGAGGCCGTGCTGGGGAGGCTGCAGGGCGTGTACACGTTCGGGCAGCCCCGCGTGGGCGACCAGCGGCTCGGGGCGTTCATGGCGCCCTACCTGGAGAACCCCAGCCGCTACTTCAGGTTCGTCTACTGCAACGACATCGTGCCCCGGGTGCCCTACGACGACTCCACGCTCCTCTTCAAGCACTTCGGGACATGCCTCTACTTCGACAGCTTCTACAGAGGACAGGTCCGTCCAGTCGCTCACCATATATATCACTTCATTTTTTTTACCATGCATGTGTTACGACTCCCTCCGTTCCTGAAAAATAAGTCTTTTAAAAGATTTCACTAGAAAACTATATACGGATGTATATAGACATATTTTAGAGTTTAAATTCATTCATTTCACTTTGTATGTAGTTGAAATCTTTAAAAAGACTTAGGAGTATTATTTAGGAACGGAGAGAGTAGTTAAGATCAAAAATGCTACACCTACGAATTCTTACTTATAAATTACTTACGTAAAGGAGGTTTGCTTCCCTAACCTCCACTAATCCCCCCTGATTTTCAGGGTGGGGTGCTGCGGAATCCAATCAACCACGCCCACCTCATCACCTACGTAAGATTTCGTAGAAAATCTACGTAAGTTTATTAAACCTTCCAACTAATCTAAACATGCCCCCCTGATTTTCAGGGATGGGTGAGCCTCATCCTCCTCTTAATCCAATCAGTTATTGTCAAGTCAGACTATTACGTAAACGTACGTAAACATTTACGTAGATGTAGCATTGCTCTAGAAGGAATGCATGCATGTGATGCTGTAACAGGACTAAACTTCCAAGGTAAGGCAAGGCGATCGAGCAAAGCATGGCTTGGAAGCAAGAACCTCATCGCAATGCACTTTTGGAGTTGGAGAAGAGACGCTGACGCTGACGGACGCCTTTGAAAATGAAAAGCAGGTTACGGCGGAGGAGCCCAACAAGAACTACTTCTCGGTGCTGGCGGTGGCGCCCAAGCTGGTGAACGCGTGGTGGGAGCTCGCCCGGAGCTTCCTCATCGGCTACGCGGAGGGACCCGAGTACGCCGAGGGGTGGCTGATGCGGCTGGCCAGGGTCGCCGCGCTGGTGATGCCGGGGCTGCCGCCGCACGCGCCGCAGGACTACGTCAACGCCACCAGGCTCGGGGCGGCGTCCCTCGGCCCGCTGGAGGTGGCCGAGCAGCCAGTTTAACTTTATTTAGTGCATATACTAGAAGTTCAGAATCAGATTAAACATATGTAAGTAGTCTGCATTGTTAATGTTCCGGTGTTCAATGTCTGAGCAAATGATCATGTGGATATATATGTAACTAATAGTTCGTCTTACAATCTGCGCACCCTCCTTCCTATTACAAGGTTAGGGCATCTCTAGCTAGTCATCCCCAAACGCTTAATGTGGATGATGGTTTGGGAATAAAGACCTATCTAAACCCATCCCCAAACTTTATTTTTCTACATTTACCTTTTATTCTCCCAAATTACCCCCCCCCCCTCCTCCTCATATTTGCTCTAAGTTGCTCACTTGTAAATATAAATAGGGAAGCATCGCACTCTTCCTGCCCGACCCCCCGTCATTGTCGCCCGCCAGAATGGACGGACACACCCCTGGCCGCCCTCGCCTGCGTCGAAGACTCACTAGTGGCGGTCAATTCCATGCCGCAACCATCGAAACCAGTGGCGGACCCAGAATTGTTTGACTCCCCGAACGAGAAACAAAGGGCTAAAAACTATCTAGAAAAAACTCTAGCTTCAAGGCATACTAAAGTCAATCTATGTTGCATTACTAATAAGAAACCAAACATAATATCCAATGGCAGCATTTGTTGCATGATGGATCGACAATAAAGCAAGACAAATCAAAATACAATATGTAGCATAGAAGATGATACAAAAGATTTATATCAAACCAAAGTATTGGTTGATCTGAGCCTCCCATGACCACATCTTCAATAGCAGAAACTAAACCTTCAATCATCAATTTCGAAATGCAAACCAGTGCATAATATAGCAGGTAAAACTAGTTAATAATAGATGCAAAATGTGAAAACTTACTTCTAGGATGAGGCAAAACGCCTTTACGTGTGCAATAACCTTGAAATCGCTCGATGATCTTTGATTCTTCAATAGTAACAAATGCATCTCGCTCAATGTAACATACCATTCTATGATCCATCCAATCTTCACCCATTTTGTTCCTCAATCCAGTCTTGATAATGCTCATTGTTGAGAATGCTCTTTCCACTATTGCGGTTGCAACACGTAAAATCAATGCTAACTCAATAAGACGATAAACCAAGGAAAAAGTTGTGTGCATATCAGTTTTAACCATATTAATGGCAAGATGACCAAGATCATTGCAATTCATCAAATGTGGATCAGCTTTTGCTTCCCGAATGAATGAGTCTAGTTGGTTACTAAGGACAAAAGTAACTTCATATGTAGAGAAGTCAGCATCATACATATTAGCAAGATCTACTAGCTTGTCTTCACTATAATTGGAGAATGAATTCTTGGGATCAAGACAGGCAATGCATCTCAACAATTGAGTAGACCTTTCATCAAAGAGGTTGTTTAACTCCACAATAAGTTGATCATGCAACACATTGAATATTTCAATTTTGAAGTGATGGATGTAAGTTACCAATTGCCCACTCGAAGACCTTGAATGCCCATTAGCAGTTCTTGTATCTTCCATATTTGGCTTCCACATCACAGCAAGACGACACAATGTCTTTGGGCAACATTATCTGTTGGTTGTTCTTTGGGCAACATTATCTGCATGGTTGTGTAAATTTTCTAACACCTTTAGAACTGGTTTCCACATCTCAACAAGGCGACACAATGTGAAGTCAACTTATGGTTATCTCCTGCATCCCCAAATAATTTTGCCACCTTTGGGTCTTTCTTTATGAACAAGTCCAACAACTCTTTAAAGTTACCATTATTCATTGAGCTATTAGACTCATCATGACCACTAAAAGCAAGAGCTTGTAGTATAAATTTTTTGATAATACTCAATATAATCAAGAGACGAGCTTTGTCTTCTTCTTCTTGCTTCTGAGAACCCCTATCAAACACATGTGGAAGATTTTATCTTTGATTTTTGAAATCCTCATAATGTTGCCTAGATTTATTATGAGTGTTGGGGAACGTCGCATGGGAAACAAAAAAAATTCCAACACGCACGAAGACCTATCATGGTGATGTCCATCCATGAGAGGGGATTTGGATCTACGTACCCTTGTAGATCGCACAGCAGGAAGCATTAAGAAACGCGGTTGATGTAGTGGAACGTCTTCACGTCCCTCGAACCGACCCACGAACCGTCCCACGATTCGTCCCACGATCCGTCCCACGAACCGTCCCGCGATCCGTTGCACGAACCGTCTTGCGATCCGTCTCATGATCCGTTCCGATCTAGTGCCGAACGGACGGCACCTTCGCGTTCAGCACACGTACAGCTCGATGACGATCTCCACCTTCTTAATCTAGCAAGAGGGGGCGGAGAAGTAGAAGAGCTCTCCGGCAGCGTAACGGCACGCCGGTGGTGGTGATGATCTACTCCGGCAGGGCTTTGCCTAAGCTCCGCAGAAATACGATCTAGAGGAAAAACTGTGTGGTATAGGGTCGAGCAGCACGTGGCAAAGTTGTGTCTCAAAAACCCTCAATACCTCTAGTATCGGTTGAACCTCCGTGTCAAGGATTCATATAATCTCGTATGTCATTCCCTTTGTCCTTCGGTATGTTACTTGTCCGAGATTTGATCGTCGGTATCCGCATACCTATTTCAATATCGTTACCGGAAAGTCTCTTTACTCGTTCCGTAATACAAGATCTCGTGACTCACACTTGTCACATTGCTTGCAAGGCTTGTGTGTGATGTTGTATTACCGAGTGGGCCCCGAGATACCTCTTCGTCACACGGAGTGACAAATCCCAGTCTTGATCCATACTAACACAACGACACCTTTGGAGATACCTGTAGAGCACCTTTATAGTCACCCAGTTACGTTGCGACGTTTGATGCACACAAGGTATTCCTCCGGTGCCAGTGAGTTATATGATCTCATGGTCATAGGAACAAATACTTAACACGCAGAAAACAATAGCAATAAAACGTCACGATCAATATGCCACGTTCATAGTTTGGGTCTTCTCCATCACATGATTCTCCTAATGATGTGATCCCGTTATCAAGTGACAACACTTGCCTATGGCTAGGAAACCTTGACCATCTTTGATCAACGAACTAGTCAACTAGAGGCTCACTAGGGACAGTGTGTTGTCTATGTATCCACACATGTATTTGAGTTTCCAATCGATACAATTCTAGCATGGATAATAAACGATTATTATGAACAAGGAAATATAATAATAACTAATTTATTATTGCCTCTAGGGCATATTTCCAACAATGAGCACTATCATGCTTGCCAACATGTTGATTAAAAACTTTAGGCCCATCCTTCCAAGTTTTGAATCCATGTTTCATGAATGCTTCAATATCATAGTTTTCAGCTCTTGGTTGCTTAAACAGAAAACAATAAAATCACGAGGCTGATTTTTTTTCAATGCTATGTTCCAACCAGCCGCGATGATTAGTGAACCAATAGTTATGAGAACTTCTACCATTGATATTTTCATATGTATGATTAGTTCATTGGCAAGGACCCATACTAATGTACTCCATCCTAGCAAGATCTCTAATGTCTACATCCAAATCCTCAATGGGTATTCTCTTACCGAGGTCCGATTCAACATCACTTGGTTTGAGTTCACCTCTAACATTAGGGTGATTATCTCTTTGAGTTGAAGCACATGTTTCCGCGGTTTTGGTGGTTCGAATCTGAAAAAAGAATTCAATGTCTTGTTTCTTTTATTCATCTTGCTTTCCTGCAAATATTTAAAGAACAATGGCATATCAAACAATATGGCATCTAAAAAATAACAAAATTTCTAACAAAAAAAGGCCGAAGTTCATGCGGCTCACTACCTCGCCGGACCCCTAGCGAGGCGGACAGCGGGACGGGCAGCGAGCGGCGGGGGCAAATGGAGGCAGCATGCCAGCATAGGCCACGGGGACGCGCGAGTGGCGTTGCACGGGGGTGGCGAACTGGCGGGGGCGGGGCGATGCACCGATGTCGAAGAGGCGGCGACCGACGGTGGGAAGCGGGCGGCGCGGAGCGACGGGTTAGGTTTCGGGGCACAGCCTGTTGGGGAACGTAGTAGCAATTCAAAAAAAGTCCTACATCACACCAAGATCTATCTAGGAGATGCTAGCAATGAGCAAGGGGTAGAGCATCTTCATACCTTTGTAGATCGCTAAGCGGAAGCGTTACTATGAATGCGGTTGATGGAGTCGTACTCGTAGCGATTCAGATCGAGGGAGATTCCGATCTAAGAGCCGAACAACGGTGCCTCCGCGTTCAACACACGTGCAACCCGGTGACGTCTCCTTCACCTTGATCCAGCAAGGAGAGAGGAGAAGTTGAGGGAGAGCTCCAGTAGCACGACGGCGTGGTGACGTTGGAGCTATGTACTTCTCCGGCAGGGCTTCGCCAAGCACCGCAGAGGAGGAGAAGAGGGAGAGGTAGGGTTGCGCCAAGAGGTGGTGTAAAAGGTGTGTGCAACCCTCCCAAAACCCTCTATATATATAGGAGGGAGGGAGAGGGGGCCGGCCACCCTAGGGTTTCCCCTAGGTGGTGCGGTGACCAAGAGGGGGAGGGGCGACGCCCTAGGGGGTGGCTTGCCACCCAAGGCAGTCACCACGCCCTAGAGTTTGCTGCCCTATGCGCATTGGGCCTTGGTGGGTGGCACACCAGCCCACCTAGGGGTTGGTTCCCATCCAGTTTTGGCCCACGTGGCCTCTCGACGCTGATGGCCCCTCCCGGTGGACCCCCGGAACCCTTTCGGTGGTCCCGATACAATACCGATGATTCCCGCAACATTTCCGGCGATCAAATCTCCACTTCCTATATATGAATCTTTACCTCTAGACCATTCTGAAACTCCTCCTGACATCCGGGATCTCATCCGAGACTCCGAACAACCTTCGGTAACCACATATACTATTCCCATAACAACTCTAGCGTCATCGAACCTTAAGTGTGTAGACCCTACGGGTTCGGGAACCATGCAAACATGATCGAGACACCTCTTCGGTCAATAACCAACAGCAGGATCTGGATATCCGTGTTGGCTCCCACATGTTCCACGATGATCTAGTCGGATGAACCACGATGTCGAGGATTCACTCAATCTCGTATGCAATTCCCTTTGTCGACTGGTATGACACTTGCCCGAGTTTCGATCGTCGGTATCCCTATACCTTGTTCAATCTCGTTACCGCCAAGTCTCTTTACTCGTTCTGTAACACATCATCTTGTGGCTAACTCCTTAGACACACTGAGCTAAATATGATGATGGATTACCGAGTGGGCCCAGAGATACCTCTCCGTCACACGGGGCGACAAATCCCAATCTCGATTTGTACCAATCCAACAAACACTTTCGGAGATACCTGTAGTGCACCTTTATAATCACCCAATTACGTTGTGATGTTTGATACACCCAAAGTACTCCTATGGTATCCGGGAGTTGCACAATCTCATGGTCTAAGAAAATGATACTTGACAAGCTCTAGCAGACGAACTACACGATCTTGTGCTATGATTAGGATTGGGTCTTGTCCATCACATCATTCTCCTAATGATGTGATCCCGTTATCAATGACATCCAATGTCCATTATCAGGAAACTATGACCATCTGTTGATCAATGAACTAGCCAACTAGAGGCTCACTAGGGACATGTTGTGGCCTATATATTCACACATGTATTACGGTTTCCGGTTAATACAATTATAGCATGAATAATAGACAATTATCATGAACTAGGAAATATAATAATAACCACTTTATTATTGCCTCTAGGGCATATTTCCAACACAGACACGCAGGGATAATCGGGGAGGGTTCGCTCGCTTGCCTCTGCTCTTGCGGTCTCGCCTCTCTTGGGGACTCGGGGGCGCAGGTCGAGATGGGCAAGCCCTGCCTCGGCTTCGACTGGGCTGCGCCCCAGGCCGGGTTTTTTTATAATTATAGGCCCACTAAGTTTTGCACGCCCCACGCACTGGCCTGGGCTGCCTGGGGGCCAAATCATCATCAAGAGATCATCGATTTTGGAGTTAGTCATTGCTCGCGCCGCCGCTACCACGCGAAGGCTCTTGGCCCGCCGGTTGGCAAACAGCAACGCAAGACGATAACTAAGGCAGCGAACAACACGACGTTGCCAGGAAGAATAGGAAGAAGAAGGCGTCGCTCGCCCCGCCACCTTGCCCTCGGACTCTCTCGCCTTGACGTCAACCATGTATCCTCGTGCAGGTGTGCCCCCACCCCCTCCGCCTCTGACGGATGAGGAGAAGCTGGATTCGGATGAGATAAGGAGCATGGCCATAAAATGCCCATAAGGTAATTTGTGTTTCTTCTTTTCCTTTTGTTTTGCAATTGCTAATTGAATTATGAATGATGTGCTGCTAACTCCTACGATGTCTTGTTGTGACTGTAGTGACTAGTGAGAAACTAGAGCCAGATTAGATGTCTGAGTTCATCTCATAATTGGACGCAAGAAACACCATGGGCCTCGGCAAGATTGCCATGCCATGGAATGAGAAGAATGTTGAGATAGTGGTGGAGGAGGTTGAAGAGGTTGAGAGTCGAAGACCCAAATTCCAAAAAGGGGTTTCAAGAACAAGAGGGTGGTTAAGGAGTCTCAAGAGCAAGATGAACGAGAGGGCGTGATAATATTGGAAGTTAACTCATGCGAACATATTAGCTAAGTCGTTGGGTGGCGGTGGCGGCAATGGTGGCGACAATAATGATGGTGACAGATGCAATGGTGGTGCTGGGTGGTGACAATGTGAGTGCATGATGCCCTTGTGATTGATGATGTCTTTTGATCCACCATGTGTTTTGTGGTTTTTTGAATAAACTTGTTCATTTGGTGCCTTTTGTAATAATTATGGTCATGTTTTAGTTGTTTGTCAGATTGGATGAAGTTTGTTTATGTTCGTACTTGAATTATGATGTGGTGCCTTTGAATTGTTTAAGTTTGTGTTGAAATGTGTTGCATTTTTTTGGATTGTTTGCATAAACATTTTGACGAATTTAAAAAATATTTTTTAGGGGGAATTAAACTTTGAGCGAGATGCTAAATGGAAAAATCCTAAAAAATAGGAATTAAACATGATGATAGGATGAAGACTTAAGCTACAGGAAATGGACTAGAGATGTCCTTACGTAAACATGACCGCTACACTCACAAGCTGAAGAACAAGTAAGCCCGGCGGAGGGAGGAAATAGTAACACCTCATTTGGTAACCATCATCTGGCATTGAAATCGTGGAATTGGGGTTGGAATCAAAGGCGCATAGTTGTTTGGCCGCAGCAGGAATCATAATTGCCAAGGTAGTTCTTGTGCAAACGAATTTGAACACCATTGTCCATAGATACCAGTATTTGATAAGTACGTAGATTTCAGGTTATAAAATCATGTGTCAGCAAAACATGATATTTGAAATTGGAATCCAAATCCAAGCAAATTAAACTGTACCGAAATTGCATTTCATTTCATTTCCACAAATGAAATGAAATAGTAGGAGCGACATAAGCTATTATGAATTTTGGGACAACTATATGAGCAACGAAAACTAAAATTCTGCGAATGGAGGTAACATCACTTACAATCCAAATCCAAGCAAATGAAACCCTACCCAAATTGCATTTCATTTCATTTCCACAAATGAAATGAAATAGTAGGAGCGAGAGAAGCTATTATGAATTTTTGGACGTCTATATGAGCAATGAAAACTAAATGAGGTTTGCTTCAGTAGACCCCTCCCCCCCCCCCCCAAACACCCAACAAAACGTAGAAGGGGGAATGTATACCCACCTTATTTTATATATTACAGACCATCGTACGTATATAATACAAGATGGGTGCAATGCAAGGTACGTACGGCAATCTGTAGTGTATAATATGAGATGGGTATACGTTTTCCCTTCTACGTTTTAGAAGGAAGTTCTACCGAAGCAAAAGTGAAATTAAAATTCTGTGAATGGAGGTAAAATCACTTGCAATGAGTCTACTATTTTGTATCATCTTTCACTTGGTGGAGTAACTTATGTTCTGCTTTGCTTAGATGCTGGTCACTGGCAGTCAAATTTGTTAAGATTAATGTGTCATATTTACTTGCGTATGCGGTTGATATATGATCCAAACAACCGGTGTGTATTACCTAGCTGATGTGGACCGGCAGCTCCACTCTTAGATTTTCTTTTGAGAGTTACTCAACTCTTAGTAATTAACCACATTGGGTTGATCTCTCTCAGTCTCATCATTACTTGTTATCAGCGATAACCTAAGAAGAAAAATACAGATGGGAAGCTTTCAATTGCCTAGCTATCCATGCAAGTAGGCAAATAAATGCAGGTTAATATAAGAACTAGTACTACCTCCGTCCAAGTGTATAGGGCATGCACGTAGTTCTAGGTTATCAATTTAACTATCTAAATATATATTATATGCGATAAAAGTTATATATTCAAAAACTACATCTTCGCATGAATCTAATGACATATTATTTTTTACATATAATACATATTTAAATAGTTAAATTAACGACCTAGAACTACGTACATGCCCTATACACGTGGGTGGAGGGAGTACTCCCTCTCATCCGAACTGTCATACTCCCTCCGTCTTAAAATAAGTAACTTAAAAATGACTCAACCTTATACTACCTCCGTCCATGTGTATAGGGCATGCGCGTAGTTCTAGGTTATCAATTTAACTAGCTAAATATATATTATATGTAATAAATAATATACCATTAGATTCATATGAGAATGTAGTTTCTGAATATGTAATTTTTATCACATATAATATATATTCAGCTAGTTAATTTGACAATCTAAAACTACGCGCATGCCCTATACACTTAGACGGATGTAGTACTAAAGTTAATGTAAAATTAAGTAATTTTTAAGTTACTTATTTTAAGACGAAGGGAATGCGTTTTTCGACACTATTAATAGTGTGATAGTGTCAAAGGAGTACAATTTACTGCTAACGGTCAGCTACAAAGCTAACAGAAAGAGAGAGGCTGACATCAACAGTGACTGCAAATTCCTAGCTTAAAATCTTTGAAACGCAATTATGCAGTGAGCAACTTGGAATTGGCAACACGTGTCACAAACAACCAAAGCAAGGGTTTGGCATTCACATATCATTGTCAGATACAATCATCATTGCTAAAACATAACGAGAAAAGCATCATTTGGAAAGCTGACACAATAATTACAAAAACGTCTATATTCTGTCCCTTCATCCTCTAGGCGGTTTCGATGGTAACGTGGTGGCTCTTTCACACAGGAGGAAGCCTAGACAACACATATGCTCTTGAGAGTTTAGATTAATACTGAGATGGAGCCCAATACCTTAAGTCGGGCTGGAATATAAACTCAAAACTCGTGAGTTAAACGGAGTAGCTCATGACTTAGCTCGACTTGACTTGAACTCCATGACTAACAAGTCAAGCCGAGTTTTAATCCGAGCTCTTTAACAGAAACAAAATTAGAATGATTGAAGAATGCATTCATTAAGAAACAAAATTACAACAATGGCGATATAAAATTAGGATGTAAGTATAGTTAATTGGTTGTTGATTATTCTTTGTTGTGGTAAAAATATTTGAGAACGATATTTACGAAGAACATGAGGTGAATCGGTTGCAAATAAATGAAACAGAGGAGGCCGTTGTCAACATTGAGTACACATTATTGCATAAAATTATGTGAACCACAATTGTCCAATTAGCAACTTGGAATTGACAAAGCTCTGACAAACAACCAAGGCAAATATTTGGCACACTCACATCATTGAAGCGGCATAAGGAGAAATAGCCGCATATCAAAATATGTTGGAAAGCTAAACAAGAAGGTCACAGCATGAATTTAAGTGACCAAAGCATAGTTTGTGTAACCTCTTATGTCTCACTGAATAAACTACTAACTCGATGTATACTCCAGGTGCTTATGGAGAATAGAATTATGATCAAGTAGTGAACGCGATGATTACAATCCCTGCAAACACCATAACAATGATGATAAGAATTATGATCAAATGAAGCTAGTGTCGGAATCAGAGTCTATAAATACGGCCACTCACAGACTGAGCAATGCACTGCCACTGCAAGTACCATATTAGCAGCAGCTGGTTGGCCAATTAGGTGCTAATAATAACTAGCTAGTTGCACCAGTAACCAGCTAGAAAGAGGCATGGCAATGGAGGTCGCCGTCGGTGGCACGAGGATGCCGGTGGCGGCGCTGGTTCTCGTGGCACTGGCCATGGTCTGCCTGTCCGGCAACGGGGCGGCGGCGCAGCAAGCGAGCAGCGTGGCGGCGACGTACAACCTGTACAACCCAGAGAAGATCAACTGGGACCTGCGCGCCGCCAGCGTCTACTGCGCGACGTGGGACGCCGACATGCCGCTGGCGTGGCGGAAGAGGTTCGGCTGGACGGCGTTCTGCGGCCCCGCCGGCGCGCACGGCCAGCCGTCCTGCGGCCGCTGCCTCCAGGTACCCTACTCATATCCCTGTCTCCGTCTATGGATGATACGTGTAAGGAGATGTGTGCCTTTCATGCTTTGTTTGATCGGCGGGACGCTGTCGTCAGGTGACGAACAGGGCGACGGGGGCGCGGACGGTGGCGAGGGTGGTGGACCAGTGCGACAACGGCGGGCTCGACCTCGACGTCGCCGTGTTCCGGCGGATCGACACCGACGGAGGCGGCGTCGCCAACGGACACCTCGTCGTCGACTACGAGTTCGTCGGCTGCCAGGGCTGATCATGCTCCAGCAGATCACCGCATGCTGCTGCATCATATTCATATACTTACGACCGTTGCGGCGAATAAATATGCATGGGAAATCAGTGGTACGTACTAGTGCCGGCAAGAATAAAAACGCAACCGAAATCAATATCGGCCTCTGATGTTAATTCGATCGAGGCTTGCAGTTGCAGCATGTACGTGTTGTTTTCCGTTTCTGAATGAATATCTCGTTATGTATCTCAGAATATATAGTCGAAATGACAGGTTTTATGTCTCGGCATCAAGCCACGTAATCTGGCTACTTGATGTGGGTTTATTATCAAGCAATTTTCGAATAGTTTTAACTCGTAAAAACATTTCTCAACGATCCCTTATAATTCAGGCCCTCAAGGGGACCGTCAAACCTTAATTCCTCACAATTGAGGGTTCAAAAACGGTTCCTGGCCAAACTCTTAAATTTAACTTTCTACTACTTTTTTTCTCACGAATTCATTTCAAACATAGATTGAAGCTACTCGATTCAAACGCAGATTTAAATAAAGGTAGCACAACTTGATACGTTGCATAACATGAACTTAGACTACTTGTTTCAAACCTCCGTATGATTCGCTCGACGACGAGCTCCGGATGATTCCCTAGAAGTGTATAATTCGCTCGACGACGAGCTCCAGATGATTCCCTAGAAGTGTGGCGATGTATGGCTCATTGGTGCGGGAGGCCTCCCGATTCTCCCACACCTCACGGCGGGAGACCACTCGAGGGGTCAATGATGGCAAGCTCCAGGACATCGCAGTTGTCGAGGGATGAGTTTATCTACTGTCGAAGGCAAACCACCATCTCGCTCGGCCCACACACA
Source organism: Hordeum vulgare subsp. vulgare (assembly GCF_904849725.1). NCBI lineage: Eukaryota > Viridiplantae > Streptophyta > Magnoliopsida > Poales > Poaceae > Hordeum > Hordeum vulgare. The sequence goes on from NC_058523.1 coordinate 524,182,144, forward strand.
TGTTCAAGTATTTTCAAACTGCATCACCTCAGGCTTCAGCGAAAAAATTGGTTAGGAGTAGATGTGCAGAATACTATGGAATCTATACCAATAGGGAAGCTTTCCTTTTTTTAACCAAAGGTGAAGAATCCTTGGAAATCTTTCCTTCGAAGTTCCTCTATACCAAACGCACTCTTAAAGCATCTCCAACAATTTGTCCAATTGATCATTTATATGAGATATAGACAATACAAGACAAAGAAATGTTCTCCACAAGATTGTCTATATGATAGTCTGCCGCTCAACTTAGACATTGCCTATAAATATCGATGGCATTGTCTAAATGTGGATTATCTTATAGACAATCCGTTGAAGAGTGTTTTTTCTTCATATTGTCTACACACAACAGTTTTAATAGTTACTTACAAGATAGTACTCCCTCTGTAAACTAATGATCTAAACACTCTTATATTAGTTTAGAGAGGGAGTATTAACATAAGAGAATATAGGCAATCTATTGAGAAAAAAAACTGGTTGTGCATATTTAGGAATCTTCTTAGTCCATTGCCCATATGGACATATACACAACCAACATAAGCTGCTCGAGATGCTCCTAGGCTATGTTTCATAGCAAAGAATTGTACGAGTATGTGTTGTTTCTCTCCGTTATAGCCTGATATAGATTAGAAGGCACGGAAAAGGACAGAAAATCGCATGTATTTGGTAACTCAGATTAAGAAGTTTGGGTACTTATAATTTACACAATCACAACATGAAAACCCAGCCGCTTGGCCACTATAGTTTTTACCCTTGCATAACAATGCTTAGAAGATTTCAGCATGAACAAACAAGTCTGGCCAGCACCACCACCACCACCATCCAGGCACGCAACACAGGCACATACAGTCTGTATGGTGTTACAGTCTGTATGGTGTTTGATGCTGCATAGCCCGACTCAGATGCAGTTGAAAAGTTCCATGTAAAATTAAGCAAGACAGTGCACCAAGAGTTTCGGATTCTCGTGATTGTATATCAAACATCATAATGATAAAGATAACGGTCATCAGGCAACAGCGAAGCATTCTCTCTCCAGCCAACATGGGCAAGCATGGCAGCTTCTACTGTTGTCAGACCATGTTAGTTCCCGTACCGAAAGAAGGTTTCTCTGTGCCATGGGCAAAAAGGCAGTTTCAGCATCTCCGTTTCCTCCAAATGACAAATGATATGCGCGCCAACTCAACTGTCAATCAACCAAGATCACAAATAACTAGAGCAAACGTCACCTCGCCAATAGATGGTCTGTCTGCGGTCTCTCCCCCTGACCGATCTAGTGAGCATGGTTCCACTGACTGGTTTGCAGAGCCCGACATCAATCACTGAAGTAACTTTCCTTTTCTCGTGATCCTCATCCAAATGCATATCAAATAACATAGCCAGGCACAGAACTTGGTGGGTTAATATATAGTCCTCGTACGACTGAGGAAGAATTCGGAGGATGTGAAGATTCACCTGCAAGTCACAATAGCATTTCACCGATGAGAGGCATGCTGAGATATAGAAATTGAGAAAAGGCTCATAACACAAACCTCAGCTTCCATTGCACGAAGATCATTGTGCCATTTCAAATCTTCGGTCTTTTCAGAAACCATCTGTAACCTGAAAAGTGGTGGCCTAAGAGGATACTCCATGCTAATTTTAATCTGCAATTGCAAACCAACAGTGAGAAAGCAAGCACACATGGAGATTCTTGCAACAAGGCCTGTAGGAAGAGTGGCTGGAAAATTACCTTGGCTTCCAGCATGACTTTTGAACCATTCTTCAAAGTTTTACTCAAGACCATGGTGAACTCTCTTGAAGCATAATCCTCCCAGGATTTATCTATAGTGAGGTTATCTTGCTCAGTTTCTTGGTCAGCACATGCCAGTTCCTCCAACTCACTGTCACTGTCCATTAAGAAATCAAGATCATCCTCATTTCTACCAAAACTGTGTGAGACGCTTAGCTTAGATGGTGCAGAGCCCTTTGATATAAGAGATAAACCTCTAGAATGGTTTAGAACTTCAGGTGAGACCTCCGCCTGTGATACTTTAGAATCATTTGCCATATCTTCAGCAAGAACGACAACCGGAAGCTCACCATCCTCTCTGTTACCCTCAGTTTCTTGCCCGTTTGTCACAGATCTTCTCTCCATATCACTGTCAACACTTCCTGCAGGCCCACTCACCACTAGAGCAGAACGAGCGGAAGGCTCAGGAAAAACTCCTGTCAATGACCAACTATGCAGACTACACGATGGGGTGCGTGATGCCCATGGTGTATTCTTGTGTTCTATTTGAGGCCACCTCAGCTTAGTTAAATAATTAAGTTGCCACCTGTAAATGACAGATCTGAAAACTTCAAAGAGATGCATTCATATATCAACCTATGCATAGGAGTCATAACTAGCAAGAGAAAGATGGTTGATAAGAACCAGCTTAGATCAAAGAGAAGACATGAAGAAGCTTAGATCAAAGAGAAGACATGAAGAAGCTGTAAATGAGGTGTTCACAAATTTTTCCCAGAAATGTTTCATTAACTCATGCAGCACGTCTCAGAATGACATGTACAATGAAGCAAAAGCATCATCCGACCAGAATTGTCAGCCAACATACAATGCACACATCTGTAAAGATCTATCATCCGGATATTGCTATTGACATCCCAAACTGCAAACATGGTAGAGCAGGTGACTCACGTGAGAGCCATTTGTGCAATTTTCCGAGAGCGGATTCTCTGCAAAATAGTCTGTGCACGATTCTGCTGACGGTATAGTGCAAGGCCAGATGACAAATCAGCACTTCTTGATGCTCTGTTAGAATTATCCCCAACAGATTGAGGAACCTCCGGCAGGAAATCTATACCAGCTAGATGCTGTACCCACTTGTATGGACGCGAATCCTTTTCACTAAAATTTGGAGCCTCCCCAGCGTAAAGCTTAGCCATCTGCATAAAATTTATAGAAGGTCACCCTTTTAGATTGTACGGAGAAGAGCTACTCAGAATCTGGAATCATAATGCCAACAGCTTTTTTGCAGCCAAAAAATAAACAAAAAACATGGTAACTAAATGCTGCCTATGAAGGCATAAAAGAACAAAAACATGTAATTGCGGACCAGAAGCTTTAATAACAACGGGGATAAATGTGTATAGAAATGAAAAAAGAAGTTGCTCTAAAAAACACACCTGATGAGGCAGCTCTAAGCCAGTGTCATCTGGAAATAGGTTGCACAGGATATTGCTGTCCATTCCTTCTGAATCTTCAGATCCAACACAGACAACATTCAACTTGGCCAAGTATTCAAACTTCATAGTGATGAGTTTACGACGCTTGGTTCCAGAATCTTCAGTATCATATACATGGAGAACAACCTTGAGTGGATGAAGTTGATATGCTAATGCAGGATTACTAGCTTCCTTTGAAGTCTTCCTAGACCTTGATCTTCTTCTCTGAGCATCTTCTTCGTCGTCAATTGCATCGTCATCCATCCTATTAGCATCATCATTTGACAAAGTGCCTGCTATTGCAGATGCATAAGAAACACTTTATCAGTAATATTAATTTGTTTACAGTTATAACTTACAAACTGTCACATGGTCAAATTGATTCTGACTGTGTTCATCTGCTCAGAAACTCGATCGTAGAGATGAACAAAGCAGCAACTGTGTACTATTGGCATGTTCTCTATTTCCAGTGGAAAATTATTATAGATCACGCAGCTTCTAGAAAAGCTTGGCTAAATGCGCCTATGTTGCAACACAGAGCACAAATTGTCCGAATCAGGGAAAACATTCACTAGGAAAATTTTATGTTTGGTTATTAAATGCCTGTTCGGCAGCTCTCCAGCAGCCAGCTTCTCCAACTCCAAGTTTGGAGCTGAGCTGAACGCTATAAATCCAGGAGTTACGAACAAGAGGCCGGGTATCGTTTCAGTGCAAAATATGATGAGTTGTGGAATCTGGGAAAACTGAGCTCCCAGAAACAGCAGAGCAAGAGTTGGCAGAAATTACAGCGTCATGCCACCGCCAATTGAAGGCTCATACCGCTTCGCGCCCCCTCCTTTTCTCTCCCGCAGCGACAAGTGGCCTTTCCCCTCTTTTTCTTTTTTTTTGAGTCACCCCCGTTCCCCTCCTAGATTCCCTCCAGAATCGGGTCCTCAGCCTGGCTTTTCCTCCTAGTTGGGCTGAATGCTACATAAATGGCTGGCAGCCCTTGCCTAGCAAGAGAAATAGGGAGTTATATTCCCGAACGGTTTTTGATCGCCAGAGTTCACACGAGAAGCTGGCAGCCGGAGTGGGAAGCAGGAGTTGCGGAGTTTGGGAAGCTGGAGGACTACCGAACAGGCCCTAAGTGCCTCACATGACCAGCATGTTTCTTTTGCACTGTTGTAAAAATAGTAAGTCAAAAGAATCTTGCACAGAATATAACATACGTCGAAGGTTCCAATTTTTTTTTAAAAGACCACGAGTCCTTGTTCTTGCAAGAACACGACAACTCATCAATCAAGGAACAGCAATGTTGAGAAGTGCAATAAAGGAACAAGCGCAGGCAGACATAGCATATGCAAGATTTACACATTAATCAGATTTGCACATTCCAAACAGATATAACATACCCATTTCCTGCTTGGCTTGCTGTTGAGCAAAAGTTTGAGCGTCCTTTGTGCTTCCATTTATCTCCACTTCAATATTCTCACCAAATGCCTCTTTCTGTCCTAACAACTGGGTGTAAATTATATAAAGAGGAGACGGGAGCAACTCAGCTGCATGGTGCTGCTTTAGTTTCTTGGTATGCAGCATCCCAAGCTGCTGCTGCACTGGCAATGATGCTTTCTTCAGTGATTTCAAATGTGATGGGAGGCTTGAGAGGAACTTCTTCTGATTTGCAATTGTCCCGAGCAAACTGTTCTTCTGTTGTTCCAATTTCTCATGTCGCTCACATAGCTCTTTGCGCTGTATCAGAATTAACACATATTTTAGATGCCAGAAATTAAATCCTGAACAGACCAGCGCAAATCGACTTCTGACTAGCAAGCATACACAGATTCAGAACACTAGAGGCACAGGCAATTTTATAACAGGATGAAAAATCTATGTGCAGAATTCATGAATGAAATTAGAGTGGTAGCACAAAGGACCCTCACACACATTTGTAATAGTACGCAAACTGACTTGTGCATTGTGCATGTAAGGTAAGTTAAATAAAGTTCCCAGCAAACATTGTATTCTAGGCATTAAACATTTTTTGCCAAGCTAATCAGTACAGACTGTACAGTGGTGAACCGAACAGTCATAATCTAAAGGTGATTCTAATAAGCAGCAGGAACCTCCCTACTTTTTTGATATAAAACTAATATCAAACCAATCTTGTACCAAGTTAAAGTTACTTCAGATTACGAACATTTAGCTCAGCTTACATTTTCTAATCCTTGCAATTAACTTCCCCAGCATAAACACACTGTGAAACCATTCATGTGCTCTCCGTCAAGCTGAATTTAGGTTTTTCATGCGTGTACGAAACCATGGACACCCTCTCCATTAAATCCCAACTACATTAGACCAGCAATCGAACAAATTAGATGATAATTAGAGTTCATATGCGAGTGGCGGCTGATAACAGTACACAACCTGGACGAGCTCAAAGTTGAGGCGCTTGAGCATGAGATCATGGGCGGCGTCAGCGGCGAGCGTCTTGTCGCGGATGTCAGCTGGCGCGGCGCGGTGGAACTCCTCCTCGGGCACGAGCTCTATCCCCGGGTGCTTCGTCTGGAAGTCGAGGCACGACCTGATGGCCTTCACGTAGTGGTTCTTCTCGTACAGCAGGTTGTGCAGCCTCAGCGTCGTGGAGTCGACGGGCGCCTTGGCCGCCTCCGTCTCCCCCTTCACCTTATCCTCCTCCATCAGTATCTCCCTGTTCACCTGCGCGAAAGAAAAAAAAAGTCCAGGTCGAGTTGGAGCGGCAGATCTAGAGCTAGGGTTTCTGCAGGGTGGTTGGGGTTTTGGGGCGAGAGACGCACCTGGCGGAGCGTGATGAGGAGGAGGGACATCTGCGCGACGAGCTCGCGGAGCTCGGACTTGGGGGCGCCGTCCTTCTTGATGGCGAGTATGCGGGCGGCGACCTCCTCGACGGAGGCGCGGGTCTCGGCGAGGAGGTCGTGGGGGGAGCGTGGCTTTGGCGCGGTGGTGGCGCTGGGCGGACGCGCCGGTGCCTCGACGTCCATGGCTTCCGCCGCCGCCGCGGTTGCCATCGATACGGCCGGAGAGGAAAGAGACGGTGCCTGACGCCGGAAGTGGGAGTGGAAATGGTAATGGGTCGGGTTGGGTCAGGCTTCTGGCGTCGAGTCTAACCTATGTCCCCGTTCAAAGTACGATGTTCGGGCCGTTTCTTGGGAAACTGAGACCAGCCCATTTTGTAGATATATCCGGCCCAAATTAGGAAAGGCGCAGCGGCCGACAAAACCTACATACAGCCCACCGGGCCAATGAAAATCATCACGGCAACAGTTTTTGGGGAGGGGCTCTTGGGCCAGTTCTTTTGGTTCGATTCTAATGATTCTGGATTTAAAAAATCAAAAGCTTAAAAGAACTCGATTTGTTTCTTCAAAATCATCCGAAAATCAACAGAATCGGCAGTATATCTCAGAATCGAGCAAAAGGACAACTTCTGACGATTCTGATAAGTTTCACAAAACAAAACGTTTCGTTTAGACACAATATCCCTATTTGGCACATAAATTACAAGGGAAATGCCACCGGTGGGCAGCCCTTAATCCCCAACTCCCCGCTTGAGTGCAGGTACCAGGTAGGGTTCGAGGGCCGCCGTCATCGGAGAGCCCATCCCGGCAGCTCCTCCGCCCGCCGAACGCCGACCCTCTGCCCCGCTCCGCCCGCTCGCCTCCTCCGCCGGAGAGCCCGCCCCGGCAGCTCCTCCGCCCGCTCGCCCGCTCACCTCATCCGCTCCACCCGCTCGCCTCCTCCGCTCCGCCCGCCCGTCGGACGTTGGCCCTCCGCTCTGCCCGCTCGCCTCCTCCGCTCCACCCTCCCGCCGGACGTCGTTCCTTCGCTCCGTTCGACCCTGCAGCAACCGGCAAGAGTGGACTCGTCTCGTGAGCTCACGGACATTATACTCATTTCAGCACACAACTCATCTCACAATCACCGACTACAATCTCAGGAAAGAATTCGACGGATGATTCTACATGATTTTGTGGAAAGCTGAGTCTGTGAGAAGTTTTCCAAAAGCTGATTCTGGAGAATCAAAAGCTAAAAAGAATTGGGCCTTTGTCTCATGAAAACATACACAATGATACTATTTTATAAGTGTCACGTAAATTTTCTGATGGAGATCTCATGAATGCAACTTTAAAAAAAAAGTTTCATATACATGGCAGAGTATTATGGTTGGAGTTGATACGCTCAAGCATGGATATATTTGGCGAGTTAGTGATGGTTAGAAAATTAGCATACGAGAGGATCCCTGGATACAGGAAAGCCCGACGAAAAAGTAGATTTCACCAAGGGGGAACAATCTTCTTTCTAGAGTTTGTGACGTCGTTGATCCGGTATCAAGAACTTGGGATGAGCAACTAGTTAATGAAAAGTTCTCGCAAGTGGATGCCCGAAGGATTTTGGCCATTACACAGATTTATTGACATGGAACATGACAAAGTTGAGGGCTTTTACAGTGCAATATGCATACCATACATAATGGAATTGTCAATTCGGGCACAAGTTGGAACCAACGACGGGTGTATCAAATCCATCTTATACATGGGACTTGGTATGGAACTTGGTGCGCCCAGCAAAGATAAAAAAAAGTATATTTGGTGTGTGCTCGAGAGCGCTATTCGCCGTCGATCTATCCTCGCTAATAAGCACTTGAAAATCAATTCGAGTTGCCCAGCCTACAACCAGGGGGCAGGCCATGGACGTGTGGAACATGCTCGGTCTTGAGCTTATTATCAAACATGCACTTAAAGTTGATAAGGCACACGAACTTGTGTTGGCACATCTCTTTTGTGTTTCAGAACAACATATCCAACCGTTGAGCTTGTCGAAGTTCAGAGAAACGGTAACAACATTGGCTTGGTATATGTGGTATGAAAGGCGAAAATTGACACACGACGAAGAAACTCAAAACGCATCTCAAATCAACATGCGAGTGAGAGGCTTAGGCCCCTTTCAGATCCTCTCTAGCTTCCTAAAATAGCCAACTTCTCCAGAAGCCAGCTAGCGTCAGCTTCCGATGGGAGCAGTGATGCGTTCAGTGGCAAAGAGCAACTCCTCTCCGTCGGCAGAAAATAGAGAGGGGCAGGGGAAGGGCCAGGTCACCTTGAGCTAGGCGAAGGGGCAAGGATCACGTTGGGATGCTCGAGCCGTCGGGGGTAAGGAGTTCTGCTACCTGGGATGGTGGGGTTGAGGCATCACGATGACGACGTTCGTGGGGTTAAGGTGTGTCGGAGTTAAGCGTCTTGTTGCCGATGAGGTGGACACGACGGAGATGTGAGAGGCAGGCGGCAAAAGACTGATGGTGGCGCGGCAGCGAGATGGTCGACGATTGGGTCAGTGGCGGAGCCAACGCCAGGCTACCCTGGGCACTTGCCCAGGCTCGCTGGACACTAGCAGCAGCAATAGGTATATTAAATAAAGGCATAAACTGACTTACTCTACCCGGGCAAAGAAAACTGGGCCTTAGTTTCTCTCACGTAAACTGGCTAATCAGCCCAACAATTAACAAGTCAGACAATTACGTGAGTGTTCAGGCTGCCGAAACAAGGACTATTGCTGGTGTCTCTTCGTTTTTTGCAGCGACAGAATCATACGATGGATCACGCAACTGCTGGCGGCTGAACCCTGACGGCTGGACGCACTCCCGGCGCTCAGTGCCGGCCGCCGGCGGCAAGCGACGCAAGGCTCCGAGCCCCCGACGCAACTCATCCCTTCATTCCTCTCATTCGGCTTCAGCTTCCTAGTTCCTTCGGTAAGAAATCTCCATGAAAATTAGGGCCAACCAGTACTGGGGCCAACTGACCAACAATCTCTCATGTCTCATCTATAGAGTCTGAATAGTTGGAAAGTAGAAAATACTGATCGAGATAAGTATACATATGCGGTAGCGGTCAGCACTCTGAATAGTTATACATATGCAAATGATATTGCTGCTGCTAGTGTCCAGTTTGAATTTTTTGCTGCGATATTGATATTGCAAATAATATCCTTGTCAATAGATATTGCTGCTGCTATTGTCCGAGAAAATTGGCTATTTACCATTTTCAATACCAGGCTTCACAAAATTGCCACTTTCAAGATTGACTTCGTAAAAATGTCACCTAGCTCCTTTGCACTTTGATTGTCATGCCATTTTTTCTTTTTTATTGCTTTTCTTTTCCTTTTCCATTTTTTGGGACACCTAAAAGGACCAAAGTACCATTTGGCTGTTTCAACCTTATCTAGTGCGTTTGTGATTTGGTTGGTTGTATTGTATTGTTCTAGGCTAGCTTGTTCTTGTCGCCGAGCTTGTTCGCCGTCGTACCTCACTGATGCCTGCGCTAGCTACCCGAACTCGCCGTGCTAGCTTGCCCACGTCTGTCAGAGAAACTGCAGGTCGCCGCGGGTGTTCGCCCATGATTGCATGCAGCTACAACTCCTCGTCGTCACTCGTCACTGCAGCTCTCCGCCAGCGCTCGTCCATGTCTGCACGTGCCGGCCCAGCTCGCCCTCGCGCCATGGATGCTTCCGTGTGCCAGCGCAGCTCGCCGCAGGCGCTTGAGCACGCCTGCGCGCGACAACGCAGCCCGCCGCGGGTGCTCGCCCTCGCCTACGGTGTTGGGCGATGGGCGGGATGCGATGCCGAGGAGATCGACAGCACGGGAGGGCTGGACACGAGCCGAGCCAAGCCGGGTTTAGCCCGAAACTTTGGCTCGCCTAAAGCGAGCTGAGCTCGACTCGGCTAGTCTAGCCCGAGAAGCTCGTGCATGGTTTGTGTGCTTGTGCGGCATCGACAAGTACTCCCTCCGTTCCTAAATATAAGACTTTTTAGAGATTGCACTATGAATTACATACGGATGTATATAGACATATTTTAGAGTATAAATTCACTCATTTTGCTTCGTATGTAGTCTCCTAGTAAAATCTCTAAAAGGTTTTATATTTTGGAACGGAGGGAGTATCACTGTACCAGTCCATGCGCATGCATGCAGTATGCGTGCTAGGCTGCTAGCCGGCGATGTGTGCATGAGCGTGAGAATACATAGTCTGCAACTCTGCATGCACTGTGTGTCGTGAGTCTGGGTGCCTGTTGCCTCAGTCGTTTTGGTTTCAGAAGAGGAGGGCAAGTACGGGAGGGAGCCAGGGAGCCAGGGAGGTTAGACCTGCTTGTGCTCGGGACGGCAGATGCTTGGGAGGGTGGTGGACGCTTGGCTAGGTAGTAGGAACCATGGGAGAGACGAATGGTGTCGTCCGACACGACGACGAACGGCGGCGTCCGATGCGGCAGCGAAAGGGCATGTCCGTTGTTGGTGCCGATAGCAAGCCGTCCAGTTCCGGGCATGGCGAGGACGATGGCTTCAAGTGGTAGCGAGAGCGGCGACGTGGTGCGGCGCGGCACAAGCCCTAGCAGCATCGGGGTATTTTGGGAGCAGATGAGGCCAAGAGGCCGGCGTCGGGTGATCGGCGGCACACGAAGTCGTAGAGATCGACATTACACAGGGTCAAAGAAAATGGCGGCAGCCTGATATCCAGGAGGTGGTGGCTACGTCCAGCGATTGACCCAAGAAGTCTAGGCGATAGGGATGTGGCAAGCACGGCATTCTCGGCTGGCAGCACTCATCCTCTTCGAGTATTGATCTGGTTCCAAGTACATGAAGATAGCATCAGGGGTACTTTGGTCCATATAAGTCCTAGAAAATGGAAAATAAAAAGAAAAGTAGTAGAAAAAGAAAAAATGGCATGATAATCAAAGTGTAAAGGAGTTAGGTGGCATTTTTACGAAGTCAATCTTGAAAGTGGCAATTTTGCGAAGCCCAGTATTGAAAGTGGTAAATAGTCAATTTTCTCGCTATTGTCCAGTTCTTATTTACCTGTTTAGCAACTAAGTTCAAACTTTATCATTAAATTTCAGAGATGAGGAGGTTTTTGGTTGATAGAGCAAGCACTCAAAATGTGAATGGTGTGCAACCGGAAGTAGAAGTGGAGGCACAACCACCTCCTAACATTGCCAATGAATTTAATCCAAATGATATTGAGCGTGATCCAGGAAAGAGGAAACAAATTAGTGAGTATCCTCCTAATATTCAAGATCATCAAGTGAGAAGAGCATATGTATTGAAGGGTGCAATGCAACCAGATTTGAATAAATTTCCTCGTACTGAATTTGGAAGTTCACGTACATCAAGAGCATTTTCTAAATCTTGGTATAAAAAACATCCATGGATTGAATACAGCGAGTGGAAGAAGGCAGCTTATTGTTTTTATTGCTTTCTCTTTAAGCAACCTGGAAGGGCTGAGCACTTTGGTTATGAAGTATTTACCAAAGAAGGATTTACAGATTGGAAGCATGCATCTAAAGCCTTCAAAGATCATATTGGTGGTCCTGGTAGTAAGCACAACTCTTGCGTCAAGCATTATGATGATTATAGTAATCAAAGACAAAGTGTGGCAAGCAATCTTGCTAGAGCAAGCAAGGAATCAGAAGAAATGTATAAGATCCGCTTGACTTGTTCTGTGAGTTGTTCAAGATATCTTATCGCACAAGGCTTGGCTTTTCGTGGACATGACGAATCCTCTACTTCTCTAAACAAAGGAAACTTTAGAGAGATGATAGATTTAGAAAAAACTAAAAATGAACAAGTGAGAGATGCTTTTGACCGTGGTGCAAGAAATTGCACAATGACATCCGGTGACATTCAAAAGGAGCTTGCAATGTGTTGTGCACATGAAGTTACCAAGAGGATCATGGCGGAGCTTGGTGATAAACAATTCTCTGTGCTTATTGATGAATCACGTGATATTTCTGTTAAAGAGCAAATGGCGGTGATGTTGAGGTTAGTAATTTCACTTTCTTTCATTATTTGTTTGTCATTTATTTTCTATGTTGTCAACTAACCTTGTTTTTTATATAGGTTTTTGAATGACAAAGGAAAGGTTGTTGAACGATTTATTGCTTTGTACCATGTCAAAGATACTACATCTGAAGCACTAAAGAATGCTCTTTATGGTATTCTTGATCATTATAAGTTATCTATTTCAAGGATACGAGGGCAAGGATATGATGGTGCTTCAAATATGAGAGGCGAGTTTAATGGTTTGCAGAAAAAGATCATAGATGAAAACCCCTTTTCTTTATATGTTAATTGTTATGCTCATCGTTTGCAGTTGGTGGTTGTCTCTGTTGCTAGTAGTTGCTCATCTATTCATGATTTCTTTGAGTACATCTCCTTAATTGTGACCACAACAACTACATCTTGCAAGAGAAGGGATGCATTGGCAGAGGCACAACACCAAGATATTCTGGATAGACTTGAGAGTGGTGAGATATGTATAGGAAGGGGCTTGCACTAATTAACTACCCTTGCTAGGCCAGGTGATACTAGATGGGGTTCCCATCATACTACCTTGCTTCGTTTGAATCAAATGTGGTCCTCCATGTTATAGGTGCTTAGTACGGTTGATGAACATGGACGTGGGCCATCTCAAGCAGCAGGTTTGATAGAAAAAATGGAGAGCTTTAAATTTTCTTTCATTCTAAAACTTATGTTGAAGTTGTTTGGCATCACAAATGAGCTCTCAAAAGTCTTGCAAAGAAAAGATCTTAATATTGTGCTTGCCATGGAATTAGTGGATGATGTCAAAACTCGGCTGGCAACATTAAGAGAGAGTGGTTGGGATGATTTATTTTGTGTTGTTCAAGAATTTTGTGCTGCTAATAGCATTCTAGTGCCAAACATGGATGAAGTAATACCAGTTCGTGGTCACTCAAGGAGAGCAGGGAGGACTATCACTAATCTTCATCATTACCGTGAAGAGATTTTTTATGTTGCTATTGATAAAATTTGCGTGGAGATGGATCACCGCTTCAGCGAAGGAGCTAATGGCGTGCTTGATTGCTTCTCATGTCTTGACCCCAATAATTCTTTCTCAAAGTTTAACGTTGATAAGCTTGCGCGTCTTGCTGAAATTTATCATGATGACTTTTCCAGTGATGATCGTGGAATAATTAGAGAGCAACTTCTCACTTATATAAGTCAAGTGAAAAGGCATGCTTCTTTTTCTACTTGTGATGATGTTCAAAGTTTGGCCGTGAAGATGGTTGAAACTGAGAAACATTTGGTATTTCCATTGGTATGCAAACTTATTGAGTTGGCTTTGATATTGCCGGTGTCAACGGCATCTGTTGAGAGAGCTTTTTCAGCAATGAAAATTATCAAGACTAAACTGCGTAGCAAGATCAATAATGAGTGGTTCAATGACTTGATGATATGTTACACCGAGAGAGAGTTATTCAAGTCAGTTGATGATAAGGATATTATTCGAACATTTACTGCAATGAGGTCTCGAAAAGGGCACTTGCCTCGTAATTTTCTCTATTCCTTAAGCTTTTGATTTCACATCTCAAAACTAAATTTATTTAATTACAAATCCATTTTTACATTGCACTCCCTTCTAGGCTAATTATATGTCTCTTTTCATTACAGATGGTATGGATAGATTTACTTTTGCTGACAACATGGCGAGTTCGCCTCTATGTAAGGTAGGCTATGTATCTTTTGTTGTCATGTCTCAACTTTATTTGGTCTATGAAACGGATAATGATATATTAGGTCAGTTTAAAATTAAATTATGTATGACTATTAGGCTTAACTTGGTGGTATACTGCATGTTGTGTATTCAACTAGCCGATTTTTTTTAGATTATACACTTAGGCTTAACTTGCCCAGGCTCCATAAAATTTCTGGCTCCGCCACTGATTGGGTGGCAGTGGGCTTGGCATCTGCTAGTGTTAGGGGCAGAGAGGAGAGGCGAGTGTAGAAGTTAATCATGTTGCTCATGTAGGATTAGGAAAGAAAGGCAAATCGAGTCCTAGTAGTATTAGGATTCCTAGTCCTAGTCTATTTCCATAGTCCCTTGTGGACGTGTATAAAAAACACCCTAAGGGTGTTGCTTGTAACACCAGAAAAACAAAAAGCAATACAAAGCAAAGGCTCGACACGGGCCTTTAGCCATCAAATCCATCGATCAGTTTTATTAGTGTCGCTAGTTACGCAAGTTCCGTCAACTAGCCGGCCGAAGCAAGAATCGTGTAGGCACGCCTGTACAGCTGCATACGCATGTTCAAAAGCCAACAATTGGTATCTAGAGCCTCGATGATCTACAATCTACGATGACGAACAGCGACGCTGAGTCGGTCAAGTCCGGCAAGGGCGGTGCCAAGGCGAACAAGAACGGCGACAAGGTGAAGAAGGGCGTCAAGTCAGCAACCATTGGTGGAGGAACGAGCGGCGCCAATGTCCAGGCGCATCGCAACATCCCCATCCAGTACCCGATGCTCACCGACGCCAACTACGGCGTGTGGGCGGTGAAGATGAAGATTATTCTCCGAACCCTTCGAGTGTGGCAGGCAATCACGGATGACGACGTCGATGACGAGTCCGGCGAAGGTGCCATGGCCGCCATAGCCCAGTCCGTGCTAATGACATTGGCGGAGTTCGAGACGGCAAGAGAGGCGTGGAACACACTCAAGGAGATGAGGATCGGAGAAGATCGCGTCACCAAGGCTCGGGCACAAGTGCTGAAGCGCCAATTTCACAAGTTGCAGATGGAGGAAACTGAATCGGTGAACGACTATGCCATGCGTCTTACTACTTTGGTGGGAGATGTCCGCGCGCTTGGTGCAAAGCTCGATGAGACCGAGATTGTGGAGAAATTTTTCAGTTCGGTGACTGACAAATTCACGTACATCATCGGCACGCTCGAGCAGCTTTACGACATCGACGACATGACCATAACGGAGGCGATCGGACGCCTGCGGACATGGGAAGAGAATGCTCGTGGCTGTCGGAAAGGCAAAGGAGGAGGTAGTGACCAACTCATGTACTCGCACGCAGATTGGGAGGCCCCAAGTAGCAAAGGAAGGCGTGATGGTGGCGAAGGCTCAAGCAACGTGAAGCGCGACGGACAAACCGGAAAAGGCAAGCCACAAGGTCGTGGTAAGGTAGACCAATCTAAAGGGCGGAAGCCACGGAACTTGGATTTATCCGAGGTTAAGTGTTATAACTGCAACGAGATGGGTCACTTTGCAAAGGATTGTCCGAAGCCTAACAAGCGGGAGATCAAGGCAAATTTGGCAAAGCAGGAAGACGAAGGTCCAGGTCTTCTGATGGCCGAAGTTTGTGATCTCGCTGAAACGATGGTTGTGAAACCAAGCCGGAAGGTGCTACTTTATGAGAAGAAAGTGACACCGAAGTTATCCGGTGATCAGAACGTGTCGTGGTATCTCGACACGGGTGCCAGTAACCACATGACGGGGTGCAAGGAGAAATTCCTCGAGCTGGAATACGATGTTGAAGGCTCGGTCAAGTTCGGTGATGGTTCAGCTGTGGAGATTTGCGGGCAAGGATCTGTCCTCTTCGAGGGCCTCACAGGCGAACATCGCATACTCACAGGAGTGTACTACATCCCACGGCTGCGCAACAACATCATCTCTATTGGGAAGCTTGACGAGAATGGATGCAAGGTGAATATCGAGAACGGAGTGATGACGATCTTCGACAACCTCCGAAACGTGCTAGCTCGTGTTAATCGCACACGGAATAGGCTCTATATCCTCAACCTTGATCAATCTCAACCGGAGTGTTGGCTCGCCAAGAGTGATGATGATTCGTGGTTATGGCATGCTAGATTTGGACACATTAACTTCTACGCCTTGAAGAAGATGTCAAAGATGGAGATGGTATCCGGGATGCCATTTATCGACCATGTTGATCGAGTATGTGACGGGTGCTTGGTTGGAAAACAGCATCGCAGGCCGTTCCTTGCTCAATCTACCTATCGTGCAAGTGATGCACTCGAGCTGCTCCATGGTGATCTATGTGGCCCTATCACCCCGGCAACTCACGCGGGAAAGAAATATTTCTTCCTTGTGGTAGACGACTACTCGAGATATATGTGGGTCGTTCTCCTACGATCTAAAGATGAGGCATTTGAAGCGTTCAAGAAGCTGAAGGCTGCAACGGAGATGGAACACAAGCTGAAGGTTCGCGCTCTACAGACAGATCGCGGCGGACAGTTTACGTCGAACGAGTTCAACGACTACTGCGAGAAGATTGGCATAAAAAGGTTCCTCGCGGCACCTTACACGCCGCAGCAGAACGGGGTCGTTGAAAGGCGTAATCGAACCGTTGTTAACATGGCAAGGAGTTTACTCAAGAGCAAGAACCTGTCAGGGACTTTTTGGGGAGAAGTTGTCTCGACAGCGGTCTATCTTCTCAACCGGGCTCCAACGAAGGCGGTGATCGGCAAGACTCCGTATGAAGCAATTTACGGACGTAAGCCGAATGTGTCTCATCTACAGACGTTCAGGTGCGTGGCACATGTGAAGATGGCGGAGCCGCACCTCTCAAAGCGTGCCGATCGTAGCACCAAGATGGTGTTCATCGGATACGAGAGGAGTTCCGGCACCAAGGCATACCGCTTCTACGATCCACAAACCAAGTGTCTACGAATTTCACGCGACGTCGTGTTTGAAGAAAACCAAGCGTGGAATTGGAGCGCCGCAGCCGACGATGCTCCAAACGGTAACATATTCATGGTTGAATTTCCAACTGATGATGATACAATGGAGGATGTCCAGGTGTTTGGCAAGACGCCCAACCAAGGTAACCACAATGGTAGTGATCATCATGGTGCCGACACCGACGACAACGCGCATAGGTCGCAAGGAGATAGCGACAACGACGCGCACGGCACGGGCAGAGATCTCGACGACAACATCGACAACGAGGCGCATAGTAACGACGACAATCAAGATGATGGTCACGGTCATGACGACTACGCCGACGACACGGATGTCGATGACACGCCCGGGTCTCAGCCGTCTTCCTCAAGTGCATCAACACCGACATAATTTGTGTCGCCTCCTTCGCAAGCCACAACGGACTCCTCAGGGCCTCGTCGCTACAAGACCCTCAAGAAAGTCTACAAGTACACAAAGCCAGTTACGCTCAAATACTCCGGACTATGTCTTTTCGGAGTTGAGGAGCCGGCGAACTTTGTAGAGGCGAGCAAAAGTCATAGTTGGACGCACGCCATGGATGAGGAGATGAAGGCGATTGAGAGCAATGGCACGTGGGTTTACAAGTTAAAGAAGGACACGGAGGGTGCCATTGTGAACTACAAGGCAAGACTCGTTGCAAAGGGCTACGTACAACGTCAAGGAGTTGACTATGATGAGGTGTTTGCACCAGTTGCTCGACTCGAGATAGTGAGAGTGCTCCTAGCTTTGTCAGCACAAGAGGATTGGAAGGTTCATCATATGGATGTTCAATCCGCTTTCCTCAACGGTGATCTCACAAAAGAAGTGTACGTGGAACAACCCCTCGGCTACGAGAAGAAAGGTGAAGAAGGGAAAGTTTACAAGCTCAAGAAGGCACTTTACGGGTTGAAGCAAGCGCCAAGAGCTTGGAACTCAAAGTTAGACCGAAGTCTGGTCTCGCTCGGGTTCAAGAGATGTCCCCTCGAGCACGCAGTCTATACAAAGAACTCCAAAGGCTCAAACCTGCTACTTGGAGTTTATGTTGACGATCTGATTATCACCGGAGATAGCGTACAAGAAATTGAACGTTTCAAGGTGCAAATGAAGAACAAGTTTAGCATGAGTGATCTGGGATTACTCAGCTATTACTTGGCCATCAAAGTGAAGCAAAGGTCCGGAGAGATTTCCCTATGTTAATCGGCTTACGCGGTCAAGTTATTGGAAAGTGTGGCATGTCAGATTGCTACGAGACACAAGTTCCAATGGACCAACGTCACAAGTTGAGCAAGCATAGCTCAAATCCACCGGTGGACACCACAATGTATCGAAGCGTTGTGGGCAGCCTAAGATATTTGGTGCATACCCGACCTGACTTGGCTTATTCAGTCGGGATCGTGAGTCGTTTCATGGAGAATCCGACAACCGAGCACATGAGCGCGGTCAATCAAATCTTGCACTATGTGAAAGGCACCATTAATCTTGGTTGCACGTACAGAAAGGGGAAGGAAGGATTGATCCTTCGTGGATATCCAGATAGTGACATGGCAGGTGATGTTGATGACCGAAAGAGCACAACGGGCATGGTTTTCTACCTTGGCCCGAATCCGATTAGCTGGAATTCTCAGAAGCAAAAGGTGGTGACACTGTCTTCATGCGAGGCAGAATACATAGCGGCAAGCACGGCGGCTTGTCAAGCAGTTTGGTTGAGAAGACTCCTAGCTATTCTTGCAAAGCGGGAGGTGCAGAAGGTGTCATTGAAGATCGACAACCAAGCTGCAATTTCGTTGTGCAAAAATCCGGTTCATCACGAAAGGAGCAAGTATTGGGTAACGTAGCATAAATTCAAAAAAAATCCTACACATATTCAGATCTTCCTATGGAGAGACCAGCAACGAGAGAGGGGGTGAGTGCATCTTCATACCTTTGAAGATCGCTAAGCGGAAGCGTTGCTAGAACGCGGTTGATGGAGTCGTACTCGCGGCGATTCAGATCGCGGTGTGATTCCGATCTAGTGCCGAACCACGGCACCTCCGCGTTCAACACACGTGCAGCCCCGTGACGTCTCCCGCACCTTGATCCAGCAAGGAGGAGGGAGAGGTTGGGGAAGATCTCCGGCAGCACGACGGCGTGGTGTCGATGGAGAGACGAGGTCTCCCGGCAGGGCTTCGCCAAGCATCGGCACAGAGGAGGAGAAAGAAGAGTAGGGCTGCTGAAAAGACCTCGATGACGCCTAGAGGGGGGTGAATAGGCTATTTAAAAACTTCTTCGGATTTGGCTTGAAACTAATGCGGAAATAAACTACGAGGATATTTATCAAGCACAAATCCTAAATGCACTAGGCACTGCAACGTGTAACAACAACACGATCTACCAAGATGGACACAATACAGTTACTAACAAGCACAAGTAAGTTACACAAACTTACTTGAGCTATATCACACGACAAGTAGGTGAACAACACAAGATACTAGATCACACTATATCACACGATATATCAAGGGCTGCAAGTATGAACCTGTGGATATAGAGGGTATGCTTGAATGATTAATCTTGTACAAGAAATAGCCAACACAATATAATGAGCACAAACAATATGCAATGTATGTATGCTCAAGTAACACAAGTAAACCACAAGTAAGGAGTTAGGGTTAAGGATAACCAAGGTCACTGAGACGAAGATGTATCCCGATGTTCACTTCCTTGGAGGGAAGCTAGTCACCGTTAGAGAGGTGGATGTTACCACGAAGGCACACCAACGCCACGAAGGCTCACCCTATTCTCCCTTTGAGATAACACCACGAAGGCGTTTCTCAACCACTAGTGGTAAGCCTTTGAGGTGGCTTCCAAACCCTCACAAACTTTTCCGATGGGTAATCACACGGATTGATTCCTCTCCGAAGAAATCCTACCGCCTAGGAGTCTCCAACCTCCAAGAGTAACAAGATCACGGGGAATGCTCAAAACTTGCTCAAATCTCAAATAGCTTGGGTTGAGAGGAGGAGAGGGAGATGATCTATATTTTGATTGGAACAACTATCAAAGGGGCTCACAAATGCTCTTGGGATCTAAGATTTGGTGTGAGCAAATGTGTGTGAGGTAGAAGTGTCTTCTTATGAGGATAAGGCTGTGTTGGGCACCCTCTCACGAAGTGGGAGGGGGTATTTATAGTGGGGAGAGAAAAATAGCCGTTGGGGACACTTTAAGTCACACATGGTCCGGACGTCCGACAGTTTCCGGAAGTCCGGGCGTCCGCGAGGGGTCGGTCGTCCGAGAGCTGTAGATATGTCTGGAAACACAGTGAGTTGAACAGGCTCCGGACGTCCGGAGAAGGCCGGTAATCCGAGTTATTCGACTCAACTTCTTCTGGTGGGAGGTTCCGGATTTCCGAAAGGGGACGAACGTCCGGCCCTCGGACGTCCGGAGGGAGCCGGAAATCCGAGTTATAGAGGTCATGTTCTTCTGGTGCAGGGCTCCGGATTTCCGAAGCCTGTCGGTCGTCCGAACCTTGACCGGCCCTCGGACGTCCGGAGGGAGCCGGAAGTCCGAGTTATATGGCTCAAGTTTCTTTGGAGCATAGTTCCGGAATCCCGAAGCTGGTCGGATATCCGGGCCTCGGACGTACGGAGGGAGCCGGAAGTCCGAGTTATATGGCTCTGATTTCTCTGGTATAGGATTCAGGATTTCCGAAGCTGTCGGTCGTCCGGCCCTCGGACGTCCGAGGCACTGGTTCTGTTTTTAGATAACATCAGAGTAGTGGAGATGTGGTCTGAGCAGAACAGTGGAGATGTAGTTTGAGCAAGTTCATCGCAAAACCTGTGATCCCCTCTTAATAGTGCGGGATCCCTAAGGACTCAAGAATCATAAAAGGGTACTGATGATCCATACTTGAGTGTATACTTTTATTCGCTGATCATCACTCCGCACCACTAACGTCAAAGGAACTGATACCTTTGAGTTAGCCCTTTCACTTGAGCTTGATGTTGTTGTTCCTTCTTGGCTCAAGTTGGAAGCAAGACATGATGAAGTCTTCAAGTATCTCTCCCATACACAATGCGGAAAGCCAAGCTTATGTATTCATCTTCATTTGTCCACCATGTGAACATCCACAAGAATCAAGCATGTAGTGCTCAGGAATGCTTATCTTGATCTTGTCCTTGTTAGCACATGAGGTTGTCCTTATCAACACATGATCATTGACAATAGTTTCAATGATATATTTGTGTTGATCCACTTGAACTTGCACAGCACAATCTTGATGACGATCACCACTTGATGTCATCCTTCATGGGTTGTATGCGATCTTTCTTTTGACGCAAGCCCAATGGAAGCACATCTAACCCCCACATAGGAGTCTCACAAAGACCATGGGTTAGTACACAAACATGTAATGGACAATGCTTACCATACCATGGGATCACTTGATCCCTCTCGGTACATCTTATACGCTTTGTGTGTTGATCATCTTGATTTACTCTTTGTCTGAGATCTTGATCAACCTAGTGTTTCTATGACCATTCTTTGGATAATACCTTGAATAACATCTTGGTCATCATATAAACTCCTTGAACCCAACAGATGGACTTCAAGAAGTGCCTATGGACAAATCCTATAAATATAACTTAAGGAAACTATTAGTCCATAGGAATTGTCATCAATTACCAAAACCACATATGGAGATATATGCTCTAACAGCTGCGCCGAGGGGGATGGAAAACTGTGTGCAAAACAGCCCCAAAACCCCCCACTATATATAGGAGGAGGGGAGGGGGCGCCACCCCTAGGGTTCCCACCCTAGGGGTGCGGCAGCCCCCCCCCCCAGATGGGAGGTGCGGCGGCCAGGGCAGGGGGTGGCGCACCCCTAGGTGGGCCTTAGGCCCACCAGCGCCTAGGGTTTCCCCCCTCTCCACCTCCTACGCCTTGGGCTGAGTGTGGGGGGCGCACCAGCCCACCTAGGGGCTGGTTCCCTCCCGCACTTGGCCCATCTAGCCTCCCGGGGTCGTGGCCCCCTTTCGGTGGACCCCTGGGGCCACTCCCGGTGGTCCCGGTACGTTACCGGCGACACCCGAAACACTTCCGGTGTCCAAAACCATCCGTCCTATATATCAATCTTTACCTCCGGACCATTCCGGAGCTCCTCGTGACGTCCGGGATCTCATCTGGGACTCCGAATAACTTTCGATAACCTCGTATAACAATTCCCTATAACCCTAGCGTCATTGAACCTTAAGTGTGTAGACCCTACGGGTTCGGGAGACAGGCAGACATGACCGAGACACCTCTCCTGCCAATAACCATTAGCGGGGTCTGGATACCCATGGTGGCTCCCACTTGCTCCACGATGATCTCATCGAATGAACCACGATGTCAAGGATTCAATCAATCCCGTATACAATTCCCTTTGTCTGTCGGTATAGAACTTGCCCGAGATTTGATCGTCGGTATACCTATACCTTGTTCAATCTTGTTATCGGTAAGTCTCTTTACTCGTTCCGTAGCACGTCATCGTGTGATTAACTCCTTAGTCACATTGAGTTCATGATGATGTTCTACCGAGTGGGTCAGAGATACCTCTCCGTCACGCGGAGTGACAAATCCCGATCTCGATTCGTACCAACCCAACAGACACTTTGAGAGGTACCCGTAGTGCACCTTTATAGTCACCCAGTTACGCTGTGACGTTTGATACACCCAAAGCACTCGTACGGTATCCGGGAGTTGCACAATCTCACGGTCGAAGGAAAAGACACTTGACATTAGAAAAAGCTTTAGCATACGAACAATACGATCTAGTGCTACGCTTAGGATTGGGTCTTATCCATCACATCATTCTCCCAATGATGTGATCCCGTTATCAATGACATCTAATGCCCATGACCAGGAAACCATGATCATCTATTGACTAACGAGCTAGCCAACTAGAGGCTCGCTAGGGACACACTGTGATCTATTTATTCACACATGTATTAGTGTTTCCTGTTAATACAATTATATCATGAACAATAGACGATTATCATGAACAAGGAAATATGATAATAACCATTTTATTATTGCCTCTAGGGCATATTTCCAACAGTCTCCCACTTGCACTAGATTCAATAATCTAGTTACATTGTGATGTATCGAACATCCATAGCATTATGGTGTTGATCATGTTTTGCTCGTGGAAGAGGTTTAGTCAATGGGTCTGCAACATTCAGATTCGTATGTACTTTACAAATCTCTATCACTCCACTCTGGACATGGTCCTGGATGGAGTTGTAGCGGCGTTTGATGTGCTTCGTCTTCCGGTGAAACCTGGGCTCCTTGGCTATGGCAATGGCCCCAGTGTTATCACAGAAGAGTGCATCGGACCCGACGCGCTTGGGACCACTCCAAGGTCGGTGATGAGCTCCTTCATCCAAATTCCTTCATGAGCTGCTTCTGAAGCAACTATGTACTCCGCTTCACATGTAGATGCTGCCACGACTTCTTGCTTGCTGCTGCACCAGCTCACCGCCCCACCATTCAAAACATATACGTATCCAGTCTGTGACTTAGAGTCATCCGGATCTGCGTTGAAGCTAGCGTCGACGTAACCCTTTACGACGAGCTCTTCGTCACCTCCATAAACGAGAAACATTTCCTTAGTCCTTTTCAGGTACTTAAGGATATTCTTGACCGCTGTCCATAGAGATGGCACCCGCCGGGTTTGGGTGCGGGTGGAGCCACCCCATACCCTTACCCGCCGGCCCAAATCTTACCCATCACCCATACCCATACCCATTGAAGGGTACAATTTTTTCCCATACCCATCACCCGTCAGGGTAAATGGGTACCCGCAGGTAAAATTACCCATATTTGCAACACATCAATTAGAGTATTACATAGTCATAAACAACAACTTATAATAATAATGTATAAACAACAACACCTCTTGACAACAATACATACTCGTAAACAACAACACATTTTGGACGTGGGCTAGCTGCAGGATTTTTTACATATATACGTTTAATATGTTTATAAATAATATTTTAGGCCTATTTTTTAAATTATATGCGGGTACATGGGTACACGGGTGTGAGTTATATTAAACCATACCCGTACCCACTATACCCGATGGGTTTCAAATTTTCCGGTTTATGTACCCATGGGTATTTATTTGACCCATACCCTTACCCTAATAGGGTTTTTATCCACAGGGTACGCGGGTAATGGGTACCCATTGCCATCCCTAGTTGTCCAGTGTTCCAAACCGGGATCACTTTGGTACCTCCCTACCAAACTTATGGCAAGGTTTATATCAGGTCTGGTACACAGCATGGCATACATAAGAGAGCCTACGGCTGAAGAGTAGGGGACATAACTCATCTTCTCTCTATCTGCTACCGTGGTCGGCGACTGAGTCCTACTCAATCTCATACCCTGCAAAACTAGCAAGAACCCTTTCTTTGAGTTTTACATATTGAACTTCTTCAATATCTTGTCAAGGTATGTACTTTGCGAAAGACCTATGAGGCGTCTCGATCTATCTCTATAGATCTTGATGCCTAATATGTATGCAGCTTCTCCAAGGTCCTTCATTGAAAAACTCTTGTTCAAATAGGCCTTTATGCTCTCCAACGTCTCTATATTATTCCCCATCAATAATATGTCATCCACATACAATATGAGGAAAGCTACGGAGCTCCCACTCACTTTCTTGTACAGACAGGCTTCTCCGTAAACCTGTATGAACCCAAACGCTTTAATCACCTCATTAAAGCGAATGTTCCAACTTTGAGATGCTTGCACCAGCCCATAGATGGAGCGCTGGAGCTCGCACACTTTGTTAGCACCCTTAGGGTCGACAAAACCTTCTGGTTGCATCATATACAACTCTTCCTTAAGGTTCCCATTAAGGAACGCTGTTTTCACGTCCATTTGCCAAATTTCATAATCATAAAAGGCGGCAATTGCTAACATGATTCAGACTGATTTCAGCTTCGCTACGGGAGAGAAAGTCTCTTCGTACTCAATTCCTTGAATTGTCGAAAACCCTTTGCGACAAGTCGAGCTTTATAAACGGTTACATTACCGTTTGCATCAGTCTTGTTCTTGAAGATCCATTTATTTTCTATGGCTCGCCGGTCATCGGGCAAGTCCACCAAAGTCCATAATTTGTTCTCATACATGGATCCTATCTCGGATTTCATAGCTTCAAGCCATTTGTTGGAATACGGGCCCGCCATTGCTTCTTCATAGTTCGAAGGTTCACCGTTGTCTAACAACATGATTTCCATTACAGGGTTGCCATACCACTCTGGTGCGGAGCGTACCCTTGTGGACCTTCGCGGCTCAGTAGTAACTTGATCCGAAGCTTCATGATCATTATCATTAACTTCCTCTTTAGTTGGTGTAGGCGCCACAGGAACAACTTCCTGCGCTGCGCTACTATCCTGTTCGAGAGGGGGTGTAATTACCTCATCAAGTTCTACCTTCCTCCCACTTACTTGTTTCGAGAGAAACTCTTTCTCTAGAAAGGATCCGTTCTTGGCAACAAAGGTTTTACCTTCGGATCTAAGATAGAAGGTATACCCAATAGTTTCCTTAGGGTATCCTATGAATACGCATTTCTCCGCTTTGGGTTCGAGCTTTTCTGGTTGAAGTTTCTTCACATAAGCATCGCAGCCCCAAACTTTAAGAAACGACAACTTAGGTTTCTTGCCAAACCATAGTTCATACGGTGTCGTCTCAACGGATTTAGACGGTGCCCTATTTAAAGTGAATGTTGCAGTTTCTAATGCGTATCCCCAAAATGATAGCGGTAAGTCGGTAAGAGACATCATAGATCGTACCATATCTAATAAAGTGCGATTACGACGTTCAGACACTCCGTTGCATTGCAGTGTGCCAGGCGGCGTAAGTTGTGAAATGATTCCACACTTCCTTAGGTGTGTGCCAAACTCGTGACTCAAATATTCTCCTCCACGATCTGATCGTAGACACTTAATTTTTCTGTCACGTTGATTCTCGACCTCACTCTGAAATTCCTTGAACTTTTCAAATGTCTCAGATTTGTGCTTTATCAAGTAGATATACTCATACCTACTCAAATCATCGGTGAGAGTGAGAACATAACGATAGCCACCGCGAGCTTCAACGTTCATTGGACCACACACATCAGTATGTATTATTTCCAATAAGTCGGTTGCTCTGTCCATTATTCCTGAGAATGGAGTCTTAGTCATCTTGCCCATGAGGCACGGTTCGCATGTGTCAAATGATTCAAAGTCAAGAGACTCTAATAGTCCATCGGTATGGAGCTTCTTCATGCGCTTAACGTCGATATGACCAAGGCGGCAGTGCCACAAGTACGTGGGACTATCATTATCAACTTTACATATTTTGGTACTCACACTATGAATATGTGTAACATCACAATCGAGATTCATCAAGAATAATCCATTCACCAGCGGATCATGACCATAAAACATATCACTCATATATATAGAAGAACCATTATTCTCTGACTTAAATGATTAGCCGTCTCGCATTAAGCAAGACCCTGATACAATAACATGCTCAAAGCTGGTACTAAATAACAATTATTAACGTTTAAAACTAATCCCGACGGTACATGTAGAGGTAGCGTGCCGACGGCGATCACATCGACCTTGGAGCCATTCCCGACGCGCATCGCCACCTCGTCCTTGGTCAGTCTCCGCTTATTCCGTAGTTCCTGCTTTGAGTTGCAAATGTGAGCAACAACATCAGTATCAAATACCCAGGAGCTACTACGAGCGCTGGTAAGGTACACATCAATAACATGTATATCACATATACCTTTAACGCTGTCGGCCTTCTTGTCCGCTAAGTATTTGGGGAAGTTCCGCTTCGAGTGACCCTTTCCCTTGCAATAGAAGCACTCAGTCTCAGGCTTGGTCCATTCTTTTTCTTCTTCCTGGCATCTGGCTTACCAGGCGCAGCAACGGCTTTGCCGTCTTTCTTGAAGTTCTTCTTACCCTTGCCCTTCTTGAAACTAGTGGTCTTGTTGACCATCAACACTTGATGCTCTTTCTTGATTTCTACTTCTGCAGACTTGAGCATCGAGTACAGCTCAGGAATGTCTTCTCCATCCCTTGCATGTTGTCGTTAATCACAAAACCTTTGTAGCTTGGTGGGAGAGACTGGAGGATTCTGTCAATTATAGCATCATCCAGAAGTTTGACTCCAAGTGAAGTCAGACGACCGTGTAACCCAGAAATTTTGAGTATGTGCTCACTGAGAGAACTGTTCTCCTCCATCTTACAACTAAAGAACTTGTCGGAGACTTCATATCTCTCGACACGGGCATGAGCTTGAAAAACTAGCTTCAGCTCTTGGAACATCTCATATGCACCGTGTTGCTCAAAACGCCTTTGGAGCCCCGTTTCTAAACTGTATAACATGCCACACCTAACGAAAGAGTAGTCATCACTCCGCGTTTGCCAGATGTTCAGAATGTCTTGGGCTGCTGAGGGAGCGGGAGGGTCACCTAGCGGCGCATCAAGGACATACGCCTTTTTAGCTGCTTCAAGGATGAGCTTCAAGTTGCAAACCCAGTCCGCATAGTTGCTACCATCATCTTTCAGCTTGTTTTTCCCTAGGAATGCGTTGAAATTGAGGTTGACGTTGGCCATCTACAATATTTATAAAGACAACTTTTAGACTAAGTTCATTTAATCAAATTAAGTATGAACTTGCACTTAAATCGACATCCCTCTAGTCATCTAAGTGATACATGATCCATGTTGACTAACCCGTGTCCGATCATCACGTGAGACGGACTAGTCACCATGGTGAGCAACTTCATGCTGATCGTATTCAACCATACAACTCATGTTCGACCTTTCGGTCTCTTGTATTCGAGGTCATGTTTGTACATGTTAAGCTCGCCGAGTCAACCTAGGCGTTTCGCGTGTGTAAATCTGGCTTACACCCGTTGTATGCGAACGTTAGAATCTATCACACTCGATCATCATGTGGTGCTTCGAGACAACGATCCTTCGCGACGGTGCACACTTAGGGGAATACGTTCTCAAAATTTTAAGAGGGATCATCTTATTATGCTACCGTCGTTCTAAGCAATAAGATGAAAAACATGATAAACATCACAATGCAATCATATAGTGACATGATATGGCCATTATCATCTTTGTTCTTTCGATCTCCATCTTCAGGCATCGCATGATCATCATTGTCACCGGCGTGACACCATGATCTCCATCATCGTGTCTCCGTGAAGTCGTCACGCCAACTACTACTATCACTACTACTATAGCTAACCGTTAGCAATGAAGTAAAAGTAGTAAGCACATGGCGTTGCATCTCATACAATAAATTAAGACAACTCCTATGGCTCCTGCCGGTTGTCATACTCATCGACATGCAAGTCGTGAAACCTATTACAATAACATGATCATCTCATACATCATACATGCAACATCACAACTTTGGCCATATCACATCACATGTCAAAACCTGCAAAAACAAGTTAGACGTCCTCTAATTGTTGTTGCAAGTTTTACGTGGCTGATTTGGGTTTCTAGCAAGAACGCTTTCTTACCTATGTGACAGCCACAACGATGATATGCCAAAGCTATTTACCCTTCATAAGGACCCTTTTCATCAAATCCAATCCGACTAGAGTAGGAGAGACAGACACCCGGTAGCCACCTTTATGCACGGTGTGCATGTCTGTCGGTGGAACCAGTCTCACGTAAGCGTACGTGTAATGTCGGTCCGGGCCGCTTCATCCCACAATACCGTCGGAAAAGAATAAGACTAGTAGCGGCAAGCAATTGACAAATCATCGCCCACAACATTTTGTGTTCTACTCGTGCATAGAATCTACGCATAGAAAACCTGGCTCGGATGCCACTGTTGGGTAACGTAGCATAAATTTAAAAAAATTCCTACGCATATTCAGATCTTCCTATGGAGAGACCAGCAATGAGAGAGGGGGTGAGTGCATCTTCATACCTTTGAAGATCGCTAAGCGGAAGTGTTGCTAGAACGCGGTTGATGGAGTCGTACTCGCGGCGATTCAGATCGCGATGTGATTCCGATCTAGTGCCGAACCACGGCACCTCCGCATTCAACACACGTGCAGCCCGGTGACGTCTCCCGCACCTTGATCCAGCAAGGAGGAGGGAGAGGTTGGGGAAGATCTCCGGCAGCACGACGGCGTGGTGTCGATGAAGAGACGAGGTCTCCCGGCAAGGCTTCGCCAAGCACCGGCAGAGAGGAGGAGAAAGAAGAGCAGGGCTGCGCCGAGGGAGATGGAAAATTGTGTGCAAAACAGCCCCAAAACCCGCACTACATATAGGAGGAGGGGTGCCACCCCTAGGGTTCCCACCCTAGGTGGTGCGGCAGCCCCCCCAGATGGGAGGTGCGGCGGCTAGGGCAGAGGGGAGGGGTGGCGCACCCCTAGGTGGGCCTTAGGCCCACCAGCGCCTAGGGTTTCCCCCCCTCTCCACCTCATGCGCCTTGGGCTGAGTGTGGGGGGCGCACCAGCCCACCTAGGGGCTGGTTCCCTCCCGCACTTGGCCCATCTAGCCTCCCGGGGTCGTGCCCCCCTTCCGGTGGACCCCCGGAGCCACTCCCGGTGGTCCCGGTGGTCCCGGTACGTTACCGGCGACGCCCGAAACACTTCCGGTGTCCAAAACCATCTGTCCCATATATCAATCTTTACCTCCGGACCATTCCGGAGCTCCTCGTGACGTCCGGGATCTCATCCGAGACTCCGAAGAACTTTCGATAACCTCGTATAACAATTCCCTATAACCCTAGCGTCATCGAACCTTAAGTGTGTAGACCCTACGGGTTTGGGAGACAGGCAGACATGACTGAGACACCTCTCCGGCTAATAACCATTAGCGGGGTCTAGATACCCATAGTGGCTCCCACTTGCTCCACGATGATCTCATCGGATGAACCACGATGTCAAGGATTCAATCAATCCCATATACAATTCCCTTTGTCTGTCGGTATAGAACTTTCCCGAGATTCGATCGTCGGTATACCTATACCTCGTTCAATCTCGTTACTGGTAAGTCTCTTTACTCGTTCCGTAGCACGTCATTGTGTGACTAACTCCTTAGTCACATTGAGCTCATGATGATGTTCTACTGAGTGGGCCCAGAGATACCTCTCCATCACGCGGAGTGACAAATCGTACCAACCCAACAAACACTTTCAGAGGTACCCGTAGTGCACCTTTATAGTCACCTAGTTACGTTGTGACGTTTGATACACCCAAAGCACTCGTACGGTATCCGGGAGTTGCACAATCTCACGGTCGAAGGAAAGGACACTTGACATTAGAAAAAGCTTTAGCATACGAACAATACGATCTAGTGCTACGCTTAGGATTGGGTCTTGTCCATCACATCATTCTCCCAATGATGTGATCCCGTTATCAATGACATCTAATGCCCATGACGAGGAAACCATGATCATCTATTGACTAACGAGCTAGCCAACTAGAGGCTTGCTAGGGACACACTGTGATCTATCTATTCACACATGTATTACTGTTTCCTGTTAATACAATTATAGCATGAACAATAGACGATTATCATAAACAAGGAAATATGATAATAACCATTTTATTATTGCCTCTAGGGCATATTTCCAACAGCAAGCACATAGATACCCGGTTCCACCATATCCGGGAGTGCATTGAAGAAGGGTTGATCGAGGTTCAACATGTGAACACGAAAGACCAACTTGCCGATATTTTCACCAAGTCCCTCGGTCGACAGAAGTTCATCGAGATGAGGAAAAAAGTTGGAGTGCAAGAAGTGAAGTCAAGCAACAAGATTAAGGAGTTGAATGTAGAAGTTAATCATGTTGCTCATGTATGATTAGGAAAGAAAGGGAAACCGAGTTCTAGTAGTATTAGGATTCCTAGTCCTAGTTCATTTCCATAGTCCCTTGTGGACGTGTATAAAAAGCACCTAAGGGTGTTGCTTGTAACACCAGAAAAACAAAAAGCAATACAAAGCAAAGGCTCGACAGGGGCCTTTAGCCATCAAATCAATCGATCAGTTTTATTCGTGTCGCTAGTTACGCAAGTTCCATCAAGTAGCCGGCCGAAGCAAGAATCGCGTAGGCACGCCTATACAGCTGCATACACACGTTCAAAAGCCAACAGCGAGGAGAGGCGTAGTCGGACGGTGTGCGCGTGGTCGCTCGGTTTGCTCACGGTGGACTTTTCTGATCGAAATGATACACATGCACCACTTCAGAATGGAATTCTCACGTAAACTCGACCAACTTCTTCTTCCATTTCTTTAGGAGCTGGGCTTCGGCTGCTTCACAAAAATACACTAGTCAAGGACTAGCTCCGTAAGGCAGGCTTCTAAGAGCTGGACCGTTCTGGGTGTCTTCTTCCAGCGAGCCGTGAAGCTGGGAATGTCCTATTTGACGCTCTTTGGGTCAAACTGTTGGGCAAAGACAGAGGAGGACAAACGAGCGATTCTTGCATGGGTTGGGCCCATTAACATGTTTCATTGATCCCGGTTTTGGAAACCTTCTACAGGTTCCGAGCCTAATTTTTCCGGTTTTGGCAAACTTCTAGAAAGTTTACTCAACCAGTTTTTTTGCTTTCTTTTTCTGTTTTTTTTTTATTTTCTCTTTCTATTTTTAAAAAATGTTCTGAATTTCCAAAAACATTTGTGGATATTCAAAAAAATCATTTTATTTTTTCTTGATTTCTTTTGTCTCTTTTTTCTGTTTCTGTTTCAAAAATGTTCTGGATTTTCAAAAAATGCTCTAAAATTTGATATAATGTTTCGGAATTTGCCAAAATGTTCTGGAATGTGAAAAAATGTTCCATAATTTAAAAAATGTTACGGAATTTGAAACAATGTTCTAGAATTTGAAAATTGTTCTTGAATTTGAAAAAATTGCTCCGGAATTTGACAAAATATTATGGAATTTGAAAATATGTTCCGGAATATAAAAAAATGTTCCGCAATTTGAAAATATGTTCTGGTATTTTTATCAAAATATTTTGGATTTTTCAGAAAAATGTTCCGGAATTTGAAAATTTGTTCCGGAATTTGATTTTTTTCCGGATTTAAAAAAAATATCAAAATTCGAAAAAATGTTCCGGAATTTGGAAAAATATTCTTCATTTCCTAAAACATGTTTTCCATTTTAAAAAATGTACGTTAGTTTAAAAAAAGCGTGTTTCAAAAAGTGTAGATAAGTTGAAAAAATTTCCCAATTTAAAAAATGTTTACAAATTTGAAAATATGTTGTGGTCTAAAAAGAATTGTTCTAAGTTTTAAAAATGATCCTATTTTCAAATTTATGTGTGTTCTTATATATTCTTTGGAAAGTCAAAAATATTTCCCTTTATAAATTTTATTCGTAAATAAAAAAGTTGTTTAAGTTTCATAAATTCAAAAATAAAAATGTAACCTTTTAGAAAATATAGAAAGAGAAACACAAAATAAAATAACGAAGAAGAGAAAAAATAAAAGAAAAATGGAAAATAACTAAAATGGGGGGGGGGGAAACGAGCCGGTTAACTGGCTGGCCGAGTCGCTTCGTCCTTCCTGTGCGAAGCCATCGCTCGTGCACGCAGAATGAAGTGGCAAGGTTAGCTAGGTTTTGTCCTCCAAGTATTTGGATGGATAATGCCCCAGATGAGGTTATCCCTTTACTTGTAAATAATAATTTGTAAATAATAATGCAACATTAATTACTTGTGAATTAATAAATGGGGAGAAGTTTATAAAAAAAGTGTGCCATGTAAAATGAATGCTAAGGCAAAGGAAAAAAATCATAGCAAAATGCTTGTCTTTTTATTTAAAAATCATCTCTTAACATAATATGTCTCATCAAGTTTTTAATAATAGTTATTTATTGAAGATAAGGCTAAAAGATGATTCATTGTAGACATGTTTTTTTGTTATTTCTAAATTGCATGCAAGATTTAAAATAAAATTAATTTATTAACCATTATACATGTCCTTATCAAAGCGCTAAAGAGGCAATGCGGCTACACAAATTACATTTTTCCTATTTGGTTTCCTTTTTAGGTTTTTGCCACCGGGACCAACAGAATCAATGCGGCTACACAAATTACGTTCTCGAGTTTTGTAAAGATGTTTAGAATCTTTTAACCAAGTTTTTTCTTTGTGTTCCTCTGCAGGTATTTTTTGTTTTAGTTTTTTCTTATTTTTTATTCTACTTTCTTCCTTTTCCATTATTTTCCTTTATTTTGATCGCAGTAAGAGAGTAAAGAAGCAAAACTCAAACTAAATTTGTTTATATAACTTTCACTAGATTACATAGATAGATAGATAGGTCATGAAACTAGCACTCAAAAGAAAAAAGATTAAACTAAACATTTATTTGGCTAAATTTCAAAATAGCTAACCATCAAACTAAGATGGAAAAAGATAAATAAGAGTGATGGTGATACGATACCGGGGCACCTTCCCCAAGCTTAGCACAAGCCACGGGGAGTGCCCATACCCGTGTACTCAAGTCTCCTTCTTTGATGGTGAAGATGGAGGTGGTGGTGTAGATGATGAGGTAGCATCAAACTTGTCCTTCGTCTTCCATGGCAGTGGCTCACCATTATAAGAAGAAGCACGAGTCTCTAGAGTCCTACAACTAGCAGCTAAACTCATACCTTAAAACCTTGCTTCATACTCAAAGATTTGGTTTTGAAGATCGAAGATTTGGCCTTGTAGAAAATGTATTTGCTCGTTGAGGGTGAGGACGATATCCTCCAAGGGCCTACCATCCACCTTTAGATCACGGGTGAATTCAGTGATCATGGAGTGGTTGGCACTGAATCCACGCTGCACCATGCCTTGGCACGTGAAAATCTCCTGCTCCACCACTTCAAGCCGAGCTTCCACAGTCCCCGTCTTCTTGGGCCCTTGAACATCTCGGATGTGAAGCACCCCATCACACATCTCAATGGTTTGGGGGTGCTTCATCACCTCACGCAAGTAGGGGTTGATAACCCTCTCAAAGAACTTATCCTTGGAGGAGCTTGATGACGCCATGGTGATCTAGATGTGTCAGAAAAATAGAACAAACCAAGAATAGAGGATTTCTCTGTGGTATTGGGGTCAAATCATCGCAAGATATATATAGAGAATTTTTGTACAAGAAAATACGTGTCACACAAGAAAACGGAGCCAGGAAGGTGCCCGAGGGGCCCACTAGACATCAGGCTGCAATAGGGGGCCTAGCATGCCCTGGTGTCTCGTGGACACCTGGGGTTGCCTTCCCGTGTGTTTCTCAGTTTCCTAGTTTTTCTAATATTCCAAAACTGCTATAAAATATTTGTGTAGATTTTTTTGAGCCCGTTTACTTACCGTAGCACATAAATACCTCTTCTTTTAAGGGTTATGGAGTGTTCTGGAAGGTCTCCTTAATGTGCTCCTCTGGTGTCATGGTTTGGATAATATTTGTTTCAACATTAATTGGTGTGCCTGAAATATAGTGTTTTATGTTTGTCCATTGACCACCTTCGGATTAGTGCCTTTGGGGTTATTGAACTTAATAGCTCCACACCGATAAACTGCTTCGACAATATATGGTCCTTCCCATTTGGAGGGAAGCTTTCCTGCAAAAAATCTAAGATGAGAATTATACAATAGAACATATTCACCAACTTTGAATTCTTGCTTTTGGATTCTTTTGCCGTGCCATCTTTTAACTTTTTCCTTGAATAGTTTGGCATTTTCATAAGCTTAGGTTCTCCATTCATCTAATGAGCTAATATCAAATAACCTCTTTTCACCAGAAAGTTTGAAATCATAGTTGAGTTCCTTAATTGCCCAATAAGCTTTATGTTCTAACTCAAGAGGTAAATGACATGCTTTCCCCTAAACTATTTTATAAGGAGACATACCAAAATGATTTTTACAAGCTGTTTTGTAGGCCCACAATGCACCATCTAATTTCTTAGACCAATTCTTTCACGACCTATTGATAGTTGTTATATCATATTTCTCTGTATGTGGTTTTGGTAATTGATGGCAATCCCTATGGACTAATGGTTGCCTTAAGTTATATTCGAAGGATTTGTCCACATGAACTTCTTGAAGTCCATCTGTTGGTTTCGAGGAGTTTATTTGGTAACCAAGGTGGTATTCAAAGTATTATCCAAAGATTGGTCATAAAGACACAAGGTTGATCAAGACTAAGCAAAGAGTAAATCGAGATGATCAACACACAAAGTGTACAAGATGTACCGAGAGGGATCAAGTGATCGCATGGTATAGTAAGCATTGTCCATAACGCTTTTGTGTACTAACACATGGTCTTCGTGAGAGTTCTATGTGAGGTTAGGTGTGTTTTCATGGGTTTGCGTCAAGAGGGAAATCTCATTAAACCTATGAAGGATGACATCAAGTGGTGATCGTCATCAAGCTTGTGGTGTGCAAGTTCAAGTGGAGCATCACGAAGATATCATGCTTGAAGCTTGCCTCCATTGTAGTGGCAATGGACTTGTGAAGATGTGATGAAGAGTGGCTCACCCATAGTGAGTATGTGGGAGCAATCAACTAGTCTTCGTCAAACCAACACAATCAAGAAAGATGGTCCATATTGAGGAAGCCAACATCATCATCATCTAGCTCAAGAGGACTAGGTGCAAGGTATAGGTTTGCCCTTGATAGTTTTTCTATTTTGGGATAGATTATCGTAGTGTCAAGGAGAGCTCTCAAATGAGTAGCTTGATCGTATCTCATTGAGAGCTCAAACCATTTGCATCCTTGCATCATATTTCTTGGTTCTTGTTTGATGTTTATCTTTTTGAGTATTAGAGCTTATGGTCATCTTCATGACAACCTCGAGTTCATCGAAAACGGAGTCCATATGCATCTTCTATGATGTTTTCAATGTTGGAAGTTTTTGCTGGTTCTCATTCATAGTGGTCTCACATCTCTATATCTTTGGCATTTTCATAATTGCATTTTCATCGCTGTTCAGATATCTCTTGTCGTCCTGAATCCAACAAACTTGAGTTTGCTTGATTTGGAGCTCGTATGCGAAAGTTATGGTAGTTGCGAGCGGTAGTACCGCTCTAGGAGCGGTACTAGTTTTTTACTACCACTATCTGGCGGTAGGATCGTTCGTTACTACCGTGTTGTCAAACTTTTGCACAACCGCAGCCTCAGCGGAGGTAGGCACAGAAGTAAAAATTTACTTCCGTGGCAGTTGGATCTACCGTGCGGTAGTACCGCTGTGCTCACGCTAAAAGTGGGGGTAATGGGCAGATTTCCCCCCCCACTATATAAAGGAGGTCTTCTTCCCCATTGCATCTTATCCATCCGTTGAGCTCGTGCCCCCCTATTGTTGAACTTATTAGAGCTTGCTAACTCTCAATCCCTTCAATGATTCTTGCTAGTTCTTGAGGGAAAAGAGAGAGGATATCTAGATCCACATCTCCACCAATCACTTTCTCCTATATGTGAGGGGAACCCCTTGTATCTTGATCTTGGAGTTCTTTGTGAGTTCCTTGTTCTTCCTCTCGTATTTCTCCATAGCTTTTCTTGTTGTGAATGGATTTGAGTGTGAGGGACTTGACCACTTCGTGTGTTCTTGCCATTGCATTAGTTGCATCAGTTTGAGTTCTCCACGGTGATACGTGGAAGTGAAGTTTGAGAAGCTTATTACCCTTTGGTACTTGGTACCCTAGAGATTGTTCTTCGTGGATGCTTTGGCATCCTAGAAGCTTGGTGGTGCCTCAGAGCTCAATCATTGTGGTGTAAAGCTCCGGGCAAGCGTCGGGGTCTCCAATTAAGTTGTGGAGATTGCCCCGAGCATTTGTGGTCACCTCGAAGCCATTTTCCATTGTGGTGAAGCTTCGTGGTGTTGTTGGGAGCCTCCAATTAAGTTGTGGAGATTGCCCCAACCTTTGTCTGTACGGGTTCAGTGACCACCCTCAAGGTTCCCTTAGTGAATCGTGATATCTTGCATTGTGCGAGGGCGTGAGGAGATTATGGTGGCCTTAGTGGCATCTTGGGGAGCATTATGCCTCCACACGGCTCCAAACGGAGATTAGCATCTGCAAGGGTGTGAACTTAGGGATACATCATCGTCTCTGCGTGCCTTGGTTATTGATACTTCTCCAACGTATCTATAATTTTTGATGTTTTCATGCTATTATCTTGTCAAACTTTGGATGTTTTGTATGTCTTTTATATCTTTTTTGGGACTAACTTATTAACTCAGTGCCAAGTGCCAGTTCCTATTTTTCCCGTGTTTTTGACCCTTTTCAGAGGAGGATTTTAAACGGAGTCCAAACAGAACGAAACTTCCAAAAAGATTTTTTCCGAAACAGAAGAAGATCGGGAACCTAAGAATCAGGGCAGGGGGCCACCAGGGACCCCACAAGCCCCCTAGCCATGGCCAGGGGGGCCGCTCCTCCCAGGCTTGTGGGCTGCCTGGGCCACCTCTGCCCTAGGTCTTTCGCCTATATATTCCCTAAAATCCCAGAAAAAATCAGGAGATCATCGGAAGTACTTTTCCGCCGCCGCAAGCTTCTGTCTTCGCAAGATCCCATCTGGGGCACGTTCTGGTGCCCTGCCGGAGGGGGGATTCGGATATGGAGGGCTTCTTCATCAACACCATGATCTCTCCGATGATGCGTGAGTAGTTCACCATAGACCTACGAGTCCATAGCTAGTAGCTAGATGGCTTCTTCTCTCTCTTGGATCTTCAATACAAAGTTCTCCATGATCTTCATGGAGATCTATCCGATGTAATCTTATTTTGCGGTGTGTTTGTCGAGATCCGGTGAATTGTGGATTTATGATCAGATTATCTATGAATCTTATTTGAGTTTCTTCTGATCTCTTATATGCATGATTTCATATCCTTGTAATTCTCTTCGAGTTGTGGGTTTTGTTTGGCCAGCTTGATCTATGATTCTTGCAATGGGAGAAGTGCTTGGTTTTGGGTTCATACCGTGCGGTGACCTCAGCCAGTGACAGAAGGGGTGGCGACGCACGCATCGTGTTGTTGCCATCAAGCGTAAAAAGATGGGGTTTTCATCATTGGTTTGAGATTATCCCTCTACGTCATGTCATCTTGCTTAAGGCGTTACTCTGTTCGTCATGAACTCAATACATTAGATGCATGCTGGATAGCGGTCGATGTGTGGAGTAATAGTAGTAGATGCAGAAAGTATCGGTCTACTTGTCTCGGACATGATGCCTATATGTATGATCATTGCCTTAGATATCGTCATGACTTTGCGCGGTTCTATTAATTGCTCGACAGTAATTTGTTCACCCACCATAATATTTGCTATTTTGAGAGAAGCCTCTAGTGAACACTATGGCCCCTGGGTCTACTCCACACCATATTTTCAGCCTTACTCTTCTACTTCGCTGCACTTTCCACCTTCAGATCTCACTTTGCAATCAATCTTGAAGGGATTGACAACCCCTTTATATCGTTGGGTGCAAGCTCTTTTGTGTTTGCGCAGGTACTCTCGACTTGACGAGATTCTCCTACTGGATTGATACCTTGGTTCTCAAACTGAGGGAAATACTTACTGCTCCTGTGTTGCACCACCCTTTCCTCTTCAAGGGAAAAACCAAAGCAAGCCCAGCCTACGTCAACGTGTCAATCTCTAGCGCGGTTGATTGTTGCCGTAGTAGAAGAATTTTTGGAGCCGTTGCCGTGGAGGATCAAGTCAAGAACTCATCCAAGTAAGTGTCGCAAACTCATCTCTTGCATTTACTTTTTTGCCTCTCGGTTTCCTCTCCCCCACTTCTGAAAAACAAAAATTTACAAAAAAATCTTTGCCTTTTTCATTTGCCTTTTTTTCGTTTGCCCTTTTCGTTCGCCCTTTTCTCTCGCTTGCTCTTTGTCCGCTTGTTTGCCTGCTAAGACCTGTATGGCCCAACCAAGGGATTTTGATGCTCACTGTGCGAGGTTGGAAGAGATTGAAACTAGTGTTAAAGGCTTCATGTCTACACAGTTTGAATACAACAGTTACTTTCGTAGAGAACTGAAGGAGCAAAATTCTTTTTTGGCTTTTATGAATAAAGAAGTTGATGATATGGCCAAAGAATTCCTTGCGCTAAATTCTCAGTTGGCTCATCTTGAAAAATTGGTAGGCCAGATCTTTGATAAAAAGGCTACTTTAGTCAATAAAATTGTTGCTAAGCCTGAAATTTGTGATGAGAATCACGAAGATCTTAAAGTGCTTGGTGTGACTCCCATTGAATCTTTGTTTTCTTGTGTCAAACCTAATGATGATGGGGTTGTATATGAATCCACTTTGGTTGAAAAACGCCCCAATGATTCGGAGTCCATCTATCTTGATGCTAAAAGCATTGAAAGTGGAGTAGAAGACATTAAAACTTTGAGTAGTAATGAAATTACTACTTTGGATTTCAAGGAATTCAATTATGATAGTTGCTCCTTGATTGAATTAATTTCCTTGATGCAATCCATACTAAACTCTCCACACGCTTATAGCCAAAACAAGGCCTTTACCGATCATATCGTCGAAGCTATGATAAAATCTCTTGAAGAGAAACTTGAATTGGAAGTCTCTATCCCTAGAAAGCTTCATGATGAGTGGGAACCTACTATCAAAATCAAAATCAAAAACTATGAATGCAATGCTTTGTGTGATTTGGGTGCTAGTGTTTCCGCGATTCCAAAGTCTTTATGTGATGTTCTGGGTTTTAATGAGATTGAGGAGTGTTCTCTTAATTTGCATCTTGCGGATTCTACTGTCAAGAAACCCATGGGAAGGATCAATGATGTTCTTATTATTGCAAATAGGAACTATGTACCCATGGATTTCATTGTGCTTGACATTGATTGCAATCCTACATGCCCTATTATTCTTGTTGACCTTTCCTAAGGACTATCGGTGCTATCATCGATATGAAGGAAGGGAATATTAGATTGCAATTTCTTTTAAAGAAGGGCATGGATCACTTCCCTAGAAAGAAAATAAGATTTCCTTATGAATCCATGATGAGGGCTACTTATGGTTTGAGCACCAAAGACGATGATACGTGATTCTATTGCCTTATGCCTAGCTAAGGGCGTTAAACAATAGCGCTTGTTGGGAGGCAACCCAATGAATTTATTTCTTTTTCTTTCTGTTTTGTTGCGTCCACACTATCATAATTCTGTTATGATTGTGTCTTTTGTGTTTCTTTTTGTGTTTGAGCCAAGCAAAACCTTTATGACTAGTCTTGGTGATGGTTGTTTGATCCTGCTGGAAAAAGACAGAAACTTTTCGCTTACGAGATGATTTTTCATTTTTATTCAGAAAGAGATTTTGAGTTGATTCTTTTTGCTGCTGGTTGATATGCCTTTTTTCCCAGGCATTCGTAATTTGTCAGAATTTTTGAGGTACCAGAAGTATACGAAGTATATAGATTTCTACAGACTGGTTTGTTTTTGACAGATTCTGTTTTTGTTGAGTTGGTTGCTTGTTTTGATGAAACTATGGATAGTATCGGGGGTACTAGCCATGGAAAAGTGAAAATACAGTAATCTAACACCAATATAAATAGAAATCAAGATTTCTACAGTACCTAAAGAGGTGGTAGTTTGTTTTCTTGTGCTAATGATATCACGAGTTTCTGTTTAAGTTTTGTGTTGTGAAGTTTTCAAGTTTTGGGTGATGTTCTCATGGACAAAGAGATAAGGAGTGGAAACAGCTCAAGCTTGGGGGTGCCCAAGGCATCCCAAGGCAAATTCAAGGACACCAAAAAGCCTAAGCTTGGGGATGCCCCGGGAAGGCATCCCCTCTTTCGTCTTCAATCCATCAATAACATTACTTGGAGCTATATTTTTGTTCACCACATAATATGTGTTTTACTAGGAGCGTATTGTATCATAGGAGTCTTTTCTTTTTTTGTGTCACAATCATCCTTGCTGCACACCTTTTGAGAGAGACATGCACTCATCATGATTTTGCTAGAATGCTCATCGTGCTTCACTTATATCTTTTGAGCTAGATAATTTTGCTCTATGTGCTTCACTTAGATCTTTTAG
Source organism: Hordeum vulgare subsp. vulgare (assembly GCF_904849725.1). NCBI lineage: Eukaryota > Viridiplantae > Streptophyta > Magnoliopsida > Poales > Poaceae > Hordeum > Hordeum vulgare. The sequence continues at coordinate 524,222,924 of NC_058523.1, forward strand.
AGCACGGTGGTGCGTGACTTGGTAGTTGACTTGTGCTATGAAAGTAGTCCCAATGGTGATAGGTACCGAAAGAGGATACAAAAACCTCCATCTTCATGTGCATTGAGTAGAAAGAGAAGTCTTCATTCCTCTCAATTAGTTTTGAGACGTGGATTTGGTAATATTAAGAGTTATGTTAGTAGGGTGTTGTGAATCTAGAAATAATTGTGTTGAAGTTAGTGATTCCCGTAGCATGCACGTATGGTGAACCGCTATGTTAGGAAGTCGGAGCATAATTGATCTATTGTCTGTCATCCTTTGTGTTGAGGTCGGGATCACGCGATGGTTAACACCTACCAACCCTTCCCCTAGGAGTATGCGTTTAGCACTTTGTTGCGATTACTAATAAAAACTTTCGCAACAAGTATGTGAGTTCTTCATGACTAATGTGAGTCCATGGTATAGATGAACTTTCACCTTCCACCATTGCTATCCTCTCTTGTGCCGCGCAACTTTCGCCGGTACACAAACCCACCATATGCCTTCCTCAAAACAGCCACCATACCTACCTACTATGGCATTTTCATAGCCATTCCGAGATATATTGCCATGCAACTCCCACTGTTCCATCTCATGACTTGTGCAGTCACTCTCATATTGCCATTGCATGATCGCAAGATAGCTAGCGAGATGTTTCGACGTCATACGCCAAGTTAAATCGTTGCACATCCCGGTACACTTCCGGAGGCATTTCCTATAGAGTCATCATCGTTCTGAGCTTTGAGCTGTGAGTTATTAAAAGTGTGATGATCATCATTATTAGAGCATTGTCCCATGTGAGGAAATAAAAAAAAGAAGCCAAAGGGCCCATATAAAAAAAGAGAAACAAAAAAAAGAGAAAAAGAAGAGAGGCCCAAGAGCCCAAATAAAAAAAGAGAGAAAAAGAGAGAAGGGACAATGCTACTATCTTTTTCCACACTTGTGCTTCATAATAACACCATGTTCTTCATGATTGAGAGCCTCTCGTTTCGTCACCACCATATGCTAGTGGGAATCTATTATATAACTTGGCTTGTATATTCCAATGATGGGCTTCCTCAAATTGCCCTAGGTCTTCGTGAGCAAGCAAGTTGGATGCACACCCACTAGTTCTCCTTTTGAGCTTTCACATACTTATAGCTCTAGTGCATCCTTTGTATGGCAATCCCTACTCATTCACATTGATATCTATTAATGGGCATCTCCATAGCCCTTTGATACGCCGAGTCAATGTGACCATCTCCTCCTTTTTGTCTCATAACCACCACCACACTCTACTCCACCTATAGTGCTATATCCATGGCTCACGCTCATGTATTGCGTGATAGTTATAAAAAGTTTGAGAAAGTAAGAGTGCGAAAACAATTACTTGGCCAATACCGGGGTTGTGCATGATTTACATTAGTTGTGTGAGGATGATGGAGCATAGTCAGACTATATGATTTTGTAGGGATAACTTTCCTTGGCCTTGTTATTTTGAAAGTTCATGATTGCCTTGCTAGTTTGCTTGAAGTATTATTGTTTTCATGTCAATAGCAAACTATTGTTTTGAATCTTATGGATCTGAACATTCATGTCACATGAAAGAAGTTACAAAGGACAACTATGCTAGGTAGCATTCCACATCAAAAATTTAGTCTTTACCACTTCCCGACTCAAGGACGAGCAAGAGTTAAGCTTGGGGATGCTTGATACGTCTCCAACATATCTATAATTTATGATGTTTTCATGCTATTATCTTGTCAAACTTTGGATGTTTTGTATGTCTTTTATATCTTTTTTGGGACTAACTTATTAACTCAGTGCCAAGTGTCAGTTCCTATTTTTTCCGTGTTTTGGACCCTTTTCAGAGGAGGATTTTAAACAGGGTCCAAACGGAACGAAACTTCCAAAAAGATTTTTTCCGAAACAGAAGAAGATCGGGGAACCTGAGAATCACAGCAGGGGGCCACCAGGGACCCCACAAGCCCCCTAGCCGCGGCCAGGGGGGCCGCGCCTCCCACACTTGTGGGCTCCCTGGGCCACCTCTGCCCTAGGTGTTTCACCTAGATATTCCCTAAAATCCCAGAAAAAATCAGGAGGTCATCGGAAGTACTTTTCCACCGCCGCAAGCTTCTGTCTCCGCAAGATCCCATCTGGGGCACGTTCTGGTGCCCTGCCGGAGGGGGGATTCGGATACAGAGGGCTTCTTCATCAACACCATGACCTCTCCGATGATGCGTGAGTAGTTCACCATAGACCTACGGGTCCATAGCTAGTAGCTAGATGGCTTCTTCTCTCTCTTGGATCTTCAATACAAAGTTCTCCATGATCTTCATGGAGATCTATCCGATGTAATCTTCTTTTGTGGTGTGTTTGTCGAGATCCGATGAATTGTGGATTTATGATCAGATTATCTATGAATCTTATTTGAGTTTCTTCTGATCTCTTATATGCATGATTTCATATCCTTGTAATTCTTTTCGAGTTGTGGGTTTTGTTTGGCCAGCTTGATCTATGATTCTTGCAATGGGAGTAGTGCTTGGTTTTGGGTTCATACCGTGCGGTGACCCCACCCAGTGACAGAAGGGGTAGCGACGCACGCATCGTGTTGTTGCCATCAAGGCTAAAAAGATGGGGTTTTCATCATTGGTTTAAGATTATCCCTCTACGTCATGTCATCTTGCTTAAGGTGTTACTCTGTTCGTCATGAACTCAATATATTAGATGCATGCTGGATAGCGGTCGATGTGTGGAGTAATAGTAGTAGATGCAGAAAGTATCGGTCTACTTGTCTCGGACGTGATGCCTATATGTGTGATCATTGCCTTAGATATCGTCATGACTTTGCGCGGTTCTATTAATTGCTCGACAGTAATTTGTTCACCCACCATAATATTTGCTATTTTGAGATAAGCCTCTAGTGAACACTATGGCCCCTGGGTCTACTGTACACCATATTTTCAGCCCTACTCTTCTACTTCGCTGCACTTTCCGCCTTCAGATCTCACTTTGCAATCAATCTTGAAGGGATTGACAACCCCTTTATATCGTTGGGTGCAAGCTCTTTTGTGTTTGCGCACGTACTCTGGATTTGACGAGATTCTCCTACTGGATTGATACCTTGGTTCTCAAACTAAGGGAAATACTTACTGCTCGTGTGCTGCACCACCCTTTCCTCTTCAAGGGAAAAACCAACGCAAGCCCAGCCTCCGTCAACGTGTCAATCTCTGGCGCTGTTGTCTGTTGCCGTAGCAGTTATCTCTCACCGGAGCTCTTTACTTATGCACTTTACCTTCTGATAGCCATATTGTTTCTTGTTGTATATCTTGCTATCACTTAGTTGTTTATCTTGCTTAGCATAAGTTCTTGGTGCACATAGGTGAGGCTAGTTGTTTTAGGTTTTGTGCTTGACAAATTAAACGTTAGTTTTATTCCACATTTGTTCAAGCCTAAACCATAATTATTTTAAAGCGCCTATTCACCCCCCCTTCTAGGCGACATCCACGTCCTTTAAACAGTTTTTTTGCAATATTAATTTTATTTCCCTATTGGTTAATTCTACTTGACCTCTAGACTAAGGATGATAGGGAGATGCAATTCTATGGTTAACATCATATCTAGCAAGAAACTTACGAAAAGAACCATGACTAAAACATGAGCCACCATGAGTCATTAAGTATCTAGGGACTCCAAAACATGGGAAAATAACTTCCTTAAGCATTTTAATAGAGGTGTTATTGTTGGGGAACGTCGCATGGAAACAAAAAAATTCCTACGCGCACGAAGACCTATCATGGTGATGTCCATCTACGAGAGGGGATTTCCGATCTACGTACCCTTGTAGATCGCACAGTAGAAGCGTTAGTGAACGCGGTTGATGTAGTGGAACGTCCTCACGTCCCTCGATCCGCCCCGCGAACCGTCCCATGAACCGTCCCGCGATCTGCTCCGATCTAGTGCCGAACGGACGACACCTCCGCGTTCAGCACACGTACAGCTCGACGATGATCTCGGCCTTCTTGATCTAGCAAGAGAGACGAGAGGTAGATGAGTTCTCCGGCAGCGTGACGGCGCTCCGGAGGTTGGTGGTGATCTAATCTCAGCAGGGCTCCGCCCGAGCTCCGCAGAAACGCGATCTAGAGGTAAAACCGTGGAGGTATGTGGTGGGGCTGCCGTGGCAAAAGTTGTCTCAAATCATCCCTAAAGCCCCACTATATATAGGAGGGAGGGAGGGGAGGAGGCAGCCTCAAAACCTAAAGGTTTGGCCGAAATTGGAGGTGGAGGAGTCCTACTCCGATCCTACTTGGAGTAGGATTCCACCTTCCCACTTGGAAACTCTTTCCACCTTGTGTTTTTTCCTTCTCAAACCTTATGGGCCTTAGTGGGAACTTATTCCAGCCCACTAGGGGCTGGTTTATCTCTTCCCATAGCCCATGAGACCCCTTGGGGCGTGACACCCCTCCTGATGGTCCCCGGCACCCCTCCCGGCACTCCCAGTACACTACCGATGAGCTCAAAACTTTTCCGGTAATGCACGAAAACCTTCCGGTAACCAAATGAGGTCATCCTATATATCAATCTTCGTTTCCGGACCATTCCGGAAACCCTCGTGACGTCCGTGATCTCATCCGGGACTCCGAACAACATTCGGTAACCAACCATATAACTCAAATACGCATAAAACAACGTCGAACCTTAAGTGTGCAGACCCTGCGGGTTCGAGAACTATGTAGACATGACCCGAGTGACTCCTCGATCAATATCCAATAGCGGGACCTGGATGCCCATATTGGATCCTACATATTCTACGAAGATCTTATCGTTTGAACCTCAGTGCCAAGGATTCATAGAATCCCGTATGTCATTCCCTTTGTCCTTCGGTATGTTACTTGCCCGAGATTCGATCGTCAGTATCCGCATACCTATTTCAATCTCGTTTACCGGCAAGTCTGTTTACTCGTTCCGTAATACAAGATCCCGCAACTTACACTAAGTCACATTGCTTGCAAGGCTTGTGCGTAATGTTGTATTACCGAGTGGGCCCCGAGATACCTCTCCGTTACACGGAGTGACAAATCCCAGTCTCGATCCATACTAACTCAACGAACACCTTCGGAGATACCTGTAGAGCATCTTTGTAGTCACCCAGTTACGTTGTGATGTTTGATAAACACAAAGCATTCCTCCGGTGTCAGTGAGTTATATGATCTCATGGTCACAGGAACAAATACTTGACACGCAGAAAACAGTAGCAACAAAATGACACGATCAACATGCTACGTCTATTACTTTGGGTCTAGTCCATCACATGATTCTCCTAATGATGTGATCCCGTTATCAAGTGACAACACTTGCCTATGGTGAGGAAACCTTGACCATCTTTGATCAACGAGCTAGTCAACTAGAGGCCTACTAGGGACAGTGTTTTGTCTATGTATCCACACATGCACTGTGTTTCCAATCAATACAATTATAACATGGATAATAAACGATTATCATGAACAAAGAAATATAATAACAACTAATTTATTATTGCCTCTAGGGCATATTTCCAACAGTCTCCCACTTGCACTAGAGTCAATAATCTAGTTCACATCACCATGTGATTCCAACGAATCCAACACCCATATAGTTATGGGGTCTGATCACGTCTTGCTCGTGAGAGAGGTTTTAGTCAATGGTTCTGAAACTTTCAGATCCGTGTGTTCGTGCTATTCGGAAATACTCCAAATATCTACTCTACCCTACGAATCCGTTTCACTACTCATAGTTATTCGGATTAGTGTCAAAGCTTGCATCGACGTAACCCTTTACGACGAACTCTTTAACCACCTCCATAATCGAGAAAAATTCCTTAGTCCATCAGTTACTAAGGATAAATTTTGACCGCTTCTAGTGATTCAATCATGGATCACTCGTTGTACCTCTCAACAGACTTTGAGTCAAGGCACACATCAGGTGCGGTACCCAGCATGGCATACTTCAGATTCTACGGCCAAGGCATAGAAGACGACCTTCGTCTATTCTCTTTATTCTTCCGGGGTCGGGTTTTGAGTCTTACTCAAATTCACACCTCACAACGCAACCAAGAACTCCTTCTTTGCTGATCTATTTTGAACTCCTTCAAAAACTTGTCAAGGCATGCATCTTGTTGAAACTTCTATTAAGCGCTTTCGATCTATCTCCATAGATCTTTGATGCTCAACGTTCAAGTAGCGCAATCCAGGTACTCCTTTGAAAACTCCTTTCAAACAACCTTGTATGCTTTACAGAAATCCTACATTACTTCTGATCCACAATATGTCAACCACATATACTTATCAGAAATTCTATAGTGCTCCCACTCACTTCTTTGGAAATACAAGTTTCTCATAAACCTTGTACAAACCCAAAATCTTTGATCATCTCATCAAAGTGTATATTCCAACTCCGAGATGCTTGCACCAGTCCATTGAAGGATCGCTGGAGCTTGCATACTTGCTAGTATCTTTAGGATCGACAAAACCTCCTGGTTGTATCACATACAATGTTTTCTCAAGGAAACCGTCGAGGAAACAATGTTTTGACATCCTATGTGCAATATTTCATAAATAATGCAGCAACTAACATAATACTAACAGACTTTCAGCATCGCTATGAGTGAGAAAGTCTCATCATAGTCAACTGTTTGATCTTGTCGGAAACATCTTTGCGACAAGTCGAGCTTTTCTTAATAGTGACTTATCACCATCATCGTCTGTCTTCCTTTTAAAGATCCATCTTTACTCAATAGTCCTATGACCATCAAGTAGTTCTTCCAAAGTCTACACTTTGTTTTCATACATGGATCCTCTCTCGGATTTCATGGCTTCCAGCCATTTGTCGGAATCTGGGCCCACCATTGCTTTCTCCATAACTCGTAGGTTCACTGTTGCTCAACAACATGACCTCCAAGACAGGGTTACCGTACTACTTTGCAGTAGTATGCGACCTTGTCAACCTATGAGGCTTGTAGTAAATTGATCCGATGCTCGATGATCACCATCATCAGCTTTCACTTCAATTGGTGTAGGCGCCACAGGAACAACTTCCTGCGCCCTGCTACACACTGGTTGAAGTGATGGTTCAATAACCTCATCAAGTTCTACCACCCTCCCACTCAATTCTTTCGAGAGAAACCTTTCCTCGAGAAAGGATCCATTTCTAGAAACAAACACTTTGCTTTCGGATCTGAGATAGGAGATGTACCCAACTGTTTTGGATATCCTATGAAGATGCATTTATCCGCTTTGGGTTTGAGCTTATTCGACTGAAACTTTTCCACACAAGTGTCGAAGCCCCAAACTTTCAAGAAACAACAGTTTAGATTTCTCTAAACCTCAGTCTATACTGTGTCATCTCAACGGAAATACGTGGTGCCCTATTTAATGTGAATGCGGTTGTCTCTAATGCATAACCCATAAACGATAGTGGTAATTCGATAAGAGACAGCATAGCATGCATCATACCAAATAGTGTGTGGCTATGACGTTCAGACACATCATCACACTATGATGTTCCAGGTGGCATGAACTGCGAAACAATTTCCACATTGTCTTAACTGCGTACCAAAACTCGTAACTCGGATATTCATTTCAATGATCATATCGTAGATAGTTTATCCTCTTGTTACGACGAACTTCACTCCTGAAACAGAATTGAACCTTTCAATATTTCAGACTTGTGATTCATTAAGTAAATACTCTTGTATCTGCTCAAATCGTCATTGAAGTAAGAACATACTGATATCCACTGCGTGCCTCAGCACCCATTGGACTCCATACATCAAAATGTATCACTTCCAACAAGTTACTATCTTGTTTCATCTCAACGAAAACAAGGCTTTGCTCATGTGGTATGATTTGCATGTCACTAGTGATTCAAAATCAAGTGAGTATAAAGATCCATCAGCATGGAGCCTCTTCATGCAATTTATACCAACATGACTCAAGCGGCAGTGCCACAAGTAAGTGGTACTATCATCATTACCTCATATCTTTTGGCACCGATATCATGAACATGTGTAACACTACGATCGAGATTCAATAAACCATTGAAGGTGATTATTCAAGAAAATAGAGTAACCATTATTCTCTTTAAATGAATACTCGTATTGCAATGAACACGATCCAATCATGTTCATGCTTAACGCAAGCACCAAATAACAATTATTTAGGTTTAACACCAATCCCGATGGTAGAGGGAGTGTGCGACGTTTGATCATATCAACCTTGGAAACACTTCCAACACGTATCGTCACCTCGCCTTTAGCTAGTCTCCGTTTATGCCGTAGCTTTCATTTCGTGTTACTAATCACTTAGCAACCGAACCGGTATCCAATACCCTCGTGCTACTAGGAGTACTAGTAAAGTACACATCAACATCATGTATATCAAATATACTTCTTTCGACTTTTGCTAGCCTTCTTATCTACCAAGTATCTAGAGTTGCTCCACCTCAGTGACCGTTCCCCTCATAACAGAAGCACTTAGTCCCGGGCTTGGGTTTAATCTGGGGTCTCTTCATTAGTGCAGCAACTGCTTTGCCCTTTCATGAAGTATCCCTTCTAGCCCTTGCCTTTCTCGAAACTTAGTGGTTTTACTAACCATCAACTATTGATGCTCCTTCTTGATTTCTACTTTCGCAGTGTCAAACATCGCGAATCGCTCAAGGATCATTGTATCTATCCTTGATATGTTATAGTTCATCACGAAGCTCTCACAGCTTGGTGGCAGTGAAGATCAACTCCCACTTGATTCAAGCAATTGTCGTACTTAGACAATCTGAGCACACGCTCAACGATTGAGCTTTTCTCCTTTACTTTATGGACCAAGATTCTTGTCGGAGGTCTCATACATCTTAACAAGGGAACAAGCATGAAATCACAATTTCATCTCTTTAGAACATCTCTTATGTTCCGTGACGTCTCAAAACGTCTTCGGCGCCTTGCTTCTAAGCCATTAAGTATTTTGCACTGAACTATCGTGTAGTCATCAGAAACGTGTATGTCGGATGTTCACAACATCTACAGACGATGCTCGAGGTGCAACACACCGAGTGATGCATTAAGGACATAAGCCTTCTGCGCAGCAACGAGGACAATCCTCGGTTTTACAGACTCATTCTGCAAAGTTTGCTACTATCAACTTTCAACTAAATTTTCTCTAGGAACATATAAAAACAGTAGAACTATAGCGCAAGCTACATCGTAATTCGCAAATTCCATTAGACTATGTTCATGACAATTAGTTCAATTAATCATATTACTTAAGAACTCCCACTCAAAAAGTACATCTCTCTAGTCATTTGAGTGGTACATGATCCAAATCCACTATCTCAAGTCCGATCATCACGTGAGTCGAGAATAGTTTCAGTGGTAAGCATCTCTATGCTAATCATATCAACTATACGATTCATGCTCGACCTTTCGATCTCATGTGTTCCGAGGCCATGTCTGCACATGCTAGGCTCGTCAAGCTTAACCCGAGTGTTCCGCGTGTGCAAGTGTTTTGCACCCGTTGTATGTGAACGTTGAGTCTATCTGTCACATCCCTAACCCTTAAGCAAGATAGCATTGTGCTCATGTCTTCTTTGCATTTGCATCTAAGAAGTTTCAACAAAAACAACAAAGTGGCAAAGGAAAAACTCAAAACCCTAGCCACCATTTCAATTAAAGGAAATTTCAACTAGTTCAAAATCAATGAACCCAAAATGGCCTCAAGAAATGTTCAAACTTTCTGATAAATCATGAAAGTAAATGAGCATTGGAGAAAACTATTTTCTTGACACTTTAAGAATTTTAAATAAATGCAAAAGCTACTGGTTTCAAATTTAAAAATTGAAATCAGAAACTATAATTTTCCAAAAATGTTGAAAGTCTTGGAAATGAGTGGGGATATTATAACAAATATTTCAGGAGGTCTAAAATAGTTTTTTTTACTTTTGTTTTGGAGCTGAAATAATTAGCAAAGCAATAAATAGCAAAACAGAAAAACAAAAATAGAGGAAATGGAAAAAGACTTACCTGTTGCCCAAGCCTGGCCCGGCCCATCTCCCCGCTCGTCCCCTCCCTCGCGCCAGTAGGCAGCAGGAGGTGGCCGCCGCCTCCTCCGGCGCGGCCACGCACCTGCGTGCTTGCCTGGCCGCCGGTTCGCGCTGGCAACGACGGGGATAAGCTCCCCAGAGCTTCCCCTATCCTTTCCCCGCCTCGGTTCTTCCCCTCCTCCCGGATCCCCTCCTTCTCCCTGCTGCCGCCATTAGAGCCGAGCTCGAGCTCGAGCTGCCCGTGCCCCTGGCCATAGGATGCCCTCCCAGAGCACGCCATTAGCTCCGCCTCGTCGCCCTGGTCGTATCTGCAGAAGCCGAAGCCTCCTCGAGCCCTGCAACGGCCGCAACGCTGTCGTCTTCCTCCTCCGGCCGCCGGACCTCTCCCGTCGATTCGTCGCCCCCAGGCCTTCCCTGAGCCGTCTAAGCTCTGCTCTGCACTCCCTGTGAGCATGCGGTCGTTTCCCCTAAGTTTTCCCCGTCGATCCCCTCCTCTAGCCCTAGTTTCACCGGAGCCCGACGAGGACCGCCGCTGCCGCTCGTCGCCGGTAGCCCTCCGATGTCCAGCTCGTCCTTCCGAGGGCACCAACAGCTCCAGGACGACGCGTAGATGCCGTAGCAGCTGAGAACCGAGCGTAGATCCCTCTGATTCAAAGACCCCGATGACGCCCGAGCCTTGGCCGCCGCCAAGCTCGTCGCCGGCGTCATCTCCGGCCAGATCAGCCCCGGCTAGGCGCAGAAATGAAGCTGCGGGAGACGTGCCGTTCCTCTGGTGCTCTCCGCGCAGCATTTGGCCCCCTGTGCACCGTTTCCGAGCCCCTCCGCCGTGCTGGTGGTCGCCGGAGGCTCCCCGTCAGCGAGGACGACCTCGCCGCCGGTGGAGGTCGACGTGGCAAGCTAACCCAGCCGATTAGTGACTTAATCACTCGCTGGCAAGTGGGCCCAAGGCCAAGTCAAACCTCAGTTAGGGCTGGTCAGCGCGGGATTAGTCCCAGAGAGGCTGACCAGTGGGGCCCCCCTGTCAGGTTTGACCTGAACAGGTGGGCTGACCTGCTGACGTCAGCCTGATGCAATAAATAGAATTTCCAGTTTAAAACTAATTCAGGAAATTGCTAAAATTTGTAAAAATCATAGAAATTAATCTGTAACTCCAATGAAAATAATTTATATATGAAAAAGTATCAGAAAAATTCAAGGATTCCGATTATGCTATTTTCAACTATGTTTGAAGAAGTTACAGAACCCTAAATTGTGAAATAAGGAATAATTCAATTCTTTTAATCACCTTATAAATGGAATTTGCAAAAATATTCAAATTTCATTATATTTGCAATGACCACACACTGCCCTAGATATAAATCAGTACCATAACATGACATTTCATGCATGTTAACATTAGGTTGATCTGAGCATCAGGTCGAATCAATTAAACCGGTATCCGAGAATACCCGTTTGAATTGCTATTCGAATGTGATTCAAATCAACTCTAAACCTAAAACATCTTGATTATAAGAACTTATCACTTTGCATTCTCATGCCATGCTCATGCATCATTTTGATTGCATATGATTGTTATTGAATGTTGCCATTCATTTCGGTAGGCTCCACACCCCCGGATTCCACCGAATATCCGTCTGATGGATATCGTTCCTCCTCTGAGCAACAAGGCAAGCAACCCTTTTGATCATCCCGATAACTCCTATGTTCTTGCTCCTGCACCTATTCATTGCATTAGGATCAAATGCTTCAACTGCTTTTGCCACGATAGTTGGACCCACTTCCTTTGCATGACTTAACCTTGTCACAGTAAATAGCCGAACCTTGCAACCTAGCATACCTGGTAGTTGCTTGAGCTATGATGTGCCTTATCCTGCTATGCATGCTATGCTTAGAGTTGTGTATGGTCTGTCATCTGGGAGATGAATAGAAATGTGGAATGTGTTCGGTGAGCAAAGGTTGTGTGTTGAACTTGATTTGGTAAAGGTACCGGTGAAAGGCTGTGTAGGAGTACATGGCGGGTTGTTTCATTGGAACCGTTCTTAGGAACTGAGTTCCGTGTATGTAATCCAAGACTAGATACTACCACATGCTGGGCCCTGAAATATGACCCCGCTCGGCCTATTAATCGCGTAGTACTCGGTCCAGGAGTTGCAAGTAGTTTCTGGTGTTTATAGTAATGCTGGAGGCCGTGCATGGTGCTGACCTGAGAGGTGGGCCGTGATGCGGTAGGCAGTGGCACGGTGTACCAAGTGGCACCCGGATGGTGGGCTTGGGAACCCTGCGCACATTGTTTGAGACCGTGGCGGAAACCTCAGCCGGACTTCCGTACGGGTTACTCTCAGATAGGCGATAAACCTGGACTAGGTACTAGTGTGGTTAACGGTCGTGGCCGACTCCCTCGCTGGGCTTCCGCTTGAAGGTTGCCGAGGTGCATGACGTGCACTTGGCGATAAGTGGCGAGAGCGTGTGTGACGAAGTACACCCCTGCAGGGTTATGATCTATTCGAATAGCCGCGTCCGCGGATATGGACTACTTGGAGACATATGTTGTTCATAGATAACTTCAATGGCTACTCATAAAATTGTCAAGATAAGCGTGAGTGTCGTGGACGGCATTTCTGTATGGAGACGGAATGATTCCACGATAGTGTATTATTGTGGTGTTAGTGGACTCGTGTGCGAGAAATCAAGTTGTCAAAACTAATTTAAAAATGCAAGTTGTCTAGCCACGAGTCAAATGCTGGCTTCCCGCATGAAACCCCACAATACTCTTTGATACCTTGCATGAGTAGTTAGATCTCCTAAAGTCTTGCTGAGTACCTTCGTACTCATGTTTGCTTAATAAATGTTGCAGAGGTTGCTAATGACCCTAATGGAGGGTTCTTCGTAGACATCGACGACGACGAGTAGCTGGTGTCCCAGCTACGATCTGGCCCTACGTCGGCTCTGTAGTATAGTCAGGCCATGTGCCTTCTAGTTGCACTGTCTGTACCCAGACAGTTTATAACTCTTCCGCTGGCTTGTAATTGTATGACTGCTATTACGGGTCATGAGACCCTTGATGTATAATATTATGTGTGTGGCTCTTCTGAGCCTCTTAAATAAAGGTTGTATGTTTATGGTTATGTTGTGATGCCATCGATGTATCTATACATATCGGTATGCCATGCGTACGTGTGTCGTACTTGATATGTATGGGGTTCGATTACCTAGTCGTGAACTTTAGTAGCACTCCTTACAAGGAAATGCCCCTTTGTGATCCAACGAGCCTTGGTAGTTCGCTACTGCTCCGGACACATTGGTTGACCGTCATGTGTCCTTCTTAGCTGCTGTGTCTGTCCCCTTTGGGGAAATGTCACGCGATGTAATGGAGTCCTTGTAGCTTGCTACGACTCGTCTACACTCGCTGATGACCGACACCTGCTTTGTTGGGTCATGTATGCCTGTCCTTGTGCGGTACTGCCACTTTGGTTTATAACTAGACATGTCGATCCGGGTTCTTTGACATTGGATTGCTAGCGACACTATCGCATACGTGAGTCAAAAGACGCAAACGGTCCCGGCTAAGGTAAGGCTGCAGCCATGGAGTTAACCATGCGTGAGACCACAAAGGGATGCGATGTGTTACAAGCTGGATTCCTATGGCTTAGGATCGGGGTCCCGACACTATCACACCCGATCATCACGTGGTGTCTCGAAACGAAGAACTGCCGCAACGGTGCATAGTCGGGGAGAACACAATTTCGTCTTGAAATTTTAGTGAGAGATCACCTCATAATGCTACCGTCGTTCTAAGCAACATAAGGTGCATAAAGGATTAACATCACATGCAATTCATAAGTGACATGATATGGCCATCATCATGTGCTTCTTGATCTCCATCACCAAAGCATCGGCACGATCTTCTTGTCACCGACGTCACACCATGATCTCCATCATCATGATCTCCATCAACGTGTCGCCATCGGGGTTGTCGTGCTACTCATGCTATTACTACTAAAGCTACGTCCTAGCAATATAGTAAACGCATCTGCAAGCACAAACGTTAGATTAAAGACAACCCTATGGCTCCTGCCGGTTGCCGTACCATCGACGTGCAAGTCGATATTAACTATTACAACATGATCATCTCATACATCCAATATATCACATCACATCGTTGGCCATATCACATCACAAGCATACCCTGCAAAAACAAGTTAGACGTCCTCTAATTGTTGTTGCATGTTTTACGTGGTGACCATGGGTATCTAGTAGGATCGCATCTTACTTACGTAAACAACACAACGGAGATATATGAATTTCTATTTAACGTCATCCAAGGACCTCCTTGGTCAATTCCGATTCAACTAAAGTTGGAGAAACCGACACTCGCCGGTCATCTTTGAGCAACGGAGTTACTCGTAGCGATGAAACCAGTCTCTCGTAAGCGTACGAGTAATGTCGGTCCGAGCCGCTTCGATCCAACAATACCGCGGAATCAAGAAAAGACTAAGGAGGGCAGCAAAACGCACATCACCGCCCACAAAAACTTTTGTGTTCTACTCGAGAAGACATATACGCATGAACCTAGGTCATGATGCCACTGTTGGGGAACGTCGAATGGGAAACAAAAATTTTCCTACGCGCACGAAGACCTATCATGGTGATGTCCATCTGCGAGAGGGGATTTCCGATCTACGTACCCTTGTAGATCGCACAGCAGAAGCGTTAGTGAACACGGTTGATGTAGTGGAACGTCCTCACGTCCCTTGATCCGCCCCGCGAACCGTCCCACGAACCGTGCCGCGATCCGTCCCACGATCCGCTCTGATCTAGTGGCGAACGGACGACACCTCCGCGTTCAGCACACGTACAACTCGACGATGATCTCGGCCTTCTTGATTCAGCAAGAGAGACGGAGAGATAGATGAGTTCTCCGGCAGCGTGACGGTGCTCCAGAGGTTGGTGGTGATCTAATCTCAGCAGGGCTCCGCCCGAGCTCCGTAGAAACGCGATCTAGAGGTAAAACCGTGGAGGTATGTGGTCGGGCTGCCGTGGCAAAAGTTGTCTCAAAGCAGCCCTAAAACCCCACTATATATAGGAGGGAGGGAGGGGAGGAGGCAGCCTCAAAACCTAAAGGTTTGGCCGAAATTGGAGGTGGAGGAGTCCTACTCCAATCCTACTTGGAGTAGGATTCCACCTTCCCACTTGGAAACTCTTTCCACCTTGTGTTTTTTCCTTCTCAAACCTTATGGGCCTTAGTGGGAACTTATTCCAGCCCACTAGGGGCTGGTTTATCTCTTAGTATAGCCCATGAGACCCCTTGGGGCGTGACACCCCTCCTGATGGTCCCCGGCACCCCTCCCGGCACTCCCAGTACACTACCGATGAGCCCGAAACTTTTCCGGTAATGCACGAAAACCTTCCGGTAACCAAATGAGGTCATCCTATATATCAATCTTCGTTTCCGGACCATTACGGAAACCCTCGTGACGTCCATGATCTCATCCGAGACTCCGAACAACATTCGGTAACCAACCATATGACTCAAATACGCATAAAACAACGTCGAACCTTAAGTGTGCAGACCCTGCGGGTTTGAGAACTATGTAGACATGACCCGAGTGACTCCTCGGTCAATATCCAATAGCGGGACCTGGATGCCCATATTGGATCCTACATATTCTACGAAGATCTTATCGTTTGAACCTTAGTGCCAAGGATTCATATAATCCCGTATGTCATTCCCTTTGTCCTTCGGTATGTTACTTGCCCGAGATTCGATCGTCAGTATCCGCATACCTATTTCAACCTCGTTTACCGGCAAGTCAGTTTACTCGTTCCGTAATACAAGATCCCGCAACTTACACTAAGTCACATTGCTTGCAAGGCTTGTGTGTGATGTTGTATTACTGAGTGGGCCCCGAGATACCTCTCCATCACACGGAGTGACAAATCCTAGTCTCGATCCATACTAACTCAACGAACACCTTCGGAGATACCTGTAGAGCATCTTTATAGTCACCCAGTTACGTTGCGACGTTTGATACACACAAAGCATACCTCCGGTGTCAGTGAGTTATATGATCTCATGGTCATAGGAACAAATACTTGACACGCAGAAAACAGTAGCAACAAAACGACACGATCAACATGCTACGTCTATTACTTTGGGTCTAGTCCATCACATGATTCTCCTAATGATGTGATCCCGTTATCAAGTGACAACACTTGCCTATGGTCGGGAAACCTTAACCATCTTTGATCAACGAGCTAGTCAACTAGAGGCATACTAGGGACAGTGTTTTGTCTATGTATCCACACATGCACTGTGTTTCCAACCAATACAATTATAGCATGGATCATAAACGATTATCATGAACAAAGAAATATAATAACAACTAATTTATTATTTCCTCTAGGGCATATTTCCAACAGTTATGATCAACACTATTGGTTGGAATAGCTACTACCCATTTAGTAACATAATCAACATGAACCAAAATATGTGTATACCTGTTAGAGGAAGGAAAAGGTCCCATATAATAAAATCCCCAAACATTAAATGGTTCAATAGAAAGTTAATAATTCATAGGAATTTCATAATGTCTACTTATATTACCAATTCTTTGACATTCATCACAAGAAAGGACAAACTTACGAGCATCTTTGAAAAGAGTAGGCCAATAAAATCCACACTATAATACCTTGTGTGCACTTCTATCTTCCACATGGTGCCCTCCATATAAGCCTCGGAGTGGCACTTCAGAAGGATTTGTTCTTGTTCATGCTCAGGTATACAACGTCTAATAATACCATTTACTCCCTCTTTAAAAAGATGTGGGTCATCCCAAAAGTAATGTCTTAAATCAAAGAAGACTTTTTTTATTTTGTTGATAGGTGAAACTAGGTGGTATGTATTTAGCAACAATGTAATTAGCATAATCAGCAAACCACAGTATGTTGATAGAAACATTGACCAGAGCTAGTTATTCATCAGGAAAGCTATGATCAATAGGTAGTGGGTCATCAAGAACATTTTCTAACCTAGACAAGTTATCTGCTACGGGGTTCTCAGCTCCTTTCCTATCAATGACATGCAAATCAAATTATTGTAACAAAAGAACCCACCTAATAAGTCTAGGCTTAGCATCTTTATTTTCCATAAGATATTTAATAGCAACATGATCAGTGTGAACAATTACTTTGGAGTCAACAATGTAATATTTGAATTTATCACAAGCAAATACAAGTGCTAAGAATTCTTTTTCACTCGTAGCATAATTTCTCTGGGCACTGTCTAGAGTTTTACTAGCATAATGAATAAATTTTAATTTATTATCAACTTTTTGTACTAGAACAACACCAACAACATAATCACTTGCACCACACATAATTTCAAAAGGCAAGTTCCAATCACGTGGTTGAACAATAGGTGCAGAAGTTAAGGCTTTCTTAAGTGTTTCAAAGGCTTCTACACAATCATCATCAAAAACGAAAGGAACATCCTTTTGTAATAAATTAGTAAGAGGCCTAGAAATTTTAGAGAAGTCTCTAATAAACGTCCTATTGAAACTAGCATGACCAAGGAAACTACGAATACCTTTAATATCTTTAGGACATGTCATCTTCTCAATTGCATCAACTTTAGCCTTATCCACCTCAATACCTCATTCTGAAATTTTATGACCCAAGACAATACCTTCATTCACCATAAAGTGGCACTTCTCCCAATTCAAGACAAGGTTAGTTTGCTCACATCTCTGTAAAACTCAATCCAGGTTGCTTAAGCAATCATCAAAAGAAGTTCCATAAACAGAAAAATCATCCATGAAGACCTCAACAATCTTTTCACAAAATCAAAGAATATAGCAGTCATGCATCTTTGAAAGGTAGCAGGTGTATTGCATAATCCATAAGGCATATGTCTATAAGCATAGGTTCCAAAAGGACAAGTAAAGGTGGTTTTATCTTGATCAGGTTGTGACACAGGTATTTGAGAGAAACAAAAATAACCATCTAGAAAGCAAAAAATGTGTGCGCTTCGATAATCTTTCTAGCATTTGGTCTATGTAAGGTAAAGTATAATGATCTTTTCTAGTAACTTTGTTTAATTTTCTAAAATCAATTGCCATTCTATAGATAGTAAAAAATTCTTTGTGGAGTGAGTTCATTTTTATCATTAGGAACAACAGTTATACCTCCTTTCTTAGGAACACACTGAATGGGACTTACCCATCTACTATCAGCTCTGAGATCAATTATACCTGCTTACAGAAGCTTTAGCATTTCATTTCTTACCACTTCTTTCATTTTGGGCTTCAGTCTTCGTTGGTGATCAACAATAGGTTTAGCATGAGGTTCCATATTAATCTCGTGCTAATAAAGAGTGGGACTAATGCCCTTAAGATCATCAAGAGTATACACAATAGCAGCTCGGTGCTTCGTTAAATTTTTTAACAATCTTTCTTCTTCATGCTCTGTAAGGTTAGCACTGATAATAACATGACATATCTTATTTTAATCAAGATAAGCATATTTCAAAGTGTCATGTAATTGCTTTAATTCAAACACAGGATCACCCTTGGGTGGAGGAGGACCTCCTAGAGTTTCAACAAGCAAGTTGTGTTTAAGGATAGGTTTTTTCTCAAAGAACATATTATCTAGTTCATTTCTTTCACGCATATGCAGATCATTTTCATGGTCTAGCAAATATTATTCTAATGGACCAGTAGGAGGAATGGCAATAGAAGCAAGACTAGTTATTTCATCTTTACTAGGAAATTCTTTATCATGGAATTGCTTACTAAACTTGGAGAAATGAAACTCATGAGACATACCACCAAAATTAACACTGATAGATTAGTTTTTGCAATCTATTTGAGCATTGACAGTGTTCAAGAAGGTTCTAGCAAATCTTATGGGACAAAAATCATTTTGTGGTGAGCCAAGTACTAGAAAATAAGTACAGTATTTTAGTTTTCCACACAAGACTTCAACATCTCTAACAATCCTAAGTGGTGTGATGGTGTCTGTGTTAGCAAGTTTAATAGTAACATCTATGTCTTCTATTTCACCGAGTGCTCTCTCGTGCATAATTTCTTGATGTAAGGTAAGAGGAATAGCACCCATATCACATAAAACATGATAGAAATGATCTCCTATTTTGACTGAAACGACATGCATGCCAACAATGGGTCTATTTTTATCTTTAGTATTTGGTTTGGCAATTCTAGCAGCTTTGTCAGAGAAATAAATAATATGCCCATCAATATTATCGACCAAGAGATCTTTAACCATAGAAGTACTAGGTTCTACCTTAATTTGCTCATAGGGTTTGTTTCTTCTAACATAACTTTTGTTAAGCACAGTTGGAGCTTTAACATGTTCCTTTAACCTATCAGGGAAACGTGGTTTCTCAATACAAGCAGTAGGCACAACTGGGTCAACATTGTAAATGATAGTTTCATCCTAAACTTTAATTGGTTCTTCAACTTTTTATTTAATAGGTGGATGATATTAAACCATTTCTCTTTAGGGAGATCAATATGAGTAGCAAAGATTTCCCAGAATGAGACTAATATCTTAGAGTCAACTCTATATTTAGTGCTAAAATCATTGAAAGCATCGGTATTCATAAAAGATTTAACACAATCAAACTTAAGTTTTATACCTCACTCTTTACCTTCGTCGAGTTCCCAATCTTTAGAGTTGCGTTTAATTCTTTCCAAAAGATCCCACCTGAATTCAATAGTCTTCTTCATAAAAGAACCAGAGCAAGAAGTATCGAGCATGGTTTGATCATTACGAGAAAGCCGGACATAAAAATTCTGAATAATAATTTTTCTCGGGAGCTCATGATTGGGGCATCTATATAACATTGACTTCAGCCTCCCCCAAGCTAGAGAGATACTTTCTCCTTCACGAGGCCAAAAATTATATATAAAATTCTGATCACGATGAACAAGATGCATAGGATAAAAAATTTCGTGAAACTCCAATTGCAATCGATTGCAGTTCCAAGATCATGTATCATCACATAGCCTATACGATGTCAATGCTACACCCCCAAAGATAAAGGGAAAACCTTCTTATTGACTTCATCCCGGAATAGACCTGCAAGCTTAAATAATCTACAAACTTCATCCACATAGATTAGGTGCATGTCGGGATGTTTTGTTCCATCTCCTGCATAAGGATTAGCTAGCAGTTTCTCTATCATACCCGAAGGAATTTCATAATAAACATTTTCAATAGGTTTAGAAATTTGAGGGACAACTCTTGGTGTTTCCAGTCGAGTTTAAGATACCCTGAACAAACCCCTCAAAGGATTACTTACCATAGTGACAAGTACCAGTAAATTTCAGCACGTAATATAAAATTTCCCTTACCAAATTCAGCTTACCAAAGGTGCTTCTCTTGCCGCAATAACGCCAGAAAAGAGTCCTGATGACCCACAAGTATAGGGGATCAATCATAGTCCTTTCGATAAGTAAGAGTGCTGAACCCAACGAGGAGCAGAAGGAAATGACAAGCGGTTTTCAGCAAGGTAATTTCTATAAGCACTTGAATAGAGCTAACAAGTTGTTTGATAGCAAGATAATTGTAACAAGTGACAAGTAGCAATAGTAACAATAGGTGTAGCAACAATGCTTAGGGTCGCATAAGAGGAAAGAGAAGCCTCTCTCCCATGCGGCTCCACGACCACACTGGGACGCCCCAAATCTGGCCACCTAGGGCCACCCTTCCTCATCCCCTCCCCCTCATCGCTGCTAGAGGGCATCGTTGGGCGGCTGCGGCATGGCCCTTTTAGCGGCGCGGCGGGAGCGAATCTGATGGTTTTTCGTGCTCAGCAACGGATGGTGCTCTAGGGCTCTGTGCGCCGGCGTGAGACGCTGTCGGGGTAGCATATGGAGGCGACCATGGGAAGGAGTTGCGTGGGTGCTGCTGTGCAGTGGGGGCAAAGGGACCTAGAGAGTTGATGCTGCTGGCGCTCGTCTCGAGGTGCACCCGACGAGATGCGCATGGGGGACTCTGCTCGCGTGGTGGTCTCGTGCATCTCCATCGTTGCTATGGTCACGGGGGCGACTGGATTTGGTTAGTTGGTCGGACCCATAAGCGGCGTGGGCACACATGGTGAGGCGTGGGCGGATGCATGGGATGGAGAGACCGACGCGGGTCTCGCAGTTGGCGGGAGTGAGCTGCAGTTGCAGGTCGGTCGTGGGGCGGCACGCCATGGCCATGACAGGCGGCAGGTGTTGCCGCACACGGTGGCACGACGAGCGTACATGGCACGACAAGGGCGTAAATGGGCTCCGAGCAGTGTGGATCTGGCGGAGCCCATGGTGAAGGGGCTTGAGCGTCCTGTGCGGTGCTCGAGCGGTGGCTTCGGCCATGAGGGGCACGGCCTGTAGGTGTTTGCCGATGGGTGTGCGAATCGGAGGCTCACGGCGACGAGGAAGTGCACTCCTGCAGCGTGTGATGCGGATGTGGTCTCTGGTCGTGGGTGGTCTCCGTGAGGTGCGGTTTGCTGCGGAGGATCTTGGTGCTTCTTCGTCAATGGGAAGCTTTGTTGGTGGTGATGTTTGGTGGGCTTGCCTATGCCAATGCAGTATGATGTGCAGCTAAGGTGGTGTGAAGGTGGGTGTAAACCATGTCTTGGCCTTGTGCCGTTGATACGTCTCCATCGTATCTACTTTTCCGAACTCTTTTGCCCTTGTTTTGGACTCTAATTTGCATGATTTGAATGGAACTAACCCGGATTAACACCGTTTTCAGCAGAATTGCCATGGTGTTGTTTTTGTGCAGAAATAAAAGTTCTCAGAATGACCTGAAAATTTACGAAGAATTTTTGTGGAATATATAAAAATATTGGTGCAAGAATCAGCGGAGGAAGTGGAGCGTGGAGCCCACAAGCCCACCAGGCGCGGCCCCCCCTGGCCGCGCCTGGCAGGCTTGTGGGCTCCACAACGCTCCACCGCCTCCAATTTCAGCTCTATTTAGTCCGTCTCGCCCGAAAAAAAATCAAGGAGAAGAGTTCATCGCGTTTTACGATACGGAGGCGCCGCCATCCCCTGTTCTTCATCTAGAGGGCAGATCTGGAGTCCGTTTTGGGCTCCGGAGAGGGGAAATCGTCGCCATAGTCATCACCAACCTTCCTTCATCGCCAATTCCATGATGCTCTTCACCGTTCATGAGTAATCTCATTGTAGGCTTTCTGGACGGTGATGAGTTGGATGAGATCTATCATGTAATCGAGTTAGTTTTGACGGGGATTGATCCCTGGAATCCACTATGTTATGAGATTGATGTTGCTACTACCTTGCCATGCTTAATGCTTGTCAGTAGGGCCCGAGTGCCATGATTTCAGATCTGAACCTATTATGTTGTCTCTAATATATGTGTGTTCTTGATCCTATCTTTCAAGTTGTAGTCACCTACTATGTGTTATGACCCGGCAACCCCGGAGTGACAATAGCCGGAACCACTCCCGGAGATGACCATAGTATGAGGAGTTCATGTATTCACCAAGTGTTAATGTGTTGGTCCGGTTCTTTATTAAAAGGAGAACCTTAATATCCTATAGTTTCCATTAGAACCCCGCTGCCACGGGAGGGATGGACAATAGATGTCATGCAAGTTCTTTTCCCTAAGCACGTATGACTACATACGAAATACATGCCTACATTAGATTGACGAACTGGAGCTAGTTACATATCTCTCCGTGTTATAACTGTTGCATGATGAATAACATCCGGCATAATCATCCATCACCGATCCAATGCCTACGAGTCTTTTCCTACTGGTCCTTGCTACGTTACTTTGCCGCTACTGCTGTCACTGCTACTATTGTTACTCTGTTGCTACTACTATCACTTTGCTGCTACTGGTTACTATTGGTACTGTTGCTATCACACTACCTTGCTACTGATACTTTTCTACAGATACTAAGTCTTTTAGGTGTGGTTGAATTGACAACTTAGCTGCTAATACTTGAGAATATTCTTTGGCCTCCCCTTGTGTCGAATCAATAAATTTGGGTTGAATACTCTACCCTCGAAAACTGTTGCGATCCCCTATACTTGTGGGTTATCAAGACCTTTTCTGGCGCCGTTGCCGGGGAAGCACAACTATATTCTCTGAGTCACTTGGGATTTACGTCTGCTGGTCACTATGAGGAATCCGATAGATTGAAGAACTAAAGTCTTGCCCTCAACTACGAGGACAGGTAAGGAACTGCCATCTAGCTCTGCACTTGATTCACCTTCAGTTATGAGTAAGTTTGTGACACCACCTCCTGCTAGAAATCTTGATATGTCGCCTGTGCTTGATGATGCTACTTCTGCTGCCCATGATGCTTACGATGATGCTATGCTTGATACTGCTTTGCCACTAGGTGCATTCCTTGATGCACAAATTGCTAGAGTTGCTGCTAGATGTGATGATACTTCTGAAACTACTGATACTATTGAAGTAGAACCTGCTATTTTGCCTGCTAGAACTAGCTCTCCTAGATATGAATTGCCTGATATGCCTGAGTGTTATGTTATGAAGGGAGAGATAGCTGAGGATTTTCTTGCATGTAAGGATAGCTATGATGTTGATAATTTACTACATAAGTGGAAAGAAAATTCTCTAAACGCTAGGATGAAATACGACCCGAAGTTTGCTACTTCGCCTATCTTTGTGACCGATAAGGATTATGAATTCTCTGTCGACCCTGAGTTAATCACTCTGGTCGAATCTGATCCTTTTCACGGTTATGAGTCTGAAACGGTTGTAGCCCATCTTACCAAACTGCACGATATAGCCACCCTATTCACTAGTGAGGAAAAGATCCGCCACTACTATATCCTCTAGTTGTTTCCTTTCTCACTAAAGGATGATGCTAAGACCTAGTTCACTTCTCTTGCTCCTGGTTGTGTGCGTAGCCCCGAGGATATGGTCTACTACTTCTCTGAGAAATATTTCCCTTCCCATAAGAAGCAAGCTGCCTTGCAGGAAGTATACAACTTTGCACAATTTGAAGAAGAGAGTCTCCCACAAGCTTGGGGGAGGCTTGTCCAGCTGTTGAATGCTTTGTGTGATCACCCTCTTGAGAAGAATGAAATACTTGATATCTTTTATAATGGACTTACCGATGCTTCTGGAGATCACCTAAATAGTTGTGGTGGTTGTGTTTTTAGGGAACAAACCGTATAACAAGCTGAGATCCTATTGAATAAAATCTTGTGCAATGAGAATGCTTGGACTATTCCTGAACCACCTCCAAAGCCAACTCCTAAGAAAAGAGGTATTCTATTCCTCAGTCCTGAAGATATGCAAGAAGCTAAGAAATCTATGAAAGAGAAAGGCATTAAATCTGAAGATGTCAAAAATCTACCACCTATCGAAGAGATCCATGGTCTTGATAACCCGATACAGGTAGTAGAAGCAAATTCTCTTAGTAGATTCGATGAGAGTGATATTCCTTTTGTTAAGCATGCTAGCTTATGCTTGGATGAATTTGATAACTTTGTTGCCAAACAACAAAGTTTCAATGATTATGTTAGCAGACAATTGGAACAGAATGCTCGTATGCTTAGTCATTTAAGTGCTTGTGTGGACAGAAACGTCAATGATCTTAAGCTCTTGAGTAAACATGCCTCTATGGTTACTACTCAAGTAGAACAAGTACTTAAAGCTCAGAATGACTTGCTCAATGAGTTGAATGACAATTCTGTGAGAGTCCTCACTACAGGCGGTAGAATGACCCAGGAACCTTTGTATCCTAAGGGTCATCCGAAGAGAACTGAGCAAGATTCTCAAGGAGTTAGCACTGATGCACCTAGTCATCCTAGGAAGAAGAAGAAAGATGATAGGGATATGCACGCTACCAACCCTGTTGCTGCTACACCTGAGAGTCCAAACGATTACTCTGTCTCTGGTGCCGAAACACAATCTGGTGATGAACATGAGCCTAATAATGATATCAATAGTGATGTTCATGAAGATGCTCAACCTAGCAATGATAAGGATGTGGAGATTGAACCTAGTGTTGATCTTGATAACCCACAGCCTAAGAATAGAAGATATGATAAGAATGACTTCGCTGCTAGGAAGCATGGTAAAGAAAGGGAACCATGGGTTCAGAAACCCATGCCCTTTCCTCCCAAACCATGCAAGAAAAAGGATGATGAGGATTTTGAGCGATTTGTCGAAATGATTAGACCTGTCTTTCTGAAATGCATTTGACAGATACGCTCAAAATGTCTCCGTATGCTAAGTACATGAAAGATATTGTGACTAATAAAAGGAGGATACCTGAGGTTGAGATTTCCACCATGCTCGCTAATTATACCTTCAAGGGTGGAACTCCTAAGAAACTAGGTGATCCTGGAGTGCCCACTATACCTTGCTCCATTAAAGGCAACTACGTTTGAACTGCTTTATGCGGCCTTGGAGCCGGTGTTAGTGTTATGCCTCTCTCTCTTTATCGTAGGATTGAACTAGATAAGTTTACACCCACTAAAATCTCTCTGCAAATGGCCGACAAATCAACTGTTTTCCCTATCGGCATTTGCGAGGATGTGCCTGTTGTGGTTGCCAACATCACTATCTTAACAGACTTTGTAATTCTGGATATTCCCGAGGACGATGCCATGGCGGTCATCCTCGGAAGACCCTTTTTAAACACTGAAGAGGCTGTTATAGATTGCAACAAAGGCAATGTCACTTGCCATGCGAACGGTAATGAGCATACGGTGCACTTTCCAAAGAAACAATATCGAGTACATTGCATCAATGCTATCGAAAAAACTTCATTGATTCTTATTGGGAGCTTTGAATGCCCTATTCCTCCTGTTAAGATGAAGTATGATATGCTTGTTGGGGAGATACACATCCCCATTGAGGTAACCTAGTGACTATTCAAAAATTCTCCATTCTCTTTTGCAATTCGAAAAGGTTTGTCAAGGAGACTTGATCAACCTCATTGACGGATTTCTTCCGATGACCATGAGATGGATGAATGGAAGAGTCACAAACCTCTGTTCCAAGCTTTCACCTTCGGTTGCTTAGAAGAAAAATGATAGATTTAGTTTAGTTTTCCGTGCTTTCTATTTTAGCGTCCCGTAGAAAATTACTCTGAAAATAAAAGTTCTCCACACGTCCTGAAAATCAAGTATGATTTTTTCTGTAATTTTTGAAAAATACTGAGACGAAGAGCTAGTCTGGGGGCTGCACCAGTGGGCCACAAGCCCTGGAGGCGCGGGCACCCCGTGGCCATGCCACCCAGGCTTGTGGGGCCCACGTGCATCCCCTCCACTCATTCTAGCTCCCATATGCTTCTCCTACCTCCAGAAAAAATTGTTTCGCAGCTCAAACCCGTGTTCTTGCTCTTCTTGCTGGGATTTTTGATCTCCTTGCTCAAAGCACCATTCTCTAAACTGTTTTGGGGAAATTACTCCTTGGTAAGTGACTCCTCCATTGGTCCAATTAGTTTTTGCTCTAGTGCCTTATACTTTGCGTATTTTTGCTGCCTTGGTGACCCTGTTCTTGAGCTTTGCATGCTAATTTTAGCTGGTCCCAAGTGGTTTTGATGCGTAATATGGCTTCCCGGCACTTGTCGGAGTAGTTGCTACGAGTTTAGTTGAGCCTTGTTCACTTTTCCTTTGGGTCACTGAAAGTTTCAGAAAAGGAAGATGTTCAGGAGGAACTATCATGGTGGTTCCTCAAGCAAGAGAGGTCCCCGTCTTGCGATTCGGGAGCCCTATCCTTACCAATCGAGGAACGCACAGGTACAACCATGTGAATGGCTTTCTGATGAATTCATGATTGAGGCAGGTTTCAAAGACGAGTTTGATACACTTGTTCACAACGTCGGACTCGAAGAATTCATCTCTGATACATGTGAACAGTTGATTGCTCTCACTACCTCTTTTGTTCGTAGATTCAAATTTTCAGTTGGCCGTGATACATATGTACTGTTTGATCTCTATGACAAATCGTATACCATGTATTTATAGGATTTCAATAGAATTTGCAAGATACCTATTTGGGGTAGTCTCAATGATCCTCCTAAATCTTCGGTTAGAGATTTTTTTCTCTGGTATAACTGTCGGAGAAACTAGAGATATTACACAGGCTACCATGGGGAGCATTCATTTTCCTGCCTTGCATTATTTTGCCCTCTTCATAGGCAGATGCATTAATGGCAAGATTGAGCATTGTCACCTCTGCGCACCCGACCTTAGTATTCTTAAGAGCGCAGTTACGGGTGATAGAAGTTTCAACATGGGAGGTATAATAACAAGGAGGCTGAATAATAATTCCAATGAAGGGGATTTCTTCGGTGGGATCTATGCCACTCTCATAGCAAATTTTCTTGGAGTACCCATCCGCGAAGGAGATCCCCCGCTCCATACATCTTTCCTTGATCGCACCACTTTGACACGCTATCAGTTCCTTGAGAGGGATGATGAATCCCTCCTATACCGGTTAATATTTAACCGGCAGCATGTTTTCCATATTACCCTTCCTGCTCCTGCCTTCTTTGACTTTCAGGTAAAACGAAGATATTACATAACCAGAGGAGAGGCAGAGGAGTATGAGAGGGAGGCAAAGGCTGCTCGTCTCCGTGAGGCAGCTATTCAGGCAGTGGCTGCAACGCTCCCGTATAACCCGCATTATGATTTTGGGTTTCGCCCGAACCATCCATGGGAGTAAACCAACTTAGGCCAAAAGCCTAAGCTTGGGGGAGTACGTGTTTTTCACCGACTTTATATTCTTGTTTACACTTTCACTTTGTTAGTCGGTGTTCACACTTTGCCACTGTATCATCCATGCTAGTTATTTTCTTTCTCTCATTTTCTTTTCGTGTGTTTGTCTAGTTTGAGAAAAACCCCACAAGATTTTCTTGTTCTTCTTTTGCTTGTTGGGAGCTTTCCCGTGTAAATAGTTTTCTTTTTCTTTGGGTCAAGGTAGAAGACCATGGTTACAATGTTTAGTGGCTCTCGCATGCATATCTGTTTATCTGTCAAAGAGCCATATTACTTTGTCTTCTCCTTTGTGTTTGCCTGCAGATTCCAGCGTAGTCCAATGCACGAGCACTCTTATTATTGTTCACATCATTCGGTCGTGCAAGTGAAAGGCAATAATGACGATATATGATGAAGTGACTGAGCCTGGAAAAGCTGGTATGAACTCGATCTATTTTGTTTTTGTAAATATACTAGTTCATCATTCCTGATTCAGCTTTGTTGTGAGAGAAACATGTTTGCAATGACAACTTAGAGATCATAGTTTCTGATGCCATGCTTAATTATCTAGGAGCTTATAATGGTTTGCCTTGGATGCTAACATGAATCTTGAGATGACTATGATGTAGTATGATAGGATGGTATCCTCCTTTGAATGATTCAAGTGGCTTGACTTGGCGCATGTTTACGCATGTAGTTGAAACAAAATCAACATAGCCTCTATGATATTCATGTTCATGGTGATTTATGTCCTACTCATGCTTGCACTCAATGTTGGTTAATCTCAATGCATTTTGATGACTATAATCGCTCTCTAGTTGGTCGCTTCCCAGTCTTAGCCTTCACTTGTACTAAGTCGGAATACTGCTTGTGCATCCACTTCCATAAACCCAAAGTTGTTCCATATGAGTCCACCATACCTACCTATATGCGGTATCTACCTGCCGTTCCAAGTAAATTTGCATGTGCCAATCTCTAAACCTTCAAGAAATAATCTGTTTTGCATGCCCGAACTGGTCATGTGGTGACAGGGGGCTATCAATATCTTCCATGCCAGGCGTGTTATCCTCGATATGTGTTTATGCACTATCATTCACGAGAAAGGGGCCGGTAATTGGAATTCCCAGTTCCATGCTCAAATTGAAAAGATAATTGCAAACAAAACTCCCCGTGGATTGATGTTGGTATGGACGGCACCCGAGGATTCGGCTAGTCGTGGAGTGTGATTGATCGGTGGTGGGGGAGTCAAAACTTTACTTTTCTGTTTGGGAACCGCCTATAGCATGTGTAGCGTGGAAGATGGTGAGAACTCTTAGTCATTGCGTTGCCAATGAAAGCATGCCATCCAAAATTATTATCTATGTTTTTAAAGCTTGAGCCTTGGCACTGATATGTCTCCAATGTATCTATAATTTTTGATGGTTTCATGCTTTTATCCTGTCAAACTTTGGATGTTTTGTATGCCTTTTAAATCTTTTTTGGGACTAACCTATTAACTCAGTGCCAAGTGCCAGTTCCTGTTTTTTCTGTGTTTTTGACCCTTTTCAGAGGAGGATTTTAAACAGAGTCCAAACGGAATAAAACTTCCGAAAAGATTTTTTGCGAAACAGAAGAAGATCAGGAAGCTTGAGAACCAAGGCAGGGGGCCACCAGGGACCCCACAAGCCACCTAGCCGCGGCCAGGGGGCCCGCGCCTCCCAGGCTTGTGGGCTCCCTGGGCCACCTCTGCCCTAGGTCTTTCGCCTATAAATTCCCATAAATTCCAGAAAAAATTAGGAGATCATCGAAAGTACTTTTCCGCCGCTGCAAGCTTCTGTCTCCGCAAGATCCCATCCGGGGCACATTCTGGTGCCCTGCCGGAGGGGGCATTCGGATACAGACGGCTTCTTCATCAACACCATGACCTCTCCGATGATGCGTGCGTAGTTCACCATAGACCTACGAGTCCATAGCTAGTAGCTAGATGGCTTCTTCTCTCTCTTGGATCTTCAATACAAAGTTCTCCATGACCTTCATGGAGACCTATCCGATGTAATCTTCTTTTGTGGTATGTTTGTCGAGATCCGATGAATTGTGGATTTATGATCAGATTATCTATGAATCTTATTTGAGTTTCTTCTAATCTCTCTTATGCATGATTTCATATCCTTGTAATTCTCTTCGAGTTGTGGGTTTTGTTTGGCCAGGTTGTTCTATGATTCTTGCAATGGGAGAAGTGCTTGGTTTTGGGTTCATACCGTGCGATGACCTCACCAACTGACAGAAGGGGTAGTGAGGCACGCATCGTGTTGTTGCCATCAAGGGTAAAAAGATGGGGTTTTGATCATTGGCTTGAGTTTATCCCTCTACATCATGTCATCTTGCTTAAGGCGTTACTCTGTTCGTCATGAACTCAATACACTATATGCATGCTCGATAGCGGTCGATGTGTGGAGTAATAGTAGTAGATGCAGAAAGTATCGGTCTACTTGTCTCGGACGTGATGCCTATATGTATGATCATTGCCTTAGATATCGTCATGACTTTGCGCGGTTCTATCAATTGCTCGACAGTAATTTGTTCACCCACCGTAATATTTTCTATTTTGAGAGAAGCCTCTAGTGAACACTATGGCCCCCGGGTCTACTCCACACCATATTTCCAGCCTTACTCTTTTTCTTCGTGCACTTTCCGCCTTCAGATCTCACTTTGCAATCAATCTTGAAGGGATTGACAACCCCTTTATAGCATTGGGTGCATGCTCTTTTGTGTTTGTGCAGGTACTCTGGACTTGACGAGATTCTCCTACTGGATTGATACCTTGGTTCTCAAACTGAGGGAAATACTTACTGCTCGTGTGCTACATCACCCTTTCCTCTTCAAGGGAAAAGCCAACGCAAGCAAGTCTCCGTCAACGTGTCAATTTCTGGCGCTGTTGTTTGAGAAGTAGCAGAAGGATTTCTGGCGCCGTTGCCGGGGAGGATCAAGTCAAGAACTCATCCAAGTAATTGTCGCAAACTCATCTCTTGCGTTTATTTTATTTTGCCTCTCGTTTTCCTCTCCCCACTTCTGAAAAACAAAAAATTACAAAAAAATATTTGCCTTTTTTGTTTGCCTTTTTCGTTCGCCCTTTTCTATCATCCGCTCTTTGTTCGCTTGTGTGCTTGCTTGCTTGCTGAAGTCACCATGACTGAAAACACCAAACTTTGTGACTTCTCGAATACCAATAATAATGATTTTATTAGTACTCCGATTGCTCCCGCCACTAGTGCGTGTCATACGAAATCAATGCCGCTTTGCTGAATCTTGTTATGAAAGAGAAATTCTCCGGCCTTCCTAGTGAAGATGCTGCATCCCATCTTAATACCTTCATTGAACTTAGATATATGCAAAATAAGAAAGATGTGGATAATGATGTGATTAAATTGAAGGTTTTTCCTTTCTCGTGGCGAGATCGAGCAAAAACTTGGTTTTCGTCTTTGCCCAAAAATAGTATTGATTCTTGGAATAAGTGCAAAGATGCTTACATATCCAAGTATTTTCCGCCGGCTAAGATTATCTCTCTCCGTAATGATATCATGTATTTTAAGCAACTTGATCATGAACATGTTGCACAATCTTGGGAGAGGATGAAATTGATGATTATAAATTGTCCCGCTCATGGCTTGAGTCTTTGGATGATTATACAAATCTTTTACGCTGGCTTGAATTTCGCTTCTAGAAACATCTTGGACTCCGCCTCCGGTGGAACGTTCATGGAAATCACGTTAGGAGAAGCCACAAAACTCCTAGATAATATCATGTGAACTACTCTCAGTGGCACACTGAAAGGTCACCTACTAGTAAGAAGGTACACGCTATAGAAGAAATTAACTCGTTGAGTGCTAAGATGGATGAGTTAATGAATTTGGTTGCTAGTAGAAGTGCTCCTTTAGATCCTAATGATATGCCCTTTTCTTCCTTGATTGAGAGTAGCAACTCTAGCTTGGACGTTAATTTTGTTGGTATGAATAATTTTGGCAACAACAACGCTTTTAGAGGAAACTATGTTCCTAGGCCTTTTCCTAGTAATTCCTCTAATAACTTTGGCAACTCCTACAACAATACTCATGGAAATTACAATAGATTACCCTCTGATCTAGAGAGTAGTATCAAAGAGTTTATCAACCCGCAAAATATTTTCAATGCGTCCATAGAGGAAAACTACTCAAAATTGACGATTTGGCTAGGAGCGTTGATAGAATGTCTAGCGATATTGATGCTTTGAAAGTTAGATATGCTCCTCCCAAGATCAATATGGATGAAACTTTGAAAGCTATGTGTGTTTCCATGAGTGAGAGCAAGGAAAGAACCGCCCAAATTTGTTCTAGACGTGAATGGCTTAAAAAGGCGTGTTCTCGTGATAAGAATCACGAAGATCTTAAAGTGCTTGGTGTGACTCCCATTGAATCTTTGTTTTCTTGTGTCAAACCTAATGATGATGGGGCTGGATATGAATCCACCTTGGTTGAAAAATGCCCCTATGATTCGGAGTCCATCTATCTTGATGCTAAAAGCATTAAAAGTGGAGTAGAAGATATTAAAACTTTGAGTAGTAATGAAATTACTACTTTGGATTTCAAGGAATTCAGTCATGATAGTTGCTCCTTGATTGAATGCATTTCCTTGATGCAATCCATGCTAAACTCTCCACACGCTTATAGCCAAAACAAGGCCTTTATCGATCATATCGTCGAAGCTATGATAAAATATCTTGAAGAGAAACTTGAATTGGAAGTCTCCATCCCTAGAAAGCTTCATGATGAGTGGGAACCAACTATCAAAATCAAAATCAAAAACTATGAATGCAATGCTTTGTGTGATTTGGGTGTTAGTGTTTCCGCGATTCCAAAGTCTTTATGTGATGTTCTGGGTTTTAATGAGATTGAGGAGTGTTCTCTTAATTTGCATCTTGTGGATTCTACTGTCAAGAAACCCATGGGAAGGATCAATGATGTTCTTATTATTGTAAATAGGAACTATGTACCTGTGGATTTCATTGTGCTTGACATTGATTGCAATCCTACATGCCATATCATTCTTGGTAGACCTTTCCTAAGGACTATCGGTGCTATCATCGATATGAAGGAAGGGAATATTAGATTTCAATTTCCTTTAAAGAAGGGCATGGAGAATTTTCCTAGAAAGAAAATAAGATTGCCTTATGAATCCATGATAAGGGCTACTTATGGTTTGAGCACCAAAGAGGACGATACGTGATTCTATCGCTTTATGCCTAGCTAAGGGCGTTAAACAATAGAGGTTGTTGGGAGGCAACCCAATGAATTTATCTTTTTCTTTTCTGTTTTGTTGCGTCCACACTATCATAATTCTGTTGTGATTGTGTCTTTTGTGTTTCTTTTTGTGTCTGAGCCAAGCAAAACCTTTATGACTTGTCTTGGTGATGGTTGGTTGATCCTGCTGGAAAAAGACAGAAACTTTTCGCTCACGAGATTATTTTTATTTTTTATTCAGAAAGATATTTTGAGTTGATTATTTTTTATGATAGTTGATATGCCTTTTTCCCATGCAGTCGTAATTTTTCAGAATTTTTGAGGTACCAGAAGTATACGAAGTATACAAATTGCTACAGACTGGTCTGTTTTTGACAGATTCTGTTTTTGTTGAGTTGGTTGCTTGTTTTGATGAAACTACGGATAGTATCGGGGGTACTAGCCATGGAAAAGTGAGAATACAGTAATCCAACACCAATATAAATAGAAATCAAGATTGCTACAGTACCTAAAGAGGTGGTAGTTTGTTTTCTTGTGCTAATGTTATCATGAGTTTCTGTTTAAGTTTTGTGTTGTGAAGTTTTCAAGTTTTGGCTGATGTTCTCATGGACAAAGAGATAAGGAGTGGAAAGAGCTCAAGCTCGGGGATGACCAAGGCATCCCAAGCCAAATTCAAGGACACCAAAAAGCCTAAGCTTGGGGATGCCCCGGGAAGGCATCCCCTCTTTCGTCTTCAATCCATCGGTAACATTACTTGGAGCTATATTTTTATTCACCACATGATATGTGTTTTGATTGGAGCGTCTTGTATCGTAGGAGTCTTTTCTTTTTGTTGTGTCACAATCATCCTTGCTGCACACCTTTTGAGAGAGACATGCACTCACCGTGATTTTGCTAGAATGCTCATCGTGCTTCACTTATATCTTTTGAGCTAGATAATTTTGCTCTATGTGCTTCACTTGGATCTTTTAGAGAACGGCGGTGCGTAACTTGGTAGTTGGCTTGTGCTATGAAAGTAGTCCCAAAGGTGATAGGTACCCAAAGAGGATACAAAAACCTCCATCTTCATGTGCATTGAGTAGAAAGAGAAGTTTTGATTCCTCTCAATTAATTTTGAGACGTGGATTTGGTAATATTAAGAGTTATGTTAGTAGGGTGTTGTGAATCTAGAAATACTTGTGTTGAAGTTAGTGATTCCCGTAGCATGCACGTATGGTGAACCGCTATGTTAGGAAGTCGGAGCATAATTGATCTATTGATTGTCATCCTTTGTGTTGTGGTCGGGATCGCGCGATAGTTAACACCTACCAACCCTTCCCCTAGGAGTATGCATTTAGCATTTTGTTTCGATTACTAATAAAAACTTTCGCAACAAGTATGTGAGTTTTCGTGACTAATGTGAGTCCATGGTATAGATGCACTTTCACCTTCCACCATTGCAAGCCTCTCTAGTGCCGCGCAATTCTCGCTGGTGCACAAACACACCATATGCCTTCCTCAAAACAGCCACCATACCTGTTGGGTAACGTAGCATAAATTCAAATTTTTCCTACGCCATATTCGTATCATCCTATGGAGAGACCAGCAACGAGAGAGGGGTGAGTGCATCTTCATACCTTTGAAGATAGCTAAGCGGAAGCATTGCTAGAACGCGGTTGATGGAGTCGTACTCGCGACTATTCAAATCATGGTGTGATTCCGATCTAGTGCCGAACCAGGGCACCTCCGCGTTCAACACACGTGCAACAAGGAGGAGGGAGAGGTTGGGGAAGATGTCCGTCAACATGACGGTGTGGTGTCGATGGAGAGACGAGGTCTCCCGGCAGGGCTTCGCCAAGCACCATGGGAGGAGGAGGAAGGAGGGGAGTGTTGGAATTATGCCCTAGAGGCAATAATAAATATAGTTATTATTATAATTCCTGTATCAAGATAATCGTTTATTATCCATGTTATAATTGTATTGAATGAAGACTCATTTACATGTGTGGATACATAGACAAGACACTGTCCCTAGCAAGCCTCTAGTTGGCTAGCCAGTTGATCAAAGATAGTCAGTGTCTTCTGATTATGAACAAGGTGTTGTTGCTTGATAACTGGATCACGTCATTAGGAGAATCACGTGATGGACTAGACCCAAACTAATAGACGTAGCATGTTGATCGTGTCATTTTGTTGCTACTGTTTTCTGCGTGTCAAGTATTTGTTCCTATGACCATGAGATCATATAACTCACTGACACCGGAGGAATACTTTGTGTGTATCAAACGTCGCAACGTAACTGGGTGACTATAAAGATGCTCTACAGGTATCTCCGAAGGTGTTAGTTGAGTTAGTATGGATCAAGACTGGGATTTGTCACTCCGTGTGACGGAGAGGTATCTCGGGGCCCACTAGGTAATACAACATCACACACAAGCCTTGCAAGCAATGTGACTTAGTGTAAGTTACGGGATCTTGTATTACGGAATGAGTAAAGAGACTTGCCGGTAAACGAGATTGAAATAGGTATGCGGATACTAACGATCGAATCTCGGCCAAGTAACATACCGAAGGACAAAGGGAATGACATACGGGATTATATGAATCCTTGACAGGATTATATGAATCCTTGACACTGAGGTTCAAACGATAAGTTCTTCGTAGAATATGTAGGATCCAATATGGGCATCCAGGTCCCGCTATTGGATATTGACCGAGGAATCTCTCGGGTCATGTCTACATAGTTCTCGAACCCGCAGGGTCTGCACACTTAAGGTTCGATGTTGTTTGATGCGTATTTGAGTTATATGGTTGGTTACCGAATGTTGTTGGAGTCCCAGATGAGATCACGGACGTCACGAGGTTTTCCGGATTGGTCCGGAAACGAAGATTGATATATAGGATGACCTCATTTGATTACCGGAAGGTTTTCGGAGTTACCGGGAATGACGAATGGGTTCCGGGAGTTCACCAGGGGGGGGGGGGAACCCATCCCGGGGAAGCCCATAGGCCTTGAGGGTGGCGCACCAGCCCTTAGTGGGCTGGTGGGACAGCCCAAAAGGGCCATATGCGCATTGGAAGAAAAATCAAAGAGAAAAAAAGAGGAGGTGGGAAGGGAAGGAAGGACTCCCACCCACCAAACCAAGTCCAACTCGGTTTGGGGGGGGGGGGGAGACCTTCCCCCCTTGGCTCGGCCGACCCCCTTGGGGCTCCTTGAGCCCCAAGGCAAGGTCCCCTCTCTCCCACCTATATATATGGAGGTTTTAGGGCTGATTTGAGACGACTTTTCCACGGCAGCCCGACCACATACCTCCACGGTTTTTCCTCTAGATCGCGTTTCTGCAGAGCTCGGGCGCAGCCCTGCTGAGACAAGGTCATCACCAACCTCTAGAGCGCCGTCACGCTGCCGGAGAACTCTTCTACCTATCCGTCTCTCTTGCTGGATCAAGAAGGCCGAGATCATCGTCGAGCTGTACGTGTGCTGAACGCGGAGGTGCCGTCCGTTCGGTACTAAATCGTGGGACTGATCGCGGGATTGTTCGCGGGGCGGATCGAGGGACGTGAGGACGTTCCACTACATCAACCGCGTTCACTAACGCTTCTGCTGTATGGTCTACAAGGGTACGTAGATCACTCATCCCCTCTCGTAGATGGACATCACCATGATAGGTCTTCGTGCGCGTAGGAAATTTTTTGTTTCCCATGCGACGTTCCCCAACAGTGGCATCATGAGCTAGGTTCATGCGTAGATGTCTTCTCGAGTAGAACACAAAAGTTTTTGTGGGCGGTGATGTGCGTTTTGCTGCCCTCCTTAGTCTTTTCTTGATTCCGCGGTATTGTTGGATTGAAGCGGCTTGGACCGACATTACTCGTATGCTTACGAGAGACTGGTTTCATCGCTACGAGTAACCCCGTTGCTCAAAGATGACTGGCAAGTGTCGGTTTCTCCAACTTTAGTTGAATCGGATTTGATCGAGGAGGTCCTTGGATGAGGTTAAATAGCAACTCATATATCTCCGTTGTGGTGTTTGCGTAAGTAAGATGCGATCCTACTAGATACCCGTGGTCACCACGTAAAACATGCAACAACAAAATTAGAGGACGTCTAACTTGTTTTTGCAGGGTATGCTTGTGATGTGATATGGCCAACGATGTGATGTGATATATTGGATGTATGAGATGATCATGTTGTAGTAGATAATATCGACTTGCACGTCGATGGTACGGCAACCGACAGGAGCCATAGGGTTGTCTTTATACTAACGTTTGTGCTTGCAGATGCGTTTACTATTTTGCTAGTATGTAGCTTTAGTAGTAATAGCATGAGTAGCACGACAACCCCGATGGCGACACGTTGATGGAGATCATGGTGTGGCTCCGGTGACAAGAAGATCGTGCCGGTGCTTTGGTGATGGAGATCAAGAAGCACGTGATGATGGCCATATCATGTCACTTATGAATTGCATGTGATGTTAATCCTTTTATGCACCTTATTTTGGTTAGAACGACGGTAGCATTATGAGGTGATCTCTCACTAAAATTTCAAGACGAAATTGTGTTCTCCCCGACTGTGCACCGTTGCTACAGTTCGTCGTTTCGAGACACCACGTGATGATCGGGTGTGATAGACTCAATGTTCACATACAACGGGTGCAAAACAGTTGCGCACGCGGAACACTCGGGTTAAGCTTGACGAGCCTAGCATGTGCAGACATGGCCTCGGAACACATGAGACCGAAAGGTCGATCATGAATCATATAGATGATATGATTAGCATAGGGATGCTTACCATTGAAACTATACTCAACTCACGTGATGATCGGACTTGAGCTAGTGTAAGTGGATCATGAACCACTCAAATGACTAGAGAGATGTACTTTTTGAGTGGGAGTTTAGCGTATAATTTTGATTAAGTTAAACTCTAATTGTCTTGAACATAGTCTAAGTCCACTTTGAATATATTTGTGTTGTAGCTCATGGCGCACGCGACAGTCACCCTGAATTTTAATACGTTCCTAGAGAAAGCTAAGTTGAAAGATGATGGAAGAAACTTTGTAGACTGGGCTCGTAATCTTAAGCTAATCTTACAAGCTGGGAAGAAGGATTATGTCCTTAATGCTGCGCTAGGAGATGAACCACCCGCTACGGCTGATCAGGATGTTAAGAACGCTTGGTTAGCACGTAAGGAGGACTACTCAGTAGTTCAATGTGCAGTCTTGTATGGCTTAGAACCGGGACTTCAACGTCGCTTTGAGCATCATGGAGCATTTGAGATGTTCCAGGAGTTGAAGTTTATCTTTCAGAAGAACGCCCGGATCGAGAGATATGAGACCTCCGATAAATTCTATGCTTACAAGATGGAGGAAAACTCGTCTGTCAGCGAACATGTGCTCAAAATGTCTGGGTACTCAAACCGTCTAGCTGAGCTGGGGATTGAACTCCCGCAAGAGGCTATCACTGACAGAATCCTTCAATCACCGCCACCAAGCTATAAAGGCTTTGTGTTGAACTACAACATGCAAGGGATGAACAAGTCTCCCGGCGAGTTGTTTGCGATGCTGAAAATCACAGAGTCTGAACTCCGTAAAGAGCATCAAGTGTTGATGGTGAATAAGACCACTAGTTTCAAGAGAAACGGCAAAGGCAAGAAGGGTAATTCAAAGAAGAGCGGCAAGCCTGTTGCCAATCCGACGAAGAAACCCAAAGTTGGACCTAAGCCTGAAACGGAGTGTTACTATTGCAAGGGTATGGGTCACTGGAAGCGCAATTGCCCCAAGTATCTGGCAGATAAGAAGGCGGCCAAAGAAAAATCAGGTATATTTGATATACAAGTTATTGATGTGTACTTAACCGGCTCTCGTAGTAGTGCCTGGGTATTCGATACTGGTTCTGTTGCTCATATTTGCAACTCGAAACAGGAACTGCGGAATAGACGAAGGCTGGCGAAAGATGAAGTGACGATGCGCGTAGGAAATGGTTCCAAGGTTGATGCAATCGCCGTCGGCACAGTTTCACTTCAGTTACCATCAGGATTAGTTATGAACTTAAATCATTGTTATTTAGTGCCTGCGTTGAGCATGAACATTATATCTGGATCTTGTTTATTGCGAGACGGTTACTCTTTTAAGTCAGAGAATAATGGTTGTTCTATTTCTATGAGTAACATATTTTATGGTCATGCACCCAATGTGAGAGGATTGTTCATACTGAATCTTGATAGCGATACACACATACATAACATTGAGACCAAAAGAGTTAAAGTTAACAATGATAGCGCCATATTTTTGTGGCACTGCCGCTTAGGTCATATTGGTGTAAAGCGCATGAAGAAACTCCATGCTGATGGACATTTGGAGTCACTTGACTCTGATTCACTTGACACGTGCGAACCATG
This sequence comes from Hordeum vulgare subsp. vulgare, assembly GCF_904849725.1. Taxonomy (NCBI): domain Eukaryota; kingdom Viridiplantae; phylum Streptophyta; class Magnoliopsida; order Poales; family Poaceae; genus Hordeum; species Hordeum vulgare. The sequence goes on from NC_058523.1 coordinate 524,262,331, forward strand.
CCTCATGGGCAAGATGACTAAGACTCTGTTCTCCGGAACAATGGAGCGTGCAAGTGACTTGTTGGAAATCATACATACCGATGTGTGTGGTCCGATGAGCGTGGAGGCACGCGGCGGATATCGTTATTTTCTCACCTTCACTGACGATTTGAGTAGATATGGTTATGTCTACTTGATGAAGCACAAGTCTGAAACATTTGAAAAGTTCAAGCAATTTCAGAGTGAAGTTGAAAATCATCGTAACAAGAAGATCAAGTTCCTACGGTCTGATCGTGGGGGTGAATATCTGAGTTTTGAGTTTGGTGCTCACTTAAGACAATGTGGAATTGTTTCACAGTTAACACCGCCTGGAACACCACAGCGTAATGGTGTGTACGAACGTCGTAATCGTACTTTATTAGAGATGGTGCGATCTATGATGTCTCTTACCGATTTGCCGTTATCATTTTGGGGTTATGCATTAGAAACAGCTGCATTCACTTTAAATAGGGCACCATCAAAATCCGTTGAGACGACGCCATATGAACTATGGTATGGCAAAAGGCCAAAGTTGTCGTTTCTTAAAGTTTGGGGATGTGATGCTTATGTCAAAAAGCTTCAGCCTGAAAAGCTGGAACCCAAAGCGGAAAAGTGCGTCTTCATAGGTTACCCAAAGGAGACAGTTGGGTACACCTTCTATCTCAAATCCGATGGCAAAGTGTTTGTTGCTAAAAACGGAGCTTTCCTCGAGAAGGAGTTTCTCTCGAGAGAATTGAGTGGGAGGAAGATAGAACTTGACGAGGTTGTCGAACCTCTCATCCCTCTGGATGGTGGCGCAGGGCAAGGGGAAACCTCTGTCGTTGCGACGCCGGCCGAGGAGGAAGTTAATGATGGTGATTATGAAACTTTGGTTCAAGTTTCTGTCGAACCACGCAGGTCGACGAGACCACGTGCTGCTCTAGAGTGGTACGGTAATCCCGTCTTATCAATCATGTTGTTGGACAACAATGAACCTGCAAATTATGAAGAAGCAATGGTGGGCCCGGATTCCAACAAATGGCTAGAACCATGAAGTCCGAGATAGGATCCATGTATGAGAACAAAGTGTGGACTTTGGAGGTACTACCTGAGGGCCGCAAGGCTATTCAGAACAAATGGATCTTTAAGAGGAAGACGGACGCTGACGGCAATGTAACCGGTTATAAAGCTCGACTTGTGGCAAAGGGTTTTTCACAAGTTCAAGGAATTGACTACGATGAGACATTCTCACCCGTAGCGATGCTTAAGTCCGTCAGAATCATGCTAGCAATAGCTGCATTTTTCAATTATGAAATCTGGCAGATGGATGTCAAAACGGCGTTCCTTAACGGTTTCCTTAAGGAAGAATTGTATATGATGCAACCCGAAGATTTTGTCGATCCTAAGAATGCTAACAAGGTGTACAAGCTCCAGCGATCCATTTATGGACTGGTGCAAGCATCTCGGAGTTGGAACAAACGCTTTGATGAGGTGATCAAAGCATTTCGGTTTATACAAGTGGTTGGAGAATCTTGTATTTACAAGAAAGTGAGTGGGAGCTCTGTGGAGTTTCTAATATTATATGTGGATGACATATGGCTGATTGGAAACAACGTGGAGTTTTTGGAGAGCATAAGGGATTACTTGAATAAAAGTTTCTCTATGAAGGACCTAGGAGAAGCTGCTTACATTCTAGGCACTAAGATCTATAGGGATAGATCAAAACGCCTCTTAGGACTTTCACAAAGCACATACCTTGATAAAGTTTTGAAGAGGTTCAAAATGGAACAGTCCAAGAAAGGGTTCTCGCCAGTTTTACAAGGTACGAGATTGAGTAAGACTCAGTGCCCAGCAACTGATGAAGATACAGAGCATATGCACTCCGTCCCCTATGCTTCAGCCATAGGTTCTATCATGTATGCAATGCTGTGCACTAGACCGGATGTTAGCCTGGCCATAAGTATGGCAGGTAGGTTCCAGAGTAATCCAGGAGTGGATCACTGGACAGCGGTCAAGAATATCCTGAAGTACCTGAAAAGTACTAAGGAGATGTTTCTCGTGTATGGAGGTGACGAAGAGCTCGCCGTAAAAGGTTACGTCGATGCAAGCTTTGACACAGATCCGGACGACTCTAAGTCGCAAACCGGATACGTATTTATTCTTAATGGGGGTGCGGTAAGCTGGTGCAGTTCCAAGCAAAGCGTCGTAGCAGATTCTACATGTGAAGCGGAGTACATGGCTGCCTCGGAGGCGGCTAAGGAGGGTGTCTAGATGAAGCAGTTCATGACGGATCTTGGAGTGGTGCCAAACGCACCGAATCCAATAACCTTGTTCTGTGACAACACGGGTGCAATTGCCTTAGCAAAGGAACCACGGTTTCACAAGAAGTCCAGACACATCAAACGACGCTTCAACCTCATCCGCGACTACGTCGAAGGAGAGGACGTAAATATATGCAAAGTGCACACGGATCTGAATGTAGCAGACCCGCTGACTAAACCTCTTCCACAGTAAAAGCATGATCAACACCAGAACTGTATGGGTGTTAGATTTATTACAATGTAATTCACATGATGATGTGAGGGCTAGATTATTGACTCTAGTGCAAGTGGGAGACTGTTGGAATTATTCCCTAGAGGCAATAATAAATATAGTTATTATTATAATTCCTGTATCAAGATAATCGTTTATTATCCATGCTATAATTGTATTGAATGAAGACTCATTTACATGTGTGGATACATAGACAAGACACTGTCCCTAGCAAGCCTCTAGTTGGCTAGCCAGTTGATCAAAGATAGTCAGTGTCTTCTGATTATGAACAAGGTGTTGTTGCTTGATAACTGGATCACGTCATTAGGAGAACCACGTGATGGACTAGACCCAAACTAATAGACGTAGCATGTTGATCGTGTCATTTTGTTGCTACTGTTTTCTGCGTGTCAAGTATTTGTTCCTATGACCATGAGATCATATAACTCACTGACACCGAAGGAATACTTTGTGTGTATCAAACGCCGCAACGTAACTGGGTGACTATAAAGATGCTCTACAGGTATCTCCGAAGGTGTTAGTTGAGTTAGTATGGATCAAGACTGGGATTTGTCACTCCGTGTGACGGAGAGGTATCTCGGGGCCCACTCGGTAATACAACATCACACACAAGCCTTGCAAGCAATGTGACTTAGTGTAAGTTACGGGATCTTGTATTACAGAACGAGTAAAGAGATATGCCGGTAAACGAGATTGAAATAGGTATGCGGATACTAACGATCGAATCTCGGGCAAGTAACATACCGAAGGACAAAGGGAATGACATACGGGATTATATGAATCCTTGACACTGAAGTTCAAACGATAAGTTCTTCGTAGAATATGTAGGATCCAATATGGGCATCCAGGTCCCGCTATTGGATATTGACCGAGGAATCTCTCGGGTCATGTCTACATAGTTCTCGAACCCGCAGGGTCTGCACACTTAAGGTTCGACGTTGTTTTATGCGTATTTGAGTTATATGGTTGGTTACCGAATGTTGTTCGGAGTCCCGGATGAGATCACGGACGTCACGAGGGTTTCCGGAATGGTCCGGAAACGAAGATTGATATATTGGATGACCTCATTTGATTACCGGAAGGTTTTCGGAGTTACCGCGAATGTACCGGGAATGACGAATGGGTTCCGAGAGTTCACCGGGGGGCAACCCATCCCGAGGAAGCCCATAGGCCTTGAGGGTGGCGCACCAGCCCTTAGTGGGCTGGTGGGACAGCCCAAAAGGGCCCTATGCGCATTGGAAGAAAAATCAAAGAGAAAGAAAAAAAAGAGGAGGTGGGAAGGGAAGGAAGGACTCCCACCCACCAAACCAAGTCCAACTCGGTTTGGGGGGGGAGACCTTCCCCCCTTGGCTCGGCCGACCCCCTTGGGGCTCCAAGGCAAGGTCCCCTCTCTCCCACCTATATATACGGAGGTTTTAAGGCTGATTTGAGACGACTTTTCCACGGCAGCCCGACCACATACCTCCATGGTTTTTCCTCTAGATCGCGTTTCTGCAGAGCTCGTGCGGAGCCCTGCTAAGACAAGGTCATCACCAACCTCCGGAGCGCCGTCACGCTGCCGGAGAACTCTTCTACCTCTCCGTCTCTCTTGCTGGATCAAGAAGGCCGAGATTATCGTCGAGTTGTACGTGTGCTGAACGCGGAGGTGCCGTCCGTTCGGTACTAGATCGTGGGACTGATCGCGGGATTGTTCGCGGGGCGGATCGAGGGATGTGAGGACGTTCCACTACATCAACCGTGTTCACTAACGCTTCTGCTGTACGGTCTACAAGGGTGCGTAGATCACTCATCCCCTCTCGTAGATGGACATCACCATGATAGGTCTTCGTGCGCGTACGAAATTTTTTGTTTCCCATGCGACGTTCCCCAACAGGGAGCAGGGTTGCGCCGAGGGAGAGAAGACACGGTGTGCAAAACAGCCCCAAACCCATCTCTATATATAGGAGGAGGAGAGGGGGGTGCCACCCCTAGGGTTCCCAACCTAGGTGGTGCGACAGCCCCCAGATGGGAGGTGCAGCGGCCAGGGCAGGGGGAGGGGGTGGCGCACCTCTAGGTGGGCCTTAGGCCCACCAACGCCTAGGGTTTCCCCCCTCTCCATCTCCTGCGCCTTGGGCCCCTTTGTGGGAGGCGCACCAGCCCACTTTGGGCTGGTTGCCCTCCACCTTTTGGCCCATGCTACTTCTTGGGGCTGGTGGCCCCTCGCAGTGGACCCCCGGGACCATTTCCGGTGGTCCCGGTGGTCCCGGTACGCTACCGGTGACGCTTGAAACATTTCCGGTGTCCAAAACCATCCATCCTATATATCAATCTTTACCCTGGACCATTCCGGAGCTCCTCGTGACGTCCGGGATCTCATCCGGGACTCTGAACAACTTTCGGTAACATCGTATAACAATTCCCTATAACCCTAACGTCATCGAACCTTAAGTGTGTAGACCCTACGGGTTCGGGAAACAGGCAGACATGACCGAGACACCTCTCTAGCCAATAACCATCAGCGGGGTCTGGATACCCTTGGTGGCTCCCACTTGCTCCACGATGATCTCATCGGATGAACCACGATGTCAAGGATTCAATCAATCCCGTATACGATTCCCGTTGTCTGTCGGTATAGAACTTGCCCGAGATTCGATCGTCGGTATACCTATACCTTGTTCAATCTCGTTACCGGTAAGTCTCTTTACTCGTTCCGTAGCAGGTCATCGTGTGACTAACTTCTTAATCACATTGAGCTCATGATGATGTTCTACCGAGTGGGCCCAGAGATACCTCTCTGTCACACGGAGTGACAAATCCCGATCTCGATTCGTGCCAACCCAACACACACTTTCAGAGGTACCCGTAGTGCACCTTTATAGTCACCCAATTACGTTGTGACGTTTGATACACCCAAAGCACTCATACGGTATCCGGGAGTTGCACAATCTCATGGTCGAAGGAAAAGACACTTGACATTAGAAAAGCTTTAGCATACGAACAATACGATCTAGTGCTATGCTTAGGATTGGGTCTTGTCCATCACATCATTCTCCCAATGATGTGATCCCGTTATCAATGACATCTAATGCCCATGATCAGGAAACCATGATCATCTATTGATTAACGAGCTAGCCAACTAGAGGCTTGCTAGGGACACATTGTGATCTATTTATTCACACATGTATTACTGTTTCCTGTTAATACAATTATAGCATGAACAATCGACGATTATCATGAACAAGGAAATATGATAATAACCATTTTATTATTGCCTCTAGGGCATATTTCCAAAAGTCTCCCACTTGCACTAGAGTCAATAATCTAGTTACATTGTGATATATCGAACACCCATAGCATTATGGTGTTGATCATGTTTTGCTCGAGGAAGAGGTTTAGTCAACGGGTCTGCAACATTCAGATCCGTGTGTACTTTACAAATATCTATTACTCCACTCTGGACATGGTCCTGGATGGAGTTGTAGCGGCATTTGATGTGCTTGGTCTTCTAGTGAAACCTGGGCTCCTTGGCTATGGCAATGGCCCTAGTGTTATCACAGAAGAGTGTCATTGGACCCGACGTGCTTGGAACCACTCCAAGGTCGGTGATGAGCTCCTTCATCCAAATTCCTTCATCAGCCGCTTCTCAAGCAGCTATGTACTCCGCTTCACATGTAGATGCTGCCATGACTTCTTGCTTGCTGCTGCACCAGCTCACTGCCCCACCATTCAAAACTTACACGTATCCGGTTTGTGACTTTGAGTCATCCAGATCTGTGTCGAAGCTAGCATCGACGTAACCCTTTACGACGAGCTCTTCATATCACCTCCATAAACGAGAAACATCTCCTTAGTCCTCTTCAGGTACTTAAGGATATTCTTGACGGCTGTCCAGTGTTCCATACCGGGATCACTTTGGTACCTCCCTACCAAACTTATGGCAAGGTTTATATCAGGTTTGGTACACAGCATGGCATACATTAGACAGCCTACGGCTGAAGCGTAGGGGACAATACTCATCTTCTCTCTATCTGCTGCCGTGGTCAGTGACTGAGTCTTACTCAATCTCATACCTTGCAAAACTGTTAAGAACCCCTTCCTTGGGTTTTCCATATTGAACTTCTTCAATATCTTGTCAAGGTATGTACTTTGCGAAAGACCTATGAGGCGTCTCGATCTATCTCTATAGATAATATGTATGCAGCTTCTCCAAGGTCCTTCATTGAAAAACTCTTGTTCAAATAGGCCTTTATGCTCTCCAACATCTCTATATTAATCCCCATCAATAATATGTCATCCACATACAGTATGAGGAAAGCTACATAGCTCCCACTCACTTTCTTGTACAGACATGCTTCTCCATAAACCTGTATGAACCCAAACGCTTTAATCACCTCATTAAAGCGAATGTTCCAACTCCGAGATGCTTGCACTAGCCCATAGATGGAGCACTGGAGCTTGCACACTTTGTTAGCACCCTTAGGGTCGACAAAACCTTCTGGTTGCATCATATACAACTCTTCCTTAAGATTCCCGTTAAGGAATGCTGTTTTGACGTCCATTTGCCAAATTTCATAATCATGAAAAGCGGCAATTGCCAACATGATTCGGACTGACTTCAGCTTCGCTACGGGAGAGAAAGTCTCCTCGTAGTCAACTCCTTGAATTTGTCGAAAACCCTTTGCGACAAGTCGAGCCTTATAAACGGTCACATTTCCGTTTGCATCAGTCTTCTTCTTGAAGATCCATTTATTTTCTATGGCCCGCCGATCATCGGGCAAGTCCACCAAAGTCCATACTTGTTCTCATACATGGATCCTATCTCGGATTTCATAGCCTCAAGCCATTTGTTGGAATCCGGGCCCGCCATTGCTTCTTCATAGTTCGAAGGTTCATCGTTGTCCAACAACATGATTTCCATCACAGGGTTGCCGTACCACTCTGGTGTGGAGCGTACCCTTGTGGACCTTCGCGGTTCACTAGCAACTTGATCCGAAGCTTCATGATCATCATCATTAACTTCCTCTTCAGTTGGCGTAGGCGCCACATGAACAATTTCCCGCGCTGCGCTACTCTCCGGTTCGAGAGGGGGTGTAATTACCTCATCAAGTTCTACTTTCCTCCCACTTACTTCTTTCGAGAGAAACTCTTTCTCTAGAAAGGATTCGTTCTTGGCAACAAAGGTTTTACATTGGTATCTAAGATAGAAGGTATAACCAATTGTTTCCTTAGGGTATCCTATGAATACACATTTCTCTGCTTTGGGTTCGAGCTTCTCTGGTTGAAGTTTCTTCACATAAGCATCACAACCCCAAACTTTAAGAAACGACAGCTTAGGTTTCTTGCCAAACCATAGTTCATACGGTGTCGTCTCAACGGATTTAGACGGTGCCCTATTTAAAGTGAATGATGCAGTTTTTAATGCGTATCCCCAAAATGACAGCGGTAAGTCGGTAAGAGACATCATAGATCGTACCATATCTAATAAAGTGCGATTACGACATTCAGACACTCTATTGTGTTGCGGTGTGCCAGGCGGCGTCAGTTGTGAAACGATTCCACACTTCCTTAGGTGTGTGCCAAACTCATGACTCAAATATTCTCCTCCACGATTAGATCGTAGACACTTAATTTTTTCTGTCACGTTGATTCTCAACCTCACTCTAAAATTCCTTGAACTTTTCAAACATCTCAGATTTGTGCTTCATCAAGTAGATATACCCATACCTACTCGAATCATCGGTGAGAGTGAGAACATAATGGTAGACACCGCGAGCTTCAATGTTCATTGGACCACACACATCAGTATGTATTATTTCCAATAAGTCGGTCGCTCTCTCCATTATTCCTGAGAATGGAGTCTTAGTCATCTTGCCCATGAGCCACGGTTCGCATGTGTCAAATGATTCAAAGTCAAGAGACTCTAATAGTCCATCAGTATGGAGCCTCTTCATGCGCTTAACACCGATATGACCAAGGCGGCAGTGCCACAAGTATGTGGGACTATCATTATCAACTTTACATGTTTTGGTACTAACACTATGAATATGTGTAACATCACGATCGAGATTCATCAAGAATAAACCATTCACCAGCAGAGCATGACCATAAAACATATCACTCATATAAATAGAACAACCATTATTCTCTGACTTAAATGAGTAGCCGTCTCGCATTAAGCAAGACCCTGATACAATATTCATGCTCAAAGCTGGTACTAAATAACAATTATTAAGGTTTAAAACTAATCCCGACGGTAGATGTAGAGGTAGCGTGCCGACGGCGATCACATCGGCCTTGGAGCCATTCCCGACGCGCATCTTTACCTCGTCCTTGGCCAGTCCCCGCTTATTCTGCAGTTCCTGCTTTGAGTTGCAAATGTGAGCAACAACAACGGTATCAAATACCCAGGAGCTACTACGAGCGCTGGTAAGGTACACATCAATAACATGTATATCATATATACCTTTTACGTTGCCGGCCTTCTTGTCCGCTAAGTACTTGGGGCAGTTCCGCTTCCAGTGACCTTTTCCCTTGCAATAGAAGCACTTAGTCTCAGGCTTGGGTCCATTCTTTTTCTTCTTCCCAGCATCTGGCTTACCGGGCGCGGCAACGACTTTGCCGTCTTTCTTGAAGTTCTTCTTACCCTTGCCCTTCTTGAAACTGGTGGTCTTGTTGACCATCAACACTTGATGCTCTTTCTTGATTTCTACTTCTGCAGACTTGAGCATCGAGTACAACTCGGGAATGGTCTTCTCCATCCCTTGCATGTTGTAGTTCAGCACAAAACCTTTGTAGCTTGGTGGGAGAGACTGGAGGATTCTGTCAATTATAGCATCATCCGGAAGTTTGACTCCAAGTGAAGTCACACGACCGTGTAACCCAGACATTTTGAGTATGTGCTCACTGACAGAACTGTTCTCCTCCATCTTACAGCTAAGGAACTTTTCGGAGACTTCGTATCTCTCAACACGGGCATGATCTTGAAAAACTAGTTTCAGCTCTTGGAACATCTCATATGCACCGTGTTGCTCAAAACGCCTTTGGAGCCCTGTTTCCAAACTGTATAACATGCCACACCTAACCAGAGAGTAGTCATTACTTCGCGTTTGCCAGACGTTTAGAATGTCCTGGGCTGCTGCGGGAGCAGGAGGGTCATCTAGTGGCACATCAAGGACATAAGCCTTTTTAGCTGCTTCAAGGATGAGCTTCAAGTTGCGAACCCAGTCCGCATAGTTGCTACCATCATCTTTCAGCTTGTCTTTCTCTAGGAATGCGTTGAAATTGAGGTTGACGTTGGCCATCTACAATATTTATAAAGACAACCTTTTCGACTAAGTTCATGACAATTAAGTTCATTTAATCAAATTAAGTATGAACTCCCACTTAAATCGACATCCCTCTAGTCATCTAAGTGATACATGATCCATGTTGACTAACCCGTGTCCGATCATCACGTGAGACAGACTAGTCGTCATGGTGAGCAACTTCATGCTGATCGTATTCAACCATACGACTCATGTTCGACCTTTCGGTCTCTTGTATTCGAGGTCATGTCTGTACATGCTAAGCTCGTCGAGTCAACCTAAGTGTTTCGCGTGTGTAAATCTGGTTTACACCCGTTGTATGCGAACGTTAGAATCTATCACACCCTATCTTCATGTGGTGCTTCGAGACAACGATCCTTCGCAACGGTGCACACTTAGGGGAATACGTTCTTGAAATTTTAAGAGGGATCATCTTATTATGCTACCGTCGTTCTAAGCAATAAGATGAAAAACATGATAAACATCACATGCAATCATATAGTGACATGATATGACCATTATCATCTTTGCTCTTTTGATCTCCATCTTCAGGCATCGCATGATCATCATTGTCACCGGCGTGACACCATGATCTCCATTGTCATGATCTCCATCGTCGTGTCTCCGTGAAGTCGTCACGCCAACTACTACTATAGCTAACCGTTAGCAATGAAGTAAAAGTAGTAAACACATGGTGTTGCATCTCATACAATAAATTAAGACAACTCCTATGGCTCCTGCCGGTTGTCATACTCATCGACATGCAAGTCGTGAATCCTATTACAATAACATGATCATCTCATACATCACACGTGCAACATAACATTTTTGGCCATATCACATCACATGTCAAACACTGCAAAAACAAGTTAGACGTCCTCTAATTGTTGTTGCAAGTTTTACGTGGCTGATTTGGGTTTCTAGCAAGAACGCCTTCTTACCTACATGACAACCACAACGATGATATGCCAAAGCTATTTACCCTTCATAAGGACCCTTTTCATCAAATCCAATACGACTAGAGTGGGAGAGACAGACACCCGCTAGCCACCCTTATGCACGGTGTGCATGTCTCTCGGTGGAACTAGTCTCATGTAAGATTACGTGTAAGGTCGGTCTGGGCCGCTTCATCCACAATACTGCCGGAAAAGAATAAAACTAGTAGCAGAAAGCAATGGACAAATCATCGCCCACAACCTTTTGTGTTCTACTCGTGCATAGAATCTACACATAGAAAACCTGGCTCGGATGCCACTGTTGGGTAACGTAGCATAAATTCAAAATTTTCCTACGCCATATTCAGATCTTCCTATGGAGAGACCACCAACGAGAGAGGGGTGAGTGCATCTTCATACCTTTGAGGATAGCTAAGCGGAAGCGTTGCTAGAACGCGGTTGATGGAGTCGTACTCACGGCGATTCAGATCGTGGTGTGATTTCGATCTAGTGCCGAACCACGGCACCTCCGCGTTCAACACACGTCCAGCCCGGTGACGTCTCCCGCAGCTTGATCCAGCAAGGAGAAGGAAGAGGTTGGGGAAGATCTCCGGCAGCATGACGGCGTGGTGTCGATGGAGAGACGAGGTCTCCCGACAGGGCTTCGCCAAGCATCGTGGGAGACGATGTAGGAGGGGAGTAGGGCTGCGCCGAGGGAGAGAAGAAACGGTGTGCAAAACAGCCCCAAACCCCTCTCTATATATAGGAGGAGGAGAGGGGGGTGCCACCCCTAGGGTTCCCACCCTAGGTGGTGCAGCAGCCCCCCCCAGATGGGAGGTGCGGCGGCCAGGGCAGGGGGAGGGGGTGGCGCACCTCTAGTTGGGCCTTAGGCCCACCAGCGCCTAGGGTTCCCCCCTCTCCACCTCCTGCACCTTGAGCCCCTTTGTGGGAGGCGCACCAGCCCACTTTGGGCTGGTTTCCCTCCACCTTTTGGCCCATGCTACCTCTTGGGGCTGGTGGCCCCTCCCGGTGGACCCCGGGACCATTTTCAGTGGTCCCGGTGGTCCCAATACGCTACCGGTGACGCCCGAAACATTTCCGGTGTCCAAAACCATCCATTCTATATATCAATCTTTACCCTTGGACCATTCCGGAGCTCCTCGTGACGTCCGGAATCTCATCCGAGACTCGGAACAACTTTCGGTAACCTCGTATAACAATTCCCTATAACCCTAGCGTCATCGAACCTTACGTGTGTAGACCCTACGGGTTCGGGAAACAGGCAGACATGACCGAGACACCTCTCCGGCCAATAACCATCAACGGGGTCTGGATACTCATGGTGGCTCCCACTTGCTCCACGATGATCTCATCGTATGAACCACGATGTCAAGGATTCAATCAATCTCGTATACGATTCCCTTTGTCTGTCGGTATAGAACTTGCCCGAGATTCGATCGTTAGTATATCTATACCTTGTTCAATCTCGTTACCGGTAAGTCTATTTACTCGTTCCGTAGCACGTCATCATGTGACTAACTTCTTAATCACATTGAGCTCATGATGATGTTCTACCGAGTGGGCCCAGAGATACCTCTCCGTCACACGGAGTGACAAATCCCGATCTCGATTCGTGCCAACCCAACAGACACTTTCAGAGGTACCCGTAGTGCACCTTTATAGTCACCCAGTTACGTTGTGACGTTTGATACACCCAAAGCACTCCTACGGTATCCGGGAGTTGAACAATCTCACGGTCGAAGGAAAAGACACTTGACATTAGAAAAGCTTTAGCATACGAACAATACAATCTAGTACTATGCTTAGGATTGGGTCTTGTCCATCACATCATTCTCCCAATGATGTGATCCTGTTATCAATGACATCTAATGCCCATGATCAGGAAACCATGATCATCTATTGATTAACGAGCTAGCCAACTAGAGGCTTGCTAGGGACACATTGTGATCTATTTATTCACACATGTATTACTGTTTCCTGTTAATACAATTATAGCATGAACAATAGACGATTATCATGAACAAGAAAATATGATAATAACCATTTTATTATTGCCTCTAGGCCATATTTCCAACAATACCTACCTACTATGGCATTTTCATAGCCATTTCGAGATACGTTGCCATGCAACTCCCACCGTTCATCTCATGACTTATGCCGTCGCTCACATCTTGCCATCGCATGATCGTAACATAGCTAGCAGATGTTTCAACGTCATACGCCAAGTGATACGTCTGCGTCGTATCTACTTTTCCGAACTCTTTTGCCCTTGTTTTGAACTCTAATTTGCATGATTTGAATGGAACTAACCCGGACTGACGCTGTTTTCAGCAGAATTGCCATGGTGTTGTTTTTGTTCAGAAATAAAAGTTCTCGGAATGTCCTGAAAATTTACGGAGATTTTTTCTAGAATAAAAGAAAAATACATGCGCAAAGATCCACCGGAGAGGGCGTGCCAGTGGGCCACAAGCCCGTGGGCCGCGGCCACCCCCTAGGCTGCGCCATGAGGGCTTGTGGGGCCCACGTGGCACTACCGCCCCCAAACTCAGCTCTGTATCTTCCGTCTCGCCCGGAAAAAAAATCAGAGAGAAGGTTTCATCGCGTTTTACGATACGGAGGCGCCGCCACCCCCTGTTCTTCATCTAAAGGGTAGATCTGGAGTCCGTTCAGGGCTCCGGAGAGAGGAAATCGTCGCCATCGTCATCATCAACCTTCCTCCATCGACAATTCCATGATGCTCTTCATGGTTCATGAGTAATCTCATTGTAGGCTTGCTGGACGGTGATGAGTTGGATGAGATCTATCATGTAATCAAGTTAGTTTTGACGGGGATTAATCCCTAGTATCCACTATGTTCTTGATTGATGTTGCTACAACTTTGGCGTGCTTAATGCTTGTCACTAGGGCCCGACTGCCATGATTTCAGATTTGAACTTATTATGGTGTCGCCAATATATGTGTGTTTGAGATCCTATCTTGCAAGTTGTAGTCACCTACTATGTGTTATGACCCGGCAACCCCGGAGTGACAATAGCCGGAACCACTCCCGGAGATGACCATAGTATGAGGAGTTCATGTTCACCAAGTATTAATGTGTTGGTCCGGTTCTTTATTAAAAGGAGAACCTTAATATCCCGTAGTTTCCATTAGGACCCCGCTGCCACGGGAGGGATGGACAATAGATGTCATGCAAGTTCTTTTCCCTAAGCATGTATGACTACATACAGAATACATGCCTACATTAGATTGATTAACGGGAGCTAGTTACTTATCTCTCCGTGTTATAGCTGTTACATGATGAATCACATCTGTCATACTCATCCATCACCGATCCATTGCCTACGAGTCTTTTACTACTGGTCCTTGCTACGTTACTTTGTCCAGGCTTGTCCCTTGCTACGTTAGAGGAGTTACTAGGAAAAGGCCTAGGAACATAGTTTCCTCTAAAAGCATTGTTGTTGCCAAAATTGTTCCTACCAACAAAATTCACGTCCAAACTAGCGTTGCTACTTTCAATCAAAGAAGATAGTGGCAAGTCATTAGGATCTACGGTAGCATTTCTACTAGCAACCAAATTCATCAACTCGTCCATCTTAGCACTAAGCGAGTTAATCTCTTCTACAGCGTGCACCTTTTTGCTAGCACGCGACCTTTCAGTGTGCCACTGAGAGTAGTTGGTCATGATATTGTCTAGGAGTTTTGTAGCGTCTCCTAACGTGATTTCCATGAACGTTCCACCTGAGGCGGAGTCCAAGATATTCCGAGAAGCGAAATTCAAGCCAGCGTAAAAGATTTGTATAATCATCCACAAACTCAAGCCATGAGCGGGACAATTTCTAATCATAAGCTTCATCCTCTCCCAAGATTGTGCAACGTGTTCATGATCAATTTGCTTGAAATTCATGATATCGTTACGTAAGGAGATGATCTTAGCCGACAGAAAATACTTGGATATGTAAGCATCTTTGCACTTATCCCAAGAATCGATACTATTTTTAGGCAAAGAAGAAAACCAAGTTTTTGCGCGATCTCGCAACGAGAAAGGAAAAAGTTTCAACTTAATCACGTCATTATCCACATCTCTTTTCTTTTGCATATCGCAAAGATCAATGAAGGTATTGATATGGGATGCGGCATCTTCACTAGGAAGGCCAGAGAATTGCTCTTTCATAACAAGATTCAGCAAAGCTGCGTTGATTTCATACAATTCCGCACTAGTGATGGGAGCAATCGGAGTACTAATAAAATCATTATTATTAGTGCTCGAGAAGTCACAAAGTTTGGTGTTTTCAGACATGATGTCTTCAACAAAGAAACAAGCACACAAGCAAGCATGAAACCGGCAAAGGAAAACGGCAAGGGCAAGAGAAAACGGCGAAGGAGAAAGGCGAATGAAAACGACAAATGTGAAGTGGGGGAGAGGAAAACGAGAGGCAAGTGGCAACAAAAGTAAATGCAAGAGAAGATTTTGTGAGACCTACTTGGATAGATCTTGATTTCTCCTCCCCGGCAACGGCGCCAGAAATAGGCACGTTGTCGGGAGAATATTCTTGACGATCCTCTTCCCCGGCAACGGCGCGAGAAATACTTCGGCTACCTCAAAAAGATCCCCGGCAAAGGTGCCGGAAATACTTCTGATTGTTCTGCTGTGTATCCCTTGCAACGGCACCACGAAGTAGTTGTGGCGACGGCAACAGGAATCCTTCAGCTACGGCTACGCCTTAAGGGACTTCCTAGGCAAGTATGCAAAGGATTTCCCCCGTGGCCTTGGAGCCTTGCATTGGTGTTACCTCGAAGCGGAAAGGGTGATGTAGCATAGCGATGGTAAGTATTTCCCTCAGTTTGAGAACCAAGGTATCAATCCGGCGGAAGAGTATCTCAAGATCCTGCACAAACACAAAAGCTTGCACCCAAGGCTATGAAGGGGTTGTCAATCCCTTATAGGTTTTTTGCCAAGTGAGAACTGAAAGCAACAAAGTAACAAAGCAAAGTAAAAGCGGAGATGTAAACGATGGATGTGAATAGACCCGGGGGCCATAGTGTTTACTAGTGGCTTCTCTCATGAAAGCAAGTAGACGATGGGTGAACAAATTACTGTCGAGCAATTGATAGAACTGTGCAGAGTCGTGACGATATTTATGCAATGATTATTTCTATAGGCATCACGTCCGAAACAAGTAGACCGATACTTTCTGCATCTACTACTATTACTCCACACATCAACCGCTATCGAGCATGCATCTAGTGTATTAAGTCCATAAGAGCAGAGTAACGCCTTAAGCAAGATGACATAATGTAGAGGGATAATCTCAAAGCAATGATAAAAATCCCATCTTTTTACCCTTGATGGCAACTGCTTGATGTGTGTCTTGCTGCCCCTACTGTCAGTGGGAAAGGTCACCACATGGCAGAACCCAAAACCAAGCACTTCTCCCGTTGCAAGAATCATAGATCTAGTTGGCCAAACAAAACCCAAGAATCGGAGAGACTTACAAGGATATCGAATCATGCATATAAGAAATCAGCAAAGACTCAAATATATATCATAGATAATCTGATCACAAGTCCACAATTCATCGGATCTCGACAAACACACCGCCAAAGAAGATTACATCGGATAGGTCTCCATGAAGATCATGGAGAACTTTGTATTGAAGATCCAAGAGAGAGAAGAAGCCATCTAGCTACTAACTACGGACCCATATGTCTGAAGTGAACTACTCACGAATCACTGGAGGGGCGATGATGATGATGAAGAAGCCCTCCACCTCCAAAGTCCCCTCCGGCAGGGCGCTGGGAAGGGTCTCCAGATGAGATCTCGCGGAAACGAAAGCTTGCGGCGGCGGAAAAGTATTTTCGAGGCTCTCCTGATTTTTTGCGGAATATTTGGGAATTTATAGGCCAAAGATCTAGGTCAGGGGGCGGCCAGGGAGGCCACAAGCCTGCTCACCGCCGCCTACCCCCTAGTGGCGGAGTGGGAGCTTGTGGGCTCCCTGGGGCCCACCTGGCTTGGCCCAAAGGCTCCCTGGTCTTCTTTCGTTCAGGAAAAAAATCATTTCAGGGTTTTTATTCCGTTTGGACTCCGTTCCAAAATCAGATCTGAAAAGAGTCAAAAACACGGAAAAAACAAGAACTTGCACTTGGCACTGAATTAGTTAGTCCCAAAAAGATATAAAAAGGTACATAAAACATACAAAGAAGGCAAGATAACAACGTGAAACCATCAAAAATTATAGATACATTTGAGACATATCAAGCATCCCCAAGCTTAACTCCTGCTCGTCCTCGAGTAGGGAAGTGATAAGAATGAATTTTTGATGCTTTCATGCTGCCTAGCATAGGTGTCCTTTGTAATTCCTCTTATGTGACGTGAATGTTCAGATCCATTAGATTCAAACCAATAGTTTGCTATTGACGTGGAAACAATAATAATTCAAGCAAACTAGCAAAGTAATCATGAACTTTCAAAATAACAAGGCCAAAAGAAAGTTATCCCTACAAAAGCATATAGTCTGGCTATGCTCTATCATCATTGCACAACGAATTTAAATCATGCACAACCCCGGTATTGGCCAAGTAATTGTTTCACACCTTTACTTTCTCAAACATTTTCAACTCTCACGCAATACTTGAGCGTGAGCCATGGTTATAGCACTATAGATGGTGTGGAATGTGGTGGAGGTTGCAAGACAAAAAGGAGAAGATAGTCACATTAACTAGGCATATCAATGAGCTGTGGAGATGCTCATCAATAGATATCAGTGTGAATGAGTAGGGATTGCCATACAAATGATGCACTAGAGCTACAAGTATGTGAAAGCTCTTAAAGAAAACTAGTCGGTGTGCATCCAACTTGCTTGCTCATGAAGACCTAAGGCAATTTTGAGGAAGCCTATCATTGGAATATACAAGCCAAGTTATATAATGATAATTTCCCACTAGCTATATGGTGGTGACAAAACGAGAGACTCTCAATCATGAAGATCATGGTGCTCAATATGCACAAGTGTGGGAAAAGTGGTAGCATTGTCCCTTCTCTCTTTTTCTCTCATTTTTTTAATTATTTTTATTTTAGTGGGCTCTTTGGCCTCTTTTTTATGGGCTTCTTTGGCCTCTTTTATTTCCTCACATGGGACAATGCTCCATTAATGACGATCATCACACTTTCAACTCAAAACTTAGAGCAACTATGACTCTGTATGGAATGCCTTCGGTAGTGTACCGTGGCAATGATCTAGCATGGCATAGACATCAATGGAAACATCATGCTAGCAATCTTACGATCGTGCAAAGGCAATGTAGACGTGGTGGCACATATCATGGTGGTAGTTGCATGGCAATATATCTCGGAATGACTTTGAAAAAGTCATAGTAGGTAGGTATGGTGGCTGTTTTGAGGGAGGCTAATGGTGGGTTTTGTGTACCGGCGAAAGTTGCATGGCACTAAGAAGATAGTGATGGTGGAAGGTGAAAGTGCATCTAAACCATGGACTCAACATTAGTCATGAATAACTCATATACTTGTTGCAAAAGTTTTATTAGTAATTGAAACAAAGCATTCAACGCATACTCCTAGGGGAAGGGTTGGTAGGTATAAACCATCGCGCGATCCCGACCGCCACGCAAAGGATGACAATCAATATACTAATCATGCTCAGATTTCATCACATAGCGGTTCACCATACGTGCATGCTACGGGAATCACTAACTTCAACACAAGTATTTCTAGATCCACAACACCTTACTATCATGACTTCAATATTACCATAACCATAACTCAAAACTTATTGAGATGAATCAAACTTCTCTAACTATTCAATGCACATGAAGGTGGAAGTTTTCGTATCCCTTTGGATAACTACCCCTTTTGAGACTACTTTCAAAGCATAGATCAACTACCAAGCCACGCACCGCTGCGCTCTAAAAGATATAAGTGAAGCACATAGAGCAAAAGTATCTAGCTCAAAAGATATAAGTGAAGCACATGTGATCTGAATTGTCTACCAAAAGATATAAGTGAAGCTCGACAAAATCACGGTGTGTGCATGTCTCTCTATCTAGGTGTGCAGCAAGGATGATTGTGACACAACAAAAATAAAATACTCCTACGATACAAGACGCTCCAAGCAAAAACACATAACATGTGGTGAATAAAAATATAGCCCCAAGTAACGTTACCGATGGATTGAAGACGAGAGAGGGGATGCCTTCCGGGGCATCCCCAAGATTAGGATTTTACGACATCCTTGAATCTCTTGGGGTGCCTTGGGCATCCCCAAGCTTGAGCTCTTGCCACTCTTTATATTTTTGTCCATAAGAACTTCACCCAAAACTTGAAAACTTCACAACACGAAACTTAAACAGAAACTCGTGACAACATTAGTACAAGAAAGCAAATCACCACTTCCTTAGGTACTGTAGCAACTCAAATTCTACTTGTGCTGATGTTGGGTTACTGTACTTTCAATCTTCCATGGCTAATACCCCCCGATACTATCCATAGTTTCATCAAAATAGACAACCAACACAACAAAAACAGAATCTGTCAACAGCAGACTAATCTGTAGCAATCTGTATGTTTCGTATACCTCTAGTACTTCAAAAACTGAAAAATTACGACAGTCTGAAGAATTTGCGTAGCAATCAGCAGCAAAAAGAATCAACTCAAAATCTCTTACATAAATAAAATGAAAATTCTTTTCGTGGGCAGAAAGTTTATGTCTTTCCCAGCATGACCAAACGATCATCCTCAAGACTAATCATAACGGTTTTGCTTGGCACAAACGCAAAAAGAAACACAAAAAACACAATCATAACAGAATTATGAAAGTGTGGAAAACACAAACAGAAAGAAAAAGGATAGATTCGTTGGGTTGCCAAGCGCTTTTGTCTAACGCCCTTAGCTAGGCGAAAGTGATGGAATCACGTATAGTCATCTTTGGTGCTCAAACCATAGGTAGCCCTCATCATAGATTCATAAGGCAATCTTATTTTCTTTCTAGGAAAGTGCTCCATGCCCTTCTTTAAGGGAAATTGAAATATAATATTCCCTTCCTTCATATCGATGATAGCACCAATAGTCCTTAGGAAAGGTCTACCAAGAATAATGGGACATGAAGGATTGCAATCTATGTCAAGTACAATGAAATCCACGGGTACATAGTTCTTATTTGCAACAATAAGAACATCATCGATCCTCCCCATGGGCTTCTTGACGGTAGAATCCGCAAGATGCAAATTAAGAGAACACTCTTCAACCTCATGAAAACCAAGAATATCACATAAAGACTTTGGAATCGCGGAAACACTAGCACCAAAATCACACAAAGCATTGCACTCATAGTTTTTTTTATCTTGATTTTGATAGTAGGTTCCCACTAATCATGAAGTTTTCTAGGTATCGAGACTTCTAGTTCGATCTTCTCTTCAAGAGATTTCATCATAGCATCTACGATATGCGCGGTAAAGGCTTTGATTTGGCTATAAGCATGTGGAGAGTTTGCAATGAATTGCATCAAAGAAATGCATTCAAACAAGGAGCAATTATCATAATTGAATTCCTTGATATCCAAAGTGGGAGTTTCATTACTACCCAAAATTTTGACTTCTTCTACTCCACTCTCCACACCTCTATCATCAAGATAGGTGGACTCCGAATCATTGGGGCGTTTTTCAACCAAAGTGGATTCATATCCAACCCTCCATAAGTAGGTTTGACATGCGAAAACAAAGATTCAAGAGGAGACACACCAAGCACTTTAAGATCTTCGTGATTTGCATCACTAGAACGCACCCTTTTAAACCATTCATGTCTAGCGCGAATTTGGGCGGTTCTTTGTTTGCTCTCATTCATGGAGATACGCATAGCTTTCAGAGTTTCATCCAACTTGATCTTGGGAGGAGCGCATCTAGCTTTCAAAGCATCAATATTACAAGACATCCTATCAACGCTCTTAGCCAAATCGTCTATTTTGAGTAGTTTTTCCTCTATGGACGCATTGAAAAATCTTTTGAGAGTTGATGAACTCTTTGATATTACTCTCTAGATCAGAGGGTAATTTGTTGTGAGTTCCATAAGAGTTGCCGTAGGAATTACCATAATTGTTAGAGGAGTTACTAGGAAAAGGCCTAGGAACATAGTTTCCTCTAAAAGCATTGTTGTTGCCAAAAGTGTTCCTACCAACAAAATTCACGTCCAAACTAGCGTTGCTACTCTCAATCAAAGAAGATAGTGGCAAGTCACTAGGAGCTACGGTAGCGTTTCTACTAGCAACCAAATTCATCAACTCGTCCATCTTAGCACTAAGCGAGTTAATCTCTTCTATAGCATGCACCTTTTTCCTAGCAGGCGACCTTTCAGTGTGCCACTGAGAGTAGTTGGTCATGATATTGTCTAGGAGTTTTGTAGCGTCTCCTAACGTGATTTCCATGAACGTTCCACCTGAGGCGGAGTCCAAGATATTGCGAGAAGCGAAATTCAAGCCAGCGTAAAAGATTTGTATAATCATCCACAAACTCAAGCCATGAGCGGGACAATTTCTAATCATAAGCTTCATCCTCTCCCAAGATTGTGCAACATGTTCGTGATCAAGTTGCTTGAAATTCATGATATCGTTACGTAAGGAGATGATCTTAGCCGGCGGAAAATACTTGTATATGTAAGCATCTTTGAACTTATCCCAAGAATCGATACTATTTTTAGGCAAAGAAGAAAACCAAGTTTTTGCGCGATCTCGCAACGAGAAAGGAAAAAGTTTAAACTTAATCACGTCATTATCCACATCTCTTTTCTTTTGCATATCGCAAAGCTCAATGAAGGTATTGAGATGGGATGCAACATCTTCACTAGGAAGGCCAGAGAATTGCTCTTTCATAAAAAGATTTAGCAAAGCTGCGTTGATTTCATACGATTCCGCACTAGTGGCGGGAGCAATCGGAGTACTAATAAAATCATTATTATTAGTGCTCGAGAAGTCACAAAGTTTGGTGTTTTCAGACATGATGTCTTCAACAAACAAACAAGCACACAAGCAAGTAAGAAACCAGCAAGGGCAAGAGAAAACGGCGAAGGAGAAAGGCGAATGAAAACGGCAAATGTGAAGTGGGGGAGAGGAAAACGAGAGGCAACTGGCAACAAAAGTAAATGCAAGAGAAGAGTTTGTGAGACCTACTTGGATAGATCTTGATTTCTCCTCCCCGGCAACGGCGCCAGAAATAGGCACGTTGTCGGAGAATATTCTTGACGATCCTCTTCCCCGGCGACGGCGCCAAAAATACTTCTGCTACCTCAAAAAGATCCCCGGCAAAGGTGCCGGAAATACTTATGATTGTTCTGTTGTGTATCCCTTGCAACGGCGCAAGGAAGTAGTTGTGTCGATGGCACATGGAATCCTTTAGCTACGGCTACGCCTTAAGGGACTTCCTAGGCAAGTATGCAAAGGATTTCCCCCGTGGCCTTGGAGCCTTGCATTGGTGTTCCCTCAAAGCGGAAAGGGTGATGTAGCACAGCGACGGTAAGTATTTCCCTCAGTTTGAGAACCAAGGTATCAATCCGGTGGAAGAGTATCTCAAGACCCTACACAAACACAAAAGCTTGCACCCAACACTATGAAGGGGTTGTTAATCCCTTATAGATTGTTTGCCAAGTGAGAACTGAAAGCAACAAAGTAACAAAGCAAAGTAAAAGCGGAGATGTAAACGATGGATGTGAATAGACCCGGGGGTCGTAGTGTTTACTAGTGGCTTCTCTCATGAAAGCAAGTAGACGGTGGGTGAACAAATTAATGTCGAGCAATTGATAGAATTGTGCAGAGTCGTGACGATATCTATGCAACGATTATTTCTATAGGCATCATGTCCGAAACAAGTAGACCGATACTTTGTGCATCTACTACTATTACTCCACACGCCGACCGCTATCCAGCATGCATCTAGTGTATTAAGTCCATAAGAACAGAGTAACACCTTAAGCAAGATGACATGATGTAGAGGGATAATCGCAAACCAATGATAAAAACCCCATCTTTTTACCCTTGATGGCAACTGCTTGATGTGTGCCTTGCTGCCCCTACTGTCACTGGGAAAGGTCACCTCATGGCAGAACCCAAAACCAAGCACTTCTCCCATTGCAAGAATCATAGATCTAGTTGGCCAAACAAAACCAAGTCTTACATATAAGAAATCAACAAAGACTCAAATATATATCGTAGATAATCTGATCACAAGTCCACAATTCATCGGATCTCGACAAACACACCGCCAAAGAAGATTACATCGGATAGATCTCCATGAAGATCATGGAGAACTTTGTATTGAAGATCCAAGAGAGAGAAGAAGTCATCTAGCTACTAACTACGGACCCGTAGGTGTGAAGTGAACTACTCACGAGTCATTGGAGGGGCGATGATGATGATGAAGAAGCCCTCCACCTCCAAAGTCCCCTCCGGCAGGGCGACGGGAAGGGTCTCCAGATGAGATCTCGCGGAAACGGAAGCTTGCGGCGGCGGAAAAGTATTTTTGAGGCTCTCCTGATTTTTTGCGGAATATTTGGGAATTTATAGGCCAAAGATCTAGGTCAGGGGCGGCCAGGGAGGCCACAAGCCTGCCCACCGCCGCCTCCCCCTGGTGGCGGAGTGGGAGCTTGTGGTCTCCCTGGGGCCCATCTGGCTTGGCCCAAAGGCTCCCTGGTCTTCTTTCGTTCGGGAAAAAATCATTTCGGGGTTTTTTATTCCGTTTGGACTCCGTTCAAAAATCAGATCTGAAAAGAGTCAAAAACACGGAAAAACAGGAACTGGCACTTTGCACTGAATTAATAAGTTAGCCCCAAAAAGATATAAAAAGGTACATAAAACATACAAAGAAGGCAAGATAACAACGTGAAACCATCAAAAATTATAGATACGTTTGAGACGTATCACCCGTCCACGTGCAACTTACTAGCGCCATTGATACAACAGTTAGGAATAGTCTACGGTCAATAGATCATTTCTGACACCGTTGTTATCATACCACTTTGCTACTGATACTTTGCTTGCACACACTAATCTTTTAGGTGTGGTTGAATCTGACAAACTCAGCTGCTAATACTTGAGAATATTATTTCGCTTCCCCTTTGGCGAACCAACAAATTTGGGTTGAATACTCTACCCTCGAAAACTGTTGCGATCCCCTACACTTGTGGGTTATCAAGACCTTTTTCTTGCGCCGTTGCCGGGGACTGATACGTCTCAAACGTATCTATATTTTTTGATGGTTTCACGCTGTTATCTTGTCAACTTTGAATGTTTTGTTTACCTTTTATCTTTTTTGGGACTAACTTATTAAATTAGTGCCAAGCGCCAGTTCCTGTTTTTTCTGTGTTTTTGACTCTTTTCAGATCTGATTTTCGAACGGAGTCCAAACAGAATAATTCTTTCGCGATGATTTTGTATGGAAAATATCAAAAATACCAGAAGAAAAAGATACCGGAGGGGGGTCACGAGGGCGCCACAAGCCCTGTCGCCATGACCCCCCTAGGTCGCGCCAACCAAGCTTGTGGGCCCCTCGGGGGCCCACTTGATGCAACTCCACCGCCATATGGTCCTATAAATCCAGAAACCTCCAGACAGAAACCTAGATCGGGAGTTCCGCTGCCGCAAGTTCCTGTTTCCGCGAGATCTCATCTGGAGACCCTTTCCGGTGCCCTACCGGAGGGGACTTTAGAGTTGGAGGGCCTCTTCATCAACATCATCGCCCCGCCAATGACTCGTGAGTAGTTCACTTCAGACCTACGGGTCCGTAGTTAGTAGCTAGATGGCTTCTTCTCTCTCTTGGATCTTCAATACAAAGTTCACCATGATCTTCATGGAGATCTATCCGATGTAATCCTCTTTGGCGGTGTGTTTGTCGAGATCCGATGAATTGTGGATTTGTGATCAGATTATCTATGATATATATTTGAGTCTTTGCTGATTTCTGACTTGCATGATTTGATATCCTTGTAAGTCTCTCCGGGTCTTGGGTTTTGTTTGGCCAACTAGATCTATGATTCTTGCAATGGGAGAAGTGCTTGGTTTTGGGTTCTTACCGTGTGGTGACCTTTCCCAGTGATAGTAGGGGCAGCAAGGCACACATCATGTAGTTGCCATCAAGGATAACAAGGTGGGCTTTGTCGTAGATATGAGATTGTCCATCTACATTATGTCATCTTGATTAAGGCGTTACTCTGTTCTTTTGGACTTAATACATTAGATGCATGCTAGATAGCGGTCGACGTGTGGAGTAATAGTAGTAGATGCAGAAAGTATCGGTCTACTTGTTTTGGACGTGATGCCTATAGATATAATCATTGCCATAGATATCGTCACGACTTTGTGCGGTTCTATCAATTGCTCGACAATAATTCGTTCACCCACCATCTACTTGCTTTCATGAGAGAAGCCACTAGTAACACTACGACCCCCGGGTCTATTCACACCCATCGTTTACACCTCCGCTTTTACTTTGCTTTGTTACTTTGTTGCTTTCAGTTCTCACTTGGCAAACAATCTATAAGGGATTGAGAACCCCTTCATAGCGTTGGGAGCAAGCTCTTTGTGTTTGTGCAGGCACTTGTGATACTCCTTCACTGGATCAATACCTTGGTTCTCAAAATTGAGGGAAATACTTACCGCCGCTGTGCTACATCACCCTTTCCGCTTCGAGGGAACACCAACGCAAGGCTCCAAGGCAACGGGGGAATCCTTTGCATATTTGCCTAGGAAGTCCCTAAGGCGTAGCCGCTGTAGCAGGATTCCTGGCGCCGTACCAGGGAAGGTTTGTTGTCGCAGTAGCAAGAAGAATTTCTAGCGCCATTGCCGGGGAAGGAGGGATCTATCCAAGTAGGTCTCACAAACTCATCTCTTGCATTTACTTTTTTTGCCAGTTGCCTCTCGTTTTCCTCTCCCCCACTTGACATTTGCCGTTTTCATTTGCCTTTCTCCTTTGTCGTTCTTTTGCCCGTTTCACTCTCTCTTCCTGCTCGTTTGTGTGTGGGATAGTCCATCAATGGCTAGACCCACCACTCCAAACGATACCCATGAGAATTAAGTTCTCAATTTCAGGCAGAATGAGGAAGAAAAATTAAAGGACGCTTGGTACAGGATTTGCAATGCTCAAAGTAGATCTACTCGTAAGCAATCCACTATCGTCCTTCTTCGCAGTTTCTATGTTGGAATTTCTCCTTGTAATAGGTATATCCTTGATACCATTGTAGGCGGGAATTTTTTGGGGAGCCATACTGTTGACTCCTATGGAGCTATCATGAATTTGGTAAGCTCACCCCCGCTCATGGTTAATGGAATTATCTTAACCTTGGAACACGTGATGCAAAGACTTGACGCTATTGAATTTTTTTTGCCACAGTTGAATACGTGGGAGCAAGCTCTTTGTGTTTGTGCACGCACTTGTGATACTCCGTCACTCGATCGATACCTTGGTTCTCAAAACTGAGGGAAATACTTACTGCCGTTGTGCTACATCACCCTTTCCACTTTGAGGGAGCACCAACGCAAGGCTCCAAGGCCACAGGGGAATCCTTTGCATATTTGCCTAGGAAGTCCCTAAGGCGTAGCCGCTGCAGCAGGATTCCTGGCGCCGTACCAGGGAAGGTCTGTTGTCGCAGTAGCAGGGACGCACAACTATATTCTCTGAGTCACTTGGGATTTTCGTCTGCTAATCACTCTGAAGAATGTGAGAGATCCAAGAACTAAAGTCTTGCCTTCCACTACGAGGAGAGGTAAGGAATTGCCATCTAGCTCTGCACTTGATTCACCTTCAGTTATGAGTAAGTTTGCGACATCACCTCCTGCTAGAAATCTAGATATGTCGCCTATGCCTGATGATGCTATGCTTGATACTATGCCTGATGATGCTATGCTTGATACTATGCCTGATGATGCTATGCTTGATACTATGCCTGATGATGCTATGCCTGATACTGCTTTGCCACTTGGTGCATTCCTTGATGCACATATTGCTAGAGTTGCTGTTAGATGTGATGATACTTCTGAAACTGCTGATACTATTGAAGTAGAACCTGCTACTATGCCTGTTATGCCTGATACGCGCTATGTTATGGAGGGAGAGATAGCTGAAGATTTTCTTGCGTGTAAGGATAGCTATGATGTTGAGAAACTATTGCGCAAGTGGAAAGAAAAATCTCTGAACGCTAGGATGAAATACTACCCGAAGTTTGCCACTTCGCCTATCTTTGTGACCGATAAGGATTATGAATTCTCTATCGACCCTGAGTTAATCACTCTGGTCGAATCAGATCCTTTTCATGGTTATGAGTCTGAAACGGTTGTAGCCCATCTTACCAAACTCCACGATATAGCCACCCTATTCACTAGTGAGGAAAAGATCCGCCACTACTATGTCCTCAAGATGTTTCCTTTCTCGCTAAAGGATGATGCTAAGACCTGGTTCACTTCTCTTGCTCCTGGTTGTGTGCATAGCCCCCAGGATATGGTCTACTACTTCTCTGAAAAATATTTCCCTGCCCATAAGAAGCAAGCTGCCTTGCAGGAAATATACAAATTTGCTCGAGCTGAAGAAGAGAGTCTCCCACAAGCTTGGGGGAGGCTCATCCAGCTACTGAATGCTTTGCTTGATCACCGTCTTGAGAAGAATGAAATACTTGATATCTTCTATAATGGACTTACCGATGCTTCCAAAGACCACCTAGATAGTTGTGCCGGTAGTGTTTTAGGGAACGAACCGTAGAACAAGCTGAGATTCTGCTGAATAACATCTTGTGCAACGAGAATGCTTGGACTATTCCTGAACCACCTCCTAAGCTAACTCCAAAGAAAAGAGGTATTCTATTCCTCAGTCCTGAAGACATGCAAGAAGCCAAGAAATCTATGCGAAAGAAAGGCATCAAATCTTAAGATGTCAAAAATCTACCACCTATCAAAGAGATCCATGGTCTCGATAACCCGATACAAGTAGTAGAAGTAAATTCTCTGCGTAGGTTTGATGAGAGTGATATTCCTTTTGATAAACCTGCTAGATTATGCATGGATGAATTTGATAACTTTGTTGCCAAACAACAGAGTTTCAACGATTATGTTAGCAGACAATTGGAATAGAATGCTCGTATGCTTAGTCATTTAAGTGCTTGTGTGGACAGAAATGTCAATGATCTTAAGCTTCTAAGTAAACGTGCCTCTATGGTTACTACTCAGGTAGAACAAGTACTTAAAGCTCAAAATGAATTGCTCAATGAGTTGAATAACAATTCCGTTAGAGTCGTTACTAGAGGCGGTAGAATGACCGAGGAATCTTTGTATCCTGAGGGTCATCCAAAGAGAATTGAACAAGATTATCAAGGAGTTAGCACTGGTGCACCTAGTCATCCTAGAAAGTAGAAGAAAGATGATAGGAACCTGCACGCTACCAACCCTGTTGCTGCTACACCTGAGAGTCCAAACGATGTCTCTGTCTGTGATGCTGAAACACAATCTGGTGATGAACATGAGCCTAACAATGATATCAATAGTAATGTTCATGAAGATGCTCAACCTAGCAATGATAAGGATGTGGAGATTGAACCTAGTGTTGATCTTGATGACCCACAACCTAAGAATCAGAGATACGATAAGAATGACTTCACTGCTAGGAAGCACGGTAAAGAAAGGGAACCATGGGTTCAGAAACCCATGCCCTTTCCTCCCAAACCATCCAAGAAAAAGGATGATGAGAATTTTGAGCGATTCGTTGAGATGACCAGACCTGTCTTTCTGCAGATGCGTTTGACAGATATGCTCAAAATGTCTCCATATGCTAAGTACATGAAAGATATTGTGACTAATAAGAGGAGGATACCTGAGGTTGAGATTTCCACCCTGCTCGCTAATTATACCTTCAAGGGTGGAATTCCTAAGAAACTAGGTGATCCCGGTGTGCCCACTATACCTTGCTTCATTAAAGGCAACTACGTTAGAACTGCTTTATGCGACCTTGGAGCTGGTGTTAGTGTTATGCCTCTCTCTCTTTATCGTAGACTTGAACTAGACAAGTTGACACCCACTGAAATCTCTGTGCAAATGGCCGACAAATCAACTGCTTTCCCTATCGGCATTTGCGAGGATGTGCCTGTTGTGGTTGCTAACGTCACTGTCTTAACAGACTTTGTTATCTTGGACATTCCTGAGGACGATTCCATGGCTGTCATCCTCGGAAGACCCTTTTTAAACACTACAGAGGCTGTTATAGATTGCAACAAAGGCAATGTCACTTTCCATGTCAACGGTAATGAGCATACGGTGCACTTTCCGAAGAAACAATATCGAGTACATTGTATCAATGCTATCGAAAAAACTTCATCGATTCTTATTGGGAGCTTTGAATGCCCTATTCCTCATATCAAGATGAAGTATGATTTGCTTGTTGGGGAGATACACATCCCCATTGAGGTGACCTAGTGACTGTTCGAAAATTCTCCGTTCTCTTTTGCGATTCAAGAAAGTTTTGTCGAGGGGATTTGATCAACCCCATTGACGGATTTCTTTCGATGACCATGAGATGGATTAATCAAGGAGTCACAAACCTCTGTTTTAAGCTTTCACCTTCAGTTGCTTAGAAGAAAAAAATGATAGATTTAGTTTAGTTTTCCCTGTTTTCTGTTTTAGCGTCCAGTAGAAAAGTACCCCAAAAATAAAAGTTCTCCGAACGTCCTGAAAATCAAGTATGATTTTTTCTGGAATTTTTGAAAAATCCTTAGACAAAGAGCTTGTCCGGTGGCTGCACCGGTGGGCCACAAGCCCTTGGGGCGCAGGCACCCCCCTGGCCACGCCACACAGGCTTGTGAGGCCCACAGGCACCCCCTCCACTCATTCTTTCTCTCATCTGGCTCTCCTACCTCCAGAAAAAATCGTTTCGCAGCTCATACCCATGTTCTTGCTCCTCTTGCTGGGATTTTCGATCTCTTTGCTCAAATCACCATTCTCCGAACTGTTTTGGGGGAATTACTCCTTGGTAAGTGACTCCTCCATTGGTCCAATTAGTTTTTTTCTCTAGTGCCTTATACTCCGTGTATTTTTGCTGCCTTGGTGACCATGTTCTTGTGCTTTGCATGCTAATTTTAGCTGGTCCCAAGTAGTTTTGATGCGTAATATGGCCTCTAGGCACTAGTTGGAGTAGTTGCTACGAGTTTAGTTGAGCGTTGTTCACTTTTCCTTAGAATCACTAAAAATTTCAGAAATTTTGAGAGATAGGAAAAGGGAAAATATGAGGAGGCTCTTAAGAGGCTCGTCAAGCCGTGACCCCAAGGATGATGGGAGTGAGAAGAAGCCCAAGTATCTGGTCCCTCAAGTCGCAGAAGTTCGAGCGTGCGAGTGGCCAAGCGATGTGTTCTTATGTGCCGCTGGAATTTATGAGGACTTTTATCACTTGGTGGAGAACGCAGGCCTTACCGCCTTCATCGAAGATAAGTGTCCGCAATACGTCCTCCTCACTAATATCTTCTTACAAAGCTTTCACTTCTATCCGAGGAAGAATCCTCCTATGGTTGAGTTCAAACTTTATGATATCCCCCAACGCATGTCGCTCCAGGATTTTGCAATGTTTGGAAATTACCTTGCGTTGGGGATATTCATGAACCTCGTCCACGGGACTTGGAAGCTTTCATCAGTACTATTGTTGTAGGAGAGTAGAGAGGAGTGTGTTGCACTAGAGCTTCTAGCATTCATTTTCCCGTGCTTCGGTACTTCTCATTATTTGTGGGAAAATGTTTGATTGGCCATGGGAAAGCTAGGTCACATAGTTCCCCAGATCTTGCGGTCTTGCGCGAAGCCCTTTATAACGATAAAACTTATAGCTTGGGCGCTATAGTAGCTCAACGGTTGAACCTGAACCGTTCTAAAGGTGTTGTCTATGGAGGTATCTATGCTACTCGTCTTGCTAGACACTTTGAGATACCTTTTAGACTGGAGGATGAAGAAGATATTCTTCTTCCCGAGAGATATCTAGATTACGATAGCATGGTTCGCCATGACTTTCTTGATAGAGATATAAATAGAAGGATGATTTATAACCTGGTGTTTAGTCAGGGTACTCGTGAGACTATTACTTTGCCCTCTCCTTCTTTGTTCAATCTTCATGCAGACATGTACATTATTATGCCCTCGGACATCTACGCATATTGGGGCTTGGCCCAACCACAGGTGCCCATGCCGGAGCCACCAGACGAGTACCAGACGCCAGTTTATTAGTGGGAGCCAGAGGAGATCACAAAACAGTGGCATCCTCGGTCCACTGCGGAGTACCCCGAAGCTGGTTATTTCCCTCCTTGGGAGTAGACCAACTTAGGCCAAAAGCCTAAGCTTGGGGCAGTGATATCCCACAAGCGTATGGGATCGCAACAGTTTTCGAGGGTAGAGTATTCAACCCAAATTTGTTGGTTCGCACGACGGGAATCGAAAGAATATTCTCAAGTATTAGCAGCTGAACGTGTCAGATTCAACCACACCTGAAAGATTAGTGTCTGCAAGCAAAGTATCAGTAGCAAAGTAGTATGATAGCAACGGTGCCAGAAACGATCTGTTGACGGCAGACAATTCCTAACTGTTGTATCAATGGCGCCAGTAGGTTGCACGTGAGCGGAGAACTATTCTTTCGCGATAACGGTGCCAGAAAAAGCCTTGGCAATTCCAAGCAATGGTGCCAGAATAGGCCCTGTTGACGGGATGTTAACGCCAACAAAGTCTCGCAACAAGTAACAGCGGAGTAGCAAGGAACAGTAGTAGCAGCAGCAACAAAGTAACAAGTAACAGCAGCAGCAAAGTGGCCCAATCCCTCTTGTAGCAAGGGACAAGCCTAGGCAAAGTAACATAGCGAGAACCAGTACTAAAAGACTCGTAGGCAGTGGATCGGTGATGGATGAGTATGATGTGATTCATCATGTAATAGCTATAACACGGAGAGATATGTGGCTACCTCCCGTTCATCAATCTAATGTAGGCATGTATTCCTTATGTAGTCATACGTGGGAAAAGAACTTGCATGACATCTATTGTCCATCCCTCCCGTGGCAGCGGGGTCCTAATGGAAACTACGGGATATTAAGGTTCTCCTTTTAATAAAGAACCGGACCAATGCATTAACACGCGGTGAATACATGAACTCCTCATACTATGGTCATCTCCGGGAGTGGTTCCGGCTATTGTCACTCCGGGGTTGCCGGGTCATAACACATAGTAGGTGACTACAACTTGCAAGATAGGATCTAAAAGACACATATATTGGCGACAACATAATAGGTTCAGATCTGAAATCATGGCACTCGGGCCCTAGTGACAAGCATTAAGCATAGCCAAGTAGTAGCAACATCAATCTAGAACATAGTGGATACTAGGGATCAATCCCCGTCAAGAACTAACTCGATTACATGATAGATCTCATCCAACTCATCACCGTCCAACAAGCCTACGATGAGATTACTCACGAACGATGAAGAGCATCATGGAATTGTCGATGGAGAGAGGTTGATGATGACGATGACGACGATTTCCCCTCTCCGGAGCCCGAAACGTACTGCAGGTCTGCCCTCCAGATGAAGAGCAGGATGTGGTGGCGCCTCCGTATCGCAAAACGCGATGAAACCTTCTCTCTTATTTTTTTTCCAGGCGAAACAGAAGATATAGGACTGAGATTGGGGGCGGTGGTGCCACGTGGGCCCCACAAGCCTGCATGGCGCGACCTAGGGGGTGGCCGCGCCGTGTGGGCTTGTGGCCCACTGGCACACCCCCTAACGTGGATCTTTGCGCAAGTATTTTTCTTTTATTCCAGAAAAATCTCCGTAAATTTTCAAGACGTTCCGAGAACTTTTATTTCTGCACAAAAACAACACCATGGCAATTTTGCTGAAAACAGCGTCAGTCCGGGTTAGTTCCATTCAAATCATGCAAATTAGAGTACAAAACAAGGGCAAAAGACTTCGGAAAAGTAGATACGATGGAGACGTATCAGGGAGTACGTGTTCTCACCTACTTTACATTCTTGCTTATGCTTTCACTTTGTTAGCCGGTCTTCACACTTTGCCACTGTATCATCCATGCTAGTTTATTTTCTTTTTCTCGTTTTCGTTTTGTGTGTCTATCTAGTTTGAGAAAAACCAAAAAGATTTTCTTTTTCTTCTTTTTCTTGTTGGGAGCTTTCCCGTGTAAGTAGTTTACTTCTTCTTTGGGTCAAGGTAGAAGATAATGGTTACAATGTTTAGTGGCTCTTGCATGCATACCTGTTTAGCTTTCAAAGAGCCATATTACTTTGTCTTCTCCTTTGTGTTTGCCTGCAGATTCCAGCTTTAGTCCAATGCACGAGCACGCTTATTATTGTTCACATCGTTCGGTCGTGCAAGTGAAAGGCAATAATGACGATATATGATGAAGTGATTGAGCCTGGAAAGCTGGTATGAACTCGATCTATTTTGTTTTTGTAAATATGACTAGCTCATCATGCCTGATTCAGCTTTGTTGTGAGAAAAACATGTTTGCAATGACAACTTAGATATCATAGTTGCTTATGCCATGCTTAATTAGCTAGGAGCTTATAATGGTTTGTCTTGGTTGCCCACATGAATGTTGAGATGACTATGATGTAGTATGATAGGATGGTATCCTCCTTTGAATGATTCAAGTCGCTTGACTTGGCGCAGGTTCACGCATGTAGTTGAAACAAAGTCAACATAGCCTCTATGATATTCATGTTCATGGTGATTTATGTCCTATTCATGCTTGCACTCAATGTTAGTTAATCTCAATGCATTTTGATGACTGTTGTCGCTCTCTAGTTGGTCGCTTCCCAGTCTTTTGCTAGCCTTCACTTGTACTAAGCGGTAATACTGCTTGTGCTTCCACTTCCATAAACCCAAAGTTGTTCCATATGTGTCCACCATACCTACCTATGTGCGGTATCTACCTGTCGTTCCAAGTAAATTTGCATGTGCCACTCTCAAAACCTTCAAGAAATAATCTGTTTTGCATGCCCGAACCGCTCATGTGGTGACATGGGGCTATTGGTATCTTCCATGCTAGGCGTGTTATCCTTGATATGTGTTTATTCACTATCATTCACGAGAAAGGGGCCGGTAATTGGAATTCCCAGTTCCATGCTCAAATCGAAAAGATAATTGCAAACAGAAGTCCCCCGGGATTGATGTTGGTACGGACGATCCCTGAGGATTCGGCTAGCCGTGGAGTGTGATTGATTGGTGGTGGGGGAGTCAAAACTTTACTTTTCTGTTTGGGAACCGCCTATAGCATGTGTAGCATGGAAGATGTTGAGAAATCTTAGTCATTGCGTTGACAATGAAAGCATGCCACCCAAAATTATTATCTCTGTTTTCAAAGCTTGAGCTCTAGCACCTCTGCAAATCAATGCTTCCCTCTGCGAAGGGCCTATCTATTTATGTTCCTGCTAAGTCATCCTCCTCTTATAAAAGCACCAATTAGAGAGCACCTCTGTCATTTTTATGCTTTGCTTTTAACTATGTTGAGTATGACTGTGACTGGATCTTCATTGCCATGAATTACAATGTTTAGTCAGCCCTTGGTCTTTGAAGGTGCTCTGCATTTATGTTTTGCGGTCTCAGAAAGAGCTAGCGAGATACCATCTATTCGTACTGCTTCATGTTGTTTTGATTGAAGTGTCGACATTTGAGACTTATTATTATTTGCTCGCTAGTTGATTATGCCATTGATATGAGTTTACCGTGAGACCTAGATGTCATTTTCTTATGTGGTTTGCTTGTGATCTTGCTGAAACTCTGGATATGAGTTAGACATAGTTGCAACAACAAGATCAAACAGAGTTTGTCAAAGTTTTTCTTTTGTCTCTTTCAGTTTGTCAACTGAATTGCTTGAGGACAACCAATGCTTTAAGCTTGGGGGAGTTGATACGTCTCCGTCGTATCTACTTTTCCAAACTCTTTTGCCCTTGTTTTGAACTCTAATTTGCATGATTTGAATGGAACTAACC
The DNA here is from genome assembly GCF_904849725.1 of Hordeum vulgare subsp. vulgare. NCBI lineage: Eukaryota > Viridiplantae > Streptophyta > Magnoliopsida > Poales > Poaceae > Hordeum > Hordeum vulgare. The sequence continues at coordinate 524,297,117 of NC_058523.1, forward strand.
CGGACTGATGCTGTTTTCAGCAGAATTGCCATGGTGTTGTTTTTGTGCAGAAATAAAAGTTCTCGGAATGTCCTGAAAATTTACGGAGAATTTTTCTGGATTAAAAGAAAAATACATGCGGAAAGATCCACCAGAGGGGGCGTGCTAGTGGGCCACAAGCCCGTGGGCATGGCCACCCCCTTAGGCCGCGCCGTGAGGGCTTGTGGGGCCCACGTGGCACCACCGCCCCCAAACTCAGCTCTATATCTTCTATCTTGCCCGAGAAAAATCAGAGAAAAGGTTTAATCGCGTTTTACGATACGGAGGCGCCGCCATGACATCAGTTGTGCTTCCGTGGCAATGGCTCCAGAAAAGTGCTGATCCTGCAATCTCTAGTGTTAGCTAGACGAATGCTTATAACAACTAACCTTCTCCTGCAACGGCACCAGAAGAATGCTGCTAGCACTCCCCGTCAATGAAACTGGAAGAATGTTGTTGATGGCCCACCAGCACGTGGGTTCACAGCAGTTTTCGAGGGTAGAGTATTCGACCCAAATTTGTAGGTAAGCCTTAGGAGGTGAGAGTATACTCCCAAGTATTAGCAGCTGAATGTGTCAGATTCAACCACACCTGAAAGATTAGTATCTGCAAGCACAATAGTGACAGTGAAATAGTAACAGCGAAGTAGCGGGTATCGGCAGTGTAACGAGCAATAGCAGTGGCAAGGAACAGCAGTAGTGACAGCAGTAGCAAGTAGCAACAGTAGCAAGCGACAGTAGTAGCAACAGTAGCAGCAGAGCAAGACAAGTAACAGCAGTAGCAACAGTAGTAGTAGCAGAGCAAGACAAGTAACGGCAGTAGCAACAGTAGTAGAAGCAGAGCAAGACAAGTAACGGCAGTAGCAACAGTAGTACAAACTCGTAGGCATTGGGTCGGTGATTTGTTTGGATGATATTCATCATGCAACAGCTATAACACGGAGAGATATGTGGCTAGCTCCCGTTCGTCAATGTGATGTAGGCATGCATTTCGTGTGTCGTCATACGTGCTTAGGGAAAAGAACTTGCATGAGATCTGTTGTCCACCCCTCCCGTGGCAGCGGGGTCCAAAAGGAAACTACGAGATATTAAGGTTCTCCTTTTAATAAAGAACCGGACCAACGCGTTAGCACTTGGTGAACACATGAACTCCTCAAACTATGGTCATCACCGGGAGTGGTTCCGGTTATTGTCAATCCGGGGTTGCCGGATCATAAAACATAGTAGGTAAGTACAACTTGCAAGATCGGATCTAAAACACACATATATTGGTGACAACATAATAATTTCAGATCTGAAATCATGGCACTCGGGCCCTAGTGACAAGCATTAAGCATGGCAAAGTAGTAGCAACATCAAATCTCAGAACATAGTGGATACTAGGGATCAATCCCCGTCAAAACTAACTCGATTACATCATAGATCTCATCCTACTCATCACCGTCTAGTGAGCCTACGAATAGATTACTCACGAACGACGAAGAGCTTCATGGAATTGGAGAGGCAAGAAGGTTGATGATGACGATGGCGACGATTTCCCCTCTCCGGAGCCCAAGACGGGCTCCAGATCTGCCCTCCAGATGAAGAACAGGTGGTGGCGGCGCCTCCGTATCGAAAACGCGACGAAAACTTCTCTTTTTATTTTTTCTGGGACGAAAGACAACTTATAGAGCTGGAATTGGGGGCGGCAGGTGCCTGTGGGCCCCACAAGCCTGCCCACCGCCACCAGGGGGTAGTGGCGGAGCAGGCGCTTCTGGCCCACTGGCCAACCCCGTCAGGTTGATTCTGGCGCAGGTATTTTTGATATTTTCCAAAACTGCTCTCCATAAATTTTTAGGACGTTTGGAGAACTTTAATTTCTGCAAAAAATAACACCAAGGCAATTCTGCTGAAAACAACGTCAGTCCGGGTTAGTTCTATTCAAATCATGCAAATTATAGTCCAAAACAAGGGCAAAAGAGTTTGGAAAAGTAGATACGTTGGAGACGTATAACGCCACCCCCTGTTCTTCATCTGGAGGGCATCTGGAGTCCGTTCGGAGAGGGGAAATCGTCGCCATCGTCATCGTCAACCTTCCTCCATCGACAATTCCATGATGCTCTTCATCGTTCGTGAGTAATCTCATCGTAGGCTTGCTGCCGGTGATGAGTTGGATGAGATCTATCATGTAATCGAGTTAGTTTTGACGGGGATTGATCCCTAGTATCCACTATGTTCTGAGATTTGATGTTGCTACTACTTTTCCATGCTTAATGCTTGTCACTAGGGCCCGAGTGCCATGATTTCAGATCTGAACCTATTATGTTGTTGCCAACATATGTGTGTTTCAGATCCTATCTTGCAAGTTGTAGTCACCTACTATGTGTTATGACCCGGCAACCCCGGAGTGACAATAGCCGGAACCACTCCCGGAGATGACCATAGTATGAGGAGTTCATGTATTCACCAAGTGTTAATGCGTTGGCCCGGTTCTTTATTAAAAGGAGAACCTTAATATCCCGTAGTTTCCATTAGGACCCCGCTGCCACGGGTGGGATGGACAATAGATGTCATGCAAGTTCTTTTCCCTAAGCACGTATGACTACATACGGAATACATGCCTACATTAGATTGACGAACGAGAGCTAGTTACTTATCTCTCCGTGTTATAGTTGTTACATGATGAATCACATCCATCATACTCATCCATCGCCGATCCACTGCCTACGATATTTTACTACTGGTCCTTGCTACGTTACTTTGTCCAGGCTTGTCCCTTGCTACAAAAGGGATTGGGTGACTTTGTCGCTACTGATGTTACTTGCTGCTGCTGTCACTACTGATGTTCCTTGCCACTGCTGTCACTACTGCTGTTACTTGTTACTTTGCTGTTACTTGTTGCAAGACCCTTTTCCGACACCGTTGCCGGGGAAGAATAGTTCCTCGTCCACGTGGAACTTACTCGCGCCATTGATACAACAGTTAGGAATAGTCTGCCGTCAACAGATCATTTCTGACACCGTTGTTATCATACCACTTTGCCACTGATACTTTGCTTGCAGACACTAATCTTTCAGGTGTGGTTGAATCTGACAAACTCAGCCGCTAATACTTGAGAATATTCTTTCGCTTCCCCTTTGGCGAACCAACAAATTTGGGTTGAATACTCTACCCTCGAAAACTATTGCGATCCCCTACACTTCTGGGTTATCACCAAGCTAGATCGTTGCACATCCCGGTACACTGCCGTAGGCATTTCCTATAGAGTCATCATCGTTCTGAGCTTTGAGGTGTGAGTAAATAAAAGTGTGACGATCATCATTATTAGAGCATTGTCCCATGTGAGGAAATAAAAAAAAGAGGCCAAAGAGCCCAAAAATAAAAAAAAGAGGCCCAAGAGCCCAAATAAAAATAATAATAATAACAAAGAGAGAAAAAGAGAGAAGGGACAATGCTACTATCTTTTTCCACACTTGTGCTTCATAAAAACACCATGTTCTTCATGATTGAGAGCCTCTCATTTCGTCACCACCATATGCTAGTGAGAATCTATTATATAACTTGGCTTGTGTATTCCAATGATGGGCTTCCTCAAATTGCCCTAGGTCTTCGTGAGCAAGCAAGTTGGATGCACACCCACTAGTTATCCTTTTGAGCTATCACATACTTATAGCTCTAGTGCATCCTTTGTATGGCAATCCCTACTCATTCACATTGATACCTATTAATGGGCATCTCCATAGCCCTTCGATACGCCGAGTCAATGTGACCATCTCCTCCTTTTTTGTCTCACAACCACCACGACACTCTATTCCACCTATAGTGCTATATCAATGGCTCACGCTCATGTATTGCGTGATAGTTGTAAAAGGTTTGAGAATGTAAGAGTGCAAAAACAATTACTTGGCCAATACCGGGGTTGTGCATGATTGAAATTAGTTGTGTGGGGATGATGGATCATAACCAGACTATATGTTTTTGTAGGGATAACTTTCTTTGGCCTTGTTATTTCGAAAGTTCATGATTACCTTGCTAGTTGGCTTGAAGTAGTATTGTTTTCATGTCAATAGCAAACTATTGTTTTGAATCTTACGGATCTGAACATTCATGTCACACGAAAGAAGTTACAAAGGACAACTATGTTAGGTAGCATTCCACATCAAAAGTTCAGTCTTTATCACTTCCCTACTCGAGGACGAGCAGGAGTTAAGCTTGGGGATGCTTGATACGTCTCCAGCGTATCTATAATTTTTGATAGTTTCATGCTTTTATCCTGTCAAACTTTGGATGTTTTGTATGCCTTTTATATCTTTTTTGGGACTAACCTACTAACTCAGTGCCAAGTGCCAGTTCCTGTTTTTCCGTGTTTTTGACCCTTTTCAGAGGAGGATTTTAAACGGAGTCCAAATGGAATAAAACTTCTGAAAAGATTTTTTTTTGAAACAGAAGAAGATCGGGAAGCTTGAGAACCAAGGCAGGGGCCCACCAGGGACCCCACAAGCCCCCTAGCCGCAGCCAGGGGGGTCGCGCCTCCCAGGCTTGTGGGCTTCCGGGGACACCTCTGCCGTAGGTGTTTCGCCTATAAATTCCATAAATTCCAGAAAAAATCAGGAGATCATCGAAAGTACTTTTCCGCCGCAGCAAGCTTGTGTCTCCGCAAGATCCCATCCGGGGCACGTTCTGGTGCCCTGCCGGAGGGGGGATTCGGATACGGAGGGCTTATTCATCAACACCATGACCTCTCCGATGATGCGTGAGTAGTTCACCATAGACCTACGGGTCCATAGCTAGTAGCTAGATGGCTTCTTCTCTCTCTTGGATCTTCAATACAAAGTTCTCCGTGATCTTCATGGAGATCTATCTGATGTAATCTTCTTTTGCGGTGTGTTTGTCGAGATCCGATGAATTGTGGATTTATGATCAGATTATCTATGAATCTTATTTGAGTTTCTTCTGATCTCTCTTATGCATGATTTCATATCCTTGTAATTCTCTTCGAGTTGTGGGTTTTGTTTGGAAAGCTTCATCTATGATTCTTGCAATGGGAGAAGTGCTTGGTTTTGGGTTCATACTGTGCGATGACCTCACCCAGTGACAGAAGGGGTAGCGAGGCACGCATCGTGTTGTTGCCATCAAGGGTAAAAAGATGGGGTTTTCATCATTGGTTTGACATTATCCCTCTACATTATGTCATCTTTCTTAAGGCATTACTCTGTTCGTCATGAACTCAATACACTAGATGCATGCTAGATAGCGGTCGATGTGTGGAGTAATAGTAGTAGATGCAGAAAGTATCGGTGTACTTGTCTCGGACGTGATGCCTATATGTATGATCATTGCGTTAGATATCGTCATGACTTTGCGCGGTTCTATCAATTGCTCGACAGTAATTTGTTCACCCACCGTAATATTTTCTATTTTGAGAGAAGCGTCTAGTGAACACTATGGCCCCCGAGTTTACTCCACACCATATTTTCAGCCTTACTCTTTTTCTTCGTTGCACTTTCCGCCTTCAGGTCTCACTTTGCAATCAATCTTGAAGGGATTGACAACCCCTATATAGCGTTGGGTGCAAGCTCTTTTGTGTTTGTGCAGGTACTCTGGACTTGACGAGATTCTCCTACTGGATTGATACCTTGGTTCTCAGACTGAGGGAATTACTTACTGCTCTTGTGCTGCATCACCATTTCCTCTTCAAGGGAAAAGCCAACACAAGCAAGTCTCTGTCAACGTGTCAATTTCTGGCGCTGTTGTTTGAGAAATATCAGGCACCTCTGCAAATCAATGCTTCCCTCTGCGAAGGGCCGATCTATTTATGTTTCTCTTGAGTCATCCTCTTCTTATAAAAGCACCAATTAGAGATCACATCTGTCATTTTTATGCTTTGCTTTTAACTGTGATGAGTATGACTGTGACTGGATCTTCTTTGCCACGAATTACAATGTTTAGTCAGCCCTTGGTCTTTGAAGGTGCTCTGCATTTATGTTTTGCGGTCTCAGAAAGAGCTAGCGAGATACCATATGTTCGTACTGCTTCATGATTGTTTTGATTAAAGTGTTGACGTTTGAGACTTATTATTATTTGCTCGCTAGTTGATTATGCCATTGATATGAGTTTACCGTGAGACCTAGATGTCATTTGCTTATGTGGTTAGCTTGTGATCTTACTGAAATTCTGGTTATGAGTTAGACATAGTTGCAGCAACAAGATCGAACAGAGTTCGTAAAAGTTTTTCTTTTGTCTCTTTCAGTTTGTCAACTGAATTGCTTGAGGACATTCAAGGCTTTAAGCTTGGGGGAGTTGATACGTCTCCGTCGTATCTACTTTTCCGAACTCTTATGCCCTTGTTTTGGACTCTAATTTGCATGATTTGAATGGAACTAACCCGGATTAACGCTGTTTTCAGCAGAATTGCCATGGTGTTGTTTTTGCGCAGAAATAAAAGTTATAGGAATGACCTGAAAATTTACGGAGAATTTTTGTGGAATATATAAAAAATACTAGCGCAAGAGTCAGCGGAGGAAGTGCAGCATGGAGCCCACAAGCCCACCAGGCGCCACCCCCCTGGCCGCGACTAGCAAGCTTGTGGGGCCCACAACGCTCCACCGCCTCCAATCCCAGCTCTATGTAGTCCGTCTCGCCCGGAAAAAAAATCAAGGAGAAGAGTTCATCGCGTTTTACGATACGGAGGCGCCGCCACCTCTTGTTCTTCATCTGGAGGACGGATCTGGAGTCCGTGGGCTCCAGAGAGGGGAAATCGTCGCCATCGTCATCACCGACCTTCCTTCATCGCCAATTCCATGATGCTCTTCACCGTTCGTGAGTAATCTCATCGTAGGCTTGTTGGACGGTGATGAGTTGGATGAGATCTATCATGTAATCGAGTTAGTTTTGACGGAGATTGATCCCTAGTATCCACTATGTTCTGAGATTGATGTTGCTACTACTTTGCCATGCTTAATGCTTGTCACTAGGGCTCGAGTGCCATGATTTCAGATCTGAACCTATTATGTTGTCGCCAATATATGTGTGTTCTTGATCCTATCTTGCAAGTTGTATTCACTGCTACTGCAACAAAAGACCTTACAACGACGCCAGAAATAGGAGTGTTGCTTGATACTCCTCAGCAACGGCACCACGAATCCTTGGAGCCTTGCGTTGGTGTTCCCTGAAGCATAAAGGGTGATGTAGCGTAGCGGTGGTAAGTGTTTCCCTCAGTTTGAGAACCAAGGTATCAATCCGGCGGAAGAGTATCTCAAGATCCTGCACAAACACAAAAGCTTGCACCCAACGCTATGAAGGGGTTGTCAATCCCTTATAGATTGTTTGCCAAGTGAGAACTGAAAGCAATAAAGTAACAAAGCAAAGTAAAAGCGGAGGTGTAAACGATGGATGTGAATAGACCCAGGGGCCGTAGTGTTTACTAGTGGCTTCTCTCATGAAAGCAAGTAGACGGTGGGTGAACAAATTATTGTCGAGCAATTGACAAAACTGTGCAGAATCGTGACGATATCTATGCAATGATTATTTATATAGGCATCACGTCCGAAACAAGTAGACCGATACTGTCTGCATCTACTACTATTACTCCACACGTCGACCGCTATCCAGCATGCATCTAGTGTATTAAGTCCATAAGAACAGAGTAACGCCTTAAGCAAGATGACATGATGTAGAGGGATAATCTCAAACCAATGATAAGAACCCCATCTTTTTACCCTTGATGGCAACTGCTTGATGTGTGCCTTGCTGCCCCTACTATCAGTGGGAAAGGTCACCACATGGCAGAACCCAAAACCAAGCACTTCTCCCATTGCAAGAATCATAGATCTAGTTCGCCAAACAAAACCGAAGACTCGGAGATACTTACAAGGATATCAAATCATGCATAAAAGAAATCAACAAAGACTCAAATATATATCATAGATAATCTGATCACAAGTCCACAATTCATCGGATCTCGACAAACACACCGCCAAAGAAGATTACATCGCATAGATCTCCATGAAGATCATGGAGAACTTTGTATTGAAGATCCAAGAGAGAGAAGAAGCCATCTAGCTACTAACTACGGACTCGTAGGTCTGAAGTGAACTACTCACAAGTCATTGGAGGGGCGATGATGATGATGAAGAAGCCCTCCACCTCCAAAGTCCCCTCCGGCAGGGCATCGGGAAGGGTCTCCAGATGAGATCTCGCGGAAACGGAAGCTTGCGGCGGCGGAAAAGTATTTTCTAGGCTCCCCTGATTTTTTGAGGAATATTTGGGAATATATAGGCGCAAAACCTAGGTCAGGAGGCGGCCAGGGAAGCCACAAGCTTGCCCACCGCCGCCTCCCCCCTTGTGGCATGGTGCAAGCTTGTGGGCTCCCTGGGGCCCACCTGGCTTGGCCCCAAGGCTCCCTCGTCTTCTTTCGTTCGGGAAAAAATCATTTCGGGGATTTTATTCCGTTTGGACTCCGTTCCAAAATCAGATCTGAAAAGAGTCAAAAAAACGGAAAAACAGGTACTGGCACTTGGCACTGAATCAATAAGTTAGTCCCCAAAAATACATAAAAAGGTACATAAAACATACAAGGAAGACAAGATAACAGCGTGAAACCATCAAAAATTATAGATACGTTTGAGACGTATCAGTCACCAACTATGTGTTATGACCCGGCAACCCCGGAGTGACAATAGCCGGAACCACTCCCGGAGATGACCATAGTATGAGGAGTTCATGTATTCACCAAGTGTTAATGCATTGGTCCGGTTCTTTATTAAAAGGAGAACCTTAATATCCCTTAGTTTCCATTAGGACCCCGCTGCCACGGGAGGGATGGACAATAGATGTCATGCAAGTTCTTTTCCCTAAGCACGTATGAGTACATACGGAATACATGCCTACATTAGATTGACGAACTGGAGCTAGTTACATATCTCTCCGTGTTATAACTGTTGCATGATGAATAACATCCAGCATAATCATCCATCAGCGATCCACTACCTACGAGTCTTTTACTACTGGTCCTTGCTATGTTACTTTGTCCAGGCTTGTCCCTTGCTACAAAAGGGATTGGGCCACTTTGTTGCTACTGCTGTCACTTAGCTGCTACTGGTTACTATTGCTACTGTTGCTATCACACTACCTTGCTACTGATACTTTTCTGCAGATACTAGGTCTTTTAGGTGTGGTTGAATTGACAACTCGGCTGCTAATACTTGAGAATATTCTTTGGCTTCCCCTTGTGTCGAATCAATAAATTTGGGTTGAATACTCTACCCTCGAAAACTGATGCGATCCCCTATACTTGTGGGTTATCAGCCGTGACCAGCGATGCCAGCGGTTGTGGCCATGATTGACTTTCATGAAGGCATCGTTGCTTTGTTCTTCCACCCTCCTACGCGGATCTGCCCTTGAAAGTGCGTTATATCGACTAGGGGGGTGAATAGGCTATTTTTATAATTTCACCACTGAGGAAATTCCTAGTGAGGAAAGTCCTCAGTCATGAACTGAGTGCAGCGAAAATAGTAGAGGATCACATGTGGAAAAACGTCTACAACAAAGTACTCAATGTGATTTTAGAGATTCGGTTTGCAAAGGTCACAAGTACAGGGTAAGAAGGTGAAGATTAAATCAAGTGAAGAATTTGAGGTTGAGGAAATTTAGATAAAGTCTTCAAACAGATTCTTCAGGCTGTACAAATGAAAGTCTTCCACATACAACTGAGGAAATGAGTGAGTTGAAGAAATAGAACCAGTAGCTTGACGAAGACGGTTGTTGATGATCCAGTTCCAACTGTTGTGACAGTTGTATGTCTGGTTTGGAGTGGCTTGGTATTGAAACCAAAGGACACACAGTCTGTACCGTATTCTCCTTTAGCTAAGGACACACAGTCCTCGCCCAATACTCGTGGTAAGTCTTCAGGGCAGACTTCCAAACCCTCACAAACTCGGTCACCCGGCGATCCACAATTGACTGCTGGATGCTTTAGACCAAGACGCCTAACCGTTTGGAGGATACACAATCCTCAAAGGTAACAAGCGTCGGTTCCACACAGGAATAACTTCTTCAGTGATGCTCAATCACTTGGATTTTGGTTTGGGTTTGGGTGTTTGGGGTATTTCCTCACTTGATGATTTTCGCTCGAAGACTCTGAGGAATTTGGGTTGCTCTAAATGACTAATGTCAGTTTCTCTCGGAGCAGCCAACTAGCTAGTGGTTGTGGGGGGTGGCCATTTATAGCCTGGGAGCATCCCGACATGATTTGACATAAATGCCCTTTAATAATATGATCGTTCGGTGGATAAAATCTATGACAAGTGGCGCGTGGCGTGGCAATGGTCGGAACTTTCAACTATGAAAGTCCTCATGTCTCTCATATTCCTCACTTGAGGCTTTGGTAGATGTAGGCTTGGGTTGAGCATCATGAGGAAATTCGTTCCATAGTTTTACCTCGACCCCTTTAACAGTACTGTGTTCCTATGACTCAAGTGTAAAGAAAATGAAGCAGAAAGAGTAAATCTTCAATCTTCAAAGACATCAGAGTGTTTTCTTCAGGACACACAGAGTTCCTCATCTTCAATATCTTCATGAGGAATATCAATTTCTTCGCAATTTCTTCGCGATCAAAGTCTTCAAGGAATGGCCAAAGTCTTCACCTGAAGACATACATTTTTAGGGGTTGATTTTCATCAAATAACTCAAACTCCTCAGCAGCTTATAGAGCCTATGTACACTCACAAACATATCAGTCTCTTAACCTATAAGTCTTCAAACCACCAAAATCACTAAGGGGCACTAGATGTACTTACAACCCTTTTAGGCCTCTCCATGGGAAACCTTGATATGTGATCGGATGATGACGGCGCCTTGGTGTCGTATTCCCTATTGGGGGGCTTCACCTTGGGAGCTTGGCATCGGCGAGCGGGACCGGTGGATGGCGGTTGGTGGCGAGTGTGGCGTCTGGGCTTCGGTGGCAATGATGATGGTGGGAGTGATGTCGGCGACGCGGCAATGGTTGTGTTAGTTGGCTCTTCTTTGGTGTGTCCATGATTTTGCCTCAGTTTGTTTGTTGCTATAGAGTCGAAGATGTTGTGGTGGGGCCCTATGCTATACAATGACTGGTTGCACGTGGTCCATTCGGTGATCTCCCATGGTGCCAACCATGCCTGGTTTTGCCTACAGAGTTCTCTGTCAGAGTCGGTGTTGCGTCGCCTCGCCGTAGGGGGTTGAGATTTTGGCATAGATCTTCATGCAGCTTTGCGTGTCCGCTACAGTGCGGGTTGAGTCGAGGATCGCCTACAGCAGAGTCGGAGTTATTTGATCACAGTATAGGGATGGAAATGATGCCTCTAAGGTAGGGGGGATGATGATGACGCGTGCGTGCTGTCTTGCCGAGACCCTCTTTGGAGTGATGTGCAGCTTTTTTATGTGTGTCTTTCAACGGTTGTAACGGTTTTCTCCCGGTTTCCCATAATTAACTGGATAGTTTGGTTTTCGCTCGGTTTTCCCTAAAATGAGCAGCTCTTTTCTTCTTAATGAATGCAGGATAACTGCCATTTCGAAAAAACAATAGCTGCAACAAGATAGCCCAATCCTATTGTGGCAAACGACAAGCCGGAACGGTTTCATATAATAGGCAAAGCGTTCTTGAGGGCACACGGGAATTTCATCTAGTCATTTTCGTCATGTTGGGTTAATTTGCGTTCGGTACTTTGATAATTTGATATGTGGGTGGACCAGTGCTTGGGTGTTGTTCTTACTTGAACAAGCATCCCACTTACGATTAACCCTCCCACAAGCATCGGCAGCTATGAGAGAAGTATTAACAATAAATTCTAATCATAATATTAAACATAGGGATCCAAATCAGCCTCTTACGGAATAGCGCATAAACTCGGGTTTAAGTTTCTGCCAGTATCGCAACGTGATGACCCACAAGTATAGGGGATCAATCGTAGTCCTTCCAATAAGTAAGAGTGTCGAACCCAACGAGGAGCGGAAGGAAATGACAAATGGTTTTCAGCAAGGTAATTTCTACAAGCACTGAAATTGTAGATAATGAGTAGTTTGATAGCAAGGTAATTTGTAACAAGCAAGTATGGCAATGCTAAATAATATGCAGCGAGGTAGACCAATCCTTTTGAGGGAAAGAAGATGCCAAAAAAGTTTCTTATAATAGGTAAAGCGTTCTTGAGGGCACACGAGAATTTCATCCAGTCAATTTCATCATGTTGGCTTGATTTGTGTTTGCTACTTTGATAATTTGATATGTGGGTGGATCGGTGCTTAGGTGATGTTCTTACTTGAACAAACCTCCTACTTATGATTAACCCCCTCGCAAGCATCCACAACTACGAGAAAAGTATTAAGATAAAATCTAACCATAGCATTAAACATTTGGATCCAAATCGGTCCCTTACGAAATAGCACATAAACTAGGGTTTAAGCTTCTATAAATCTAGCAACACATCATCTAATTACTACTCACAATGCATCCCCTTAGGCACAAATATAGTGAAGTGTCATGTAGTCAACGTTCACGTGACACCACTATAGGAATCACAACATTCGTATCATCAAAATATCAAACACATATCAAGTTCACATGATTACTTGCAACAAGGTTTCTCTTGTGTTCTCAAGAACAAAGGTAACTACTCACAAGTGATAAATATGCTCAAGATCAGAGGGGTATTAAATAGCATAATGGATCTGAACATATAATCTTCCAGCCAATAAACCATATAGTAATCAACTACAAGATGTAATCAACACTACTAGTCCCTCACAAGTACCAACCGGAGGTTCCGGTACAAAGATTGAGCATAAGGGATGAACTATGGTTTGAGAGGATATGGTGCTGGTGAAGAGGTTGATGAAGATTGGCCTCCCCAATATGAGAGGGTTTCTTGTGATGACGATGGCTTCGATTTCCCCCTCCGGGAGGGAATTTCCCCCGACGAAATCACTCCGCTAGAGGGCAAAAGTGCTCCTGCCTAAGTTTCACCGTGAGACGGCGGGGTTCTGCCCCGAAAGTCCTGCTGTTAATTTTTCTAGGTCAAAATTGAATATATATACCAGAAGAGGGGCATCAGAGGTGGGACGAGGAGGGCACAACCCACCAGGCCGCGCCTGGGGTGCCTCGCGCACCCAGGTGGGTTGTGCCCACCTGTTGGGCCTCCTCCGGTAGTTATTTGCTCCAATATTCCTCATATAATCCATAAAAAAATCCCCGTAAAGTTTCAGCTCATTTGGAGTTGTGCACAATAGGTAACTCTGACGTGGTTTTTTAGGTCCAGAATTCGAGCTGCCGGTATTCTCCCTCTTTGTGTGAACCTTGCAAATTGTGAGAGAAAGGACATTAGAATTACTCCAAAAAGCATTATTATGCATAAAAACATTGTAAATAGCAGTATGGAAACATGATGCAAAATGGACGTATCAACTCCCCCAAGCTTAGACCTCGCTTGTCCTCAAGCGAAAAACCGAAATCGATAAACATGTCCACATGCTTAGAGAGAGAGAGAGGTGTCGATAAAAACAAAATACATAGAATCATCATGCATATTATTATAGCAGCAACAAACTTTATCATAAAACTTTCGTTATATAACTACTCATGAACAAGTAACAATTCATCACAATATTGAAGTATAAAGCATAAATCTTATTGGAAACCAACAAACTTACGAGCATTTCTTGAAGCTTACCAATGTTACCAATTCTTTGACATTCGTCACAAGATAAAACAAACTTACGGGCATCCTTGAAGAGAGTAGGCCAATAAAAACCAGATTGCAATACCTTGTGAGCAGTTCTATCTCCAGCATGATGTCCTCCATAAGCTTCTGAGTGACATTTCCGTAGGATTTGTTCCTGTTCATGCTCAGGTACACAATGTCTAATAATACCATGTACTCCTTCTTTATAAAGATGTGTGTCATCCCACAAATAATGTCTTAAATTATAGAAGATTTTTTTTCTTTTGTTGGTATGTGATACTAGGTGGTATGTATTTAGCAACGATATAACTAGCATAGTCAGCATACCAAGGTGTGTTGTGAGAAACATTTATTGTAGCCAACTACTCATCGGGAAAACTATCATCAATAGGTAGTGGGTCATCAAGAATATTTTCTAACCTAGACAAATTATCAGCTACGAGGTTCTTGGCTCCTTTTCTATCAATGATATGTAAATCAAATTCTTGTAGCAAGAGAACCCACCTAATGAGTCTAGGTTTAGCATCTTTCTTTTCCATAAGATATTTTATAGCAGCATTGTTAGAGCATATTTCTCCATATGTGGTTTTGGTACTTGATGACAATCCCTATGGACTAATGGTTGCCTTAAGTTATATTCAAAGGATTTGTCCATATGCACTTCTTGAAGTCCATCTATTGGTTTCAACGAGTTCAGATGATGACCAAGGTGGTAATCAAAGTATTATCCAAAGATTGGTCATAAATACACAAGGTTGATCAAGACTAAGCAGAGAGGAAATCAAGATGGTCAACACACTAAGTGTACAAGATGTACCGAGAGGGATTAAGTAATCCCATGGTATGGTCAGCGTTGTCCATGACGCTTTTTTGTACTAACCCATGGTCTTCGTGAGAGTTCTATGTGGGGTTAGGTGTGTTTCCATGGGTTTGCGTCAAGATCTCATTCAACCTATGAAGGATGACATCAAGTGGTGATCATTTTCAAGATTCCAGTGTGCAAGTTCAAGTGGAGCATCACGAAGATATCATGCTTGAAGCTTGTCATCCATTGTGGTGGCAATGGACTTGTGAAGATGTGCTAAAGAGTGGTTCACCCAAAGTGTGTATGGAGGAGCAATCAATAAAGGTGGTTAATCTTGAGGAATCCAAGATCATCATCATCTACATCAAGAGGACTAGGTGCAAGGTATAGGTTTTCCCTTGATAGGTTTTTATTTTAGGATAGATTGTCGTACTATCAAGGGGGGCTCTCAAGTGAGTAGCTTGATCATATCATTTGTTGAGAGCTCAAACCATTTGCATCCTTGCATCATCTTTCTTGGTTCTTGTTTGGTGTTTCTCTTTGTGAGTTTTAGAGCTTATGGTCATCTTCATGACAAGCTCGAGTTCATCGAAGATGGAGTCCATATGCATCTTCTATGATGTTTTTGATGTTGGAAGTTTTTGCTGGTTCTTCATCCATAGAGGTCTCACATCTCTATATCATTGGCATTTTCATTGCTGATTAGATAGCTCTTGTCGTTCTGAATCCAACAAGCTTGAGTTTGCTCGATTCGGAGCTCGTATGCGGAAGTTATGGCAGTTTGAGTGGCCAGCGGTAGTACCGCACGTGCGAGCGGTAGTACCGCTCTTGGAGCCGTAGTAGTTTTTTACTACCGCTCTTTGGCGGTAGTACCGTACGATACTACTGTGTTGTCGTACTTTTGCACAACCGCAGCCTCAGCAGGGGTAGGCACGGAAGTAATTTTTTACTACCGTGGTTGGTGAACCTACCGTGCGGTAGTACCGCTCCTAGGAGTGTTAGTGTCGCTAGTAGCAGCGGTAGTACCGCTCTGCTCAGGCTGTGAGTGGGAGTAACGGTTGGATTCTTTCCCCCGCTATATAACGGGGGTCGTCTTCCCCATTGGATCTAATCCATCCATTGAGCTTGTGTTCTTCCCCCATTGTTGACCTTCTTAGAGCTCGCTAACTCTCTATCCCTCCAATGATTCTTGCTAGTTCTTGAGGGGAAATAGATAAGAGATCTAGATGCACATCTCCACCAATCACTTTCTCCTCTATGTGACGGGGACCCCTTGGATCTTGATCCTGGAGTTCTTTGTGAGCTCCTTCTTCTTCCTCTCATATTTCTACATGGCTTTTGTTGTTGTGGAGGGATTTGAGTGTGAGGGACTTGACCACTTCGTGTGTTCTTGCCATTGCATTAGTTGCATCCGTTTGAGTTCTCCATGGTGATACGTGGAAGTGAGAAGTTGAGAAGCTTATTACCCTTGGGTACTTGGTACCCTAGAGATTGTTCTTCGTGGATGCTTTGGCGTCCTAGAAGCTTGGTGGTGCCTCGAAGCTCAATCATTGTGGTGTAAAGCCCCAGGAAAGCCCCGCGAAAGTTGTGGAGATTGCCCCAAGCATTTGTGGTCACCTCGAAGCCACATGCCTTTGTGGTGAAGCTTTGTGGTGTTATTGGGAGCCTCCAATTAAGTTGTGGAGATTGCCCCAACCTTGTTTGTACGGGTTCGGTGACCGCCCTCAAGGGTCCCTTAGTGGAATCACGACATCTTGCATTGTGCGAGGGCGTGAGGAGATTACGGTGGCCTTAGTGGCATCTTGGGGAGCATTGTGCCTCCATGTTGGAATTATGCCCTAGAGGCAATAATAAATATAGTTATTATTATAATTCCTGTATCAAGATAATAGTTTATTATCCATGCTATAATTGTATTGAATGAAGACTCATTTACATGTGTGGATACATAGACAAAACACCGTCCCTAGCATGCCTCTAGTTGGCTAGCCAGTTGATCAATGATAGTCAGTGTCTTCTGATTATGAACAAGGTGTTGTTGCTTGATAACTGGATCACGTCATTGGGAGAATCACGTGATGGACTAGACCCAAACTAATAGACGTAGCATGTTGATCGTGTCATTTTGTTGCTACTGTTTTCTGCGTGTCAAGTATTTATTCCTATGACCATGAGGTCATATAACTCACTGACACCGGAGGAATGCTTTATGTGTATCAAACGTCGCAACGTAACTGGGTGACTATAAAGATGCTCTACAGGTATCTCCGAAGGTGTTAGTTGAGTTAGTATGGATCAAGACTGGGATTTGTCACTCCGTGTGACGGAGAGGTATCTCGGGGCCCACTCGGTAATACAACATCACACACAAGCCTTGCAAGCAATGTAACTTAGTGTAAGTTGCGGGATCTTGTATTACGGAACGAGTAAAGAGACTTGCCGGTAAACGAGATTGAAATAGGTATGCGGATACTGACGATCGAATCTCGGGCAAGTAACATACCGAAGGACAAAGGGAATGACATACGGGATTATACGAATCCTTGGCACTGAGGTTCAAACGATAAGATCTTCGTAGAATATGTAGGATCCAATATGGGCATCCAGGTCCCGCTATTTTATATTGACCGAGGAGTCTCTCGGGTCATGTCTACATAGTTCTCGAACCCGCAGGGTCTGCACACTTAAGGTTCGACGTTGTTTTATGCGTATTTGAGTTATATGGTTGGTTACCGAATGTTGTTCGGAGTCCCGGATGCGATCACGGACGTCACGAGGGTTTCCGGAATGGTCCGGAAACGAAGATTGATATATAGAATGACCTCATTTGATTACCGGAAGGTTTTCGGAGTTACCGGGAATGTACCGGGAATGACGAATGGGTTCCGGGAGTTCACCGGGGGGGGGGCAACCCACCCCGGGGAAGCCCATAGGCCTTGAGGGAGACACACCAGCCCTTAGTGGGCTTGTGGGACAGCCCACAAGTGGTCTATGCGCCAAGAGAAGAAAAATGAAGAGGAAAAGAAAAAAAAAGGAGGAGGTGGGAAGGGAGGAGGACTCCCTCCCACCAAACCTAGTCCAACTCGGTTTGGGGGGGAGAGTCCTCCCCCTTGGCTCGGACGACCCCCTTGAGGGTCCTTGGACCCCAAGGCAAGGCCCCCTTCCTCCCACCTATATATACGGAGGTTTTAGGGCTGATTTGAGATGACTTTTCCACGGCAGCCCGACCACATATCTCCACGGTGTTTCCTCTAGATCGCGTTTCTGCGGAGCTCGGGCGGAGCCCTGCTGAGACAAGGTCATCACCAACATCCGGAGCGCCGTCACGCTTCCGGGGAACTCTTCTACCTCTCCGTCTCTCTTGCTGGATCAAGAAGGCCGAGATCATCGTCGAGCTGTACGTGTGCTGAACGCGGAGGTGCCGTCCGTTCGGTACTAGATCGTGGGACTGATCGCGGGTTTGGTCGCGGGGCGGATCGAGGGACGTGAGGACGTTCCACTACATCAACCGCGTTCTCTAAACGCTTCTGTTGTACGGTCTACAAGCGTACGTAGATCACTCATCCCCTCTCGTAGATGGACGTCACCATGATAGGTCTTCGTGCGCGTAGGAAATTTTTTGTTTCCCATGCGACGTTTCCCAACAGTGGCATCATGAGCTAGGTTCATGCGTAGATGTCTTCTCGAGTAGAACACAAAAGTTTTTGTGGGCGGTGATGTGCGTTTTGCTGCCCTCCTTAGTCTTTTCTTGATTCCGCGGTATTGTTGGATTGAAGCGGCTTGGACCGACATTACTCGTACGCTTACGAGAGACTGGTTTCATCGTTACGAGTAACCCCCTTTGCTCAAAGATGACTGGCAAGTGACGGTTTCTCCAACTTTAGTTGAATCGGGTTTGACCGAGGAGGTCCTTGGATGAGGTTAAATAGCAACTCATATATCTCCGTTGTGGTGTTTGCCTAAGTAAGATGCGATCCTACTAGATACCCTTGGTCACCACGTAAAACATGCAACAACAAAATTACAGGACGTCTAACTTGTTTTTGCAGGGTATGATTGTGATGTGATATGGCCAACGATGTGATGTGATATATTGGATGTATGAGATGATCATGTTGTAATAGAAATATCGACTTGCACGTCAATGGTACGGCAACCGGCAGGAGCCATAGGGTTGTCTTTATACTAAAGTTTGTGCTTGCAGATGCGTTTACTATTTTGCTAGGATGTAGCTTTAGTAGTAATAGCATAAGTAGCACGACAACCCCAATGGCAACACATTGATGGATGATCATGGTGTGGCGCCGGTGACAAGAAGATCGTGCCGGTGCTTTGGTGATGGAGATCAAGAAGCACGTGATGATGGCCATATCATGTCACTTATGAATTGCATGTGATGTTAATCCTTTTATGCACCTTATTTTGCTTAGAACGACGGTAGCATTATGAGGTGATCTCTCACTAAAATTTCAAGACGAAATTGTGTTCTCCCCGACTGTGCACCGTTGCTACAGTTCGTCGTTTCGAGACATCACGTGATGATCGGGTGTGATAGACTCAACGTTCACATACAACGGGTGCAAAACAGTTGCGCACGCGGAACACTCGGGTTAAGCTTGACGAGCCTAGCATGTGCAGACATGGCCTCGGAACACATGAGACCGAAAGGTCGATCATGAATCATATAGTTGATATGATTAGCATAGGGATGCTTACCACTGAAACTATACTCAACTCACGTGATGATCGGACTTGGGATAGTGTAAGTGGATCATGAACCACTCAAATGACTAGAGAGATGTACTTTTTGAGTGGGAGTTTAGCATATAATTTGATTAAGTTGAACTCTAATTATCTTGAACATAGTCTAAGTCCACTTTGAATATATTTGTGTTGTAGATCATGGCTCACGCGATAGTCATCCTGAATTTTAATACGTTCCTAGAGAAAGCTAAGTTGAAAGATGATGGAAGCAACTTTGTAGACTAGGCTCGTAATCTTAAGCTAATCTTACAAGCTGGGAAGAAGGATTATGTCTTTAATGCTGCGCTAGGAGATGAACCACCCGCTACGGCTGATCAGGATGTTAAGAACGCTTGGTTAGCACGTAAGGAGGACTACTCAATAGTTCAATGTGCAGTCTTGTATGGCTTAGAACCGGGACTTCAACGTCGCTTTGAGCGTCATGGAGCATTTGAGATGTTCCAGGAGTTGGAGTTTATCTTTCAGAAGAACGCCCGGATCGAGAGGTATGAGACCTCCGATAAATTCTATGCTTGCAAGATGGAGGAAAACTCGTCTGTCAGTGAACATGTGCTCAAAATGTCTGGGTACTCAAACCGTCTAGCTGAGCTGGGGATTGAACTCCCGCAAGAAGCTATCACTGACAGAATCCTTCAATCACTGCCGCCAAGCTATAAAGGCTTTGTGTTGAACTACAACATGCAAGGGATGAACAAGTCTCCCGGTGAGTTGTTTGCGATGCTGAAAGTCGCAGAGTCTGAACTCCGTAAAGAGCATCAAGTGTTGATGGTGAGCAAGACCACTAGTTTCAAGAGAAACGGCAAAGGCAAGAAGGGCAATTCTAAGAAGAGCGGCAAGCCTGTTGCCAATCCGCCGAAGAAACCCAAGGCTGGACCTAAGCCTGAAACAGAGTGCTTCTATTGCAAGGGTATGGGTCACTGGAAGCGCAATTGCCCCAAGTATCTGGCAGATAAGAAGGCGGGCAAAGAAAAATCAGGTATATTTGATATACATGTTATTGATGTGTATTTAACCGGCTCTCGTAGTAGTGCCTGGGTATTCGATACCGGTTCTGTTGCTCATATTTGCAACTCGAAGCAGGAACTGCGGGATAGACGAAGGCTGGCGAAAGACGAAGTGACGATGCGCGTAGGAAACGGTTCCAAGGTTGATGCAATCACCGTCGGCACAGTGTCACTTCAGCTACCATCGGGATTAGTGATGAACTTAAATCATTGTTATTTAGTGCCTGCGTTGAGCATGAACATTATATCTGGATCTTGTTTATTGCGAGACGGTTACTCTTTTAAGTCTGAGAATAATGGTTGTTCTATTTCTATGAGTAACATCTTTTATGGTCATGCACCGAATGTGAGAGGATTGTTCATATTGAATCTTGATAGCGATACGCATATACATAACATTGAGACCAAAAGAGTTAGAGTAAACAATGATAGCGCCATATTTTTGTGGCACTGCCGCTTAGGTCATATTGGTGTAAAGCGCATGAAGAAACTCCATGCTGATGGACTTTTGGAGTCACTTGACTTTGATTCACTTGACACGTGCGAACCATGCCTCATGGGCAAGATGACTAAGACTCCGTTCTCCGGAACAATGGAGCGTGCAAGTGACTTATTGGAAATCATACATACCGATGTGTGTGGTCCAATGAGCTTGGAGGCACGCGGCGGATATCGTTATTTTCTCACCTTCATTGACGATTTGAGTAGGTATGGTTATGTCTACTTGATGAAGCACAAGTCTGAAACATTTGAAAAGTTCAAGCAATTTCAGAGTGAAGTGGAAAATCATCGTAACAAGAAGATCAAGTTCCTATGGTCTGATCGTGGGGGTGAATATCTGAGTTTCGAGTTTGGTGATCACTTAAGAAAATGTGGAATTGTTTCACAGTTGACACCGCCTGGAACACCACAGTGTAATGGTGTGTCCGAATGTCGTAATCGTACTTTGTTAGAGATGGTGCGATCTATGATGTCTCTTACTGATTTGCCGTTATCATTTTGGGGTTATGCATTAGAAACAGCTGCATTCACTTTAAATAGGGCACCATCAAAATCCGTTGAGACGATACCATACGAACTGTGGTATGGCAAAAGGCCAAAGTTGTCGTTTCTTAAAGTTTGGGGATGTGATGCTTATGTCAAAAAAGCTTCAGCCTGAAAAGCTGGAACCCAAAGCGGAAAAGTGCGTCTTCATAGGTTACCCAAAAGAGACAGTTGGGTACACCTTCTATCTCAAATCCGAGGGCAAAGTGTTTGTTGCTAAAAACGGAGCTTTTCTCGAGAAGGAGTTTCTCTCGAGAGAATTGAGTGGGAGGAAGATAGAACTTGACGAGGTTGTCGAACCTCTCATCCCTCTGGATGGTGGCGCAGGGCAAGGGGAAACCTCTGTCGTTGCGACGCCGGTTGAGGAGGAAGTTAATGATGATGATCATGAAACTCCAGTTCAAGTTTCTGTTGACCCACGCAGGTCGACGAGATCACGCGCTGCTCCAGAGTGGTACGGTAATCCCGTCTTATCAATCATGTTGTTAGACAACAATGAACCTGCAAATTATGAAGGAGCAATGGTGGGCCCAGATTCCAACAAATGGCTAGAAGCCATGAAATCCGAGATAGGATCCATGTATGAGAACAAAGTGTGGACTTTGGAGATACTACCTGAGGGCCGCAAGGCTATTCAGAACAAATGGATCTTTAAGAAGAAGACGGACGCTGACGGTAATGTGACCGTTTATAAAGCTCGACTTGTGGCAAAGGGTTTTTCACAAGTTCCAGGAGTTGACTACGATGAGACTTTCTCACCCGTAGCGATGCTTAAGTCCGTCAGAATCATGTTAGCAATAGCTGCATTTTTCGATTATGAAATCTGGCAGATGGATGTCAAAACGCCGTTCCTTAACGGTTTTCTTAAGGAAGAGTTGTATATGATGCAACCCGAAGGTTTTGTCGATCCTAAAAATGCTGACAAGGTGTGAAGCTCCAGCGATCCATTTATGAACTGGTGCAAGCATCTCGGAGTTGGAACAAACGCTTTGATGAGGTGATCAAAGCATTTGGGTTTATACAAGTGGTTGGAGAATCCTGTATTTACAAGAAAGTGAGTGGGAGCTCTGTGGCGTTTCTAATATTATATGTGGATGACATATTACTGATTGGAAACAACGTAGAGCTTTTGGAGAGCATAAAAGGTTACTTGAATAAAAGTTTCTCTATGAAGGACGTAGGAGAAGCTGCTTACATTCTAGGCATTAAGATCTATAGGGATAGATCAAAACGCCTGATAGGACTTTCACAAAGCACATACCTTGATAAAGTTTTGAAGAGGTTCAAAATGGAACAGTCCAAGAAAGGGTTCTTGCCAGTTTTACAAGGTACGAGATTGAGTAAGACTCAGTGCCCAGCAACTGATAAAGATAGAGAGCATATGTGCTCCGTCCCCTATGCTTCAGCCATAGGTTCTATCATGTATGCGATGCTGTGCACTAGACCGGATGTTAGCCTGGCCATAAGTATGGCAGGTAGGTTCCAGAGTAATCCAGGAGTGGATCACTGGACAGCGGTCAAGAATATCCTGAAGTACCTGAAAAGGACTAAGGAGATGTTTCTCATGTATGGAGGTGACGAAGAGCTCGCCGTAAAAGGTTACGTTGATGCAAGCTTTGACACAGATCCGGACGACTCTAAGTCGCAAACCGGATACGTATTTATTCTTAATGGGGGTGCAGTAAGCTGGTGCAGTTCCAAGCAAAGCGTCGTAGCAGATTCTACATGTGAAGCGGAGTACATGGCTGCCTCGGAGGCGGCTAAGGAGGGTGTCTGGATGAAGCAGTTCATGACGGATCTTGGAGTGGTGCCAAGCGCACTGAATCCAATAACCTTGTTCTATGACAACACTGGTGCCATTGCCTTAGCAAAGGAACCACGGTTTCACAAGAAGACCAGACACATCAAACGACGCTTCAACCTCATCCGCGACTACGTCGAGGAAGAGGACGTAAATATATGCAAAGTGCACACGGATCTGAATGTAGCAGACCCGCTGACTAAACCTCTTCCACGGCCAAAACATGATCGACACCAGAACTGTATGGGTGTTAGATTTATTACAATGTAATTCACATGGTGATGTGAGGGCTGGATTATTGACTCTAGTGCAAGTGGGAGATTGTTGGAATTATGCCCTAGAGGCAATAATAAATATAGTTATTATTATAATCCTGTATCAAGATAATAGTTTATTATCCATGCTATAATTGTATTGAATGAAGACTCATTTACATGTGTGGATACATAGACAAAACACCGTCCCTAGCATGCCTCTAGTTGGCTAGCCAGTTGATCAATGATAGTCAGTGTCTTCTGATTATGAACAAGGTGTTGTTGCTTGATAACTGGATCACGTCATTGGGAGAATCACGTGATGGACTAGACCCAAACTAATAGACGTAGCATGTTGATCGTGTCATTTTGTTGCTACTGTTTTCTGCGTGTCAAGTATTTATTCCTATGACCATGAGGTCATATAACTCACTGACACCGGAGGAATGCTTTGTGTGTATCAAACGTCGCAACGTAACTGGGTGACTATAAAGATGCTCTACACGTATCTCCGAAGGTGTTAGTTGAGTTAGTATGGATCAAGACTGGGATTTGTCACTCCGTGTGACGGAGAGGTATCTCGGGGCCCACTCGGTAATACAACATCACACACAAGCCTTGCAAGCAATGTAACTTAGTGTAAGTTGCGGGATCTTGTATTACGGAACGAGTAAAGAGACTTGCCGGTAAACGAGATTGAAATAGGTATGCGGATACTGACGATCGAATCTCGGGCAAGTAACATACCGAAGGACAAAGGGAATGACATACGGGATTATACGAATCCTTGGCACTGAGGTTCAAACGATAAGATCTTCGTAGAATATGTAGGATCCAATATGGGCATCCAGGTCCCGCTATTTTATATTGACCGAGGAGTCTCTCGGGTCATGTCTACATAGTTCTCGAACCCGCAGGGTCTGCACACTTAAGGTTCGACGTTGTTTTATGCGTATTTGAGTTATATGGTTGGTTACCGAATGTTGTTCGGAGTCCCGGATGAGATCACGGACGTCACGAGGGTTTCCGGAATGGTCCGGAAACGAAGATTGATATATAGAATGACCTCATTTGATTACCGGAAGGTTTTCGGAGTTACCGGGAATGTACCGGGAATGACGAATGGGTTCCGGGAGTTCACCGGGGGGGCAACCCACCCCGGGGAAGCCCATAGGCCTTGAGGGAGACACACCAGCCCTTAGTGGGCTGGTGGGACTGCCCACAAGTGGTCTATGCACCAAGAGAAGAAAAATCAAGAGGAAAAGAAAAAAAAAGGAGGAGGTGGGAAGGGAGGAGGACTCCCTCCCACCAAACCTAGTCCAACTCGGTTTGGGGGGGAGAGTCCTCCCCCTTGGCTCGGCCGACCCCCTTGAGGGTCCTTGGACCCCAAGGCAAGGCCCCCTCCCTCCCACCTATATATACAGAGGTTTTAGGGCTGATTTGAGACGACTTTTCCACGGCAGCCCGACCACATACCTCCACGGTTTTTCCTCTAGATCGCGTTTCTGCGGAGCTCGGGCGGAGCCCTGCTGAGACAAGGTCATCACCAACCTCCGGAGCGCCGTCACGCTGCCGGAGAACTCTTCTACCTCTCCGTCTCTCTTGCTGGATCAAGAAGGCCGAGATCATCGTCGAGTTGTACGTGTGGTGAACGCGGAGGTGCCGTCCGTTCGGTACTAGATCGTGGGACTGATCGCGGGATTGTTCGCGGGGCGGATCGAGGGACGTGAGGACGTTCCACTACATCAACCGCGTTCTCTAAACGCTTCTACTGTACGGTCTACAAGGGTACGTAGATCACTCATCCCCTCTCGTAGATGGACATCACCATGATAGGTCTTCGTGCGCGTAGGAAAATTTTTGTTTCCCATGCGACGTTTCCCAACACTCCACACCGCTCCAAATGGAGATTAGCATCTGCAAGGGTGTGAACTTCGGGATACATCATCGTCTCCATGTGCCTCCGTTGTCTCTTACCCGAACCCTTTACTTATGCACTTTACTTTGTGATAGCCATATTGTTTCGTGTCATATATCTTGCTTTCACTTAGTTGTTTATCTTGCTTAGCATAAGTTGTTGGTGCACATAGGTGAGCCTAGTTGTTTTTGGTTTTGTGCTTGACATATTAAACGTTAGTTTTTTTCCGCATTTGATCAAGCCTAAACCGTAATTATTTTAAAGCACCTATTCACCATCCCCTCTAGGCGACATTCACGTCTTTCAAGCATGATCAGTGTGAATACTTACTTAAAAATCAACAATGTAAGGTCTGAATTTATCACAAGCAAACACAACTGCTAAAAAATATTTTTCAGTAGTAGCATAATTTCGTTGAGTAGTGTCTAGAGTTTTTCTAGGATAATGAATAAAGTTTAATTTTTATATCCACTCTTTGTCCTAGAACAGCACCAATAACATCGTCACTAGCATCACACATAATTTCAAAAGGCAAGTTCCAATCAGGTGGTTGAACAACAGGTGCAGAAGTTAAGGATATCTTAAGTGTTTCAAAGGCTTCTATACAATCATCATAAAAAACAAATGGAACATCCTTTTGTAAAATATTTGTAAGAGGCCTAGAAATTTTAAAGAAATCTTTAATGAACCTCCTATAGAAACCAACATGATCGAGGAAACTACGAATACCTTTAATATCTTTAGGACATGTCATTTTCTCAATTGCATCAACTTTAGCTTGATCCACCTCAATACCTCGTTCAGAAATTTTATGACCCAAGACAATACCTTCATTAACCATAAAGTTACACTTCCCCAATTCAAGACAAGATTAGTTTGCTCACATCTCTGCAAAACTCGATCAAGGTTGGTCACACAATCGTCAAAATAAGTTCCATATACATAAAAATCATCCATGAAAACCCCAATAATATTTTCACAAAAATCAAAGAATATAGCAGTCATACATCTCTGAAAGGTAGCAGGTGCATTGGATAAACCAAAAGGCATATGTCTATAAGCATAAGTTCCAAAAGGGCAAGTAAAGGTGGTTTTCTCTTGATCAGATTGTGAGACAAGTATTTGAAAAAAACCAGAATATCCATCAAGAAAACAAAAGTGTGTGTGCTTAGATAATCTTTCTAGCATTTGATCAATAAAAGGCAACGGGTAATGATCTTTCCTAGTTCATTTGTTTAATTTTCTAAAGTCAATTACCATTCTATAGCCAGTAATAATCCTTTGTGGAATAAGTTCATTTTTATCATTAGGAACAACAGTAATACCTCCCTTCTTAGGGACACAATGAACGGGACTTACCCATCTACTATCAGCTATGGGATAGATTATACCTGCTTCTAGAAGCTTTAATATTTTAGTTCTTATGACTTCTTCCATTTTTTGGATTCAAACGACGTTCGTGATCAACAACGGGTTTAGCATGAGGTTCCATATTAATCTTGTGCTAACATAGAGTGGGACTAATGCCCTTAAGATCATCAAGAGCATATCCAATAGGAGCTTTGTGCTTCTTCAGAATTTTCAATAATCTTTCTTGTTCATGTTCTGAAAGGTTAGCACTAACAATAATAGGATATATCTTCTTTTCATCAAGATCAACATATTTCAAAGTGTCATACAATTGTTTAAGTTCAAACACATGATCGCCTTTAGGTGGAGGAGGACCTCCTAAAGTTTCAATAGGCAGATTGTGCTTAAGACATTGTTCAAAGAAAATTCTATTTATTTCATTTCTTTCATGCATATGCATATCGTTTTCATGCTCTAGCAAATATTGTTCTAGTGGATCAGTAGGAGGCGCGACAATAGAAGCAAGAACAATTATTTCATCCTTACTAGGCAATTTTGTAGGATCGAAAGTATGTCTAGAGGGGGGTGATTAGACTACTTGACCAATAAAAACTTAGCCTTTTCCCAATTTTAGTCGTGGGCCAGTTTTATCAATTATGGCAAATCAAGTACACCCTACACATGCAGTTTTAAGAGTATATCAGCGGAAAGTAAAACATGCAAGTGTAAAGTAAAAGAGTAAGGTAGGGAGATCAAACGCATGAGGTTAACATGACGATTTTTGGCATGGTTCCGATAGGTGGCTCTATCGTACGTCCATGTTAGTTGAGACTTCAACCCACGGAGGCTAAAGGCTGCAAGAGTCCATGGAGGGCTCCACCACGAGGGGTCCATGAAGAAGTGACCTTGTCTATTCCACCACGGCTTCCATCCACGAAGGACTAGCCTCACTCAGGGTAGATCTTAATGAAGTAGGCGGTCTCCTTGCCCTTACAAACATCTTGGTTCAACTTCACAACACGAAGTAGGAGGCTCCCAAGCGACACCTAACCAATCTAGTAGGCACCACCCTCCAAAAGGTAATAGATGTGGTAGAATGATGAACTCCTTGCTCTTGTGCTTCTAAAGATAGTATCCTCAACACTCAATCACTCTCTCGCAGATTTGGCATGGGTAGGAGAGATTGATTTGGTGGAAAGAAACTTGGGGAGTCTAGAGATCATGTTTCAAATAGATGGATTAGAATATCTTGATCTCAACACATGAGTAGGTGGCTCTCTCTCAGAAAAATGAATCTGGTAATGAAGTGTGTGTTCTGAGTGCTTCCTCTACTAATGAGAGGTAGGTGGAGGGGTATATATAGGCAGTCCCCAAAATCCAACCATTACACCTAAAGTGACAAATCCAGTGACACCGAAGTCATAAACTCTGTGGTACTGACTTGCACAAAAGGCAACAACTTTTGAATCTCGGTGGAACCGATATACACAACTCGATGACATCGAAAAGGTGGCTAACAGCCAGATGACCCAACTCGGTGACACCGATACCCAAACTCGAAATTTTTGATTTTGTGTACCGAGGCAACAGAAGGTTGGTCACGTGAACTCGGTAGCACCGATGCAGAATCGGTTGCACCGAAATGGCGAGTTTGGCTAGGGTTCTGTCTGGGTTGAAAATTCGTAGGACCGAAATGGGAATGTTGGTGGCATTGATTTTGTATATGTGGCTTTGGATAGTATAGTTATGTGGGAAAATGACTGAGTATTTTTGGTGGCTATGTGTGAGCACTTGAGCAACTAGTTCATTTTAATACCTCACCCCCTTTTAATAGTACTGGCTTTCCTATGGACTCAAAATTGATTTCTCACAAATATAAAATGAAGAGTCTTCTAGCTTCAAGCTTGGGCCAATCTTATTCCTTTCTTGCATCAAGGGGCATCTCCACATAAACCTTTAGCCAATGCATCTTTTGAACTTTTCTGAAATATACTTGGATAGAATCATTAGTCCAGTGATGCATATGTTGTGATCAATTATCAAAACCACCTTAGGGAGCAATTGTGTTTTCAAATTCCTCTTTATGAGGTTTCCTATTAAACTTGGAAAAATAAAATTCATGAGACTCATCACCAAAACTCACACTAACAGTTTCCTTTTCACAATCATTCTTAACATTGACAGTGTTCAAGAAAGGTCTACCAAATATAATGGGACAAAAATCATCTTGTGGGGAACCAATAACCAGAAAAGCAGTAGGGTATTTTATTTTTCCACACAAGGCTTCAACATCTCTAACAATCCCAAGTGGTGTGATGGTGTCTCTATCGTTTAATAGTAACATCTATGTCTTCTATTTCAACACGTGCTATTTCATCCATAATTTCTTGATATAAGATAAAAGGAATAGCACTTACGCTGGCACCAACATCACATAAACCATGATAACAATGATCTCCTATTTAAAATGAGACAACAGGTAAGCCAACAACTCGTCTATGCTTATCTTTATCATCAAGTTTAGTAATTCTAGCAGCTTCGTCATAGAGGTGAATGACATGCCCATCAACATTTTAGAGATCTTTAACCATCGCAACACTAGGTTCAACTTTGATTTGTTCCGGTGGTTTGGGTGCTCTGGTATTACTTTTGCGAACCATAGTTGAAGCTTTAGCATGTTGCTTTATCTTAACAGGAAAAGGTGGTTTTTCAATATAAGTAGTGGGAACAACTGGGCCAACATTGTAAATAGTAGTTTCCTCCTTAGCTATGTCTGGTTCTTTAATTTCTTCTTTAATAGGGGGGTGATATTTAAACCACTTCTCCTTAGGGAGTTCAATATGAGTAGCAAAAGATTCACAGAAAGAGGATACTATCACAGAGTCAAGTCCATATTTAGTGCTGAACTTTTGAAAAGCATCGGTATTCATAAAAGATATAACACAATCTAATTCAAGCATAATACCTAACTCGTTATCTTCGTCGAGTTTCCAAACTTTAGAGTTGCGTTTAATTCTTTCCAAGAGATCCCACCTGAATTCGATAGTCTTCTTCATAAAAGAGCCACTACAAGAAGTATCGAGCATGGATTGATTATCAAGAGAAATTCGAGCATAAAAGTTCTGAATAATAATTTATCTTGAGAGCTCATGATTGGGGCATGAATATAACATTGAATCAGCCTCCCCAAGCTTGATCGACACTTTCTCAACGAGGCCAAAAATTATATATATAATTCCGCTCACAATGAACTATATGCATATGATAATTTTTTTTTGGTGAAACTCCAATTTCAATCAATTCCAGTTCCAAGATCCAATATCATCGTATAGCCTATACCATGCCAATGCTCTTCCCTTAAAAGATAAAGGGGAAACCTTCTTCTTAGCTTCATCTCTAGGCAAACCTACAAGCTTAAATAATCCACAAATTTCATCCACAAATATGAGGTGAATATCAGGATGTTCGGTTCCATCTCCTGCATAAGGATTAGCTAACAATTGCTCTATCATACCCGAAGGAATTTCATAACCAATATTTTTAGTAGGTTCAGTAGGTTGAGGGGTAACTAATTGTGCTTCCGGTCGAGGTGAAGATACTGCAAACAAGCCCCTCAAAGGATGATTCTCCATAGTAACAAGTAACAATAAATTTCAGCATGTAGTAATAATTTTTCCTTACCGATTTCCACTTACCAAGAGCACTTCACTCCTGGCAATGGCGCGAGAAAAGATTATTGATTACCCACAAGTATTGTTGGAACTATGCCCTATAGGCAATGATAAATAAGTTATTATTATAATTCCTGTATCAAAGATAATCGTTTATTATCCATGCTATAATTGTATTGAATGAAGACTTAGATACATGTGTGGATACATAGACAAAACACTGTCCCTAGCAAGCCTCTAGTAGGCTAGCCAGTTGATCAAGGATAGTCAGGGTCTTCTGACTATGTACAAGGTGTTGTTGCTTGATAACTGGATCACATCATTGGGTGAATCATGTGATGGACTAGACCCAAACTAATAGACATAGCATGTTGATCGTGTCATTTTGTTGCTACTATTTTCTGCGTGTCAAGTATTTATTCCTATGACCATGAGATCATATAACTCACTGACACCGGAGGAATGCTTTGTGTGTATCAAACTTCACAACGTAACTGGGTGACTATAAAGATGTTGTACAGGTATCTCCGAAGGTGTCCTTTGAGTTAGTATGGATCAAGACTGGGATTTGTCACTCCGTGTGACGGAGACGTATCTCGAGGCCCACTCGGTAATACAACATCACACACAAGCCTTGCAAGCAATGTGACTTATTGTAAGTCACGGGATCTTGTATTACAGAACGAGTAAAGAGACTTGCCGGTAAAACGAGATTGAAATAGGTATGCGGATACTGACGATCGAATCTCGGGCAAGTAACATACCGAAGGACAAAGGGAATGACATACGGGATTATATGAATCCTTGGCACTGAGGTTCAAACGATAAGATCTTCGTAGAATATGTAGGATCCAATATGGGCATCCAGGTCCCGCTATTGGATATTGACCGAGGAGTCCCTCGGGTC
This sequence comes from Hordeum vulgare subsp. vulgare, assembly GCF_904849725.1. Classification (NCBI taxonomy): domain Eukaryota; kingdom Viridiplantae; phylum Streptophyta; class Magnoliopsida; order Poales; family Poaceae; genus Hordeum; species Hordeum vulgare. The sequence goes on from NC_058523.1 coordinate 524,328,340, forward strand.
ATGTCTACATAGTTCTCGAACCCGCAGGGTCTGCCCACTTAAGGTTCGGCGTTGTTTTATGCGTATTTGAGTTATATGGTTGGTTACCGAATGTTGTTCAGAATCCCGGATGAGATCACGGACGTCACGAGGGTTTCTGGAATGATCTGGAGACGAAGATTTATATATAGGATGACCTCATTTGATTACCGGAAAGTTTTCGGCATTACCGGGAATGTACCGGGAGTGACGAATGGGTTCCGGATATTCACCGGGGGGCAGCCCACCCCAGGGAAGCCCATAGGCCTTAGGGGTGCCGCACCAGCCCTTAGTGGGCTGATGGGAAAGCCCAAGAAGGCCCCTGCGCAGGAGAGAAAGAAAATCAAAGAGAAAAAAGGGAGAAGTGGGAAAATAGAGAAGGACTCCACCTTCCAATCCTAGTTGGACTAGGATTGGAGGAGGAATCCTCCTCCCCCCACTTCGTCCGACCCCTTGGGGCTCCTTGAGCCTCAAGGCAAGGTCCCTCCCCTCCCTCCTATATATACTGAGGTATTAGGGCTGATTTGAGACAACTTTTGCCACGGCAGCCCGACCACATACCTCCACGGTTTTTCCTCTAGATCGCGTTTCTGCGGAGCTCGGGCGGAGCCCTGCTGAGATAAGATCACCACCAACCTCCGGAGCGTTGTCACGCTGCCGCAGAACTCATCTACCTCTCCGTCTCTCTTGCTGGATCAAGAAGGCTGAGATCATCGTCGAGCTGTACGTGTGCTGAACGCGGAGGTGCCGTTCGTTCGGCACTAGATCGGAGCGGATCGTGGGACGGATCGCGGGACGGTTTGTGGGACGGTTCGCGGGGAGGATCGAGGGACGTGAGGACGTTCCACTACATCAACCGCGTTTATTAACGCTTCCTGCTGTGCGATCTACAAGGGTACGTAGATCTGAAATCCCCCTCGTAGATGGACATCACCATGATAGGTCTTCGTGTGCGTAGGAAATTTTTTGTTCCCATGTGACGTTCCCCAGCAAGTATAAGGTATCAATCATAGTCCTTTCGATAAGTAAGAGTGTCGAACCCAACGAGGAGAAGAAGGAAACAACAAATGGTTTTCAGCAAGGTAATTTCTGCAAGCACTGAAATTGTAGATAATGAGTAGTTTGATAGCAAGGTAATTTGTAACGAGCAAGTAACGGTAATGTTAAATAATATGTAGAAAGGTAGCCCAATTCTTTTGAGGAAAAGGACATGCCAGAACAGTTTCTTATAATAGGCAAAGCGTTCTTGAGGGCACACGAGAATTTCATCCACTCACTTTCATCATGTTGGATTCATTTGTGTTTCCTACTTTGATAATTTGATATGTGGGTGGATCGGTGCTTAGGTGTTGTTCTTACTTGAACAAACCTCCTACTTATGATTAACCCCCTTGCAAGCATCCGCAATCACGAGAAAAGTATTAAGATAAAATCTAACCATAGCATTAAATATTTGGATCCAAATCGGTCCCTTACGAAATAGCGCATAACCTAGGGTTTAAGCTTCTGTCACTCTAGCAACCCCTACTCCACAATGCATCCTCTTAGGCCCAAGTATGGTGAAGTGTCATGTAGTCGACGTTCACATGACACCACTAAGGGGACCACAACATTCGTATCATCAAAATATCAAACACATATCAAGTTCACATGATTACTTGCAACAAGGTTTCTCCCGTGGCCTCAAGAACAAATGTAACTACTCGCAAGTGATAAACATGCTCAAGATCAGAGGGGCATTAAATAGCATAATGGATCTTAACATATAATCTTCCTCCAAATAAACCATATAGTAATCAACTACAAGATGTAATCAACACTACTAGTCCCTCACAAGTACCAATCTGAGGTTCCGGTACAAAGACTGAGCACAAGGGATGAACTAGGGTTTGAGAGGAGATGGTGTTGGTGAAGATGTTGATGAAAATTGGTCTCCCCAAGATGAGAGGGTTGTTGGTGATGACGATGGCTTTGATTTCCCACTCTCAGAGGGAATTTCCCCTGGCAGAATCACTCCACCGGAGGGCAAAAGTGCTCCTGCCCAAGTTTCGCTCCACGAGGGGCTGGCTTGCCCTAGCCCCCGATACTTCTTTCTTCTAGTATTTTTTATTTATTACAAAATAAATCTCCATGAAGTTTCAACCCATTTGGAGATGTGTAAAATAGGTATGTGTGACGTAGATTTTTCAGGTCCAGAACTTGATCTGTCGGCATTCTCCCTCTTGATGTAAACCTTGCATATTATGAGAGAAAAGGCATTAGAATTACTCCAACAAGTGGAAAAATGCATAAAAACACTATAAATAACAGTAACAAAACATGATGCAAAATCAACGTATCAATGCCATAACCAATATTTAGAAAAACAGCAAATTAAATCCTTCAACTATTGATATTTTTACTAACCAACAACCGTGCACTCACACTCTTTAATATTACCACATCAAGATCAATAACCCTCGATTTCTCTTTTATGTGCTACATGTGTTTTTGATTATGCACTCCTTGAATACCAATTATTTTTGGACTAGTCTTATAACCCATGCAAATTATCATCACTATTTATTAAATATCAAACAAATTTAATTGAAGAATGAGGGTGCAATTATTTCTATAAAATCTATACGCCACCGTGTTGTACAAGATATAAGTCAAGCACTAGAGCAAATGCTTAGCTCAAATGATATTAGTGAAACACATAAAGTATTCTAACAAATAATGGTGATCATGTGTATCTCTCAAATGGTTGTGTCCATCAAACAATGATTGTGGGAAACTAAAATAAAATAAAATTAAAATATGCGACGCTCCAAGAAAAATTCATATCATGTGATGAATAAAAATATAGCTCCCACTAACATACTGAAGGATTGAGATGAAAGAGGGGATGCCTTCCGGGGCATCCCCAAGCTTAGACGCTCGAGTCTTCCTAGAATTTGACTTGGGGTGCCTTGTGCATCCCCAATCTTATGCTCTCTGCCTCTCCTTATTGCTCCATCCATCGTGACCAAAAACTTGAAAACTTTGGCACAAAACTCAACAAAAAACTCTTGAGATTCGTTAGTAGGATAGGCGAACAACAAACATTAGGTAATGTTTTAAATTGATTGATATTTTATTATTGCATAAGGTACTGTATTCTAACTTCTCCATGACTTATACCTCCCGATATAGTCCATATCATCATCAAAACAAGCAAAAACAGAATATGTCTAAAACAAAACAGTCTATAGTGACCAGCAAAGACACCCTACTTATGTAACTCCGAAAATTCTGAAAAATAGGAAAACCTGAGAAATTTGTATAACAATACTGCGTAACAAATTAAGATCAAGAAGATGTTCTGGTAAAATCAGAGAAATCCTGAACTGGCCGCAAAATTTTCTATTTTTGCACTTTATTAATTCTACCCATCATTCAAATCACCCCAAAGACTTTAATTGGCACACACTAATTTGAACATAAAAACACAATAATTACAATAGCAATAATCATGTAATATCACACAAACATAAATTAGAACAAGAAAAATAAGATAACTATTGGGTTGCCTCCCAACAAGCGCTATTGTTTTACTTCCCTAGCTAGGCATAATGCATAGTTTCAAGTGTTGTCATCCCTCTTATCAAGCTCCTCAATAACACAACCATGCTTCTTAGGAAAAATAGGAGGCTTGCAAATAGGGTCTATTATCAAGTTTATAAAATTGGGATGCATAGTAATCATTTTAAGATCCTAGTTTCTTTTGGTAGGAGTGATACTAGTATTCTTGGGAACACATATAACCTTGGAAATTTTCTTTTGAGAGGTACTAGCATTAGCTTTGGAGGGAGTGAAAGCGGAACCATCTTTATCAATGAATTCCTCCATTTTATCAATTCTATTTAAACCTTGCTTGTCATATATTTCTCCTTTAATGCTTTCAAAGTAATTCCTACCTTTGACCCAAATTGAGTGATAAGATTATGAAAGTTTTTATCCAACTCCTCAGTTTGCTTTGGTAGTCATTTTACTTTCAATAACATCAATCCTTTGCATAACATGCTCCAAGTCAAAATAGTTTCATTAATGATAATAGGTGGTGAGACAACTAAATTTTCCATGGCTTTAAAAGCATCTGAAGTATGACTCATTACGAAATTACCATCGGTAATAGTATCAAGTACAAATCTATACCAAGTAGTAATACCCACCTAGAAATTATGAAGCAAGATGTTGGGGGATTGCTTTTGAGTTCATTTATTTTGAGCAATGCAAATCATATGCCAAGCATCTCTTAAACTTTCTTCTCCCCTTTGTTTTAAATTAAACACCTCATTATCGAGAGTGAAAGGAACAAAGGAAAAACTAGCCATAGTAACAAGCAGACAAGTAAACTAGCAAAGATAAATATATTTTTTATTTTTTTAGAAAGAAAAATATGACATCAAATAAAAATTAGAATAACTGAATGTTAATTTGTGAGAAGATACTTGATAGGAAATTGATGATACTCCCCGACAACGTCGTCGGAAATCCTTCTGGATACTTGTGATCTGCGTTGGGTTTTTTCCCAAAGAGGAGGGGATGATGCAACACACTATATATAAGTATTTCCCTCAGTGACAACCAAGGTTATTGAACCAATAGGAGAACCACACAATTTCATGTCTACAACGCGTGCACACAAAAAGAGCACACACTTGCATCCAATGCGGGCAAGAGGGTTGTCAATCTCCTTGAACTCGTTACTTGCAACTAATAAGTAGTGATAAATAGATAGATGAAATATATTAAATATAAAAGGTAAATGCAAATAATAAAATTCAGTGAGTATTTTGTATTTTTGTAAATATATTTGTGAGTTGATCCGGGGCCCATAGTTTCCATTAGAGGCTTCTCTCTCGTAGAAAGCATATGATGGATAAACAAACTACTATTGACAATTGATAGAAAAACCCATAGTTATGCAATAGTTATTCATGGCAATGATCATTACATATAGGCATCACGTCCATAAGCAAGTAGAACGACTCCTGCCTGCATCTACTACTATTACTACATCCATCAACGGCTATCCAACATGCATCTAGAGTATTAAGTAAAAGAGAGTAATGGTCGGAGAAGAATGACATGATGTAGACAAAGTAAATCAAATAATATGAATCAACCCCGTCGTTTTATCCTTAGTGGAAGCAATACAAATACGTGTATTGTCCCTTACTTTTTCACTGGGATATAGAGCACTGCAAGATTGAACCCACTACAACGCACACCTCTCACTGAAGATAGATCATTCTAGTTGGCCAAACTAAATTAATAGATTGGAGAGAATTAAGAATCTATCACAATCATGCATATAAGAACTTAAAGAAGACTCGAATATATTTCATGAATAATATGAACATAAACCTACAATTCGACGGATCCCAACAAACGCACCGCACAAAGTTATTATATAAGATAGATCACCGCAAGAATCACGGTGATCACACACACACACACATATATATATATATATATATTATATATATATATATAGAGAGAGAGAGAGAGAAAGAGAGAGAGAGAGAGAGTCATCTTGGTACTACCTGTGGACTCGTAGGTCTGTGATGAACAACTAACATATCACCATGGGAGCAGCAAGGTTGTTGTAGAGGCCTTCCATAATCGATCTCCCCTCACTAGTAGAAAATGGTCCATTTGTCCCGGTTCCAGAGGCCCATTAGACCCGGTTCTGGAACCGAGACTAAAGGATCGGGACTAAAGCCCAAAACCTTTAGTCCCGATTTGCTTACCAACCGGGACAGAAGGGTCTCTATGTGGCCGTTGCGGGGAGCCCAGGCAGGAGGGCCTTTAGTTCCAGTTGTTCACACCAACCGGGACCAAATGGCATCCACGCGTCATCATCTGCCCGGAGCTGGGTTTTTTGAATGGGGGGTGGGGGGTTTGGAGGGTTAATTTAGTTGTTTCATATTGTGTTAGCTAGCTAACAGAGAGAAGTGTCCTCTCTTTCTCCGTGCTTGATTGACGCTAGCTACTATACCTATAGAGATAACTCGACGCTAGCTAATAAGAAAATGAAGGAAACCATTTACAATCCCTAACATCTTTTACAATATAACATTTTTTACAATCCCTAACATCATCTACCTAAGATCCAATCACAAATAATCCACATAGTATTCTCCGTCCTTAGGTATGACGTGGTTAAGAAAGAACCCTGCCAATTCCTCTTGAATTGCTCGTACGCGATTATGTGTTAGGAGTTCATCCCGTATCTGCCAGATCTAATTTAAAGAAAGGGGTCAATGCATGCATATATACGAGTAAAACTCAACACAATTGATGGTAATATATAAAATAAAATTGTGAATATTATTTACGTACTTGATATTATTTCTCAGATAAGCCCACCCGCTCAGAGGTCGAGAGGCGAATGAACTCGCATACATAGTATGCACATAAATGAGTTCCACCTTCTTGGTACAAGCACTTTACGAGAATAGAGTTCAATCGAACTGATAAGCAAGCATGGTAATGATATATTGATGAAAATTTGAATAAATTAGAGATGCGCGGAACTAGCTAGTACTACTTACATTGGGTGCGTAAATTGCGGTCCTTATTTTGTCCAGAAAAAATCGTCACAAAGTTTCAGGGTATTTGGACTTTGTTTGGTAGAGTGTTCTTGAATAGCCAAAAACATGCAGAAAACAACAACTGACACTTGACACTGCGTGAATAGGTTAGTGCTAAAAAATAATATAAAACAATAAATAAATACCTAAAAAGCATCCTAGATTGATAATATAATAGCATGAAACAATAAAAAATTATAAATACGTTGGAAACGTATCACGAGCATAACATCTTAAGACGTGCGCGTTGGTCGTCGTTAATACATTGCGCTCTTAATAGGACCTTCCAAGCGCGTAATTTATTTTGTTACCGGGGGACGGCCGAAGTGGTTTTCTACTTCACTTCTCTAGATGGGCTGATTCCCAAGGCCAGCCAACTAAGAGCAAGTACAATAGGATGACGTAGGCGGACTGTAAGACTTAAAATAATATATTTGTGATGAGTTGGAAGAGAGAGAAGAGAAGAGAGAAGAGAAGCGGACTACAAACTAACAGCCGGCTGTAACACGTGCTCCTAGACACTTTATGAGAGAGGAAGGTGGGCCTTGTATCAATAAAGTAATATTCATTTACATCTACCTATTGTACTTACGGGCTATAAGCTTAGCTATAGATAACGTGTCAACATCATATAGCCACCAGTTGGCTGTACTATTAACCATGCTCTAAAGAGAACATCCTGGGATTGGGATGTGTGTGATTTGGTCCTCCTTTAGTGCGTTGCATGCTAAATAGGACCTCCCACGTGTGTGCGTCATTTCTGTTAGTGAGTCGTTGTATCAAGGAGCCGGAGATTAGAGCTAGAACACCTGGAGCTGGAGATGCTAGCCGACATGATCATCTGTTAGAGAGTCGTTAACGTTGTATCAAGACTATGGCATTAGATCTAACCTCAAGGTTGGTAGGCGACTAGGTCAATAGATTGGATGGTGACGAAAAATAGTGCAAGAAGAGTGTTTCTCATAGATGGCCATTTCGGTTTATGTACGATGAAAACCGGTAATACACTCGAACAAAATAATTAGTAATGAAAATACCAAACTCAACACCATAAACTGAATAAAACAGTGATATCAGTCAACTTAATTTAGTTTGATTCTTTGATTTTTGGTATAAAAGTGCTCACCTCTTATCATAATAACCGGGAAAAAAAATACTTAACTTAAGACCAAGGAACGACACGACAAAGTGTGAATTAAGCTCAGTACATTGAAGGCCCATGAATTAAATTTGTGAACTCGGGTTTTCGTACGGTGGTACATATTGTCTTGTATGAACTCGCTTAAGCTTGTGAGAATTCGAGTTTAATTTGTTTGTTTAATAATGTTGAAAAACTTTGCATGGGAAACATATTTTTTTCTACGCTCATCAAGATCAATCTAGGAGATGCACATCTACGAGAGGAGAGATTGTACCTACGTACCCTTGTAGATCGTTAAGCGTAAGCGTTCAAGAACGCGGTTGATGTAGTGGTATGTCTTTGCGATCCAGTCACGATCCGTCTCGTGAACTCCCGATCAAGCGCTGAACGTACGACACCTCCGGGTCCAGCACACGTACAGCTCGATGACGTCTACGCCTCCTCGATCCAGCGAGCAAGGATGGAGTAGTAGATGGGTTCTCCAGCAGCACGACGGTGTGGTGGCGGCGGTTGTGGTGCTATCCCGGTAGGGCTACGCCTAGCGCTACCGAAACCGTTAACGGAGGAGAAGACGATCTAGGAAGAGAGAAGGGCTCCAAGGGCTTCATGTGTGCTCTCGGGGCGCCCCTCCCCTCTATATATAGGTGGAAGGGCGTGGGGAACAACCCCTTCAAGAGCTAGGGCGCAACCAAAGGGGAGGAGTTGGAATCCTAGACCCCCTCCTTCCCTTCCATACAAAGGTGGACTTTCCACCTTTCCCAACTTCATGAGTCTTGAGGGACTTGTGCGCTTGGCCCGATAAGGCCACGACGTCTCCCCTCAGCCCATTCAAATACTTGGGATGTGGTGGAACCGTTGGTGGACTTTCGGACTCCTCCGAAAATTTCCAGAACCTTCTAGAAGCTTCCCGGTACAATATCAAAAAAACCTGAAACTTTTTCGGTAGCCAAAATATGACTTCCCATATATAAATCTTTACCTCTGGACCATTTCGGAGCTCCTTGTGATGTCCGGGATCTCCTCCTGAACTCCGAGCAACCTTCGGTCACCAACATATATAACTCAACAATAACATATCATCACTGAACATTAAGTGTGCAGACCCTGCGGGTTCGAGAACTATGTAGACATAACCGAGACATTCTTCGGTCAATAACCAATAACGGGACCTAGAGGCCCATATTGGCTCCTACATATTCTATGAAGATATTTATCGGTTGAACCACGATGTCAAGGATTCAATCAATCCCGTATGCAGTTCCCTTTGTCTATCGGTATGTTACTTGCCCGAGATTCGATTGTCGGTATCTCCATACCTAGTTCAATCTCGTTACCGACAAGTCTCTTTACTCGTTCCATAATGCAAGATCCCGTGACTAACTCCTTAGTCATATTACTTGGAAGCTTCTTGTGATGTTATATTACCAAGTGGGCCCAGAGATAACTCTCCGTCATACGGAGTGACAATTTCCAGTCTCGATCCACGCCAACCCAACAAATATCCTCGCAGATACATGTAGAGCACCTTTATAGTCACCCAGTTACGTTGCGACGTTTCATACACACAAGGTACTCCTCCGCTGTCAGTGAGTTACATGATCTCATGGTCGTAGGAACAGATACTTGACATGCAGAAAACAATAGTAATAAACTGACACGATCACATGATACGTTCATAGTCTGGGTCTTGTCCATCACATCATTCTCCGAATGACGTGATTGTGTTATCAAATGAGATCTCATGTTCATGGCCAGGAAATCTTGACCATCTTTGATCAACGATCTAGTCCATTAGAGCCTTCACTAGGGATATAGTGTTGTCTATGTACCCACACATGTATTTGAGTTTCCAATCAATACAATTCTAGCATGGATAATAAACGATTATCATGAACAAGGAAATATAATAATAACCAATTTATTATTGCCTCTAGGGCATATTTCCAACAAATAGAGAGATGAAGTCATTGATTTATGCGAGTATGATTGCTTATACTATAGCTCACCAAATGGGCCAGCATACGAGCACGCCGACACGGCTCGCCATGGGCCAGACACAACACGGGCTAAATGGGCTAGGCCCGTCACACGACACGCCCTGGGCCGTGCTTGGGCTGATAGGCCGAGGACGCGGGCCGACACGACACAACCCGTTTATCTTTTTTATCTTTTTATGTATGTATATATGCTAAATATAGTCGAATTGATAAAAACATGTCAATAGGCTAAAAGTAAGGTGGGCTTATGTGCCTGGCATGCGAACGGACCAGCTCGATTAGTACCTAGGTCGTGCTTGGGTTGTAAGGTGCAACACGAGGATCAGCATGGGACAACCCGTTTATTAAACGTCCCATAGCGGGACGGGTCGTGTCAGTCACAATTACGGCCGGCCAAGCCATGCCATGCCGGGCCGGGCTGACCCGACCCGTTTGGCTAGGTCTGACTTATACCACATGATTTTGTTTTTGAAGTCATGCCTCATTAGAAAGAACAGAAGATAGTCATATGGTTTATTTGCAGAAACCCAAGGCAAAATAGCTACGACATGTCCATAAAATAGGGCACAAATGGTCGACCTAGCTACCCACAAGGCATACACCCCACTAATGAGAGGATGCCGTCGAGGTTGAGCGCGGATGTTTGGTCTATGGAGACATCTACATCCTATATGGGAAAAATAGTAATTCAATAAACAGTCAAAGAATTCTAAAAATATTTTAACAATAAACTTGACCTTTTGTTGTATTCGTGAAAAAAAATTCACAAAGAAATAAAACTTTTTTGACTTCTTTCAAAAAACAAAATTTTAGTCTAAATAGTATGAATAGTGACCTGCAATAGTAAAAAAATTTGTTTTTTCATGTGAAGTCAATGTTTTTTTTGTTTTGAAAATTTATATACTAGTACAAAAGTGTCATAGTCTCTAGGATGTTAGCAGCCTCCTTTGCCTATTGAACCATCCTGACAATGACTGCCATTTGAAGCCTAATGGGTTCACGGTATTGAGTGGTACCTTGGAGGAGGTAAGAGTAACTCCAACAGCCACGCTAAAACGACTCTGCGCGAAAAAACGTCAATATGCCGCTGTGCGCGGGAGAAAACGACGCTCCAGCAGCCGCTGCATAATCGCGCGCGTGTTTTTTTTGCCAGCGCGCCGGATCGAGGGAGTCATATGTTGGGCTTTCGCTCCAGCGCGCGAGCACGACATGCTCGTCGCGCGAAAGCCAACTGTCGTTGAAGTGTCCGTCCCTTGCTCGCGCCGCCGCCCTATCCAATCCTCCGACGCTGCTCTGACGCGAGCCGCGGCGAATCCCGACGCTGGCGCTGTCTTGCCGCTCGCCAAGCACTCCCGCCGTCGACCGCATGGTCGCGCGGGAGCCGCCACCGCGCTGAATCGGACATTTGCCGGCCGCTTCCTCCGTGTGAATCCGGCGCTGGGGCGGTCACTCCTAGTTGCGCTGTGGCTGCGGAAGGCCCGCGCAGGAGCTCGCCGCCGTCGCTGCCATTGATTTCTGCACGCAGTCCGGCGAGCAGCGCCAGGCAAGAGTGGACAAGGTTTAGACTACTCTCAGTATGAATTGATAGGATGTCCCGTGCGAAGTGCGGAGGAGGGAAGAGAGGATTGCCCGCTTTCTGACCTCGTATCATTCCATTCGAGAAACCGATACGCACGATGAGCTTCAAAAGATCTCATCGAGGTGTGGTGGTCATGGAGAGGGCAACAAAACAACTAATGCATGAACTAGTTGTTTGTTCGTGTGTTTATTTGATGGTAACTTTGTGAACTATTTGTTTTATTTATTGTATTATTAAACTATTTATTTATTTATTGATGCACTATTGTTGTATGAATGATAAACTATTTGTCTGTGTTGTAATAATAATTAAACTATTTATTCTTGATTTATTTTTGATTTATTTCGTTGATCTTTGATGTTGTATATATGTTTGCAATTGTTGTTTGTGCTGCCGCGCAGGCTGCATAGAATCGTTGCGTTTCTTCCGCACTGTATTTTAAAGCAGTTGTTGAACCGCTCAAGTGTCGCGCGCGCTATACCATCGAATGCAGCGTTGCAAACGCAATTTACCGCGCGACACGCGTGTTGGAGTTGCTCTAAATTTTGGTGTGGAGAAGTGCCGTTTGGGCCGTTGTGATACGCTAGAGTTGCGGAGGTTCCTAAGCTCACCATGATCTTCTTCTTCCTCAAGCGTATCGATTCCGCCTCTGTTGTGATCGTGTTGCTGCTTATGCGCGCGGATCTCTCCAAGCTCTCTTCCGGCGTGGTGGACTTCGGGCCCTCATATATGCTCTCCGCTCAAGCTTTCTTCTAGCTCAAGGTGCCAATAAGATGGCGACAGCGAGAGCTCGACCCGCCATGGCCATCGTCCTCCTCATCACGCTCTCGGCCTCCCACACCGCGACATGCTTGGTCTGGCACGACCTCGTCGGCTGTCAGCCCAGCGGCTACCTCCCGGGCAGGTCCGGAAACTGCGAGATGAGCAACAGCCCGGACTGCTGCGTCGACGGCAAGCAGTACCTGCAGTTCCTCTGCTCGCCGCCGGTCTCCGCCACCACGTGGGCCGTCCTCACGGTGAACGGCTTCAGCAAGGGCAAGGACGGCGGCCTCCCGTCCGAGTGCGATGGCGCGTACCACGACGACTCGGAGATGGTCGTCGCGCTCTCCACGGGCTGGTTCAGCGGCATGTCCCGCTGCGGCCGCAGCATCAAGATCACTGCTGCAAAGGGTGGCAGCTCGGCGTACGCAAAGGTGGTGGACGAGTGCGACTCCGTCCACGGTTGCGACGCCGAGCACAACTACGAGGAGCCATGCGCCTACAACGTCGTGGACGCATCGCCGGCGGTGTGGGACGCCCTGGGCCTCGACCAGAGTCTCGGTTTGCAGGACGTTACCTGGTCTGATGAGTAATCAGTTGATACGCGAAAATTCATAGTTGAGGCCGAACACCTCGATGCGCTACATCTGGTCCGTTCAGTATCGTCTCCCTGTATTACCGGGACTTGCCTCCCGTATCGTCTGCACGATTCATTGTACGACGGGAGACACAGGAGAGAATCCGGTGCAGAATCTAGTCCATATCATCAACATGACGATCTGCACATGCATGTGAGCAGTACCAATGCGCAGGTCCAAATAGTGTACATCGTGGAAATAGTGTGTGGAATCCTGTCCAACAGGATGGTCAGGTCAAATCAATAATACTTTTCTATTTTTTATTAGGCCATTCATGAGGGAATGCATTTACCCCCAAACGCCCATCCCACCTGCATGCAACATCGCCTTCTTCCTCCTCCACTTGTGCACAACAATCAGCAAGCATGAACTGCCGACCCTACTGCAGTTGGAAAATGGATTATAAGCAAAACGATTATTCATTTCATCAAAACAAATTCCAGCTACACATCGGCCATTAAACAAACCACACACGTTATATGAAATCAATCCAACAGTATACGTCAAACTAAAATTATGAAATCAATTCCTCAACTAGTGTTGTTCCATAAAACCAATTCAAGATCCAGTCATTCACAATCATATCAAATCTAGTTACTTGCAGGCTCACAACTAAATTGACGGCAAACTAAATTCTGAACCTAAAATCAAAAATTTATATAGTCCGAATTATCAATGGTTAAGCATGAGTGAATTTTATCATTCAATTTAGTCCCCAGTTAAGGATTCATGTCAGCTTCAGGCCCACAACCCATCTACAAAAGTATTGAGACTATTTTTTCTTTAAGGATTCATGTCAGCTTCAGTCCCATGTCAGCTTCATGTCAGCTTCGGTTGAACACTTCGCGCCTGGACCAAGGGGCAAACATTTGTGCCAAGTAGTGACGCCTAGACAAATTAGCTCCTATTGCTAGTGCGGCATGCAAGGGGACAGCCACCTCACAGTTTGGAATCCCCACACACGCTTGGACGTACCAGATATAGTGCACAGAGGTGCTCGGTCACACAAACTTCGCACTCGTTGATATGGCCATATAAAACCCTGTTTTTGATCCAAATCTAGCACTTCTATCGATGGTTGTTCAAGAATGGGATTCTCCTATTCCGTTAAATTCATTTTGGGATACACGAAACTGTAGACTACTTGATAAATCAGTCTAGGACGCCACTACCTAGCGCGCCGCACCAGCCCCTTGTCGTGCGGCGGCTTTCCTTCATGCATGCAAATTAATACATCAGTGATGTCAGCAAAGATTCTTTCAATATTGAATTTTAATAAAGTTTTATCTCTTAAACTGTAAATTCAATTGACGATTCGCTTTCATCATTAGCTTTCTCGCAACGATATCTTCGAAATTAGATCCCATGTTGGCATATTTCAATAACTTTTTTTTCATTGATGGTTGCCAGATTATTATTATTTAGTTATCAGATTATGAACCACTTACTAACCATATTTAATTAACTTAGTTGTCAGAGAAAACTACATTCCAGTTCTCAGTTTCTAATTGTATCCAAGTTGCCATTTTATTTCATACAGTTTGCCAAAAAAATTACATTAAATTATTGGAATTACTTTTCAGATTATGAGCCACTTAATGGTCAGACTAAAGATAACTTAGTTGCCAACTATTTTTACATCTTAGTTGTCCAGTGTTTAGTTGTGTCCATCTTTAATTCATGTAGCTTGTCAGAAAATATTACATACTAGTACATGTCATTTGTATTGTGCCGAGTTGTCATTTTATTCATATAGCTTGCCAAAATAATTATATCAAATTACCATAATTATATGTTGTACTTGCTTACTTGATTAATTATGTTTAAAAAAATGCATATTTAGTCATATTAAAAATACCTAGCTATCAGGTTTAGACATTTATAATCCTATATTATAAGCTAGGACACTGTGTCTGTTGCAAAGAAAAAAAAAGAATAATATCCAAATTTATGCAAAGACAATAGCACCAGCATGTGCATGCCTCGCAGATGTGTAAAATGCGGTACTGTAGCAGGCTATAGATAAGTATTGTACTGTATAGCAGACTATAAACATCGTACTGTGTAGCAGGCTATAAACAGACAGTGCCCTGTATCTGCTTGCGTACGACGCGACCCGCCGCACGGAACCGTCAGCATGCGGCACTTCTAGTTAGATTTCCTCATCAGTCTAAGGACGTCTACACAAAACAATAGGTTAATGTAGGACCCGATGGGCGGATCAGTGCGGATGAGCGAATCAGCCACCTCGCCCCCGCAGAAGGACGGATCTTCCACCGCGCCGTGACGGACAAGCGAATGTGCCACCAAGTCGTCTCGGATATGTTTTTTTTAGGAAAGGATGTGTTTGGTAGAATGATGGAGTATGCATGAGTTTAACAAAGTTCTTTTCTCGACCTGTTTTTAAGTGTTTTGGTAGTGGATCTTCTTAACCTGCATGACATCAGCCCAAATACCCTCTTAGCATTTATGAAGAGTAAACATCCCAACAACCGTTCATTGGTCAGCATGCATTAACGAAGCGGTCGACAATGTGTTTCAAAAAATGTTTAAATTTTCTAAACAATAATTTAATTTCCAAAATACCAAAAATTATCCAGATTTTCAAAATGTGTTCAAATTTGCAAAAAATGTCCTGATTTTTAAAAATTGTTCATTTTTTCTAAAATATACAAAAAATGTACAAACTTTCATTTTTAAAAAAATTCAAAAAATGTTTTAAAATTTAGTTTTCCCATAAAATATTCAGATTTCAAAATTTCGAAAAAACTTCAGAATTTACAAAATGTTTCAATAAAAAAATAGTTTTCCCATGTTTCAAAAAATTGTTTACATTTTTGAAATGTTTTGTTGACTTATTTAAAAATACCGGTTGTTATAGTATTGGTCGGCATGTCTAAACAGATGCAAGCTACCAAATAGATTCCTAGCTTAACATGTCTTAGCACATACTCCCTCCGTTCGGATTTATTAGGTGTCGTGGGTATAAGTCTGACAGTAGATGTGTGGGGTACGAATGAGATGGGCAGAGTCCTAGCTATGGCGAGGTTGTATGAGTTCAGACCCCTCTACGGTGGAGGTAACAGCCCTACGTCTCAGTGCTCTCGGAGATTGTTACCGAGTGCAATATGGAATACAATGATTTTCTAACCCGTCTACCAGTGGGGGAGGGCGGCTTATATAGAGTGCGCTGCCCTCCACAACGGTTCCGGTATAAGGGCGGAGTAGTGGGGATTGAATGCAACGTATGCTCTAAATGCTAATGAATACACCTGGAAACGTACGACCGGTTCCCTCCAGGGAGGTTACGATGTACCGAGTGTATCCAGTCGGTTAGCTCAGTATTCTCCGAATGCTAGTATCCGACTGGATGATACAGGACCTGTCCCCGACTGGGTGATGGGGATTCCTTAATTCAGTCGGGGTAGACTTAGGGTCTTGTCCTTTGTGTGGGGTAGTCCTTGGGTAGGACCTGTATGGCAGGCCTATGACCCTACCCTAGGACTATGACCCCATCATTAGTCCCCGAATGGATTGGGGTTGATACGACGAAGCAGTGCTTGAAGTTCGGATCCGACTGGATTAGATTCGGCTTGGGCGTTGCTTGCCCCTATCCATTTTACCTTTTCTGACCAACGATCCGAGTGGAAGTGCTTGCGAAACCGACTGTCGGGAGCCGAGTGTTTCCGCGGCATCTTTTGACGCGACCGGTCAACTGACAGCGGCGGATTTTCCGGGATCTCAAATTTCGGGTTCCGCGCGCTCAGCGGGGACGACGTCAGCGCACTCGAGTAGCACCTGACGCCTCGATTCTCGCGCCTTCAAGTCCTCCACTGATATCGCCGCGGCCGGTCGGGCGGATAAGGTTTCGGGGCCACCCGCAAGTGACCCAGTCGGAACCCTATTTAAATCTGGGCGGCGAGGCTTCTTCGTTACGCTCGCCGAACCTTTCGCTCTCGCCTGCTCCGTCTTCCTCGCCACCTCCAGCGCTCCAACACTCCCTCCTTCCCCTTCCTCTCGAGAGTTCGTCGTCGCCTCCATGACCAAGGGTCAGACCAGCAAGATGGAGGCGAGGAAGAAGAAGGGCAAGGCGGCGGCAGCGGCCGCTGCCGGCGGGGTGGATCCAAGGAGACTTCCTTCCCTCTACGGTGACGGAGGGAGATCTGCTGGAGCTGGTGGAGCACGGAATGCTCGTGCATAAGTCCTGGAGACTGCCGACGGACGACGAGGTCGAGCCAGCGCCTCGGGAGGGGGAGCGCGTCCTGCTCCTCAGCCATGTTCACAGAGGTTTTTCTTTGCCCCTGCATCCCTTCTTTAAAGGCATCATGAATCACTTCGGGGCTCAACTCCACCACTTTCCTCCGAATGCCATCGCCCATCTTTCTGCCTTTATTGTTTTGTGCGAGTGTTTCATCGGTTGTCCCCCCATTGGGGTTTGTTTAAACACATCTTCTCCGCCCGATCCCAGACTATCAAACGACTTAGCCAGTCGGATGATAAGACTCACCTCCTCCAGCTCTGCGGAGGTTTAGGATTCCAGAAGAAGAGTCGGAGTAGCTATCCTGCTCTCCAGTTGAGTGAGTCAGTTAGGAACTGGCAGTCGACGTGGTTCTACTGCCAGGACATCGCGTGTCCGAATGCGCCGACTGGGCTGCCTCCTTTTAGCCTAGACCGGCCCGCCCCGCCTAAGCAGCTCGCGCTCTCGAAGGCCGAGAAGAACGGCATCCAGCCTTTGGTTGAGGCACTTGTGGATGTCGTCAGGAGGGGGGTCACCGGTATAGACCTGCTGGAAGTCTTCCTTGGTCGGCGAATCCAACCTCTGCAAGCTCGCGACCATGCTATGTGGCATTACACGGGGCCCGAAGATTCCACTCGGACCAACGTGGTGGGCGTGACCGAGGAGAGGGTAACCTCGTGGGTGCTCCAAATCACGGGTCCCTGTGAGAATCCCAAAGGAGCTCGCCAAGTGAAGCCTTACAGCGCGGATCATCCCCCACCGAATCAGGTGAGTGGCATTAGTCGAGTGCACTGAACTGTCTTAATTCCAGTCGTTTGCTTATATCTCCGTGTGATGCCTACTATTTCCGACTGAACTTCATGCAGGCGTGGACCAACTGGTTCTCCCCCGTTTTGAATGGGAATCCGGAGGAGGAGGAGGAGGAAGGCAGCCAGGCCGAGTGGGCCTAAGCCTCGGAAGGCTCTGCCGCGAATGAGGGTTGCTATCCCTGTCACCTCCACGTAAGTGTATCTAGCTTTCGGCTCTTTCTGATATCCGAGTGAACTTCTGCTTACTGGCTGACTGGATCTCACTCGACAGGGTCGCTACTTCTGCCACCTCCCCGGCGCGTCAGGAAGACGACCCCATGGACATGGACAACGTTGTCTCGTCTCAGCCAGGTGCGTTGTAGGAACGTCGAGTGTTTTATACCATTGCTTCTTTCTTTTTCTGAGACCTCGTGTCATTCGGCCTGTCAGGGGCGATCTGCCTGGATGAGGGCGACCGGGGGAGAGTCGACCCAGGTGTGGAGCCTGTTCTTGAGGCTGCTCCTCCCGCTGCCGCTCTCGCCGCCGACGTGCTGCCGACGGAGGCACTGCCGCCGACTGAACCAGTGCCGGTGGAGGAGGAGCCGACTGGGGCGGGCCTTGGGATGCCTCAGGAACCTCCGACGATTCCAGGTTCGCCGCATGCTGAATTCAGCATCCAGCGTCTTCCGGAGGAGCAGGTGGGAGCGGCCAAGGGGGCTATGGTGCAGGCGGAGCTGATGACTGGAGAGGCCAAGAAGGCCTATGACTCCATTGCGGCCTTGTACCAGCGGAGCTTGGAGCTGTGCGATGATATTCGAGTAAGTGGTCTAGTAAGTATTTACTTTTCCTCTGTAACCCACTGGGTGTTCTTGAATAGGAGCTGTTATTTGCAATGGGTTCACTCTGAGTGAACCCAGTGGGTGTAGTCCCCGAGACTTCTGTCGAGTGCTTGCACCGACAGTTGTCTTTATACGTGTCTGTAGATAGGAGTACCGAGTGCGCGTAGTTGATGTAGTCGGATTGCACTTACGGTAAGAGTCCCCGAGAGTAAGTTGTACTCAGGTCGGGTAGTATTGGCCTCGGAGGCATAGTTGATAACATGCATCTCAATAGGGCATGCCTGGTTGAGGTGCATGCCAGTGGGGTCACGCTTAGTGAACCCATTGGGTGTAGTCCCCGAGACCGCTGTCGACTGCTTGCGTCGGCAGGGGTCTGAAGAACTTAGACTGTTAACTGTTGAACTTTCTGATTGTCTCTTGTTTGTTGTTTGCAGAAAACTTGTGCAATGGGATCAGCCTATGAGAATCTCAAGGCGGAGAGAAATCAGTTCACGGGCGAACTTGATGCGGCTATGGTTGCAATGGCTGGCATGAAGGATGCCCTGGCGGAACGGGAGAAATCATTGGAGCAGGCGCGTGAAGTGAACAAGGTGTTGACTGAGGAAGTGGAAAAGATGGGGAAGCAGAGGACTGCGCTGGTGAGTCAGATGGATGTGCTGAACAAACGATGTAGAGCACAAGAGAAATATGTCAGCGACTGGGCTCGGCAAATGATGGCGCGTCTGGCTGGTAAGTCCGTATTTTTCCGAGTGGTTGTGCTATGCGCGTAGCACTCGGCGCTTATTGTCTGTTTGTCCTATTGTCGCAGATTTTTGCTTTGACGCCGAAGCTGAAGCGGCTGACGTGGAGCGTTCGATTCTTGAGAACGTTCCACTCAGCGACGACGCCAATCGGGATCTGCTCCGTGCGCACACCCGCGTGGGCAAAGTTGGTCCTTTCATCGGTCGACTGAGAGAAGTCGTCGGCCGAATCGACAAGGAGCTTTGGCCAGAAGATGAGTCGCGGCAGGAGATGGAGAACCTGATGAGTCGACTGGCGGAGATTCCCAATAGAGTGCAGTCGTGGAAGAAATCTGCAGCTCGTTGCGGTGCAGATGTTGCACTGTCCCTGGTCCGAGTCCATTGCAAGGAGGTGCGTGAGGAAAAACTGAAGACGCTGAAGGTCGCCAACACGAAGAAGCTTCGATTCGAAGACTTCATGGAGACGTTCCTTGAGAGTGCTACCCGCATCGTCGACGGAATCGACTTGGACACTTTCGTGGAGCCCACCAGTCCTGGTGCCGGCCCAGCTGACGCGTAAGAAACTTTATCCTCGGTATGCCGAGTGTTTATCTGTAAGGTACTCTGGCCACTTCTGTTGGCCGTCACACTTTTAAATCGGTGCGGGTAAACTTGATCCGCATCGAGTTAGCTATCTTTGCGAGAATTTTGGAATCCAATTTTTGCTCTTCTGTTGCAATGTTGATTCGAGTTTTTGGTTGGCGTTTCTTGGTGAAGCCAAAGGCAAACAGCCGATGCTGGATCGCTGTTAAGCTCCCTCCGAGTGTGACGTGAAGTGCACGCTCGGAGAAGGTTATTACTTAGGCGATGCTGGATCGCAGCTAAGCTCCCGAGTGTGACGTTAAGTGCACCCTCGGAGAAAGTTAATACTTAGGCGATGCTGGATCGCAGCTAAGCCCCCGAGTGTGACGTTAAGTGTACACTCGGAGAGAGTTAATACTTAGGCGATGCTGGATCGCAGCTAAGCCCCCGAGTGTGACGTTAAGTGCACACTCGGAGGGAGTTAATACTTAGGCGATGCTGGATCGCAGCTAAGCCCCCGAGTGTGACGTTCAGTGCACACTCGGAGAGAGTTAATACTTAGGCGATGCTGGATCGCACCTAAGCCCCCGAGTGTGACGGTAAGTACACACTCGAAGAGAGTTAATACTTAGGCAATGCTGGATCGCAGCTAAGCCCCCGAGTGTGACGTTAAGTGCACACTCGGAGAGAGTTAATACTTAGGCGATGATGGATCGCAGCTAAGCCCCCGAGTGTGACGGTAAGTCCACACTCGGAGAGAGTTAATACTTAGGCGATGCTGGATCGTAGCTAAGCCCCCGAGTGTGACGTTAAGTGCACACTCGGAGAGAGTTAATACTTAGGCGATGCTAGATCGCAGCTAAGCCCCCGAGTGTGACGTTAAGTGCACACTCGGAGAGAGTTAATACTTAGGCGATGCTGGATCGCAGCTAAGCCCCCGAGTGTGACGGTAAGTACACACTCGGAGAGAGTTAATACTTAGGCGATGCTGGATCGCAGCTAAGCCCCCGAGTGTGACGTTAAGTGCACACTCGGAGAGAGTTAACACTTAGGCGATGCTGGATCGCAGCTAAGCCCCCGAGTGTGACGTTAAGTGCACACTCGGAGAGAGTTAATACTTAGGCGATGCTGGATCGCAGCTAAGCCCCCGAGTGTGACGTTAAGTGCACACTCGAAGAGAGTTAATACTTAGGCGATGCTGGATCGCAGCTAAGCCTCCGAGTGTGACGGTAAGTACACACTCGGAGAGAGTTAATACTTAGGCGATGCTGGATCGCGGCTAAGCCCCCGAGTGTGACGGTAAGTACACACTCGGAGAGAGTTAATACTTAGGCGATGCTGGATCGTGGCTAAGCCCCCGAGTGTGACGTTAAGTACACACTCGGAGAAAGTTAATACTTAGGCGATTCTGGATCGCAGCTAAGATATTTTTTTTGAGACCGGAGTCTGCGACCGCGGAAGAACTTTGAACCTGCAAAAAACTCAATCTGCTTTATATTATTTCGCCAATACTTGTTCTTTACATCGCTTCACACGACGGTCACGTGTAGAAGCGCTTCAGGAGGTCTCCGTTCCATGCGCGCGGCTCGTCTATCTCTCTCTGAATGTTGTAGAGTCTGTATGCTCCGTTGTTCAGCACCTTGGAGATGATGAAGGGTCCTTCCCAGGCCGGAGCCAACTTGTGGGGTCTTTGTTGATCCACTCGGAGCACCAGGTCGCCTGCTTGGAATGTCCGACTTCTGACGTGGCGCGCATGAAAACGTCGTAGATTTTGTTGATAAATGGTCGAGCGAGTTAACGCCATCTCGCGCTCCTCTTCCAGAAGATCCACTCCGTCTTGCCTTGCTTGTTCTGCTTCGGCTTCGGAGAAGAGTTCGACTCGTGGCGCATTGTGTAGCAAGTCACTCGGAAGGACCGCTTCTGCTCCATAAACGAGGAAGAACGGCGATCGCCCTGTAGATCTTTTCGGGGTTGTTCGAAGTCCCCAAAGCACTGAAGGTAGCTCGGTAACCCAAGCGCCAGCGGCATGTCCTATCTCTCGCAGGAGTCGGGGCTTCAATCCTTGCAAAATAAGCCCGTTTGCCCGCTCTGCTTGTCCATTGGACTGAGGATGTGCTACGGAAGCAAAATCCACTCGGATGCCCTGGCTTGTACAGAACCCTTTGAATCTGTCCGAGTCAAAGTTTGTCCCGTTGTCCGTAATTATGCTGTGAGGTACACCGAATCTGAAGATGATGTCCCTGACAAACTTGACGGCTGTCGAAGCGTCGAGCTTCTTGATGGGCTTCGCTTCGATCCACTTCGTGAACTTGTCGACTACCACCAACAGATGTGTGTATCCACCTTGGCCTGTCTTGAACGGGCCGACTGTATCTAATCCTCACACTGCAAACGGCCACACTAGAGGGATCGTCTTCAACGCGGACGTTGGCTTGTGGGACTTGTTGGAGTAGAACTGGCAGCCCTCACATCGATCAACCATATCCTTAGCCATCTCGTTAGCCTGCAGCCAAAAGAAGCCAGCCCTGAATGCCTTGGCTACGATTGCTCTCAAAGAGGCGTGATGACCACAGGTCCCCGAGTGAATATCCTCCAGAATCAGCTGCCCCTCCTCTGGGGAGATGCATCGTTGAAGAATGCCTGAGATACTCTCCTTGTACAATTGGCCTTCAATGACAGTGA
The DNA here is from genome assembly GCF_904849725.1 of Hordeum vulgare subsp. vulgare. Classification (NCBI taxonomy): domain Eukaryota; kingdom Viridiplantae; phylum Streptophyta; class Magnoliopsida; order Poales; family Poaceae; genus Hordeum; species Hordeum vulgare. The sequence goes on from NC_058523.1 coordinate 524,350,939, forward strand.
ATGACTTCGATCTGCGGACGATCTGCCTGGCTTGGACTTCGTCTTCTGGAAGTTCTTGCCTCAAGATATATGCCATGATCGGCACAGTCCAATCGGGAATGACAGCCAGAATCTCCATGACCAGATCAACCACAGCAGGTACATCGACTTCAGTCGGATCTGTTGTGCTCTTGGGTTGTACCGGTTCCTCTGTGAAAGGATCTTCTTTGACTGAGGGGAGGTGGAGGTGCTCGAGGCAGACGTCACTCGGGACTGGTCTCCGAGTGGATCCGAGTTTTGCTAACTCGTCAGCTGCTTGGTTCTTCAGTCTTGGAACATGGTGGAGCTCTAGACCTTCAAACTTCTTCTCCAGCTTCCTCACTGCATTGCAGTATGTGGTCATGGTGGGGTTCCTGACGTCCCACTCTTTCATCACTTGATTGACCACCAAATCCGAATCGCCGTAGACCATCAAGCGACGGACGCCGAGTGAGATGGCCATGCGCAATCCATAGAGGAGAGCTTCATATTCTGCCTCGTTGTTGGAGGAATCAAAGTGTATCTGCAGCACGTACTTGAGCTTGTCGCCCTTTGGTGATACGATCACAACACCAACGCCGGAGCCATTCAACATCTTAGACCCATCGAAGAACATTGTCCAATGAGCCGAGTAGATGTGGGTCGGTTGCAGTTGTTCTACCCATTCTGCTATAAAGTCAGCCAGGGCTTGAGACTTAATAGCTTTCTTGGCCTCGAACTTGATGTCACAGTACAACATCTCCATTGCCCACTTCGCCACTCGGCCTGATGCGTCTCGATTGTGGAGAATTTCTGACACGGAGCATTAGAAATGACAGATACCGAGTGGTCTTGGAAATAATGAGCCACCTTCTTCGCAGTCATATAGATCCCATAGATAAGTTTTTGATAATGGGGATACCTCTGCTTGGAAGGGGTCAGGACTTCGGAGACGTAGTACACTGGCCGCTGAACTTTGTATGCTTTGCCTTCTTCTTCTCGCTCGATTGTAAGAACAGTACTGACAACTTGATTTGTAGCCGCGATATATAGAAGAAGGGGCTCTTTACTGAGCGGGGCAGTAAGAACCGGCTGGATGGAAAGTAGGACTTTGAGGTCGTCGAATGCGACTTGGGCTTCGTCTGTCCACTCGAAGGTATCTGATTTCTTCATGAGTCGGTACAGAGGAAGTGCTTTTTCGCCGAGTCGACTGATGAACCTTCTTAAAGCCGCTAGGCAACCTGTGAGCCGTTGAACATCGTGTATTCTGACCGGCCTCTCCATTCGGATGATGGTCCCGATCTTTTCGGGGTTGACGTTGATCCCTCGTTCGGAAACGAAGAAACCGAGTAACTTTCCGCTGGGAACACCGAATGAACATTTGGCTGGGTTGAGCTTGATATCGTACCTACGAAGGTTGGCGAATGTTTCTGCCAAGTCAGTCAGCAGGTCGGAACCTTTGCGTGACTTGACTACGATATCATCCATATATGCCTCCACATTGCGACCGATCTGGTCGAGGAGACATTTTTGGATCATGCGCATAAAGGTAGCTCCTGCATTCTTCAGACCGAAAGGCATAGTGATGTAGCAGAAGCACCCGAATGGGGTGATGAAGGCTGTCTTTAACTCATCGGGACCATACAGACGGATCTGATGATAACCCGAGTAGGCATCGAGAAACGACAGACGCTCGCAACCCGCAGTCGAATCGACAATTTGATCTATGCGGGGGAGCGGAAAATGGTCTTTCGGGCAGACCTTATTGAGATGCTTGAAGTCGATGCACATTCGGAGCGACTTGTCCTTCTTGGGCACCATGACGACATTGGCGAGCCACTCGGAGTGGTGAACCTCGCGAATGAAGTTGGCTGCCAGCAGCTTGGCCACCTCTTCCCCGATTGCCTTCCTCTTGTGCGCGGCGGACCGGCGCAGACGTTCTCGGACAGGCCGAGCCGTGGAATCCACGTGCAGTCGGTGCTCAACCAACTCCCTGGGTACACCTGGCATGTCGGAGGGTTTCCATGCGAAGATGTCCCAGTTCTCACGGAGGAATTGGGTGAGCTCGGCTTCCTATTTAGGATCGAGGGTGGTGGAGATGTTCGTCGGGGCAGCAGTGGCGTCCGTCGGGTGGATGCTAACCTTCTTCGTCTCTTCCGCCGACTGAAATGCAGACTCTGAAGCTGGCTTCTTCGAGCGCATCAGGTCGGCGGGGTCGACTATTTTCTTGTACTCGTCCAGCTCGAGGACGGCCATCTGCTGGTCGGCAATTCTTGATCCCTGCTGCAGACACTCTTCAGCTCGCTGCCGATTGCCTGTGATGGTGATCACGCCTTTCGAGCCTGGCATCTTCAGCTTCAGGTACACGTAACATGGACGGGCCATGAAGTGCGCATACGCTGGGCGACCCAGAATTGCGTGATAAGCGCTCTGGAAGTCAACCACTTCGAACGTTAGCCTTTCCTTGCGGAAGTTCTTGTCGGAGCCGAAAACAACGTCCAACGCGATCTGGCCGAGTGATTTGGCCTTCCGTCCAGGGACGACTCCGTGGAACTGCATGCTGCTTTCGCTGAGTCTGGACATCGGAATGCCCATCCCCTTAAGGGTGTCGGCGTACATGATGTTCAAGTCGCTGCCACCATCCATGAGGACTTTGCGCAGTCGGACTCCTTCTACTACCGGGTCGACGACCAGGGCCTGTCTTCCCGGGGTGGGTACACGTGCCGGATGATCCGACTGGTCAAAGGTGATCGCAGTCTGGGACCATTTGAGGAACTTGGGGTTGGAAGGGGTGGCCATGTTGACCTCTCGGTTCACTAGCTTCAGTCGGCTCTTGCTCTCGACGTCAGCAAAGATCATCAGGGTGGCGTGGACCTGGGGGAACGGATCTTCCTTATCCTCCTCATCCTGTTCATGGTCCTTCTCACTCGGCTGCCCTTCGCTGAATCCCTGGATCAGGAGGCGACACTGTTGAGTGGTATGCTTCGCATATATGGGGTTGCCTTCTTCATCCATCTTCGTGTGCACCGGACAAGGCTGGTCCAGGATGGGATTATTGAACGGCTTCTTCTTGGGGGTAAACTGCGCCTTTCCTTTGCCCTTGAACTTAGCATTGGTCACGGCTGCAGCCTCTGCTTGAGGTGTGGGCGGAGCTTTCTGTTTCTGCTTCCGAGTGTTACCTCCGTCAGCATCGCCGACTGTCTTGTGCTTGCCGCTCCGGATGCGGTCCTCCTCTTCGCCATTTGCATAGCGCGCCGCTATCTCCATCATCTTGCTCATGGAGATGTCGCCTGTTCGACCGAACTTTAAGTACAATTCTCTGTACCGCACGCCTGCCTTGAAGGCGCAGACTGTTTGATGCTCGGTGACGTTCTCCACCGTGTGGTAGAGAGTTGTCCAACGCTGGATGAAGTCGCGCAGGGACTCATTCGGCTTCTGGACACAGTGCTGGAGCTCCACAAGGCCTGCAGGGCGTTTGCACGTCCCCTCGAAGGTCCTGACGAATACTCGGGCCAGATCTGCCCAACTGTAAATGCTCGAGGGGGCCAACTGGTTTAGCCACGCTCGTGCCGAGCCGTCGAGCATCAGAGGGAGGTGCTTCATAGCGACATGGTCGTCCCCGCCTCCGATCTGGACTGCCACTCGGTAGTCGTCCAGCCATGTTTCTGGATTGGACTCTCCTGTAAACTTACTGATTCCCGCTGCCAATCGGAAGTTGGGCGGGATGTTAGCCGAGCGGATGGCTCGACTAAAACACTCGGGACCGGACACGATGGCCCTGCTTCCACTCGGACGGTCCATATCGTAACCATCACGGTGGGCTCGACCCCTGTCGACTCTTCGTTGGGCGATACGTCCTCTTGCGTCGGGTCTTGGGTCGTGAGTGTCGCCGACTGAACGTCGATCATCCTGATGCCGGGACCCATAGGACCCACCTCGCGGAGGGGTGCGTGAGCGGCGGCGATCTCCATGAATCAAGGAACGACTGCCTCCCCTGTGGCGCTGATGGGATCCAGGGCTGTGAACCGACCGATGTGTGTTGGCGTGGACGGAACTATTGTAGATCCGGTTGTGCGACTGGGAGACTGCCGAATTCTGCTGCTGCGCCGTGTGCAACAGGGCTCGGATCTGCTCGATCCCTCTACCAGCCTCTAAATCAGTCGGCTGGAGGGAATCGGCTATCTTGGCTGCAGCAGCCAAGTTGAGGAGGGGCGTGCGGAACAACTCTACGTTGCTCCGCCGAGTGTGTCGACTGGCAGAACGGCGAGGTGGACGGCGCGCACCGGATGCTTCGCCAACCTCGCGCTCGCTTCGACCAGCTTGACGGGGATCTTCATGGGTGTTGGCCATGTGAACTTCTGCTGCAGGCCCGCGGCCCGCGTACTCGGAAGGAAACTCAGTCGGAACTGAGCCCGAGTGCTGGGAACGCGGGGCAACCACAACAGACTCCAGAACTGCCACTTGAGAAGACGCGATCTGATGCGCTCGGGCATGCTGCACCCAACGTTGGAGACGCGGACGGCGGGACCGCTTGTTGCGGCGTATGATGGAGGTGCGGGCCAACAACGGAGCCGATTGTTGGAGAAGAAGAACGCCGCGGGCGCCGGCACGGAAGTGCGTGGCCCCACGACGGGGAAGCGCCTCAACTTCGAGAGGTGCCTCCCGAAGCAACACCGAATCGCCGACGGTGAAGGAGAGAGCGCCGAAGAAGATCTGGGGACCCATGCTCGAAACTCCACCGGACGACATGACGAAAGGAAGTAGTCGCAAACTCGCCGGAAATCGCTTAGACGCCTGCCCCACGGTGGGCGCCAACTGTCGTGGGTATAAGCCTGACAGTAGATGTGTGGGGTACGAATGAGATGGGCAGAGTCCTAGCTACGGCGAGGTTGTATGAGTTCAGGCCCCTCTACGGTGGAGGTAACAGCCCTACGTCTCAGTGCTCTCGGAGCTTGTTACCGAGTGCAATATGGAATACAATGATTTTCTAACCCCTCTACCAGTGGGGGAGGGCGGCTTATATAGAGTGCGCTGCCCTCCACAACGGTTCCGGTATAAGGGCGGAGTAGTGGGGATTGAATGCATACGTTACAGGTAACGTATGCTCTAAATGCTAATGAATACACCTGGAAACGTACGACCGTTTCCCTCCAGGGAGGTTACGATGTACCGAGTGTATCCAGTCGGTTAGCTCGGTATTCTCCGAATGCTAGTATCCGACTGGACGATACAGGACCTGTCCCCGACTGGGTGATGGGGATTCCTTAATTCAGTCGGGGTAGACTTAGGGTCTTGTCCTTTGTGTGGGGTAGTCATTGGGTAGGACCTGTATGGCAGGCCTATGACCCTACCCTAGGACTATGACCCCATCATTGGGCCCCTGGGTGGAGGGAGCGCGCCCGCTCCTATTAGGCCCCTTCATCGGTGTACGGTTTGTCTTCACGAACATAGTAATTTTTCATGCATGAGCTCATATACATTGAACGACTAGTACTACTCCTAGCACAATGTCATGGCTAGCCAACCAATGCATGCACTTTTAGTCCTCTTTCGATTGGCCTTGCATGCACCATGCGTCATCCGAGGCGGCCAAGTAGAAGCATCACTGTGCACGTGAGCTGGCGCTGGCTTCCGAAGTGTCATGAAATTAAACGGCTGCATACTTTCAAGGATTAATCATCTTGCCTTGGTACATGCGATTTGGTCAGGGGGCCTAATAAACTCGGACGGAGGGAGTACATCAGTACCAAACAACACCAAATATATGTATTCAACGTGCCTACAGTAAACATGTATTAGAGAAAAACAACCATGCTAGGTTGAGAATACTACCAAACACATCCTCGGATCCGAGGATCAGCTACCTCGCCGCAATGAATGATCCCTCATCCCTCAGATGGGCAGACATGTGACTAGATCGATGGTGCTATGATTATCAAGATTGTATTGACCTTGTTGTCTTCAACCGCATTCAACCCCATGACACGACAAAAGGGAGCGTATGATGCTTTTGAGAGATTGCACAAGGGCACCTCAAGTCTCAATACCTCCAATCTCGTCATCCTGAAGAGCAAGATGGATTTGCTTAAAATGAGGAATGGTGAAACACCAACTGACATATTTCACAAGACTAAATAATCTAGCATGGGATCACCTTGGCCCAGGAAGATTTCATCAAGGAGAAAATTTGAAGGGCCATCATGCCTACTCACTCGGACATGGTGTTTGATATCCAACAAAGACCCGACTATGTTAATCTATCACCGAATGACTTGTTCACATTGTTTGTCTCACGCGCAAACTTTTCCAGTGTGGCCAAAGAGATGCGAGTGGCTCAATCAATCACGGTCAAGGCTTCATCGACACTCGCAATAGTCCTTGCCCAGGTGCAGGGGGGCTAGACCCTCCATAACAAATTGATTTTTCTACTATGATAATGATTGTTGCAGTCAATTTTTTTACTTCATATGAATTTTGCCCCCTCATAAACAGACTTGCCCCCTCTATGCATTGTCCAGGTGTGAATTCATACGCCCTCGATAGCTATATATGGTTGCAGAGTGATGGTCAGGGAATGCCAAGTCATGGTTCATTGATTCTGACCTGGGACAATGCGTTGTAGGATGGAAGAGATCAGGCCTAAACATGGATTTTTTTACTTCATATGAATTTTGCCCCCTCATAAACAGACTTGCCCCCTCTATACATTGCCCAGGTGTGAATTCATACGCCCTCGATAGCTATATATGGTTGCAGAGTGATGGTCAGGGAATGCCAAGTCATGGTTCATTGATTCTGACCTGGGACAATGCGTTGTAGGATGGAAGAGATCAGGCCTAAACATGGACCGAAAGTGGGCTATAATTTATTTTTCGCCAGTCGGGTCTTGAACTCGAGACCTCTTGACTCTGATACCATGTAGAAGTGCATGCTTTAACCAGTGCAACCAAAAGACCGGTCTGATAAAAAAGACTAGACAACACATTATATGTCAACAAAGAATCATCTTGTGACTACAAAAATGTAGTGAAACTATACAAAATATTATGCGTTGATACTTTGCACCACATCATAGGTAGCGGACTACGTTGCATCCATTCATTCGGTCCGTCGGGAAAGTCTCTTTTTCTAATTTAAAAATGGATAACTTAATTGCATGCCGGCCCATTGTCAACAAGTATACATGTAACACATGTTTCATCAAAATATACCATTCAAAGAAGATGTAAGAATCACATCGACCGTGTACAGAATTGACTTCAATAAAAGTGACAGAGCTCTATTAACTATGGTAATGATGTGTATTTTACATACTCCTCGATTGCTTGATGCATTCCTTGATTACGAACAGGACACTTTGACGGCAACCCACAAAAATCTGCCACGGTTACATTGTGACCAAGTGTATTTCTGGAGTTGTAGTGCTTCGACCATTCGGCAACATCTTTTATAAGAACAGAAAAAATACCTTGCGTTAGTATTTAATTAAATATATAATAAAATATGTACAGAAATGAACCAGAATATAATGTATGGTTGCGTACCATATAAGCTTCGCTGATGAAGACACTAGGCCATCCAACATATGAGAGATGTCTGTTAGCATTGGACAAAACACAAATTAGCAATGCAAATTCATTACTTGATTGGAACGATAGACCGATGTACATATAAAGCCAAATTAAACTTGTTCCTAGTTCAGTAGTAGATGCATCAGATGAGATAATAAATCACATACCCCGCAACCCGTCCAATAATGTCGTGCGGCTGAAGCCATTGCTGCCCAATCGGATAGAGAAATCGATCGTCCACTGAATTGTTGTCTCCTTTGGTGAGTACTTGAATTTCTCCTGTATCCGGGTGCTTGTGAACCTATAGCAATTTAAGAAAAATATTCAGGTAAATTCAAGTCAAAACAGAAAATGACGTACAAACAGCGAATCAAGTAGGGGAGGAAATGTTTGATCGGTGTGTAGCGACAGATACTAGCTAGAAGGTTTGTCGTTACCTCGATCACACGATGGACAACCGGAAGTTCGAAGCCATCAACTTTGAAAAGAATGATCTCCCCTACGTGGAAAGGTTGATTGCTCTTGTTGTGCACAAACACCATATCGCCCTGCAAAACAAGCACATATTCCATGCATGCATCCATCAACATGTCGGTCGAAATTAACTGGGGCGGCAGATTGATTGAAGTGCACTTAGAGAAACCGTGTACCTTTTTAATTCCAGGCTCCATACTTTCCGACAAAACCGCCATCGCCGGTGCCTTGACACCCGTCACTAGCATCAGTCCCTCGGGCACCAGCACCAACAGTGCGACGACCATAACTGCATTCCAAGTTTAGTTAAAAAATCTCCAAAAGGAGAAGAACATATAGGCGCATTAGCAACGCTGAAGAACATTGAACAAAGAGGCCTATATATGTATGTATATACCGAGGAAGGTGACGGATTGCGTGAGCACATGCCGGATCTTCATGGTCTCCTCTTGACCGGACGATGGGGAAAACACAAACTAGTTTCCTGATCGATTATATCTAGTATATGTTTCCAGCCAACGTCTAGTCTTGCTTTGCAGCCATGGAGGTAGGTTATGGATATATAGACAAAGCTGAGGAGGATAGAAGCTAGGTAGGTAGATTGCTCGATACGAATCGGTGACGGACACCATCGATCACCTCATCACCACACGTACAAGATTCGGTTTCCGGGTCCGACTCCGATCGTGCGATGGAATCATATACGGTGTCTGTCCGTATGTGCGGTTTGCAACTGATTTATGGGAAACGCTTCCAGGCGCGTCGTTCGAATTGTTCGGCCGGTCGCACGCGGCTGCGCGCCTCGCTGGTCAGGGGTATGTAATATTTTTTTGTCAGATTTGCTGCAACTATGTGTAAATTTGATACAAACGTTTTTTATTCTGCGACAATCTGTCCATTCAAAAGGCTACATCCATGTTTTTTTGTTGCCACTCGAGTTCGTTGAATTTTTTTGCTATAACCGTGTTAATTTTTGCTACAACCGGCATCATTTTTTACTGTAACCGTTCACTAAAAAAGTTGCATACGCGTTCGTCAGAGCTGCAACCCGAGTTCGCTGGATTATTTTGCTACAACCCTTATTTTATTTAGCTACTACGCATTATCTGCTTCGTTTTTTTGCTACGATCACATTTTTTTTCTATAACTATATTTTTGTTGCAACCGTTGACTAAAATTGCTGCATCGTGGACGGAATTTGTTGCATCAAGAAAAAATTGCTGCATGGATAGATCTAACGGTGCGCCCCGTAGATCTGACAGTCACGCTGCGACCGGCACGAGCGTTCACGCCGGCGCGCCGACGCCCAGTACTGGCCCTGATTTATCTGTTCTGTTTATTAAAAGTTAATTACGTGCACGTGATAATTGTTGTTGAGTAAATAGGCAGAATTTCCATGATTAATTTCAGAATATAAAGCATGACGATACTAGCTACTAACATGTAAAATTCTAACGTACTAGATGCAGTAGACAACATGAATAGCAGCAACACAGTATAGCAAAACATGTACGCATCTAACATGTTCATTAGGCCAACGGAAGCACGACGCACGTACCGAACGTTTGCAGATGAAGAAGATGTGTTCGGTGCAGTTATGTTGTTTACGATGACGGAACAAAGTAGACGACGCTTGAGGCGGCGGTACGCAGCAGCCCCCGACTTGCTAGGTAGACGACCCGTTGTGGAAGCAACGAGCAGTCGCGCAAAGCGCTTTCCAAAAACCTAATTTGCCCTTTCACGTACAGGATCACAAAGGCGACTGGTTCCGGAGACCTGCTCTCCCATTCGCCGGTGAACGCCGGCGCTCGGGATGGAATAGACTACGGAGGCGGCGCAAGGAACAAGGAGCAGCAAAACCTAGATTGGTTTCGATGTGTACAGCGCCCACGGCGCGTTCCTTTTATAGTGCGGTTCAGAAAACCCTAACGGGTGCGACGTGGCCCACGCCGCACATCCGAGTCGGTTGCAGCACACGATTCGGGAGCGACCCGAACCGACCCAGCTGTGACGCGTCCGTCACGACTACGAATTCAGTTTTCCAAAATAGTAAAAATAAAGACAGATGTTGTCCCGGCTAGAATTCACGAAACGATGATCGCGATGTGTCGTGTCATGTTGAGCAAGCGGCGAAGGAGGAGGAGTGCGCGAGAGGCTCTCCTCTTCCCACTCACTTACAAGTGCTACAACACTCCACCTTATAAGGTGGTGTACATCTCCTCCAACTTTTCATGTGGGACTAAACTTCCCACTTCCACCACTTGCTTGTACACATGGGCCACTCTGAGATTTCAAAATTTGCTAGTTGGGCTCCCCATGTATGGGCCCAAATTCTAACAATTGCACCCAGCTACAGGTTTTTTTGAATGTTGACAAAAAAGCTGTCAGATTCATTGATTATTAGATATAAAAGAACGAAGAGGCAGATCCAACTCGCTATCTCAATCGTCTAATTACATTATCAACGATCATAAAGCATCGTTAACAATCGTTAATGAAACCCCACCCTAATCCCCTCGCTAACGTCACCCCCACTCTCCACGGCCGAGAACCACTCCCACCGTCCCACGCACGCGAAGTCGGCCGCTCGGTCCGCCCCCGTCTCGCGCAACCGTTGTTGCTCCCACCGCTCGCACCTGCCCGCCCGCGCCCCCGCTCGCACCTCTCGCTTGGTCCGTCGCCGCTCTCCCCCGCCCGCATCGCTCGCTCAGCCCCGCCACCGCCTCACGTCGCCGCTGCTCAGCGCTCGCCTCCGCACCGCCGGATCGGCTTGTCCCCGCCGGTTCCGCCGCTCGCATGCGCCCCCACCCGCGCCCCCGCCCGGCCTGTCGCCGCTCGCCCTGCCGGCCCTCTGTGCGCCAAGCCGGGCTCCTCGCCCCGCGCCCATCTCCCTCCTCGTCGAGGCTCCTCTCCCTCCCCGTCGGCCTCCCTCTCCGCCTCTCCACCACCACCGCGCCCCGTGATACGTCCTTTTTGAATCATGCTTTCATGTTGATATTTATCGCTTTATGGGTTGTTATTACACTTCACGATACAATACTTATGCCTTTTCTGTCTTATTTTGCAAGGTTTACATGAAGAGGGAGAATGCCGGCAGCTGGAATTCTGGCCTGAAAAAGGAACAAGTTTGAGATAGCTATTCTGCGCAACTCCAAAAGCCGTGAAAATCAACGAGGATTTATTTTGGAATTTATGAAAAATACTGGGCCGAAGAAGTACCAGAGGGGAGCCAGCAGGAGGCCACAAGCCTGTTAGGCGCGCCCCCCTGGCCGCGCCTAGGGGGCTTGTGGGCACCCTGGTGGCCCTCTGGCCCCCCTCTTTTGATATAAGAAGGGTTTCGTTCCGAAAAAATCAAGGGGAGGCTTTCGGGAGGAATCGCCGCCGCCATGAGGCGGAACTTGTGCAGAACAAATCTAGAGCTCCGGCAGGGTCGTCCTGCCAGGGAAACTTCCCTCCCGGAGGGGGAAATCGTTGCCATCGTCATCACCAACACTCCTCTCATCGGAGGGGACTCGTCACCACCAACATCTTCATCAGCACCATCTCATCTCCAAACCCTAGTTCATCTCTTGTAAACAATCTCCGTCTCGCGACTCCGATTGGTACTTGAAAGGTTGCTAGTAGTGTTAATTACTCTTTGTAGTTGATGCTAGTTGGATTACTTGGTGGAAGATTATATGTTCAGATCTTTGATCCTACTCATTACCTATCTGGTCATGATTATGATTATGCTTTTTGAGTAGTCACTTTTGTTCCTGAGGACATGGGATAAGTCATGCTATAAGTAGTCATGCGAATTTGGTATTCGTTCGATATTATGATGTGGTGTATGTTGTTTTTCCTCTAGTGGTGTTATGTGAACGTCGACTACATAACACTTCACCATTATTTGGGCCTAGAGGAAGGCATTGGAAAGTAGTAAGTAGATGATGGGTTGCTAGAGTGACAGAAGCTTAAACCCTAGTTTATGCGTTGCTTCGTAAGGGGCTGATTTGGATCCACTAGTTTAATGCTATGGTTAGACTTTGTCTTAATTCTTCTTTCATAGTTGCGGATGCTTACGAGAGGGGTTAATCATAAGTGGGATGCTTGTCCAAGTAAGGACAGTACCCAAGCGCCGGTCCACCCACATATCAAACTATCAAAGTAGCGAACGCGAATCATATGAACATGATGAAAAGTAGCTTGACAGAAATTCCCGTGTGTCCTCGGGAGCGTTTTACCTCCTATAAGGGTTTGTCCAGGCTTGTCCCTTGCTACAAAAGGGATTGGGCCACCTTGCTGCACCCTTGTTACTTTTGTTTCTTGCTACTTGCTACGAATCATCTTGTCACACAACTACTTGTTACCGATAATTTCAGTGCTTGCAGAGACTACCTTGCTGAAAACCACTTGTCAGATCCTTCTGCTCCTCGTTGGGTTCGACACTCTTACTTATCGAAAGGACTACGATAGATCCTCTATATTTGTGGGTCATCAAGACTATTTTCTAGCGCCGTTGCCGGGGAGTGAAGCGCCTTTGGTAAGTGGAAATTGGTAAGGAAACATTTATATAGTGTGCTGAAATTTATTGTCACTTGTCACTATGGAAACTAATCCTTGAAGGAGCTTGTTCGGGGTATCTTCACCTCGAACGGAAGCACAAGGAGTTGCTCCTCAACTTGCTGCATGATGTCTACTACGCAACCTTCTTCTTGTAGACGTTGTTGGGCCTCCAAGTGTAGAGGTTTGTAGGAGAGGAGCAATTTTCCCTCAAGTGGGTGACCTACGGTTTATCAATCCACGGGAGGCGTAGGATGAAGATGGTCTCTCTCAAGCAACCCTGCAACCAAATAACAAAGAGTCTCTTGTGTCCCCAACACACCCAATACAATGGTAAGTTGTATAGGTGCACTAGTTCGGCGAAGAGATGGTGAAACAAGTGCAATATGGATGGTAGATATAGGTTTTTGTAATCTGAAATTACAAAAACAGCAAGGTAACTAGTAATAAAAGTGAGCACGAACGGTATTGCAATGCGTGGAAACAAGGCCTAGGGTTCATACTTTCACTAGTGAAGTTCTCTCAACAAAGATAACATAATTGGATCATATAACTAGCCCTCAACATGCAACAAAGAGTCACTCCAAAGTCACTAATAGTGGAGAACAAACGAAGAGATTATTGTCAGGTACGAAACCACCACAAAGTTATTCTTTCTGATCGATCTATTCAAGAGTCCGTAGTAAAATAGCACGAAGCTATTCTTTCCGTTCAATCTTTCATAAAGTTCATACTAGAATAACACCTTAAGATACATATCAACCAAGACCCTAATGTCACCTAGATACTCCATTGTCACCTCAAGTATCCGTGGGCATGATTATACGATATGCATCACATAATCTCAGAGTCATCTATTCAACCAACACAAAGAACTTCAAAGAGTGCCCCAAAGTTTCTACCGGAGAGTCAAAACGTGTGCCAACCTCTATGCATAGGTTCCCAATGTCACGATCCCGCAAGTTGATCACCAAAACATACTTCGAGTACTCACATGAATCAAACGTGTGCCAACCCATATGCATAGGTTCCCAATGTCACAAACCCGCAAGTTGATCACCGCAGATAGACACGTGCAAGACATACATCAAGTGTTCTCACAGACTCAATCCGATAAGATAACTTCAAAGGGGAAACTCAATTCATTACAAGAAGGGAGAGGGGGAAGAACATCATAAGATCCAACTATAGTAGCAAAGCCCACGGTACATCGAGATCAAGACATCTCAAGAACACGAGAGAGAGATCAAACACATAGCTACTGGTACATACCCTCAGCCCCGAGGGTGAACTACTCCCTCCTTGTCATGGAGATCGCCGTGATGATGAAGATGGCCACCGGAGATGGATTCCACCTCCGGCAGGGTGCCGGAACGGGCTCCAGATTGGTTTTTGGTGGCTACAGAGGCTTGTGGCGGCGGAACTCCCGATCTAGGCGTTTCCTTTTGGGGGTTTCTGTATTTATAGGAATTTATGGCAGTGGAATTACGTCGGTTGGGCCCACGAGGAGGTCACAAGCCTCGTAGGTGCGTCCTAGGGGGTGGTCGCGCCTCCCGGGCTTGTGACTCCCTCCTGGCTCTTCTGACCTTCTTCCAAACCTTCGGGGGTCTCTTTCGGTCCAAAAAAATCATCGCAGAGTTTCATTCCATTTGGACTCCATCTGAAAAAGGGTCAAAAACACGGAAAAAACAGAAACTGGCACTTGGCACTGAGTTAATAGGTTAGTCCCAAAAAAGATATAAAATAGCATATTCATGCATATAAAACATCCAAAGTTGACAAGATAATAGCATGGAACCATCAAAAATTATAGATACGTTGGAGACGTATCAGTGCACCTACTGAAAAAATTTGCTATGAATTTCCTTCGGGTATGCTTGAGAAACTGCTAGCTAATCCTTTTACAGGAGATGGAACATCACATCCCGACTGGCATCTAATCTATGTAGATGAAGTTTGTGGTTTATTTAAGCTTGCAGGTTTGCCCGAGGATGAGGTCAAGAAGAAGGTCTTTCCCTTATCTTTGAGGGATAAGGCGTTGACATGGTATAGGCTATGTGATGATACTCGATCATGGAACTACAACTGGTTGAAATTGGAATTTCATCAAAAGTTGTATCCTATGCATCTAGTACATCGTGATAGGAATTATATTTATAATTTTTGGCCTCGTGACAGAGAAAGCATCGCTCAAGCTTGGGGGAGGCTTAAATCAATGTTATATTCATGCCCCAACCATGAGCTCTCGAGAGAAATTATCATTCAGAACTTCTATGCTCGGCTTTCTCATGATGATCGCACCATGCTTGACACTTCTTGTACCGGTTCTTTTATGAAGAGAGATATTGACTTCAAATGGAATTTATTGGAAAGAATTAAACGCAACTCTAAAGATTGGGAGCTTGATGAAGGTAAGGAGTCACGTATGAATTTCAAGTTTGATTGCGTTAAATCCTTTGTCGAAACAAATACTTTTTGTGATTTTAGCACTAAATATGGACTTGGCTTTGAGATAGTAGCTTCATAGTGTGAATCATTTGCTGCTCATATTGATCTCCCCAAAGAGAAGTGGTTTAAATATCATCCTCCCTTAGAAGTCAATGTAGTTAAACCCAATCCAGTTGAAGAGAGAGTCATTGCCTATAATGATCCTATTGTTCCTAGTGCTTACATTGAGAAACCACCTTTCCCTGTTAGGATAAAGGATCATTCTAAAGCTTCAACTGTGATACATAGGGGCCACATTAGAACACCTACACCCCTGAGCAAATTAGAGTTGAACCTAGCATTGCTATTATCAAAGATCTCCTGTCCGACAATGTTGATGGCCATGATATTCACTTCTGTGAAGATGTTGCTAGAATTGCTAAACCACATGCTAGAGACAAACATAGGCCTGTTGTTGGCACGCCTGTTGTTTCTGTTAAGATAGGAGATCATTGTTATCATGGTTTATGTGATGTGGGTGCTAGTGTTAGTGCAATACCTCAATCCTTATATGATGAAATTAAAGACGAGATTGCACCTGTTGAGATGGAACCTATTGATGTCACTATTCAGCTTGCCAATAGAGATACTATCTGCCCTCTGGGAATTGTTAGAGATGTTGAAGTCTTGTGTGGTAAAACGAAGTATCCTGCTGATTTCCTCGTTCTTGCTACCACACAAGATAGATTTTGTCCCATCATATTTGGCAGACCCTTCCTCAATACCGTCAATGCTCATATTGGCTGTGAGAAGCAAATTGTCACTGTTGGCTTTGAAGGTGTGTCACATGAGTTCAATTTCTCAAAGTTTGGGAGACAACCTCAGGAAAAAGAGTTGCCTAGTAAGGATGAAATTATTGCCCTAGCTTCTATTGTCGTGCCTCCTACTCATCCTTCAGAGCAATACTTGCTTGAGCATGAAAACGATATGCATATGGATGAAAGGGATGAGATAGATAGAGTTGTCTTAGAACAATATCCTATCCTTAAGAATAATTTGCATGTTGAACTGCTTGGAGATCCAACTCCACCAAAGGGTGATCCCGTGTTCGAGCTTAAATAGTTGCCTGATACTCTTAAGTATGCTTATCTTGATGAAAAAGAGATATATCCTGTTATAATTAGTGCTAGCCTCTAAGAGCATGAAGAAAAGAAGTTACTAAAAACTCTGAGGAAGCACCGTGCTGCTATTGGATATACTCTTGATGATCTTAAGGGCATTAGTCCCACTTTATGCCAGCACAAGATTAAAACTGATCCTGATTCCAAACCAGTTGCTGATCATCAAAGGAGATTAAATCCTAAGATGAAAGAGGTAGTAAGAAAAAAAATATTAAAGCTCCTGGAAGCAGGTATTATTTATCTTGTTGCTCATAGTGATTGGGTAAGTCTGGTGCATTGCGTCCCTAAGAAGGGAGGTATTACCGTTGTCCCTAATGATAAGTATGAATTGATCCCACAGAGGATTATTACTGGCTATAGGATGGTGATCGATTTTAGGAAATTGAATAAAGCCACTAGGAAAGATCATTACCCTTTGCCTTTTATCGACCAAATGCTAGAAAGACTATCTAAACACACACACTTCTGCTTTCTAGATGGTTATTTTGGTTTCTCCCAAATACCTGTTGCACAATCTTATGAGGAGAAAACCACTTTCACCTGCCCTTTTGGTACCTTTGCTTAAAGACGTATTCCTTTTGGCTTATGTAATGCACCTGCCACCTTTCAAAGATGCACGATGGCTATATTCTCTGACTTTTGTGAAAAGATTGTTGAGGTTTTCATGGATGACTTCTCCATTTACGGGTCTTCTTTTGATGATTGCCTCAGCAACCTTGATCGAGTCTTGCAGAGATGTAAAGATACCAATCTTGTCTTGAATTGGGAGAAGTGCCACTTTATGGTTAATGAAGGCATCATCTTAGGACATAAAATTTCTGAAAGAGGTATTGAAGTCGATAAGGCTAAGGTTGATGCAATCGAGAAAATGCCATGCCCCATAGATATCAAAGGTATAAGAAGTTTCCTTAGTCATGCTGGTTTCTATAGAAGGTTCATTAAAGACTTCTCTAAGATTTCTAGGCCTCTTAACAATATCTTGCAAAAGGATATTCCTTTTGTTTTTGATGATGATTGTGAGGAAGCCTTCGAAATACTTAAGAAGGCTTTGATAACTGCACCTATTGTTCAACCACCTGATTGGAACTTACCTTTTGAAATCATGCGTGATGCTAGTGATTATGTTGTTGGTGCTGTCCTAGGACAAAGAGTTGATAAGAAGTTGAATGTTATTCACTATGCTAGTAAAACTCTAGACAGTGCCCAAAGAAACTATGCTACTACTAAAAAGGAATTTTTAGGAGTCGTGTTTGCATGTGAAAAGTTCAGGTCTTACATTGTTGATTCCAAAGTCACTATTCACACTGATCACGCTGC